>NC_044549.1:153122531-154322531 GCF_007565055.1 Rhinopithecus roxellana
ATTACAGGTGGGAACCACCACACTCAGCTCAAATATGAATTATTAAGTCATAGAGTGTTGATGTCAGAGGTCACATAGCCAGCAAGTGACTGAGCTAGGATTGGAGCATGTGGACTCCAGAGCCTATCCTGTCAACCACTGTGCCTATAGTCTCATGTAAACAGTCCTTTCACCCTCCTGCACTTCCCAGTCAAGGGTTCAAGTGAGCTGTCTGACCATTCTTCCACCCTTAACTAAGAACATTAGGACATACACACGGATTTCTTTGCTACTTCCCTGGAAGAATAAAGTCTTAATGGGAAGGAAGAGAATGATGATCCTATAAAGACTAAATAAAAAGCAAATAAAAAGTTCAGGTATACAGTTAGAGCTCAGGGAACTGAGCCTATTTTTTCTTATCTATGAAACTATGAGTGAAGATAATAACACTACATTTCTGTATCCTTTTCCAGTTTGTGAATATATATGCCATTGGGTCATAGTATGTCTCCCTCATCTCACGGGGCTATTATAGCTTGTTGGTCTCCTTTGCTTGATTAGAAAGTTCCTCATACCCAGTTCCCTCTAATCAGTTGCCTTTAGTCCGTGGTAATGAGCGATGGTTGAAATTGATAATAGTAGAAGATAAAACGACAGATTTCATTTATTGAAATCCTATTAAGTGCTAAATGATTGACATATATTTTCTTGTTTAATAGTAATCCTACAAGTTTTAATCAAATTCATCATAAATGCAGTAAAAACTGCTAAATGATCAATTTCATAGCCCTGACTACTGCATTTACCCCTTCTTCCAACAAATGTTTATCAAGTGGTTATCAAATGCTAGGCACTATCCTGAGCACTGAAGATACAAGAAGTAAAAAATAATACAAACAAACAGACATAATTTTTGGATTAGTGGAGCTTACAGTCCAGGGACTTTGAGTGCTGAATAAGTCTCACTCCCTCACCTTATCTACTTCCAAATTTTAGTTCTACTCCATTAGCCCTTGAGAAAGGGGATGGAGAGGATTGAGAGTTGCTACCCATCAATACTTTCATCTCTTGAACTATGTTGAGAGCTATAGGAAGGGCCCTTGATTTATTTGCCTTGGGCCAATTGGAGCAGTTTTGGGTCATGCAACAATTATTCAATTTAATGATATGTTGCTTCCTCTGGTCTTATACACGCCTCATCAGTTACAATCACTACTCTCTGTGGGTCCCAGGAAGGCTCTGGTACAAGTTGAAATTTGGATGATAAAAGAGAATAAATTCCATTTATATCTTGATAAGAGCTTTGTTCTTAAGTGAGTAGTGACTTTTTGACAGGCTTGCGTAGTTATATCTCTTCCTAAATATATGTCTAAAAACATTTCCTCTGCTTATAGTGTAATAAATGTATTAATCGGTATAGCCACTATTGTTACCAAACCTTTCATCATTCACTGTATCTTCTGAGTCTCACAATAATACTTTGAGTTGAGTATTTATCATCTCCCTTTTACATGATGAGGCAACCAAAGAGGCACTGGGACGTGTCTGATTTCTTCAATAGATAAGAACAATTCTATGCTTGTTGTACTAGATAGTATTCCCATCTCCAGGACAGATTTCAGGCCATTCTTCTGCTGGTTTGTGTGTGTGTCCATGTACATACAAATGTTTGTGTGTAAAAAAGAGAAAGAAGAAGAGAGAGAAAGGGAGCTGGAGACCTAGGAAGGAAGAAAATAAATTCAATTTCAACAGATTTTCCAGATCTGACTTTAGACGTCAGACCCCTTTGATTACAGGGAAGGTTTTTGGTTGTTCTGGACTGAAGATGAGAGCACAGCCGTGAAAAAGAATCAATTGCTACAGATGACTAGGCAGAGAAAATGTTCAGTGTTGCTAGGAGACCAGGTCTGCTGTCAGGCTCAGGAATGAGAACATGTCGGATGGAGGGCACTGGGCTGGAATTTGTGTTTGACATAAACTATTGAATCATGCATGCCAGTAGGATTAAGTCAGAATCAACTGAAGCTAAAAACAGGGAAGTTTTTCTACCTCTTTTTGGTTTTTCCCTTAAATTTTTTTTCTTTTCAGATACAAATGCCTAATGAAAGACTCAGCAGTATATATGTGATGCTTAAAAGTTTTTAGTAACACCCTGAGGCAGATGGTACTGTGTGTGTGAATCAGCATTCAGAATGAAAAACCTTTTCCTCCAGAACACTAAGCTGGAGGTGTCTTAACTTGCTTGTCATCAGAGTTACTTTGAGGTAGTCAAAATTATTGATAAAATGAATCATCATTACTGAGTTAGAGTCTAGACTTTTTGCAGTGTTTATAAGAGAAGGCTGTGGTATGTCCTTACCTGGACTTGGAAGAACTCATTACTAATCCTTGTTTCCACCAAGCAACCATGTGGGCTTGGACATGTCATCTTTCTCTAGGAGTCTCCTTTTTCTCAGATGAATGAGGCTAGAATTGTGGGTTATAACACCTTATAAAATATTCAGCTTTATTTGGTTGTGGGGCCACAGGCAAATGTCAACAACCCAGATGTGCCTATATTAATTCTAAAGCACATGGATGCTGGGATCACAAGGTAGACGTAGAGAGGTGGATATGTGGATGAGTGAGCAGGCGTTCTCACTCTGCTGCAGCTGTGGTAATAGCTGCCTCATCTTTCCCATCTTTCCCTGATTAAGGTAGCGCTGCACTGTACTGAAGAATTGCCCAGTGTTCCATTTCCTAGAGCCAGCAAAGAACTTCAGGGAATGTTCTGGCTTTTGATAGTTTATGGTCAAACACATTCTTTCTTGTCAAGGTTCCAGGAAGCAGGAAGCACTTGGCCCTCAAAATCTAGAGTGTGCTTCTGCCAAAGCACATAAATATCTCAAAATTAAGGACACTTGTCTTTAATTGTTTCTGTGTGTGTGCATGTGTGTTTGGTGGGGTTTCTTTTTTTTTCATATATTAATATGGCTGGAAATCACCACTGCTGACATTGAAGGTTCAGCCCAGGGAGAAACAAACCCAAATTTCTCCAAAATATATGAACTGAATAGATGAAATGAAATCTGCCCAATGCAGGTCTAATACCTTGCAGAGTGACCTTTTGTGTTATCATGAGGAATACAAAGGTATGCTCAAATTTCCCTAGAGGATTTTTCTGAAAGGTAATTGACACATCTGCAGAAAAAAATGTTTTAGTTTTGGGAAGTTTACACGTTTCCAAAGTAAAAATTCAATCATGTTATTCCTCTAAAATACAACCTGTAATGAGTCCTCTATAGGACACAGAGTGTGACAGTCTTCAACTGAAATTCAAGGCTTTCAGGATCTGACCCAACCTATCTTTCAGCCTGATCTCCTACTAATCCTTTTTGGGTACCCTAAGTACATACCAAATGTCTCTTCCACTTCTCTCTTTCTTGATGTTTCTCCCTCTTAATCTCCACATGTCCAAATCCTACCTTTTTTCTCAAGGCACTTCTCCAATGCCATATATTTCGGGAAGCTTTTCCTAATCCCTGCAGTTTACCAGGAAGCTTTCCCTTCTCAGAAATCCCATGAGATTTTATGTGTACCTATCTATCTTGGTGCACTTATTCCCTCCCTCCCCCTCCCCCTCCTATTCTTTCCTTCTTCGTAGAATGCTTTCTGGGCCTTCCAGGACGGAGCAGGAGGTAGGACTCCTTCCTCCTGCCTTCAAGGCCCCTTCCTTCCTTCCTTCTTCCTTCCTTCTTCCTTTCTCTTTTTCTTTCCTTCTTCTTTCTTTCTTCTTTCTTTCTTTCTTCTTTCTTTCTTTCTTCTTTCTTTCTTTCTTTCTTTCTTCTTTCTTCTCTCTCTCTCTCTCTTTTCTTTTCTTTTTTTCTTTCTTATTTTTTTCCTTTTCTTTTTCTTTTTGAGATGGAGTTTCCCTCTTGTTGCCCAGGCTGGAGTACAATGGTGCAATCTTGGCTCACTGCAACCTCCACCTCCGGGTTCAAGTGGTTCTCCTACCTCAGCCTCCCAAGTAGCTGGGATTACATGTGCCTACCACACTCGACAAATTTTTTTGCATTTTTAGTAGAGACTAGGTTTCACCATATTGGGCAGGCTGGTCTCGAATTCCTGATCTCAGGGGATCCACCTGCCTTGGCCTCCCAAAGTGCTGGGATTACCAGTGTGAGCCACTGTGCCCGGCTGCACTTTTCTACTTTGCAGTTATTGGTTTCATATCCCAGCCTTTTCTTCACTACTAGGCTGTGAACTCCTTGAGAACAGGATCTCTGTTAGTTTTACCTCTGTATTGGTCATAGCGTCACTCTCATTACATGCTAAAAAGTGAGAGTGGAGTGGATGAATGATAGCTGAGGAGGTGCTGTTGGTGAGATGTTCTTCAGGGCAAATTGAGAGCAGCACAGTGCAAAGTTAGAGAGCAAATCCCCTCTGACTAAGAAAAGAAGTTTCAAAAAGAAGTGATCAGAGACTGCACTGTACATGTTAACCATGTATTTCATTGATTATCTGTGTATATTTTCTTCTCTGGTGCTTTCAGGTCTTTCTTAATTTTATTTTTATAATCTATTAAAGAGAACTTAGAGGATGCATAAGGAAGTGAGAGAAAAGACATAAAGCAAATTGTTGAAAATCAAAAGACAGATTGGTTAAGAAGATATTAGATTTACATTCAGTTGTACATGCAACCTCCCTCTCTTTTTACTTTTTCCCCGCTGGTTATAATGAGATGGGACTGCATCTGTAATAAATATAGGAATTACATTGTGTTATGATAAATTTGGCGATATCTTTTTTTTTTTTTTTTTTTTTACAGTGGTGCTTTTGGTGTGAAATTCTACCTTGAGGATCATAGTATTTTATTTTATTTTATTTTATTTTATTTTATTTTATTTTATTTATTTTGAGACAGAGTCTCGCTCTGTCACTCAGGCTGGAGTACAGTGGTACAATTTTGGCTCACTGCAACCTCCGCCTCCTGGGTTCAAGTGATTCTCCTGCCTCAGCCTCTGGAGTAGCAAGGATTACAGGTGCTTGCCACTGTACCTTTAAATTTTAAAGACTATTTAAAATTCCAAATTAGATGTATCTGTTCTTTAGTGCCAAATTCTGATAATAAATATTTTCACCACATTGATCACAAACTACTTTTTGTATTTTTAATAGAGACCAGGTTTCATCATGTTGGCCAAGCTGGTCTCGAACTCCTGACTTCAGTGATCCACCCGCCTCGCCCTCCCAAAGTGCTGGGATTACAGGCATGAGCCACCACACCTGGCCAAGAATCATAGTATTTTAGATTTAAATTCACAATTATTGGAATAAATGGGGTCTCAAGATTAAGTTATCCAATCACACTTTACTGATTCAGAAACTGAAACACTACAAGATCAACTAATTTAGAGCCATACAGCTTGTACATGAAGGCTCAAAGGTAAAATCCAAGTGGCCTAACTTATAGTTTAAGTGTCCTGTCTTTTACTGATGCAAGAGTATTTCTTAATCTAATGACAAATGATTCCCTGTATGATGTTCTTCAATAACTAATCCTTCCTCAAAAAAGTGAACTATCCCCAAAAGCATTACTTGTTAAGTTTTGTTTATCACTTTAAAAATTCAGGCAAAGTTCATACAGCTGCAGACATAATTCTCCAAACAGCCTTATTTGTAGCTCATTTGAGGTATGGCCTTGGCATAAAAAGAGCAAAAGTCCTTGGTTGCAGTTGAACCATTTCCTTTATTGCAAGCATCTCTTCCTTTAAAAGCATACATTTATTGAGTGTCTATATACCACTTGCTTTGAAATGAAACTCAGTTTGCCATAACTGAGCCTTAGAAATTCTGGCCCTACCATTTATACTCATCCTATGTTCCTTGATCACACTGCAGTTTCTGGGCACACTGCTGTCAGCGTCCTTCAGTCATGCCCACCAGAGCTGCTGTGGCAACCACAGTTCCCAGGCCAAATGACAGGATATACTCTAGGCCTTGGTGGTTAATGACCCTCTTACCATCTCCGCTCAAGCATGCCTGTAACTGATTAGTTCAGAATCGCCTGGAAGTTGAAAACAAGCAGATTGTTTACCGTTCTTTTTGAGGAAAAGGGCTTTTATCAGGACTGTGAATCAATGGAATGATACTCAAGGCATTGCAGCACTTCTTATCTGTAGAACTGAAGAAATGGGATGAGAGATGGGAGTAAATGACCTCTTGTGTTTCCCGCTAGCTTTGCCATGAATCTAAGAAATAACAGGCTGGAGTTACTTGTAATCTTTTTAATTGAAGTATAACATACACACACACACACAGAAAAGTACATTGATTATAAATCACAAGGTGAGCAGCCATTTAATGAAGACTATTTAAAATTCCAAATTAGATGTATCTGTTCTTTAGTGCCAAATTCTGATAATAAATATTTTTACCACGTTGATCACAAACTACTGTTTCTATTACCTGTATATACACCATGTGGCTTTGTTTTGTGATTTTTAAAGTTATATGAGTGCAGTTAAAATGGTACAGGAGATACGGTACTCTGATATGAGACTGTTACAATAGTGGTTTGAGAATATTTACTTTTTCTGGGATAATTTATGTTCATGGTAGATAATTTGCAAAATGTAGAGAAGCAAAGTATAGATAATAAATCTCAGAAATCAATGTTCAACATCATCATCCAGAACTAATCATCGATAACATTTTCCAGTATAACATTAGAAATGCACATATACCACATGTACATATAAATTTAAACAATATTTGAATTATATTGTGCATGTTGTTTAGTAACTTTTATTAATTAAAAACTATAAAATGATACTTAAAAAATTTTTGAATAGCTGTAGTATAACTGTTATATGAACATATTGGCATTTACTTAATAAATACTGATTTTTAGTTATTTGTGTGCAGTTTTGCACTAATAAATATTGCTTGATGGTCACTGTTGTATCTGATTTATTAGATTTTTAAAAAATCACTTTTAAGTACATTCTTAGAAGTAGAATTGCTGGATTAAATAGCAAACACACTTTAATATATTTGATATATATTGCCAAATCATTCTTTAGAAAGTTGGTACCACTTAATACTCTAAACAGCAGTGGGCGAGATTCTCTGATTCCTAGAGCCACTGCCAATGCTCTAAATTATACTTTAAATAAAAGAGACTTAAAATTTGATGGATTGAAACTTCATTTTGGCTGGGCACGATGACTCATGCCTATACTTCCAGTACTTTGGGAGGCTGAGGCGGGTGGATCACCTAAGGTCAGGAGTTCAAGACCAGCCTGGCCAACATGGTGAAACCCCGTCTCTACTAAAATTCAAAAAATTAGCCAGTCGTGGTGGCGCATGCCCGTAATCCCAGCTACTCAGAAAGCTGGGAAAGGAGAACCCAGGAGGCGGAGCTTGCAGTGAGCCGAGATGGCACCACTGCACTCCAGCCTGGGCGACAAGAGTGAAACTCTGTCTCAAAAAAAAAAAAAACAAAAAAAAACTTCATCTTATTTTAATATGCATTTTTTATTATCAATATAGAAAATTTAAATGTTTCTTGTTCATTGCTTATGTCTTTTGTCCATTTTATTGAAGTATTTTCTTATTGCTGTAGGTGTACAGGTATTGTTCTCAGTTCATTGTTGTTCTTTCAATTGTTGATCACCTATAATCATAGCTGAGATCAACAGACTTACCAGAGCTAATCTGACATGAATCCTAGATACTAAAAAAAAATGTTCTTTTTCATCACTCTCAAATGACTGTTTAACATTTGCAACTTTTTCTTTTTGATTTCAATATGTATGTGCCTGGGAAAAATCCATGAATAGCATAATAAGTTGGTTACTATGATCTTTCCTCGAATGGAAAGGAGTAAAACAGCACAATCGTGCTTTAAATTCTTCATTGGAATAATTTGGAATACAATTAATTGCCTTATTTTTAACTTTTCTAATACAATTTATAGTAGCTATTAACTAATATTTGCTTAGTGATTAATGTTATTCAGGACTGATATGGAAGCTGATTGGATTTACATGTTCCTAGAACTACGAGTAGATTTAACTGATTTGCCAGGAAAGAACTTAAATATATTTTAAGTTTTAATTCGATATTTATTCTAGGTGACAGATTCTTTTTAAGGACTGGCATTGAAAAGTCTATTTATTGTGGCTTATAATAAGACATTTCAAAATTAACGTAGGCCCTTTGAAGGGTATTTATTTCAACATTTACCTAGTAAATATTTGGATACTATCAGAGTGCCTGACCATAATAGCTAAAGTCAGTGTCACAGGGATTTGCTTAGTTCATCAGTTTCAATGCAAAGATGTCATCCTGTAACAATGCAAAGATGTCATCCTGTAACATGATGGTATTTATTGAGAAAATTAGATGCTTCAGATTTGATGGATATCTTAGAAACTAGTGGAAAATGTTTTATAATCCAGAAAAAAACCAAAATTATTTTACTCATTAAATTTGTTCTAATAAATTGTTTTCCCTCATCTAATTTATTCTGCTTTAAGTCGTTTAAAAAGACTGTGTGCAGCCTACATGTAATATGATGATGATGTTCTGGTCGGGTCAGCTAAAAGAACAACATTTTTTCTCAATTAACAGGAGTTAATGAAGTGTGAGCAATGCATAAGCGTGAAAATTGAAGCTGTAGCAAGGGGCTGGAATTTAAGGCAAGTTTGAGGTAATGGAAATTCCCATTTCAGGCAGACAATGTGTTGTTTAAAGATAGCTTTTTTGAGAATACTGGCTGTTAATATGGATTGTTAGTAATAAGAATTTTAATGTGAGAAGGGGAATTGGCTACATATAGACAGTCAAGTTTTTTGTCTTGTGAGTTGTTTCCTCTTTGATGTAACTGTGACCACTCCCTCCTTGGACAGTGTGCTCTTGATTACAGCACTATGATTATAATGCTGGAAAAGATGAGAGGAAGCTTCATGGCTAGATGGCCCTGGATACCCTCATGAAGGACACTTTCACATTTTTATGACTTCAGGAACTCACTTGATATTCCTGTGATTCAGTTACCCCCAATGCAAGGCAAGAAAGTTGAACCCGATGCTTACTAGAACCCCTTCTATATCTTCCTATGTACTGTGACTTCTAAGAAAACAAGATAGATCAGCTGAGGATAATCCTATCCTCTCACCACCAAGTCCGCCAATGCACTTAGCCAAAATATGCTTCTCTTCCTCTCTCAATAGTAATAATAATAACAATAGCAATAATAATAAATCTCTATGTGATATCAACACAAGTTCAACATTTTTGACTAAATCTCTGAATCTGACCTATTTCCTCTAGCCTTTATAAGGACTTCATGCTTGGAATTATCCTTTTTTTCTGTTTTCCTGTGTCATCAATTTCTCCATAGCCACCATGTGATTGACATCAGCACAACCTTAATGTATCTATCTTAAAACAAGTAAACCACCTTTCACCTCACTTCTCTGTTACCGCAACTTAAAAATAAGAGGAAAAAAAAAAAAAACTTGCCTACACCTGCTGGCTTTACCTGCTGGCTGACTTTACCCCCCGTTTTCTCCACAATCCATGCTAATTGGATTTCCATCTACACCACTGCTCTGAAATGTCACTCATAAATGTTTCCAGTTGTCTACCCCTTGCTAGAGCCAATGGTCAGTTACTGGCCATCAGCTTTCTTGGCCTGTTAGCACTATTTCACTTTCATGACCTTGCATCTTGAAACTCTTTCTTCTCTGGACATTTCTTCCCATCCTCGCTAGATTTCCTTCTATTTAACTGGACATTTTCTCTCTATTTGTTTGTTGATTCTTCTACGGGTCCTCTGAAAGTTGGTGTGCTTCAGCATTTTGGTTGCTAAAGATATGGGTAGAATTTTGTGCTCGCTTCGGCAGCACATATACTAAAAAAAGATATGGGTAGAATTTTAACACATAGAGATAAAGATGAGGAGGACTGGGGAAAGAAGAAAAGGTAAACATGCTATAAATTTTACAGAGAAGTTCTGTTTGGCTGGAGAGGAGATTCATTTATGGGAGAAGTTTAAAACATCCCATCAAATATATAAGATTTACTCTGAGACTAGGAGATTTCTAGGGACTGTGAACCTTCAATTTTTTTCTAGTCCTGAAATCAGTGAAATGTCAAAAGATGCTTACTTAGTGGGGTTGGGAAGTTAACTAGGCCTCATATTGAAGGTAGCAATATCCTTTTATTGGAAACCCAAGTCTTAGCAATGTCCCAGTAGAGAAACCAAGACTGTGTCATCATAGACTTTTTCTTCTTGGTATAGTTTATTCAGAAGACACTCTAGGGTCTGGAGCTGAGCCTATAGATATTTAATCCTTAATTACCTGAGTATTTATTGAACTTTACCAGTGAAAGGCACCTATCTTGGATTAATATACCAGAATTTTTGTTAGAATGAACAAAGGTGCCACCTATGAAAATACTGACCTCACTCATATAAAACATTGTTTTCCATGGTTTTTCGGTATACTACCAAACATGGGATGGTATTGATAGCAAAAGTTTAGTTGGTTGTAATAGGATATTAAATGTGATTTTTCTCTTTTTTGTATTTGCAATTTTTTTTTTTTTGTAAAAGTCTTATAAATTATATATTGGTTTGAATTTCTTGTGTGCAAAAGCATCTATATGTAGGGAGGCTGAAAATTATTGCCAAAGAAGAAAACACCTTATGTAGATCAGCAAATAGCTGTCATTTTACTGAGAACAATTGGTGACTCTTTTAAGTGATAAGCCTTCTCACTCAGGAAATCGCAACTTCAGCTTTTATGAAACAGCTCTATCTACTCGTCCATCTTCATCCAGGAATGAACTGAGCAAGCAGTAGTTTTTCAAAGAAAACAAATCTCCTACATAGACTTACTCTATGTATTTCTACTAGCTCCTTAGTAACTGTTCAGTTTTGATATCACTGAAGATTTAGAGTAAGCCTAATTTACCAAATCTAGCAGTTTTAAGACTCAATAACTTTTGTGGGAGGCAAAGGGTGTGGGGTAACTTCCCATCAACATATGTATGTGTCCAGGGGGCTGAGTCCACCCTCATGTGACCAGACCGCTTGGCCACTTATAGAGTGACTGTCGAGGTTGAGGTATCAGGTATCTAGTAATATTTCAGAGGATGGGACAAGGTAGATTTCCCAACCTTCTTTTCAGTACTTGTTACTTAGCTATTGTTTTTCATTTTAATTATTGTTGAAGTTCAACCAGATTGATTTTCTTTTGAAGATCCTTTCAAATGTTTGGTAACAATGTATTCTCTTTAAATGTTTTGAGAAAATTGTAAGTGATTTATAAGATTTATCTTAGAAAATTTTTATAAACAATAATTCAGACATGAGATTGTGCTATCCCATTCATCTTAAACTTTCTTGATTTGAAAAAAATTAAATAAACATTTTAAGCATAAATATGACTTAAAATTCAATCAAAAATGTATATTTTATTGTTATCATATGAAAAATCTAACTCATGCTATTTGTGGATGAAGCCTAATTTTTATATTTAAATGGCTATAACTATGTACCTTTTTTTCTTAGGTCTTCTTTTCAAATTCATTTTTCAGCATAAATATTGAGATGCTGATGCATATAACTTGTACTTGGATTTATTATGTAAATAATGAAATGGAATATTTTATCTTTTTATTAGATTCCAGATATATAGAAATAATTTTTGTATACTTAAGAATAAAGAAAATATCCCCCCAAGAAAGATTTCATAAATAATTTTAAAACTTTTTAACAAACTCTTAAGAAGAGAAGAAGAATCAGAAGTATATGCTCAGTAGCTAAATGTGCCAGCACCATATGTAGAATTGTATGGCTGGAGGGGAGGTGAAGAGGAGATTCATTTTAAATTAATATACCAGAGAGTGACACAGAATTGCTAGTTATTCAAAAGAAACACTCTAGAGAAATTGAGATAACATAGAATGGTAGCATTTATCTGAGAATTTGTCATAGGGAGTTTTTGAGTGACTAATTCTTTGTTTTTGTTTTGTTTTGGGTGTATGAGGGAAATAATTAGGAAAAGGGGTATGCAGATCATGCAAGGATTTGTCTCTTTGCTTCTGTGGAAGAAACATGGAGCTCAAGTTCCTAGGTACAGGAAGACTGCTTGATAATTCATATTCCTCCCACTTCCTCCTTCCCCTTTCTCTTTCTTCACTTTTTATTTAGTAAATATTTCTTGAATACCTTGAGCCTGAAAGATGAATGAGACTCAAATCATGTCTGCAAAAAGCTATGAATCTGGTGGTAGAGACATCTACAAAAATACACAAATAATAGGTAAATGTAAGAATAGGGCTGAGTGTGGTGGCTCACACCTATAATCCCAGCACTTTGGGAGGCCAAGGCAGGAGGATTACTTGAGCCCAAGAGTTTGAGACCAGGCTGGGCAAGAAAACAAGACCCCATCTCTACAAAAAAAAAAAATTAAAAAAGAATAAACTATGTTTGAATATAGTGGAGAGAATTCTTGTTTATCTAGTAACTGTCAAAGAAGGCTTTCCCCAGGAAGTGACATTTGAGCTGGAACTGGAAAGGTGGAAGGAGAAGACATTCTGGGCAGGAGGAACAACATGAGCAAAAGCACAGATGAGGGGTTCTCTGACTTTTTCAGGGAGCCATGAATAGACAGGGCTGGAGCTCTGGGTTGGAGTCTGATTGTTGACGATGACATATTAAGAAATTTGGACTATAGATAGTAAGTCCCAAATTATTTTAAGTAGAGGGATTTCATTATCAGATTTTTTTCATAAACTGTTTTTATATTGCATTCTTTTTTTTTTATTTCCATAGGATTTTGGGGAACAGGTGGTGTTTGGTTACATGGGTAATTTCTTTAGTGGTGATTTGTGAGATTTTGGTGCAACTATCACCTGAGCAGTGTACACTGAACCCAATTTGTAGTCTTTTATCCCTTAACCCCCTTCCTATCCTTTCCCCCGTGTCCCTAAAGTTTATTGTGTTGTCCTTATGCCTTTGCATCCTCACAGCTTAGCTCCCGCTTATGAGTGAGAACCTGCAATGTTTTGCTTTCCATTCCTGAGTTACTTCTCTTAGAATAAGAGTCTCCAGTCCCGTACAGGTTGGTGTGAATGCCATTAATTCATTCCTTTTGATGGCTGAGTAGTATTCCATCATATATATATATGTGTGTGTGATATAAACTGTGTGAATAAACTGTGAGATATATATATATGTATGTATATATATGTGTGTGTATATATATGTGTATATATACGTATATATATCTCACAGTTTCTTTATCTACTCGTTGATTGATGGGCATTTGGATTGGTTCCACATTAAAATTATATCAAATACTCTCTCAGACCACAGTGGAATAAAACTGGAAATCAGTTCCAAAAGGAACCTTCAAAATCATGCAAATACATGGAAATTAAATAACACACTCCTGAATGATCATTGGGCCAACAATGAAATCAAGATGGAAATAAAAAAATTCTTCCACCAGAACGACAATAGTGACACAGCCTATGAAAATCTCTGGGATACAGCAAAGGTGGTGCTAAGGGGAAAGTTCATAGCCTTAAATGTCTACATCAAAAAGTGTTTCATAAACTTTTATAAATTATAGATTATTGGAGGGGAGATTAACGAAAGACCAAATAGGAGGCTATTGCAGTAGCCCAGAATGGCTTACTTATATCTTGGTAACAGAGGCAGATATGATGACCAAATACGTGTAGGACAGTTCATATAATTAAGGAAATGACAAAATAAGTCAAACAATATTTTTTTGAATCCTATATTGACTAAGACTTTGGCTAGAGAGAGTCTTCAGTTAGAAAGTAATTCTATAGGAGCAGGTACTGAAAAAAAAAATCTCTTTGTCATTGCTGATGAATAGAACACTGACTGTTGTAAAAGAGAAACTCCTAAATCTCAGTGGTAGAGACGGGGTTTCACCGTGTTAGCCAGGATGGTCTCGATCTCCTGACCTCGTGATCCGCCCGTCTCGGCCTCCCAAAGTGCTGGGATTACAGGCTTGAGCCACCGCGCCCGGCCCTCAGTGGCTTAAAACAATAAAAGTTTATTTCGCATATAAAGTTCAAGAGGTGTTGGGTGATGGGGAGGAGTACTCTTCCTCTGACATATTCAATAAATGGCTTCAAAATCCTCCTGGGTATTGACACTGGTCAGCCAGTTGATAGACAAGGGAAGAGAGGGAGGGTAATGGATTCCATGGAAGGTTTTTATGGGCCAAGCCTGGGAATGGCATGTATCACCTGCATCCATATTCTCATGTATAACTCAGTCTTCTGGCCACATTAATGCAAAAGAACTGGACAATATTGTCTCACTTTTTGCCCAGGATGACAGGGAAGCAAGTTTAGTGAACAACTAGACAGACTCTGAAATTCTGTCGTTGCCTTGGGGAGACTCAGTTTTTCAATGGAGACAGGGCTCTCCTGGAGACCTTGGACATCAATGCCTTCTGGCATAAGCAGTTTTTAGGCAGGGAGTTCTCCAGTTACAGAGAACCAGCCTACCAGAAAGCAAGAGCCCAAACTCTTTATACAACAACAGGCTTTTCCTAGAAGATGGAATTCGAGGAACAGCCCCTGCAGTCTACTGTTGGTGCTTAACGAACCTGCTTTACATTTTGATTTTGTTGTATATCAGAAGACTTGCTGACATAAAACAAGGCGTATCTTACAGCCTCTGATATGTCCTGTTACTTCCTGCTGCCAGGAAAATGCTTAAGATAGCATACTAATTTAGGAGGGATTTTCAAAACTGTATGGAATGACTCAAATTTTATATTTTTCAAATATAGACATCTTTGTTATTATAAATATATACATTTAGACTGTTACTTCAGTGAAGCCTGGAAGTATACCAATTTTTGCTCTCCACTTGTCCCTGGTGCTTCACAGAGCATCTGGCATACCATTGTCTCAATAAAAATAGGCTACATAAATACATATATATGTGAATGCAAAAGACTGGAAATGTACATCAGATGTTATTTAAAGCTATCTTAAGTTGCAAAATATCCGCTTGCTTAAACCTGTCAACTTCAGATTCAGAAGATTCATGCCCTGATGAGATTTACTGAGCAGCTATCAGCCTAGCCCTTCCAGCACAGCCCTATTTGTTGACTCACTCCCTAGGAAGGATCAGAAACAAAATTACCGAAGTGTAGCCAAGAATTGAGTTATTAAGAATATTTATTCTGGCTGGGTTCAGTGACTCACGTCTATAATCCCAGCACTTTGGGAGGCCGCAGTTGGAGAATCACTTGAGCTCAGGATTTCAAGACCTGAGCAATAGGAGTTCACCCTGGGCAACATAGCAAGGCCTCTTCTCTACTAAAAAAAAAAAAAAAAAAAAAAAAAAAAAAGTTAGGTGTGGTGATCACAGTTACTTGCGAGGCTGAGGCAGGAGGATCACTTCAGCCTGGGAAGTCAAGACTACAGTGAGCTGTGATTGCCCTACTATTCTCCAGCCTGGGTAACAGCGAGACCCTGTCTCAAAAAAAAAAAAAAAGTTTATTCTAAAATGATTTTTAAAAATGTTTGTTTAAATTTAAATGCTTAAATAGATATATAGTGAAGTATAAATATTCTCAAATCTAACTCATGGTGAAAAGAGCAAGGAGCCTCTTCAAATTCATTTCTTGCAGAAAGTAGGAAATTGACTGCTCTCTTTAAAGCCTCTGCCCGTCTCCTCCCAGTCCTTTTCTGCATATCCTGAGGTAACAGCTTACATCCCAGAGGCAGCTCGGAAGTCTCTAATGGTCACCATACAGGCCTCACTCCCTCCAAAAATAAACATTATAGTTACAACCACCACCACAGTGGGTGTGAGGAGACTTTGACACATTTATATGTCACAGAACATTAAGGGTGGAAATTGTATTGAAGCACTGTTATTTGAATCTCTAACAAAGCACACACCTGGCATTTCATAACACATTAATCATGCAAAGGGAAGCTTTGCAACTTAAAAAATGGAAGTCTGAAAGCAACTGCAGATATGAGTTTTAAAAATAACTTTTGTACCAAGCAGTGTCTGATGTGGTTGTCCTATTTAAAGAGAACCATGAGTACTGTCTGTAATGCAATAGCCAAATGTATTGACCAGAGCAAAAGTTTAGCAAAATGCCTTTTTCCCAAGAACATTTGCTTTTGCTTGTGAAATGCTGACAAGTAGGATGCTGTGCTCAGGCATGGAAATGATTAATACTGTCTCTTCATGTGAGATTACTGATCACATTTTAATAATCCACAGCCCTTGCTGTCTGCAGACTATCCAGCACTAACTAACTAGAAGCAGCGTATCATTTATCAGTAGTTGCACTCACCCCATGGCACCATTTTCATAGATTATGAAGCCATTGGTAAGAAGTAGAACTCCTAAATTTAAACTAAAACGTCTCAGGAGCCGTTTGTTGGGGAATGTGGTTTGGACCCAAATACACTGACTTAATAGAAGAATAGCTTTATGTAACTTCTCTGATTTCATCTTAATGATGAAAGCTCAAAGCTAATCATAAACAAAATTATTCAATAGAATTTGCTCATGGCCCTCAACTACTGCCTGCTCCACACTCTTGCTCCCAATTCTGGTGTTATCCCATTCTGGTATTCTTTTCCCACCAGTTCATTCTGCCAGGGTCTTGCTTCCTATTCAAGTCCTTGGTGATGGTTAGGGGATGGAGTTTGTAAATGTGAGATTGTATAGGTGGGAAATAAAGTTAGCTCACTGATGCAAGATACTATTATTAACTCCATTTTACAGAAGAGAAAACCAAGCCACAGAGAGATTGAGTAACTTGCCCAAGGTTATGTCACTAGTTAGAAGGAAAGCTGAGATTCCAACAAAGGAAGTCTGGGTTTATTTCAAAATGCTTATACCTAATAATAGTGCCAGGCTTATTATTAATCAGTAAGTATTCACAGGACACCTACTAAGTCCACAACTTACAAGTGTGGATATTCTACATTTAGTGATAGAGCAGTGGGTAATGTATGGGCCACAGTTATAGTTATTAGAGCTAGTTCTTAAGAGTGAAAAATTATTTATTTATTCAATTTGAATTTGTTCAATGGGGATATTCTGTGCAAGGAACTTTGAGACTAGAGCATTAAATAAATGATGCTTGCATCATGGATTGTATTAGGAAGGGATTTGTCATATACATTAGTTTATGATATAGGGCACAGAATTAGGAGGTGCCAAAAGACAGGTAATTATAAGGATCCATGGATACAGGGGGAAAGATTAGGGTTGAAGTAAATAAGGAAGGGTTTCAGAGCAAAGAGATAGTATTGCAGTTTAATTTTGAAGGATGGATAACGTATGAACACACTTGATATAAAATGACTGTGATGAAGCGTTAAGAAGGCTATGGGAGAATCTTAGAGGAAAGAGTTTAATTCTCTTTGATTTTGCCTGTTGAAGTGTAGAGGTAAGCTGAGGTTGGAAAAGTAAGTTAGCGTATCATGGAGGACCTTGAGGAGAAAGAAAATCCAACTACCATGTATTAAGTACCTAATATATGCCAGGCATTTTATATACTTTTCGCATGTAATTCTCACAACCACAAATAGTAGTTGTGTTTTGTGTTCTACCAAGAAAAAAACAAAAGCCTGGACAGACCGAGGAACTTTCTCAAAGTCATTTAGTAATCCACTAGGATTTGAATTCATGCTTGTGTGGATCCTAGCATCTGTTCTTTCCATTTCATCATGACTCTTTTATTTGAAGGCAATAAGAAGCCCTTAAAGACTTCTTTGGATAGTACATGGTATCTGGCACCAATTTGCCTGAGTTAGAAGGAGGCGAGACTAAGGGATATGAGTGTCCTTAGCAGGAAACTGGCAGGTGAATGAAGAGTAAGGAATCATCTTCAGGACATGGCAGAAATGAACTCTAAAAGGTGTAATACTATTTAGATTTTGTAGTATAGTAGGAGGTATTGATAAACACAAACTGGGTAACCTGTTTTTAACTCTGAAGTTTGTGGTTGAACCTACTTTCCTGTCATCTAGCAGCCAGTCTTTGTAATTCTGGAACCTTCCTTGAGCCATTTTTATCACTTTCACCTTTCACATGAGGGTTTGCATTAAAAACAGAACCATATTGCACTAAATAAAATCCACCCATAGCTCCTGGCATCAACCTTTCAATGGAATGTGTGTTTTTATGGATATCAGTTTTATCTCCATTGGGATTCCAATGGAGTTAGTTCCCAAACACAGAACAGTATTTAAATGCTCTCCTAAGGTCCAGAGGAAATAAAGTGAAGGAGCTACTCTCAGGCAATTGTGGAGCAAGTAAGGAGGATGAAGAGTGGAGGAAGAAGGTGTTTTAGTTTTGTTTTTAATTCCAGTTCAATTTTACCTTGTATATTCCTCTATAGTCAGAAACAATGGAATGTCCTAGAGTCCTTTAGTGAAGAATGAAGCAAGATGAGAAATTAGTAAATGAGTGTAGTGTACATTATCTGGGTGATGGAATAGCCTAGAAACCCTGACTTCACCACTAAGCAATCTACACATAACAAAAGTGTACATGTACCCCGTAAATTTGTACAAATAAAAAAAATAAAATAAATAAGCAGGCTTTCAGTGTTCCATAAAGGTCATCAAAATAAAACAAACCATGTAGTGGTTCCTGCCATTTCTATACTCCCCTTCCCTATGTTTTTAGCATGTTAATACCTGGATTTTGATTTGCAATCAAGTTTTTATTCTCAGAAGTTCTTTTAAGCATCTTTATCCATTACGAGACAGTGGAACAAAATAGCACCAAATTATAGTTTGATGTGAAATCTTTGTTCTTTCCTTGGAGATATACTTCATTTGAGTAAGTAGAGATCATAGGCTAAATTAGGCCATTGTGGCTAAGATATAGTGCATCATCCAATTACATAAAAACAGAGTGCTTGATTGAAAGCACTGATAACTATTAAAAAATACAAAATTGGAATTAGAGGAATTGAAGGGAAACCACTTCCAGGAGTCACTGACTATTTAAAATATCCAGGAAATTTTCCTCTTAAGTCTGGCTTGGCATTCATGATTCTTCTAATTCCCAGAAAATTAATATGTGAACTTGAACAGATTTTGTGTTCACTTGTGACCTCCAGAAAATTGGCGGACTTGGAAGCTGAATGCATTGTAAGCTTCCTTACAGATCTCCAGCCTAGGTTTAAAATAGATGCTGTGCATTAGGATTTAGCCAAATACTTCATTAGTAGTGGCAAATATTGTATCTTTCTATGACTACTATTTTTTTTCGCTTAACATCCAGGCATTTTAGAAACCTCCAAAGCAGTGAATTTCAACAAATTGGGCACTTCATCTGCTTCAGGACTAACACTGTCAGCTATTTGTTCTAAAACCTGGGTATTTTTCAGGCATTGGATTAGTCTTAAGAAAAATGTTTTCATCAAAATGTTCTAAATTCTTACATTAAGTGTCTTAGATAAAGCCATTTTTAGAAGAAAATTCTTGATGTTGGCAAAAGGCAGATAACCTGGGAAAATTTCCTGTCTTCTCTCCTAAAACTGGAACTGTACTCATTAGAGTGTCCCAGTGTAATGTACTTCATTCATATGGTACCATGTGACTTTGCAAAATCTCAGACGATGAGCAGGAATCTTCATTTCCAAAGTGTAAAAACCAAGAAGTTAGTCAGACTTGTGAACAAGAAGACACTGTGGAGAGTGGTTAGGGCTCTTGCAGGACACTAAAAAAAGATCAAGAATATATTTGGTTTTGTCCCCTAGCCAGCATTCAGTGTTTCTTTCATATCCTAAAGATGCTACCAGGATGAGGAGGCCAGTATTAGTTGCAACTGGTGGCAAGTGTTAGAGGGGTGGGTGGCAGAGGCAGTGAAGGTGAATGATGCTGGCAGTGGAGGAAAGCAGTGAAGTCAGAATAATGACAAATAGGAAAATGTCACTTTTTCCAATTCTGGTAGTTCAGAGCTTTCTCATTCCCTTAGTTTTTGCTCCTTTCACCATGACACTATGGCTGGAGATGCAGGAAGGAAAAGGATCCTCATGACTAAAACAAGTGACCTTTCCAAGTTTCCATTCTCCAGTGTTGTATGACAATTCTGTGCTTTTGATACTTCTTGGTGCAGCTGTGCTGGGAGTCTCTTACTCATGAGACTATCTTCCTGGAATACAGTTACCGAACACATACTGACCACCTCCTGTCTGCATCAGTTATTAAGACACAGAGCTGCTACTCAAGGAACTCACCATCAGTAGGGGAGACAGATATGAAGGCAGATAATTATACCATCATGGCACAGGTTGGGGGAAGTAGGGGAATGCCCACAGGGCTATAGAAGTGTAGGGTAGGAAGCTGCTGCAGCCTTACCAGCTGCCATGAAGCACGGACTGCCTGTCTGAATCTGCATCCTCTGTGTAGCCCAGCCTTTGTCCAAAGGAAGTCCTGGGTATCAGAAAATGATTGAGAAAGGGGATTATCAAAGCAGAGCTTTAACAACTGAATGTACAATGTTGGTAGCTAATAAGTATGCCCTCCTTCCCCAAGCCACTAAGCTAAAAGGATAGCAGGGAAAGAAGGAAGCCATTGTGTTTTGCTCTAAAGTCTCTTCAGCAAAAATCAGTTGTTTTCTCCCTGAACTAAATCTGGCCTTTGTTTAGTGAGTTTCCTTTGTGTGTGTGCCCTCTGGAGTCTTTTCCCAGCATCCTTTTATTATCAGGGACAGAACACTGCGACCTTTTGCGCAGGGTTAAAATAACAGCAGTAGCTCAAGTGAAGGTTGAATTTTGCTGACTGTTTTACATCCTCTCTGTAACTTGCTGTCTGCATCAGCAAAGCAGGTCGCCCTTCTACCCACAGCTTCCAGTAATGCCGAAGCTGTCAAGGCAATGAAGTCTTTTTATCCTTTTAAGTTGATGTAACATTTTACCCTTTCCATTCCTGGACAGCTACTCACTCCCACTCTGTTACCAAGTTGTTTCTAGTATTCCTGGGACCATTTACTCCCCATTCCATTTTACAACTTTGACCCATATTTGAAACTTCAAGAGTTTAACCCATTGTAGTTCCTATGGCTTCTGTAGTTTTCGCCTTGTTTTAGGACAGGAATGAATACTTTTATTCCTTGGGGGCAGGGATAGGTATCATCAATACCTGGTATCTTCACTGTGAGGTGAATAAATTGATCTATAGGAAACTTGATAAATGCTACTTACACAAGAGAGGTTAGCTTATCCCCATCTTATTGAAAAAAAACTAGGACTTCAAGCCAATTAACAGATACGGACTAAAATCTGCGTATAAGGCATTTTGCTGGCCCCTTAGGGATATATGTTGAGGAATATATATTCATATATATTCTCTTAAATTATATTAAGTCAGGAATGACTGAGGTGATATTGGAATTTTCCATGCTCTTCCTCACACTGTTTTTTTTTTTTTTTGGTGTTGGGGAGGCCCCTTCAATCCTGTTTTTTATTTGCCCCAGCTATTCCTCCATTTCTAATATTCCCATCTTTCACAAATAGACCCAGATTCTTTTTCTCATTAATGGGTACTTCAAGTTGAAGGTCAGCTATGCCTTCGTTTGGGGAGTGACTGAGGAAGAGAGGGAAGAAGGAAGAGAAACTCAAGAAGGAACTTCACCTATCTTCCTTACACTCTGAAAATAGATTCCTACTGCTGAATACCTTCCCGATTCCTTCATCTTTCCTTTCACTCCCATGTTTCGATGGAAAAATGCTCTTAGTAGCCAGCGTTTGGGTTTTTATTGAAATGTAGATGAATGTAAAGCTGTCTAAAACAAAGGCCACACCACGTCATCTCTGTTTGTCCCACTGTTCCCTCTGCAGGATGATCCTGTGAGATACACTGTGATGGCTTTTTTCTTTCCCCTCAGCGTCCACACCATTACCCAAATAGAAACCTATATGAAACTCTCAAAGGATAGCTTGCTTCAGATGGAGGAGTGATGTGGGATTCTGTTTCTAGGGAACCAGGGAAAGGAATAATACTGGTGGAAGGTAGACCTTAGAAGAAAGTTATGAGAAGGAGCAGAGAAATTCACTCCAGATGTGATTAATGAATCAGAACCAGTGAGGTTCAGATGTATCCCTGGGACTTAGCCTTCCATGGTTCTTACTCCTAACACTGAAAACTGTGCTTCTCAGACTTCCCTGTCCATACAGATCAGCTGGGGGATTTTGTTAACATGCAGTTTTAATTCAGTAGGTCTGATCTAGTTTGAGATTCACATTTCTAACAAGTTCCCTTTGTTTCTGGTCTAAGGATCACACTTTAAGTAGCAAGACTGTAAACTATCCATCATTATGTAAAAAGAAGCAGGATGAGAAGATACTTAGAGTTAGGCCTACTAAATTTTTCAAGTTGATTTGTGGGTAGTACAGACATCCCCTTTTCAAGTCATTCTCCTTCTGCTCCAGTTCCCCACTTCCCCTCCTCTCATGTCTGAAAGGTTGGCAGCCGTTTCGTCAGTCCTCTCTGCTGTAAATGAACCCAAGTTACCCTGGAATGAGGTCACATTTTCCAAAAGCACGTTTCGGTCTTTGGTGAAGGGGGAGGGTCTGCTTGAACAGTTGAGGCTTGGGAAGCGTATCCTTTGTAAAACACAGCAGAGTCTGGGTAGAGTGTGGATTTGAGGACTTTCCCTAGGCAGAGGAAGTGGAGAGGCTCAGAGAACTGCATGTGCTTTTCCAATACAGCTCCTTGGATTTATAGAAGTGGACTACAGGCATGTTTAAGGCATCCCAGTGAACTGCAGCTGAGAAAAGGTCTCCATCATTGCTGACTGAGCTATCCAGGCTCATACCAAAGTCTCTATCATTTCTATTGGCCCCCAGAAGCTTAATCGTAGTTTGACTGGTGATGAATGGATTAATCCAGATTATCATCACGACTTCTTGAACTGTAGATTTGGCTTTTCAGAAAGAGTCGACATGTCCAACATTCTGAATGCAATGAAAATATTTAAAGGTTTTCCAGAATTCATTTGAGAACAATCTAATTTAAAACTACATATTTTTCCATGAACGTTTAGTGAGCCCTTGCTATGTGGACCTTGTGTTGAGTACTCGGGAATATAGTGGCGAACCAAGTGAAGGCAATAACTGCCCTCATGACCATAAGGAACTGCCTATGGTCTCTATCAGGTCTCTATCAGCCACTTAACAAGCTGTATCTGCTTGGGCTGCCAGGACAAATACTACAGTCTGGATGACTTCAACAACAGACATTTATTTTTTCACAGTTCTAGAAGTTAAAAGTCCGGAATCAAGGTTCCAGTTGATTTAATTTCTGGTGAGGCTGTCTTCCTGGCTTGAAGATGGCCATCTTCTCACTACGTTCCTCGCATGGACTTTCTGTATGAGAGGCAGAGAGAGAGAGAGCGCTTTCTGGTTTCTCTTCCTATAAGGCTATTACTAATCCTATCATGTCACAGCCCCATCCGAAAAGACCCCACCCCAATGACCTCATTTAACCTGAAGTACTCCCTTAGGATCCCCTATCTCCAAATATAGCCACACTGAAGTTAGGGCTTCAACGTATGAACTTTGGGTGGACACAACCATTCCACAGTACAAGTAAACACACAAGTAAATCCCAATTACAAAGCATAGTACATCCCAAGAAGGAAAAAGGGACTCTTTTTAGAGCTGCATTCCATGGAATTGCTATAGAAAGCTTACTTTTATTATCCACTAAAAATATAAATCAGAAGAGCCAGGAGAGTAAAATTGAGAATGATATAGTATTCTGTATTCTTTTTTGGAAGGCTGAATCTATTTTGTTTGTACTTGCCTCAAGGCCCACATGACAATCTTTGACTTCCTTCAAGAGAATATGATCGTTTTATAAAATGTAACTGTGGCCATTGCCTGACTCTTGAAATGTAATTACATTTCTAAGTACTGGACGTTTTGGTATTCAGTGAAATGAGAGAAATGAAAAAAAAATAGCACTCTGTAGAGAGTTTCATTCCCATTTTTTTTTCACGTTTTGTTTAATATCTAAAGACACTTCTTATAATGAATTTAAAAGTTTTTTGTTATGGCGATTCTTTTCTAAGTAAAGGGGTAAAATTGAGAATGCACTGATGTGAACTTCAATTTTTCAAACTGAAGTTTTATAAATTAAATATAATGTGTCACTCTTTGGCAGAAGAAAATTGATGTGGGAAATTTTTAGAAGTTTTTATCCAAACGAAAACAAACTTGGCTAAGAATTGAGGAGACGGCTGAATGTGAGACCCTGTATTATGCGCACCTTGTAATTATTTCCGATTGTGAAATGTGCTATTAAAAGTTGTTTGTGGACACAGGGGTCAGTGGTCTCCTTGATATCTGATGCCCATGTTACGCTTTCCTGTTTCTATTGGGGAAGATGGGGGAGTCCCCTGTTCGAGAGAGGCCTGTGCCTCAGAGAACAAGCAAGATGTGCATCCACTTTAACTGCTGAAGGAAGGAAAAGGAATTGGGAGGCCTAATGAACATGGAATTTGACTTTCACAATGTACTTCTCATGGATAGATTCTTGGAGAATTGTGTCTGTTTGGGGTCTGTTTGGGGGCATTTAAGAGGGATATTGAAAGAGAAGGGCTGTTACAGATGGAGGACAAGATGGTGGGGGGCATCTAATTCTGTCATGTGAAGAAGAGGCGGATAGTAAGCTTAGGTCCCTTAGTTTCTACTCATAATACTGAATGAAGTGAGGTGAGGAGATGGGGGCAGTTATGCCTGATGCCCAGGTAGCTGGAAGCCACGAAGGGATACAGGATGTGGATGAATGGGTGAAAGATTCAGAGTCTTAGAAATTGTACAACGTGGGCCGGGTGCAGTGGCTCAAGCCTGTAATCCCAGCACTTTGGGAGGCCGAGACGGGCGGATCACGAGGTCAGGAGATCGAGACCATCCTGGCTAACATAGTGAAACCCCGTCTCTACTAAAAACTACAAAAAACTAGCCGGGCGTGGCAGCGGGCGCCTGTAGTCCCAGCTACTTGGGAGGCTGAGGCAGGAGAATAGCGTAAACCCGGGGGGAGGAGCTTGCAGTGAGCTGAGATCCGGCCACTGCACTCCAGCCTGGGCGACAGAGCGAGACTCCGTCTCAAAAAAAAAAAAAAAAAAAAAAAAAAAAAAAAAAAGAAATTGTACGACGTGAGAACAATCTTTAAAGCAGTTAGGACTCTCCATAGATAAATGAGCTGCCTGGAGTAGTGGAGGGAGTGACAATGACATATCTGTAGAGGTCCAATCAAAGCTTCATGACTGAGCAAAGGTATTTTACATGATAAAAAGCAAAACAAAACAAAAAGATCCTATGATCAAACAGCTGAACTACAGGCCCAGTAGTATCTCTCCTGATGTTGAGATTCTATGGTCTTTTTTTTTTTTTCTCCACCACATTCCAAAGATAGGGCAAGGCTGGATGTCACTGCTGACGTCGGCCCTCAGTTCGGTCGGCCTGTGTGGTGGCTGATGGCTTCACCAGATCCTCAGAGACCAGGCTAGTCTCCCTGCAAATCATCCAAGATTCAGTTTTCTCAGACTATGAACTTCCTTTGAATACCATAGTTATATAAGGCAGAGTCTTTCATTTCCTAAATTGATTAATGATGACAAAGCATTTAGAAAATAAACTACAGGTGGGGGTGGAGGGCTCCGATTGGGCATTATTTCAGTAACCTCATTATCCCAAATAGAAACCTATACTAGTGACCTTGGAGTATAATGCAGCATCGTGGCTAAGAACATTAGAATACAGTCCAGATAAAGCCCCTGTATATATGGCCAACTGATTTTCTACTAACGTACTAAGGAAGTGCAATGGAGAAGGAATTTTTTTTTTCAGTAAATGGTGATAGAAACATTGATATAAAAAGAAAACTCGGCCGGGCACGGTGGCTCAAGCCTGTAATCCCAGCACTTTGGGAGGCCGAGGCAGGGCGGATCACGAGGTCAGGAGATCGAGACCCTCCTGGCTAACACGGTGAAACCCCGTCTCTACTAAAAATACAAAAAACTAGCCGGGCGTGGTGGCGGGCGCCTGTAGTCCCAGCTACTCGGAGGCTGAGGCGGGAGAATGGCGGGAACCCGGGAGGCGGAGCTTGCAGTGAGCTGAGATCCGGCCACTGCACTCCAGCCTGGGCGGCACAGCGAGACTCCGTCTCAAAAAAAAAAATAAAATAAAAAATAAAAAATAAAAAGAAAACTCCATAGATTGTAGACCTATGTACAGAAGCTACAATTTTGAAATTTGTTTAAGAAAACAGGGAAATCTTAGTAACTATGGATTTGAAAAATATGTCTTGATTAGAAAATAAAATACATAAACTATAGGAGAAATAGATCAACAAATTGGGCTCCATAAAAATTAAAAGTGGTTGTTCTTCAAAAGACACTTTTGGCCAGGTCCAGTGGCTCATTCCTGTAATCCCAGCACTTTGGGAGGCCGAGGCGGATGGATCACCTGAGGTTAGGACTTTGAGACCAGCCTGGCCAACATGGTGAAACCCTGTCTCTACTAAAAATACAAAAATTAGCCGGGCATGATGGTGGGCACCTGTAATCCCAGCTACTCGGGAGGCTGAGGCAGGAGAATTGCTTGAATCCAGGAGACAGAAGTTACAGTGAGCTGAGATTGCACCACTGCACTCCAGCCTGGGTGACAAGAGTGGAACTCCGTCTCAAAAAAAAAAAAAAAAAAAAAAGAAAGAAAACACTTTATTTAAAAAATAAAAATAAAAAGGCAGTCATAGACTGAGAGAAAACATTTGCAAAATACATACCTAACAAAAGACATGTGTCTAGAATATATAAAGAATTCTTGGCCGGGTGCGGTGGCTCAAGCCTGTAATCCCAGCACTTTGGGAGGCCGAGACGGGCGGATCACGAGGTCAGGAGATCGAAACCATCCTGGCTAACACGGTGAAACCCCGTCTCTACTAAAAAATACAAAAAACTAGCCGGGCGACGTGGCGGCGCCTGTAGTCCCAGCTACCTGGGAGGCTGAGACAGGAGAATGGCGTGAACCCGGGAGGCGGAGCTTGCAGTGAGCTGAGATCCGGCCATAGCACTCCAGCCTGGATGACAGAGCGAGACTCCGTATCAAAAAAAAAAAAAAAAAAAAAAAAAAAGAATTCTTAAAATTCAATAGGAAAATCCAATTTTACAACTAAAAATATTTGAATAGACACTTCACCAAATATGATAGGTGGATAACAAATAAATACATTAAAAATGCTCAACATCATTAGAGAAATTAAAGACTTGTATCTGAATATTTTTAGCAAATTTATCTGTAATAGCTGAAGATTGGAAACAGATGGCCCTCAACAAATATATAACAAAACAAATTGTGGTATTGTCCTAGAATGGAATATTACTCAGTGATTCAAAGGAGTCAGCTATTGATATGTGCCACAACATGATTGAATCCTAAAATAGTTCTTCTGAGTGAAAGAAGCCAGATAAAAAGATATGCTGTATTTTTCTTTTCATATAAAGTTTTATAAAAATTTAAACTAACTTATAGGATAGAAAGCAGATCATTGGTTGCCTCCATATGGACTAAGGAAGAAAGATGAATTCAAAAGTGGCACACGGAAACTTTTAGGGAGAGTGGATATATTCATCATCTTGATCGTTGTGTTCGTTCATGGGGGAATGCATATGCCGAAATTCATCAAATTATATTCTTTTACATGTACAGTTTACTGGTCATCAATTAACCCTCACTAAAGAGAGATAGATAGATAGATAGATAGACAGACAGACAGACAGACAGATAGATAGATAGATAGATAATCTATGTGTGTATACACACATGCATATATATACACATTTATATATACACTTATATACATATTTATATATACATATATGTATATATACACATATATACTTATACATACAAGTATATATACTTATACATACAAGTATATATACTTATATACACATAAACACACACAGCAGTATGTTCTTAGGCAAGGTAATAACCTTTCTATCCTTGATTTACATTTGTATAAATTGGGGATATAATATGATTTACTTCATGGAGAACAGTGCTAAGCATGGAGAAAGATCTCAATCAATGTGAGCTGAAACTATTACTCTGTATTTTAGTCTTTGCAGGGACATGGATGAAACTGGAAGCCATCATTCTCAGCAAACTAACACAGGAACAGAAAACCAAACACCACATGTTCTCACTCATAAGTGGGAGCTGAAAAATTAGAACGCATGGACATAGGGAGAGGAACATCACACACCGGGGTCTGTCAGGGGGTGAGGGGCAAGAGGAAGGGAGAGCATTAGGACAAATACCTAATGCATGTGGGACTTAGAACCTGGATGATAGGTGTAGCAAACCACCATGGCACATGCATACTTATGTAACAATCCTGCACTTTCTGCACATGTATCCCAGAGCTTAAAGTACAATTTAAAAAAATGATTTGTTTATTCTATTTCTCCATTTTTTTCTTTGTTTTTGAGGATATTTGTTACCAGGAAAGATATTGTGTTTCTTCAAGGACTATTTTGTAGTATGTACTTTTTAGAAGGTCTGACTCCTCGGCAAGTGTGAATAGAACAGATGGGTGAAGAAGTCTTTCAAATGGCATTCCCAGGCCTGAGAGGGGAAGTCCTTGTGCTTAGAAATTTTCCATCCTCCTCCACAGCTGAAATGCCTCCTTTGGCTGAAATGCCTGCCTCAGCATTTTTGTTTTGAACGCCCTTTCTTGGGGGATCCTAACCCAGCTGCAAGAATTCACTGTGGGCTGAAACCTGGCAGATTAGATCTTGGAGAGGGAAAGTGATTTGAAAGTAATGTTTGTTCTTAAAAATGACAAACAAGTATTGCAGGTTTCTGTTATTTTTTGTGTTCCAATTAAAGAGAATTTTGAAGATCAGTTACAAGATCCTTGAATTTGCCAAATGGCAGGTTTCCTTTGCTCCTTTTAATTTTTAAAAGAAAATAAGCTGTAACTTGTAAAAATTGGCTCTTCTTTAAGCAAGACCTTCTTATTACAGCTACTAAATGCCCAGGATTTATCTCTATATGCTTTCCAACTATGGCCCCTAGTATGAAAAGTTGAGCAAATTTTTACCCTTTCCATATTAAATTGCATTGTTTGACCAAAGATTAAATGGCATTATCTTAATGCCATAAAATTCTATGTCATTTTTTCCTATTTCCATTTTTTTATAGAGAAAAAAAAGTGTTATTTTGTATAGGTTGTTCATCATCCTGACAATAGCAACTTTTTCTTTAGTTGCCTCTTCAGTCGTTTCTCATCGAAAGTAACCTGCTAGCTGTTAATAGCCTACTTCCTTCAAATCCTAACCTGTACCCACACCAAATGTCATTAGCATTGTCCTGTTTCAGCATTATTGATTCTAACATATCAAATTACATGATGATACAGTTATTGATGCCACAGGTGAACTAACAAGACCTGCACTACCTATAGCTATGACTGGGCTACTTGAGTTCACAGATTAGGAAGTTGCTACAGATTAATATACTGATTTCAGAAGGCATTTGACAGTATCTTTTATATTATGATATTCATGACCATCTAGATAATGTATTATCATTGGTATTGTGTAGGTTTGTGAAATAATTTACCTGGTATCAAGTAATGAATTGGCATTAAGGTAGAAGGAGGTCACTAGTATAGGTAGTAAGTTTCAGGCTAATACTCTTCATTCTCCTAATGTAATAGAATTTGCATGAAGCTGAGATATGATAACTTTATAAGAGAAGGTAATGAGAAAAGATGACCGGCCGGGCACGGTGGCTCAAGCCTGTAATCCCAGCACTTTGGGAGGCCGAGATGGGCGGATCACGAGGTCAGGAGTTTGAGACCATCCTGGCTAACATGGTGAAACCCCGTCTCTACTGAAAAATACAAAAAGCTAGCCGGGCGAGGTGGCTGGCGCCTGTAGTCCCAGCTACTGGGGAGGCTGAGGCAGGAGAATGGCGTAAACCCGGGAGGCGGAGCTTGCAGTGAGCTGAGATCCGGCCACTGCACTCCAGCCCGGGTGACAGAGCAAGACTCTGTCTCAAAAAAAAAAAAAAAAAAAAAAAAAAAGATGACCAATTTTATTATAAAGCACAGTCTCTGTCATGAAGGGCAAATGAAATCTAATGGACTTGTGTTTTCCTAATATTCCTCAAAAAACTGATATATACACAAACAAATGATCATACAGATATAGAACTGTAGAGAATTGACTTAACCACAATATTTACGAGTACTCAAAAGTTTTAGTAAATTAATTGAAATCAACGATAAGACATGCCTTCCAGAAATAAACACAACCTGACATCTAAGTCTGCATCTATAGAAGCATAGATACTTCTAGAGATCTGAATTTCTGTAATCATTTTGAAGCCCTATGTCTTAAATAAGACATTGACAAGTAGAGAGGATTAATTTGGCGCATTCATTTAAGAACTAGAGATGTGTTTTCCTGCAAAATGGAAGAGTTTGTGAATATCATTGTCGCTTTCAAATATCTAAAAAGCTATTGCAGGAAAAAGGAATTGCATTACTCTTGTTTTTGTTCTTCCAAAGTGCAAAATCAAGAGCAATAGTGAAAGTTATAGAGAAATAGATTATGGTTCAGCGTAGGAAAGAAATCCCATTTTGACTTAGATCTTTTGTAGGACAGAATGAACTCTTTCGGAAAGTAGCAATTTTGTTCACACGGGGAAAGTTTAACCAGAGACTGGATGAACACTTTGGATTGACTTATATTAGCATTTTTCACTGCATGTCCTGCAAATTACCACCTCATAAGATATTTTGCAAGTTTCAGGGTCAACTAGCTTTGAGAGATACTATAGAGTATGTTGACCTCTTGAATATTTACAATGTGCATCAGCATATTAGAGACTCTGAAAGTTCCACAATAAAGAAAGCTGTTTAACTTCGTGTAGCCCAGCATTTCCCAATTTATTTAAGTTCCTCAGTTTTTCACATATCATGTAACAAGTATGCTTCAGAACACACATTGGGAAATGCACTTAAAGGAGGTGAACCAGATGACTTTGATTCCATGAAACTATTTTCTCCATATGTATTGACACTTTATTTTATAAATTCACACACATACACCTGTGTGTTTGTGTTTGTGTGTATCTATGTAGCCAAGGGTGGGTTTTAAGGCATATATATATATATATATATATATATATATATATATATGTGACAATTTTGAAAGAGGTTTTATGAGGGCCAATAAATTAATAGCATGATGAATAAATACTCCTTTAAGAATCTCAACTGCCTCAAGAAAACTACAATTCTTTACTTTCCATAGAGATGTCATGAAAGCAAAATGTATTTGTTACATATGAACAACCACTCATCAACCTGAGAATAAGGCTAAAGCTCCAGAACTTCTTTTTCTTCTTCTTTTTTTCCCTTTCCCTCCCCTGCCATTTAGGCAAAAAGCCAATTTCTTGAAAGCGATACAGGAGTACCAGGGGGAGATGTGAGCAAATACAGTGTAATGACTGAGCTACAATTTAAGCATCTGGTTTTATTTATGTGCAAGCACCGTGCACAGAACTTAATTAATATGAGTGAAAAAAACGTGTCTATTGAAATGTTAGGTAGTGCCTCACATATGTGTGTTTCTCTTTCCTAAACACTCTCCGATCCTGTTCTTTTTATCACACCTTCGAGATTCAGTTTTGTACAAGATTTATGAATGTGCAGTTTTTCTTCCTCTTCTCTTTTCTGACTTTCTATTTTTCTTTCCCTGTAGTTTTATATCTAGAAAACTACTACTTTGGGAAGGATTGAGGACTGAGTCACGGACGTGCCCTTACTCACGTCTTCTGTAATTTGAAGGCAGAATCTGAAGCAAATCCCAACACAGCTGTGAGAGGCAGCCCGTTTTTGTTCTTAAAATGCTAACTACACACATTTGCACACCTGCAAAGCTGTTTTTCTCCTTCTTTTGGAAGGTGTTAAGGCTAAAAGGACATGTAGACAGGAGACAGCAAGGAGAGTACCTTTCCTGTCTCTGTTATAGAACTTCTGTTTCTTTTTAGTTTCTATTTTTTCACTTGTGAATGATATGATCCTGACCTGGAAGAAACACTGCTTCTAGGATATGTAGCTGATCTTCTGCTGTGGTCGCTATAGTCCACCCAAAAGTTAAAAGGCTTCAGTTATGATCATCTTCTCCAGGAGAATGTTTATAGTCAATGATGTCAAGTTTACATTTTAACTTTGTTTTCATCTGTTTGTTTTTTAATATACTCGGTTATTAATGTCCTAGTCCATCAATAGCTTACCAGGTACAAAAATCATCTAGTAAAATAAAGCAAAATCTATTGTAGCTACAATTATTTTCAAAACTTTTTTTGGCAGTTTCACTGTGTTGCCCAGGCTGGAGTGCAGTGGCATGATCTCGGCTCACTGCAACCTCCACCTCCCAGGTTCAAGCGATTCTCCTGCCTCAGCCTTCCGAGTAGCTGGGATTATAGGCACCTGCCACCATGCCTAGATAACTTTTGTATTTTTAGTAGAGACAGGGTTTCACCATATTGGCCAGGCTGGTCTCGAACTCCTGACCTCAAGTGATCTGCCCACCTCAGCCTCCCAAAGTGCTGGGATTACAGGTGTCAGCCACCACACCGGCTCAAACCATGTTTAAGTTAGCAGAATCTACTTTTAAAATGAAATCTCTTGAGTGATTGTAATTTTTTTAAAAAGAGAGAAGAGAAAATAACAATACATGAAGATAGCTGTGTTGGTGAAACTGCTCCTCTTCTATATTCAACCATCCTTGAGGCACCTCTGAAGTACCTTCAGAAGTCATTGTGACAACCGCTTCTCTCAAATGCAAGAAATCAGAAGAAAGACCTGTATATGTAAAAAAAAAAAAAAATAAAAAAAAAAAAAAAAAAAAGGATAAAACAAGGGTAAAAGCATTTCTTTGTGTTGAGAGCTTTCCAAATCTTACCTTCTAGCTATTTTGCAATAGATTATAAATTATTGTTAACTGTAGTCTCCCTACTGTGCTATTCAATACTGGAACGTATCCCTTCTATCTAACTGTATTTTTATACCCATTAACCAACGCCTCTTCATTCTCACCTCTCCTACTACCCTTTCCAGCCTCTGGTAGCCACCAGAGGCTATTCACTACCTCTATGAGATCAATTTTTTAGCACCTGTATATGAATGAGAACATGCAATATTTGTCTTTCTGTGCCTGGCTTATTTACCTTAACACAGTGTCCTCAAGTTCCATCCATGTTGCTGCAAATGTTTCTTCACAGAAAACGTGGTGTATATATACACACAAGAATATTATTCAGCCATAGAAAAGAATACAACCCTGTCATTTGCAGGAACTCTCATGCTTAGATATCTGCACTTTCATATTCATTGATGGACACTTAGGTGGATTTCACATCTTAGCTGTTGTGAATACTCCTACAATAAACATGAGAGTACAGATACCTCTTTAATACACTAATTTCCTTTCCCTTGGGTATACACTCAGCAGTGGGGTTGCTAAATCTTATGGTAATTCTACTTTTAGTTTTTTGATGACTCTCCATACTGTTTCCATATTGGTTTCCATAGTGGCAGCACTAATTTATATCTACCAACATCATTGTCAGGTCAGCATTTGCTATATTAAGTCTTTTGGATTATAGCCATTTTAACTGGGGTGAGGTGATATCTCACTGTGGTTTTGATTTGCATTTCTCTGATGATTAGTGATGTTGAGCACCTTTTCATTTACTTGTTGGTCATTTGTAAGTCTTTTTTTGAGAAATGTCTATTCTGATCTTTTGCCCATTTTTAGATCAGATTATTTATTTTTTGTTTGTTTTTGTTTTTACTGTTTGTTTGTTTCTTGTTTGTTTTTGCTATTGAGTTGAATGTCTTATATATTCTTGTTATTGATTCCTCATTGGATAAATAGTTTGCAAATATTTCTCCCATTCTGTAGGTTATCTGTTCGCTTTGTTGATTGTTTCCTTTGCTGTACAGAAGCTTTTCAGCTTAATATAATTCTATTTGTCAATTTTTGTTTTGGTTACCTGAGCTTTTGAGGTCTTCTACAATACCAATTAGAATGGCTTAATAGGGTAAATTACCCTAAATTAAGTTAAATTAAATTAAATAATTAAATTAAAAATAAATTACCCTAAATTTCTTTAATTCACATTAATATTGGAAATTTACTTAGTTTAATTCTCTGTGGTTCAATTACAAATTTAATTGAGAAAAATCCATTTACATCAACTTTTGAATTAATATCTGATTGTTTCTTAAAGGTAAACTCTTACCTGTGAGATTATGGTGTTGAAATGTTTATTTTTAGTGTTACTGGCCACTATGACCAGCTATTCTGGCAATAGCATCCATGGCTACAGTGGCCCACACATCCAAAATGGATGAGAACTCTAACTCCGCTCCTCTCTTCATCATCGTCTACCATTACTTCATTTGGCCAGAACCATGGAATTTGGCAGCATTATACCTGAGTAGACTGTTCTTCCTTTTATCTTCCACATAATTGAAACCATATTGTATGGGTCTCAGAAATAAAGGGATTATATTGATCTTTACCCCTTTGGTGTTGGCATAAGTTATCTTTAAGACATTTATTCAAAATAAGTGTGATATCTTGTGTAAGTCAGGAGTCAACCAGAAAAAATAGAACCAGATAGATCATAAGAGGAAACGGCATACACGATTGTGGAGGCTGACTTGGCAAGTCTGAAATCCTTAGGGCAGGCACCAGGAAGGGCAGGTTTGAACTCTTTTTTTTGAGATGGGGTCTCACTCTGTCACCCAGGCTGGAGTACAGTGGCGCGATCTCAGCTCACTGCAAACTCTGCCTCCCAGCTTCATGCTATCCTCCTGTCTCAGTCTCCCGAGTAGCTGTGACTACAGGCACCTGCCACCAGGCCCAGCTAATTTATATATATATATATATATACTTTTTTAGAGACAGGGTTTCACCGTGTTAGCCAGGATGGTCTCGATCTCCTGACCTCGTGATCTGCCCGCCTCAGCCTCCCAAAGTGCTGGGATTACAGGCGTGAGCCACCGCGCCCCGCCTAGGTTTGAACTCTTAACCGTGAGCTGAGGCTTCTGTCTATGGGAGGCATGTCTCTTTTTTTCAGGAAGGAAGAAGTTATCTTCCTAAGGTGTTGCAATTCTATTCTTAAGGCCTTTCAACTGATTGAATCAGGCCCACCGAGATTATCTAAAAGACTCTGTCTTACTTAAAGTCAACTCATTATGGACTTGACTCATACTTGCAAAAATACCTCCACAGAAACACTTATATTGGTGTTTGCGGATGGTAGTCTAGTTAAGTTGACACATCACAGCTCTGTAGCTGGTTCTTGTTCTGCCTCTCTATGTCTATCTTTCTTTCTGTCATACTTAGAACTAGGATATATGAAGGATTTGGTTGGGGGGAAGGAAAATGAGTAAAAGGCAGCAAACAGGAATGCAGATTAATGGGAAGAAGAAAATTTGAATTTTTTTCAGATGTCTCTTCTTACAGCAAGAGCCCTATTTATTCTTGCTGAGGGAAAAGAATGTTTAGAGATCCTAGCTGCCTCGAAGCTTATATCTAAGTGTGCCACACAATTGCATTAACTTTCTCATCATTTCAAAATAAATCCAAGCTTTTCACATTGGCCTGCAATGGCTTAGATGGTCTGGGCCTTGCCTGCTTGTTAAGCCTTCCCTAATTTTATTAGGTCCCATAAAATCTAGCATGTTTTTCTTTTCCTCAAAGATGCCAAAGGTCTTCCTCGAAGAGGCTTTGCGCTTGCTTTTCTCTTTGCCTTGAAGATCTTCCTCGAAGTATTTTCTCTCCTGGGCATTTTATTGAGTTCTTAGCTCAATTGTTATTAAATAGTTACTCAGAGGCCTTTCTGGCTACCTTAGCTAAAGGAGTCTCCTCCTCCCAAATTCCTGCATCCTCCCATCCATTTCAATTTTGAGTGAAAAGTTGTATCTATATTAATCTTAGTGATTTCACAGGTTTGTTTAGTGCATGTCTTCACTTTATTCATGTTGTTGAGAACAGAGACTCTTTTTTCCCTCCGCTAAATTATAGTGACAATAGCTTTACCTGACATTTAGTCGGGGTTTACCTCATACTCATGGAATAAATAGAGGCATCCCAATTTGCTTGCCAGGTACAATCAGTCTCTCCTTCATATGTGATAGTTTCTGTCCTAGCTTGTACCATTATATTTTCTGGCTATGTATATTATTCTGTAAGTTACCTTACACTATTGTTTTTGGAAGTTGTTAGTGTATACTCTATTGATAAATGTATGCTTTGGCAGAATTAATCAAGTGTCTCTGGTGAGGATTCTCATGCTCCAGTCCTGAGTGGAACAACATATATCAATGTCGAGAATTCTTACTGGGGACCACAAGGGAGGCAGATGTCAGAACTACTTTCTGTGTGCACTGCATTCTAGCGAGAGGTGTGGCAGCTGCAAAGGATTGAGAGCCCAGAGAACGTGCCTTGGCTACAGTTTCTGTATTACTCCACCATTCTGATTTCTCTGTACTGTAAAATGTCTCCCATTTGGCATCTGGCTCATCTGAAACGAATGTGTCATGTGTGAGGGTTATGCAGAGTGGTGAGAAGGCAGTGGGCATCTGGGAAATAACATCTGCTCCTAACAAGTGCTCAAGTGTTAGCTAATGATTTTCAAAGTATCCTGAGAATGGAGTTGAACACCTATTCATTCTCTGATTTGTGCTCTTGTTTTGTTTTTATTTTAAGGAAACACTTGTTTGACCCCGCATCTATTTTAAGAGGTGTGCAACAGGGTAACTAAAAATGAAGTAAAATATAACAATCTCTCTTTCGTTTTATACTTCTTTGTAAAGTGTTTATGACTACTTTGGAAGTTCAGGAAAGCAATACAATTCTGATGTTTTGTTTTGACATCTCCCTTAAATTAATCCAAATAACACTATAAAACTCGTATTTCAGTAACAAAAGCATGATTTTAAGGCAGATTTGCTAGAAAAATGCTCCTGAGGTACATTGTCAGAGTCTGCTGCCCTGAGAATCCTCCATCTGACTCTGGGAGACACAGCTGTGAACTTGTGGAACATGTTGGCTCAAGGTTCATAATTCCTACTCTCATTATTGTTTCTAATTATGATGTATAAACGCTTGGTTGATATCAACAACAGTATAAGGGCTGGATAGAGGTAACTATGGAAGGTGAGGGATGAACACACACACACACACACACACTTCTATTACTTTGTGATAATTATAATATAAAAGTGATTTTGAAATTGTATCATTTCTTACATTTTCAAACACTTTGCTATACTTACTCTCTCACAACCCTTTGCTAATAGGGCATGTATGGTACTCTGTTCTACCACTGCAGATCAGTGTAGGAAGAAAAATTAACAGCCATTTCTAGTGATTACATTTTAAATGAAAAAAATCTGCCTTCATTTTCAGCGATAAAATTGACTAGTCTTCATTTCTAGTCTGGCTTTCTACCAAAGTATTATTTTATGAGTGAAAAAAAATGTTAAGGGCTCAACAGTTTTCTCCAAAATGTGGAACTCCAGGGATAAATTTTCACTGCCTTTTCTGCCTCTTGTTTCTAAGAACAGTCAGCATGCTGGAATCCCACTTACCCCTAAAAGGGAATAGTAACCATACCAATGTAAAATAGGAACCATTCCTTTGAATTCAGGCCAAAAGGTTTACTGTAGGGACTGGAAATTATGCAAAGTAGAATATACTGTACATTTATTCGTAAGGTTGTTCTGAAGGAAGATTCTACATTAATTTTGAAAATCTTTTATTACAAATATACTAACATCTTATATTGCAATATAGCTTTAGAGTTTGCAGTATATTCTGACATACTTTGATATATTCCACAATATGCCTGTGAGATAGATGGCCAGATTCTACATGCATACACACATACACACACACGCACACACACACACACACAATCTTACAAGACAATGAAGTTCTTAGGATATCCTGACACCAAGGACACACAGAGTAAACAAGTAAAAATTTTTGGAACCATGTCCTCAGATTCCTAATACCATACACTTTCTGCTGTCAATTTCATGGTTCCTTGCCACAGACTTTGTGGAATGGATAAGTTAAACATAAAACATCAAATATGGCAATAACCCTCAGCCCCTAATACAGTTCAGAATCTCAACTTCCTATTCATGATTATTAGGATAGTTACACATCAGAAGATCCTAGTCAGAATAGGTCTTAACCAAAATACATAATTTTCTTCTACCCCTCCCTCCACTCCTCCCTCATTGCATTCAGACAATGGAAGCCAGTTTTAGAGTTTAAAGCTGCTAATTACCAAAAGCCATTGGTTTAGGCACTTACTGACTTTAATCATTAAGAATAAAGAATTGCCTGGTGGGGAATGTGTTTTCCATGCATCTGCTGCTCTAAACTGAAAACAAACTAGGTAAGAAAAATAAACAAACTGGGTAAGTGATTACTTTCTTTTTACTTACTTCATATGCTTTTTTATATAGTAAAAAAAATTTAAAGTTGAACTTCTCATGACCATGAATTTTTAAGTTCTATTCGCAGCATCGTTTTTCACTTAAAAATTAAAAATTGTCTTTGTGTGAAAAAATAAAAATTTAAAAAGCAGAGTATCTCTTTCCTGGTACTTGAGAACATAAAAAGCAATGTAAAAGTAATAGGGAGAAATTAGCTAATTCAGGTTTTAACATGCTAATAGAGGGCAACAATGACTAGACCAGCTGTGCTATTGACCTAGGTCTTTGAGGCCTTTCAGGTTGCAAAGTAGCTATTATTCTCCTTAAGTATTTGCAGGTCAGGCATGGAAACTTTTAAGCAGGCTCTGACTGAAGTACTGGTTTGCATTCTGTAATTGCAGTAAGCAGAGCCAGCTGTGAACCTCTCAGGATTTTTTTCCCCTTATTGGACTAAGAATTTAAGCATTTTGCTGAGTAGGCAGTAAAGTTTTCTTCTCTTCACTGCCACCCTCCTTTCAAAAACTTACTCTTAATATGCTAAAAAGAAACAGGGTATGAAAATTAAAAATGAAGAACTTATGTAAACACAAATTTTAGTGCTTTTTTTTAAGACAGGGTGTCGCTTTGTTGTTGCCCAGGCTAGAGTGCAATGGCACGATCTTGGCTCACTGCAGGCTCAACCTCCTAGGCTCAAATGATCCTCCTACCTCAGTCTCCCAAGTAGCTGGGACTACAGGTGTGCACCACCATGCCTAGCTAATACATACATATATATACATATAAAATAAGGCATGGTTTTGTCATGTTGCCCAGGCTGATCTTTAACTCCTGAGTTCAAGTGATCTGCCTGCCTCAGCTTCTCAAAGTGCTGTGTTTACAGATGTGCACCACCATACCAGACCTTTAGTGCCTTCTTGAAGGTCACACACATCATCATATGGAAATTAACTGGTACTATGTGTACTAGCTTTGTAGTAGCTGATATATCATAATCGTAAATTAAATATTTGTTGAATGGATTGCATGCTAATCAGCTCATTTTTTGCATAAAGTTCATAACGGAAATGTATCCAGTGTATCTGCTATTCCAGTAAATTTCCACAGGCAATAATGCAGTTTGTCTTAAGTCAGGGATACTTTGTGTGAAACCAAGAAATCAGAAGATGTAAATGACTTAAGACAAATATTATCACCATTCCTGGAAAAACACTGCTGTCTATGTTTGTGATGGTGAACATAAAAGCATTGTCTTCATTAGGTGATGAATATGAACATTTTTGGTCGTATATCTGGTGCCCTTAGATGACCAGTCAGATCAGATTCCATGTTTTTATGAAAAGATGGTGCTCTCGTGTCTTGCCTCTAATGGAACAAGCTGCTTTTCCAAAGTTATTCTGCAGGTGGTGGATTCAGTAACCATTAGCTGGCATTCTCCCTTACAAGGCTCAGGTAACCCTGTGTACACACCAGGTTTATGGACCAGATGAGTAACACAATGGTTTATAGACCCAATAAAAACTGTTTAAATATCTGGTAGTGCTTTACAAATATCTTCATCCCAGATTTTTCGAATCTCCCCTGGAATCTATGCAGCCAAACGTGCAGTTGTTCTGTAACTGATGGTCGCCTGGATATCATTAGATAAAAGTGTAAGACAGGTTTTTTTTGTGTGTGTGTGTGATACCAGTTACTAGGGACATGAAGATACACATCTTGAATTATTACATAAAAAGGATTAAAAGGCTAAATATCTATTTAAGAAATATCTAATGCAACTATAGTCACTGTTCTCACTTCTCCATATTCCTGTGAGTTTTTGTTCTGTTCTTTATTCTTAGAGTGTAAAGTGATCATTTTAGGAATGAATATCATAGAAAGTAAATACAGGGAACAGAGAGCTTAATGCATTCATTATTCATTCATTTCCATCAATACTCTGAACACCTACAGAGTGTTCTAGGCTCACTGGGGAAACAAGAATCAATAAATCTAATTTTCTCCCATTACTGACCTCATGGTCAGTAGAAAATCAACCCGAATAATCTCATATTGATTCCTCCTTCCTGTGAGTCCTCATGCATTCTGGAAGCCTTTGGAGGGATTTGTCATAGTCCATATTACTTTAGAGCTTATGGGCATTTTTATTTTTATTTTTATTTTTATTTTTTATTTTTTCTACTTTAAGTTCGAGGGTACATGTGCATAACGTGCAGGTTTGTTACATATGTATACTTGTGCCATGTTGGTGTGCTGCACCCTATGGGCATTTCTTTTATGCTCCTTGGTAGACGCTGAATGCCTGTAAGGCAAAGACTTTGTTTTCCCTACCTTTATATCCCTGGTTCCCAGTGTAGTGGGTACTCCATGCTATGTGCTTAACACATGCTTTTAAATAAAAGGTTCAATGGTTTTGTCATTAACAATATATAAGACTCTTAGCCAGTAATTTTGTATCTTTGGGGCCTGTTTCCTCATCTGTGAAGATAACACATGCTATATTTCAGAAGCTATCATATCAGAATTAGATGCATTAAATTTTGCAAACTGAGAAGCAAAGCATTGTACCAAGGTACAGACTTATTCTTATTAAAATTGAATATGTGCTTTCATTTAAACTTGAGTTGCCATTTAACTATGGCTGGTAGTTTTGTCTGGGGGATTCTGTGGGACGTTACTATTAGTGGAGAACTCAGCAATCATATGCTTCCTAAAATTTTCTTCCTTATAGTGCTCTATTCTTTTTTTTTTTTTTTTTTTTTTTGAGATGGAGTTTCACTTTTGTTGTCCAGGCTGGAGTGCAATGGTGTGATCTCGGCTCACCGCAACCTCTGCCCGGGTTCAAGCGATTCTCCTGCCTCAACCTCCCAAGTAGCTGGGATGACAGGCATACACCACCTCGCCTGGCTAATTTTGTATTTTTAGTAGAGACAGGGTTTCTCCATGTTGGTCAGGCTGGTCTTGAACTCCTGACCTCAGGTAATTCACCCACCTTGGCCTCCCAAAGTGCTGGGATTACAGGCATGAACCACCGCACCCAGCCACAGTCCTCAATTCTTAAATACAGAATTAAAGAGTAGGATTTCATGAAGCATACTAACTCCAGTTTATTCTTGAAAACTTTTAACCTCTGCCTTGTCCATAAATGTGAATTACTGTGGCGTATGGTTTCATTCAGTGTATGATAAATATTGTATGTACTTTAGGAAGGAAACTATAAGGTATATTTCTGGCTTGTCTTGAGGATGAAATAAATGGCCTCTGCAGTCATTTCCATCTCTGGCTTCAGTGATTAATGCATCCTAGAGGACCAACTTTCTTTTAGCTATAAGGCCAGTTTTTATCCTTATTTCATCCCTGGAGCTTTAGGCAGAAAGGGAAATGAAAAGTCATCAGCTTTTATTTTATGTGACTTTTTTCTACTCCTGGTTGGGTTTCACTTTTCTTTTTTTCATCCTGCTGTTAGTTCTTGTTGATATCTAGGTTTTTATCTAGGAGGACACCTGGGGTGATTGAGAAAATGCAGGGGTGTATCTGGTGTTTGGAAGAAGACTATATACTCAGGAGGCTGAGAGGCCACAGCGCCTCTAGTGCCAAAAGTTCTGTTTATCTCATCATGTTACTCACTCAGAGTCTCCAGGAAGCTTGCAGCCAATCAGGTTTCCTTGTTTGTGGCAGATTTTCTTTTTTTTTTTTTTTTTTTTTTTTTAAGGTATTCTTGCTCTGTGCCCCAGACTGGAGTGCAGTGGTGCAATCTCGGCTAGGCTCAGGACAGATCTGACTTGCAGTGTGTTAAGCAAAGTAGATGAGCATTTTGTGAAACAGTATGAGTGGGAATCAAAAGTAATTTGATCTAATTTTCTCTTGAATTTAGTTATATCTCAATACCAACTTCTAATTCAGTTTTATTTTTGCTGATTTTCTAAAAAGATAGTTTTCATTGCCTGTGTGAATTCGCTTGTCATTCGATCTTGGAGATCTCTGAGATCAGTGGAGAAGTTTCAGCTTAGGCAGGAGAGTGGCTTTGTTACAAAAATAAATGTTGGTAATGACTTATCGATGTTATTATTTGAACCCATGTGTGATGCTTCCATTGCTGTAGAAATATTCTGTTCTCTCATTTTAAAGAAACTATTGTTTTACTTAACAAATATTGAGTGTCTGCAATATGTGACATAAAGGAGATGCAAAAAATATTTTAGACACAATATCCATAGTTAAATTGCTTATAAGTTGACTTTATTAAAATGTCTTACCATATAATCATTAACATTCATATCTCAAATTACTAATATGTGTCAGTAATTTTAAATGATCTTTAAAGTCATGCTGATCAGTAATTGTATAAAGAAAACAGAATCATGCTAATCAGGTGAATAGATGTGACAGATTGAGGTGTTGACATCAAGCATCTTTCTGGGGAGAAATCTAGAACTTATACTAGATTCTAAAAGTAATGATCCAGTAATGTTAAGAATCACTGGCTGGGCGCTGTGGCTCACGCCTGTAATCCCAGCACTTTGAGAGGCCAAGGCAGCGGATCATGAGGTCAGGAGATCGAGACCATCCTGGCGAACATGGTGAAACCCCGTCTCTACTAAAAAAAAAAAAATACAAAAAATTAGCCGGGCGTGGTGGCGGGCACCTGTAGTCCCAGCTACTTGGAAGGCTGAGGCAGGAGAATGGCGTGAACCCGGGAGGTGGAGCTTGCAGTGAGCCGAGAATACACTCCTACACTCCAGCCTGGGCGACAGAACAAGACTCCATCTCAAAAAAAAAAAAGTAATTATTAATATAGATTTATACTTACAATTTGCTTCTTCTTTTAGGGAAGGCAGTGTCAGAATTCTAGAATTAAGTTGAAAAGGCATAAATTATACACCTCAATGCTCTCCTTTCCAGCTGTATGATCTCAAGTTATCCAACCACAATGTTGTTTTTATATATGAAATATATGATAATCCCTTCATTCTTAAGTGTCAAATGAGATGAGCTACATGATTGGCCAGAATAAACTACAAAAGATTTGCAGACACAAAGATTATTACTATTGTTTGGGCTTCTGCATCTGCCAATCCATGATACTTTGTTGTTGTTGTTGTTAGTTGAAAATTTTATTCTATTACCAAGGAAGTATATATACATATATTTTATCTTTCCAATGTTGCCAACATGGTTTCTCAAAGAATGATGATTCAGTTTTTCCATGCCTTTGCAGGCCTTTGTTGTTAAATGAATCATTGTAAGTATCTAATGTACCATTGCTGCTGCCTGGTTTACATCACAGTGGAGGAGGGAAGAGGGATCATCGCTCACGGGCAGAGCAGAGGGTGTCCCTGGTCTTTGTCAGATTCTACAGAGGGAACTTCGGGGAACAAATTCTGTTTCCTTATAATTGAAGTCAGAGGTAGACTCAGTGAGTGAGATTGAGGAAGAAATAGAAAAGTGGAAATGAATGTGATTTGACATTATATTATGAGTTTTAATTTCTGTCTTACCATCATGCAATCTTAAGCAAGTCATAATTCCTTTAAGACTGAATGTTAATTGTATTAAAATGAAGAGTTTAAAGAATAATCTCACAAGATTATGTTAAGCATGAAATTATCATATCTGTGGGATGAAACTTGTTGACTATAAAGTGATATACCAGTTTAGATGTTATTAATTATTAAGGCATAGTCATTTGCACAAAATTCTAAGGTGCAAAATAATTTGATCACTCCCTTGGTCTTCCTTTTGATGGGTTTTCAATACTGTTGTATTTATTCAAACATGTATGTAGTCCATATGTATGATTTACTGTTCCTTTGGAGACACAAGAAATAATGTGGAATGCATCATTAGTTAACAGCAAAATGCTCAAATAGGAAATTAGAGACTAACAGAAAAATGAGAAAGTTTGGGAGAAAAGGAAGGGTCATGTGGTTATACAAAAGAGAGAGACAAATTGTGACTTCATTTTAGAAAACAGCAGAAGTGGGACGGAGATGTTGGTGGCAACTGGGACTTTCAGAAGAAAAAAATTCATTCTGAATATGGAAAAATGGGAAACCAAATGGTGCAGAAGTGGAGACGATGCTTGTAATTGAATACAATAACTGGTAGGAAAATTCATCCAACTAACAGATAGTTTCCAGGGACTCTTCCCTGCAGCTTACTGTGTAGAATTTAAGCTAAGTAACTTAACAATTGAGAACATAACCTGTATTTACCCTTTGTCCCTTGCCCCCACTCCAAATATTACTGCTAATTAGAAGCACATGTTGAAGGAAAAACTCTAATAAGACATTCCAGTATAAGATCTGGGTTTGCTTTAAAGCAAGTAGGCAAGTAGCCTGAAGCCCAACAGAAGGTATTTAGCCTTTTGCCTTTTGTTTAAATGGGGATTATTTTGAGTTATCAGTAGTGCAATATGCCCATCCTGCTGTCCTTTAGTGTAAATTAAGGCAAAGGACATAACAGTATCAATAAAAGAGCAAAAGTAAAAAATAAAACGCATAAGATTATTAATGGGTGACAGAAAATTGCTATATGCATCATAGCCGGTAGATTAAAAGAGATGCCCTGAGAAATTTACTGAAGGGTTTACAAGAGGGGGAAAAGAAAAAAATTAAGAATTTAAGACTGTTTAATATTTAAGAATTTAAAACTTTAAAATATCTCTTTAATAAGCTTTACATTCACATAACATTTTAATAGGATTTTGTATAGACTAACTCAATCATCAAACATATTGAGGCAGGTTGGGTGTCAGGTATCCTCTAATACATATTAAATAGAATGAACCAGAGAAGTTAAAATATTTTTGTAAACTTATGCAGCAAATAACGTGAGAGCCAACATTTAAACACTGGTCTTCTGATATAAAAGCTTCTGTTTTATGAACTATTCCCAGTTGCCAAGGAAGCAATTAAAAAAAAAAAAAAACAAAGAAAAGAAAAGAAAAAAAAAATAGCCATTTGGGAGCAGGCACGGTGGCTCACACCAGTAATCTCAGCACTTTGGGATGCCGAGGCAAGCAGATCACTTGAGGTCAGGAGTGTGAGATCAGCCAGACCAATACGGTGAAACCCTGTCTCTGATAATAATACAAAAATTAGCCCGGCGTGGTGGCACATGCCTGTAATCTCAGCGACTCAGGAGGCTGAGGCAGGAGAATCACTTGAACCTGGGAGGCAGAGGTTGCAGTGAACCGAGATCACACCACTGTACTCTAGCCTGGGCAAGAGAGGCTGTCGCAAAAAAAAAAAAAAAAAAAAAAAAATTTGGTCAGATGTTTTTAAATATTTGAAGTGATTTAATGTAATTTAAATAAACATACAGCAAAATTCCCATTTTTGATGTATATATCTATTCCTATCAACAAATTCAGAGTAGGCCGGGCGCAGTGGCTCAAGCCTGTAATCCCAGCACTTTGGGAGGCCGAGACGGGCGGATCATGAGGTCAGGAGATCGAGACCATCCTGGTCTACACGGTGAAACCCCGTCTCTACTAAAAAATACAAAAAACTAGCCGGGCGAGGTGGCGGCGCCTGTAGTCCCAGCTACTCGGGAAGCTGAGGCAGGAGAATGGCGTGAACCCGGGAGGCGGAGCTTGCAGGGAGCCGTGATTGCGCCACTGCACTCCAGCCTGGGTGACAGAGCGAGACTCCGTCTCAAAAAACAAAACAAAACAAAACAAAACAAAAAACTAATTCAGAGTAATATTGACCACCACACAGAAACTAAGATACAGAGCAGTTACGTCACCACCCAAAATTCCCTCATGCAGTCGTTTTATAATCAACCCCTCCCTCCTGCCCAATCTGTGACAACCATTTTTTCTTTCTTCCTCAAGTTTTGCCTATTGCAAGAGTCTATTAATGGGATCAAATAGTACGAAACATTTTGTTTCTGGCTTCTTTCTGTTTTCAAATATTTTATATGGGTGACGAAAATCACATGGAAAGTGTCTGATTATTTTCCTATGTTTTTTACATATCTGAAACTGTGCAATACTGCAGAAACTTCTGAAGTCTTGTGTATATTGTGAAATTCAATGTCCAAATTCTGAGACAAATTATTGTTCAAATTCTGCCACTTAAGATTATGCCTAATATGCCTAGAGAAAGTACTACCACCAAAAGTGCAAGTCCAGCTGTCATCTTTTTTAGGTGTCCCTCTCATTACTAAATCTGACTTTTGACTGAGTTTCTGAGGAATAATTATTGATATGTGATTATTTCAACTATCCCTTTATCTAGTCCTTTGGACAGGATTATTTATAAAAGAGGTCTATGCAAATTTTTAGATATCTTTATATCATGTTGAGTCTTATCTTGCCCCAATAACTACATTAAATCTTTTTTTATAACACTGTGTTCTGTCTGAATATTGTTTATGAAAGTATTCTGTAATGTGAGCTTGAAATTGTAGCACAACCCATGCTAGGAACGTAAATATCTAAAAGCGAAAATATAAGCTTCCCTAGTTGCCAAGAAAACCATTGTATGCAAATTTATGTTTATTAAATATTTGGTGACAAAATAACAAAATTGTTGAAAAGAGGAGATTGTCTTCACCCTGGGCAACAGGATGTGAATCTCATTCACTTTTGGTTGGAAAAATAAACAACAACATGGGATTTTAGGATAGGAGGTCTTCAGTAGTCTCTTGAAAATAGCTTAAATCATGGGGATTAAAAGGCAGCAAAACCAGGTACAGATCACTTGATAAGAATAGTTACTTCTTTTGGGATTTTTACAGCCAAGTTGACAGGACCAGCCACATCCAAATGGAATGAAGGTGGTATGGTTTGCAAATGAAGACTGAAATGCTGTGGCCAAACAATACAGAATGAATCCTGAGCTCATAAAGCAATAGACATGTACTAAACGTGAGATTAGTGAAAGAAAAAAAATCATAAGTTTTCTTTTTGCAGTCATAAATGACAAAAATATTTTTAAATAATAGATAATTTTCTCTCAAGGAGTATGAGAAAAGTACCCAGTTGGTTCTACGTATTTTATTTTCTTTCACAGATTTCTATCTTTTTCTAAATTTCCAATATTAGTTTTAATAAAGGTGTATATTCTGGTTATTTTGAAAAGAGAAAACACCACAATATTACTAATTCAGTTAAATCAGGAGTCCAAAACCCCCAGGCCACGGAGCAGTACAAGTCCGTGGCCCATTAGGAACTGGGCCACACAGCGGGAGGTTGAGCGGCAGGTGAGCAAGCGACTGTGTTTACAGCTGCTCTCCATGCCTGCATTACTGCCTGAGCTCTGCCTCCTGTCAGATCAGCAGTGGCATTAGATTCTCATAGGAGCACAAGCCCTGTTGTGAACTTTGCATGCGGGGGATCTAGGTTCCGCGCTCGTTATGAGATCTAATGCCTGAGGATCTGTTACTGTCTCCCATCACCCCCAGATACGACTGTCCAGTTTTAGAAAACAAGCTCAGAGCTCCCACTGATTCTACATTATGGTGAGTTGTATAATTATTTTACTATATATTATAATGTAATGATAGAAATAAAGTGCACAATAAATGTAACCCGCTTGAATCATTCCCAAACCATCCCCCTACTCCACCCCCTCACAATCCCCACCGTAGTGCATGGAAAAATGGTCTTTCATGAAACCCTGGCACCAAAAAGGTTGGAGGCCGCTGAATTAAATCACACCTACAAAAAAAGCCAAAATTTGAACACTCCATCTCGGTGACTCCGTTGTAGGGTGATAATTTAATTTTATTGTAGACAAAGTTTCCAGGAGAAAATAATAAAGCTTCAAATTCTAATCTTAGACATCCAAAACTCTAAATGTACCCATAAATGTTCTCATGTGTTTTGAGTCTGTGTCCAAAGTTTACCTTCATGTGTTGTGAGCCAACCTGCTTGCCTACATTTCCTCTTCTCCTCTCCTTCTTATCCTTTTCCTCTTTCTCATCCTTCTCTTCCTCCTTCTTTTTGTGATGTTACCAAAACTTGAACGTTGAATTTTTACTCTGAATTTCTTGAGACTCAATCACAGAAATTGTGTGGAACTGAAATCTTCACATGTTGATTTAGGACATGAAATTTAGAAAATATTCAGGCTCCTAAGGCAATTCATATAGTAAATTTTATACGTGCATGAATGAATCAGCATTTTGACAACACACCTATAGAAATATAGTGCTTTGAAAAAAAAATTTCTTTGTTGAAAATAAACAATGTAGACCAGGCACTGCTACCATTAACATTTCTAGAATTGTAGAGATAACAAATAATTTTTAAAAATCCACTTCACTATAGGATGTGGAAGGAAGCATATCCTCCATCACACTGGACATGCTTTTCTGGCGTTTCAGCTCATGCCAGCTAAATGCCTTGTTACTCCCATAAGACAGGGATCTCGTCTCAATCATTCTTGCATTATGAGGTAGAGCAGTAGGTCTAGCACTTAGTAGGCACTTATTGAATGTTTTGGAATAAATTAAAAAATGATAAAGCCCATCCTGGATCCCACATTGCCCTTAATTGTTGTCTTTTTTGTCTCCTCTACTCTGTGCCAGTTTCTTGGTCTATACTTGTCTTACATGACTTTGGTACATTGAGTTCTGATCAATTATTTCTAGCTGAGTCATTTGAAATATGTATGTCACAAATCTTAGCTTAAATTTTAAATTTTTGTTACCAATCTGCATTTTTTTCTTTGCAAATTTATCTGATTGTATCTATTAGACTTTTGGTGATTTTCCTTAAAAGTTAGAAAAGATCAGGCTGGGTGCGGTGGCTCACACCTGTACTCCCACTGCTTTGGGAGGCTGAGATGGGCAGATCACTAGAGGTCCAGAGTTCGAGACCAGCCTGACCAACATGGAGAAACACCATCTCTACTAAAAAATACAAAATTACTGGGCGTGGTGGCGCATGCCTGTAATCCCAGCTACTCCGGAGGCTGAGGCAGGAGAATAGCTTGAACCCAGGATGCGGAGGTTGCTGTGAGCCGAGATCGTGCCATTGCACTCCAGCCTGGGCAACAAGAACGAAACTCCATCTCAAAAAAAAAAAAAAAAAAAAAAGTTAGAAATGATCTTTGTATATTAAGATATTAACAGAAATTACATTTCTTTTTTTTTTTTTTTTTTTTTTTTGGACATGGAGTCTCACTTTGTCACAGAGGCTGGAGTGCAGTGGTGTGATCTTGGCTCTCCACAGCCTTTGCCTCCCAGGTTCCAGTGCTTCTCCTGCCTCAGCCTCCCAAGTAGCTGGGATTACAGGCGCCTGCCACCATGCCTGGCTGGTTTTCGTACTTTTAGTAGAGACAGGGTTTCACCATGTTGGCCAGAATGGTCTCAAACTCCTGACCTCAGGTGATTAGCCTATCTTGACCTCCAAAAGCGCTGGGATTACAGGCATGAGACACAGCTCCTGGCCTACACTTCTTTAAAAATATTTTTTCTAACATGATAATATAATTTTATGTACACAAGGGTTTATTTTGGTTTTATTTTTCTTCATTTCATGTATATGCATGTTGAATGACATTTTTTGGTTGTTTCTTCCATCACTTTTAAACATGAGAAATCCTTTCATCTATAAAGTAGAATTATCTGCATATATTTTAGTCTTGTTGTTTTATGTTTATTTTAGAGAATTTAGTATTTTAATTCATTTGTAGTTTATTTTATTGTGCTGTTTTTCATCACTTCTCAGCATAGGAAATACATCCTTACCTAAGTGTTAGAAATATTCACATGTATTTTATTCCAGCTTTTTAAAAAAATATTTAACTTGAAAAAGCATTCACTACGAATTATAGTACACACTCTTTTTTTTTTTTTTTTTTTTTTTTTTTTTTTTTTTTGAGACGGAGTCTCGCTCTGTCGCCCAGGCTGGAGTGCAGTGGCCGGATCTCAGCTCACTGCAAGCTCCGCCTCCCGGGTTCACGCCATTCTCCTGCCTCAGCCTCCCGAGTAGCCCAGCTAGTTTTTTGTATTTTTAGTAGAGACGGGGTTTCACCATGTTAGCCAGGATGGTCTTGATCTCCTGACCTCGTGATCCGCCCGTCTCGGCCTCCCAAAGTGCTGGGATTACAGGCTTGAGCCACCGCGCCCGGCCAGTACACACTCTTAATACATCTGTAGTTTATTTTTAGCAGGATATGAGCCTAAGATCAAAGTGATGTTTTCCAAATGATCAACCAATTTTTCTAACATCATTTATTGATTTTATGTAATATTCTCATTAATTGACATTATCTCAGTTTTCCTTTATTAAGTTCCTTTATAGTCTAAGATCTCTTTAGGGGCTAATTTGTTCCACTGATTATTTTCTCCAATTTTCTTGTCACTAACAGATTATTTTAGTTATTGTAACTTTGTTATAGCATGTTTATTTTCATTACTTTTAATTTGCAAAATTTTACCTCTTCTGTTCTGCCTTTTCATCTTTCCGTACAAACATGATAAATCATTTTGCCAACTTCCAATACAATGTCATTGTTTTTATTATTTATTGAATTAATTGCTTCTTTATTTGAGACAGGGTCTCACTCTGTTGCCCAGGCTGGAGTGAAGTGACACAATTACAGCTCACTGTAGCCTTGACTTCCCTGGGCTCAGGTGATTCTCCCACCTCAGCCTCCAGATTAGCTGGGGCTACAGGTGCGTGCCACCATGCCTAGCTAATTTTTGCATTTTTTTTAGACAAGAGGTTTCACCGTGTTTCCCAGACTCGTCTTGAACTCCTGGGCTCACGCCATCTGCCAGCCTCAGCCTCCCAGACTGCTGGAATTACAGGCATTTGCCACCACCCCAGCCAAAATCTCATTGTTTTTCTAATATTTTAATTTTTCATATCTCAGTGAAATTTTATATTTTTTTCATGTAGCTATCACACATTGCTTATAAAGATCATGTGTTCAGGTTTTGTATATGGAATATATAGATATTATATTTTCTCATATATTTAAATTTAGTTTTAAAGGAATATGGAGAAGCTAAACATTTTATGTAATTATATACTTTTATACAGCTATTTAACTGAACTCTTACTAAGTTTAATAGTTCAGCAAATTATCTTTTTTTCTTTCTCTCTTTTTTTTTTTTTTTTGTTGAGACAGAGTTTAACGCTTGTTGCCAGGGCTGGAGTGCAGTGGCAGGATCTCAGCTCACTGCAACCTCTGCCTCCCGAGTTCAAGTAATTCTCCTGCCTCAGCCTCCCAAGTAGCTGGGATTACAGGCGCCCGCCACCAGGCCCTTCTAATTTTTTGTATTTTTAGTAGAGACAGGGATTCATCATGTTGGCCAGGCTGGTCTCAAACTCCTGACCTCAAGTGATCCACCCACCTTGGCCTCCCAAAATGCTGGGATTACAGGTGTAAGCCACCGTGCCTGGCCAGCAAATTGTCTTTGTTTCCTCAAATAATTATACATTTTGTCTTCTACTTTTCTCTAACTTTTTGACATCTTGTTTATTGGTCAGAATTTCTAGAACAGGGTTAAATAACAATGTGGATAAATATTCCTCTAATATTTAATTATTAAGCTTTTTTTTTTTGAGTCAGAAATTATATTAAATGCATTGGTCAGATACTTTAATTTAAAAAGCAAAAAAAAATTTTGCTTCCATATCATGGAAATTGTGAGAACTATCAATCATTCTTCTGGAAATGTGTGGAAATAGAGGGAACTTATTGACAGGAATAGAAAAGCACCTTAAATAAAAGGCTGAGGAATAGAGAGCAGAGGTCTCAAGACACCATATGAGCAGAGGAGGTAGTGGAAGCCTGGTTCTTCTTCTTTTTTTTTTTTTTTTTGAGTTGGAGTCTTGCTCTGCCGCCCAGGCTGAAGGGCAGTGGCGTGCTCACTGCATTCTCCATCTTCTGGGTTCCAGTGCCTGGTCTTACAATGTATTCTGTGAAGCCAGAGAGGAGGCGAATGCCCAGACCCAGCACAAAGGATCTCCTGTGCGCAAAACACATGCACTAGCATTGGGTGGGAAGAGCAGCAGAGGGAAATCCTGAGCAGCGAATGATGATAGAAAATAATATGTTATGAATTCATTACCCACTTAAGATTCACTAAACACTAAATGTTAACAGTATCTATAGGTCGGTGCAAAAGTAATTGCGGTTTTTACCATTGCTTAAAAAGAAAATGGTAAAAACCACAATTACTTTTGCACCAACCTATATCTAAATATGTACTTTATTTTAGTGAAAATACAACAAATATGTACAAGCACTTTTATAGTTTAATGAATCACCTCTTTCTCTGTAACTTCATGTTTCTTTTATAAGCTCATAATTCCTCAGAGTTAATTATTTTATTCCAGTACTTTTCAGATACCCAACCACTGTCCCTCACATGGGTTAAGAATGGGTTACTGTATTTTCCATAGTGTGGAATTAGCTGGCTGTGAAACCCTTTTCTTGCCCTTATGGATAGAACACAGAGATAAAATGCCACAAGATGTGTTTACATCGTCTTTGCTTCATAGTATAGCATTATCTGTTGGGTGCTTTCTCTCTCCAGAGCTAAGTGGCAGAGATTTAGTTAGGTATCATAGTTTAAAATTACAGGCCTCAGAGCCAAACTGCTTGTGTTTGCATTACATTTTCTGTTATTTCCAACCCATTTGTTTGGTGAAGTTAGTTGTACTTTTCAGTGCCTCAGTTTTGTCATATGTAAATGAGAATGATAGTAGTACCTACCTTATAAAATTATTAGGTGTAATAAATGAGTGAATGTTTTAAATTGTTACGTGTATTAAATCAGTGAAATCACCTAAAATGGTGCTTGGCTTGTATTATAGAAGGCAGTTATGTTTTAAATAAAATGTAAATATTTTCTTCTAGCTTATCCCTTTTCATTTTATAGCTTCATACACCCATCAAATATTCATTGAGTTTTGATAAATACTACACATTTCACAGATTGAGAAACCAGACCTGGATATTAGAACAATTAATACCTGTATGATATGTTCAGTTTATGAAGCACTTCTTATTTTAGTTTAATCTTTATGTTATCAGAAAGGGGTCTGAATCCAGACCCCAAGAGAGGGATATTGGATCTCCCACAAGAAAGAATTCAGGGTGAGTTCATAGAGCAAAGTGAAAGCAAGTTTATTAGGAAAGTAAAGAAATAAAAGAATGGGTACTCCATGGACAGAGTAGCCAGAGGGCTGCTGGTTGCCCATTTTTATGGTTATTTCTTGATGATATGCTAAATGAGGGGTGGATTATTCATGCCTCCCCTTTTTAGACCATATAGGGTAACTTCCTGACGTTGTCACGGCATGTGTAAACTGTCCTGGCGCTGGTGGGAGTGTAGCAGTGAGGACGACCAGAGGTCATTGTCAGTGCCATCTTGGTTTTGGTGGGTTTTAGCTGACTTTTTTACTGCAAGCTGTTTTATCAGCAAGGTCTTTATGACCTGTATCTTGTGCTGATTTTGTCTCATCCTGTGACTTACAATGCCTAACCATCTGGGAATGCAGCCCAGTATGCCTCAGGCTCATTTTACCTAGCCACTGCTCAAGATGGAGTTGCTGTGGTTCAAGTGTCTCTGACACAACAATACTGTGAGAAAGAGATTACAGGAATTCCCCACAATTTGACTTTTAAGTAAACAGGCTAAAAGAAAGGGATGAATTTATTCAAGTTCACACATATCATGTAAAAGTTGAGACAAAATTCTGTTAAATTTCATTTAAAAAAAATGAAATGCTGCAAGTTTTGTAAACTAACAGAGCCTCCCCAGATGAAAGAAAAATGTTTTCAGGAGCCTGAGAAATAATGGTTAATAAAAACAAAAGATCAAATCAAAATAAAGTTAGCAACTCTAAAAGGTACTTCCCCTTACTAAAGACAAACACTTATTATTTTGGTCTTCAAAAGTGTACTGTAAATTCAGTAGTACATTTCTAAAATTAGCTTTTCAAAAAAAATTTTTTTAAATACATAGTCAGGATTCTGCTCTTGATTTACAGATAATTTCAATTCTTGTTGGAAGCATTGATGGGTACTGCTAAGATTCCCAACTGAGGTTTATTATGTGTCAGTCCATTTGTAAATGAATCAGTTTCCAAAAATATCTCTTGAATTCATTTTATTTTCTTTCATTCATACTTCTATTTGACTTTTATCTATTTTGGGGCTGCAATATAAAGAGAAGAAGATATAAATGAGACATAATGATAATTGTTTTATTAAACACTCATATGCAAACGAGAGTTCTAAGTTCTTAACAAATACCGATTTACATCATCCGCATCATAACTCTCACAGGTGAATACTATTATTATGTCTTCTTTAGACTTGGGGAAAATGAGGCACAAAGGGGTTAATTAGTGATCCAAGAAAACAAAGCTAGTAAATTACCAAGTTAAAATCCAGCCAGTTTAGTTTTAGAGTATACAGTCTTGACTAACTCACCATGCTACTTATTAATGATTAAAATATTAAGAATTACAAAAGTAATTGAGGGATAAAGCAGTTTGGTTTTTTAGCCTGCAAAAGAGAAAAATAAAAGATAATAACTTTATGGACTTTTGGCTTACAAAGGATGAAAAAGTATGGTCTCTGAGGGAAATTATTCCTGGAGAAACATTATGTTAGAGGTAAAAAGAAAAAAAAAATGTTCTACTAGTGACTGTGGTTAAAAAATTCAGATGAGGAAATGATTCATTAAGCAGGAAGCCTGCATTTTGTAGACTTTACATATTTATAGATCTATTTTAAGAGCTAAATATGACAGCATATATCAAGGACTTGACAGAGTGCCAACTTTATAGTTCCTTTAAGAGTCTTTTTAAAAGGTTTTTTTTTTTTGTCTTTTGATAAGTCAGTCTGTTTTTGGACTGGATTTTCCTCTGGGTATCAAGGACAAAAGTACTTACCACATTTATGGTAGTGTTAGGGGGGAGAAGGTTTTCCACTTATGACCACGTGTAGGTAAATTGAAATGACTCCAATATTAACGTTGTCTTTAAGAAAAATGTAATTCTGTGTGTTTTCTCTCACATTATTTGCTTGAAATCCTCTTTGTATCTTCTCAGTCTTTCTTTTATATTTGGGACAATAGAGTTTTCTTCCGCTAGCATTACAAGTTCATATCATGGCAAGTATAACAACCTTGTAGAGATACCCAATGCAGACAGAAGGCATCAGACACATTTACCAAGAGCTCCATCAATGCATATGAAAAAGGAAAGGAAATTCAGACTGTTGGAATCCATCTATTAAAAATTTTTTTCTTTCATTTTTCTTTTTTTTTTCTGAGACACAGAGTCACTCCGTTGCCCAGTAGCAATATCTTGACTCACTGCAACCTTTGCCTCCCCAGTTTAAATGATTCTCCTGTCTCAACCACACGAGTAGCTGGAATTACAGGCATGCGCCACCATGCCCCGGCTAATTTTTGTATTTTTACTAATAGTAAAGACAGGGTTTCACCATGTTGGACATGCTGGTCTCGAACTCCTGACTTCGGGAACCACCTGCCTCGATCTCCCAAAGTGCTGGGGTTATAGGTGTGAGCCACTGCACCTGGCCAATCCATCTGTCTTAAAGAGTAAGATTTACATGTTACATTATTTGCTGACATTTATATATTGGCTGTATACTATGTGCACCATGTGTACTATGACAGATATTTTAAAATTCAGGGGACAATTGTTTATACACTTACCTTATTTCATACCAAGCAGGGTCCCTGCATTAAAAAAACTGCAGGGGTACCACGCACCATTTCCTTATTATATTTAATATTATAGTGTATCCTCTAAAGCACATATGTTTATATTTTACAGATGATGAAACGGGACCGTTAACAGTTAAGTAATTCACTTTATATCTCACCAGCAATGTGTAGTGGATGCATAAAAATAAGTGATATTGGTAACAGAGCTTTCTGAACATCATGTTGCCTTTGTAATACCATATAAAACATTAGCACATTAAACCTAACATAATTAAATACAGTTGAACAAAATATACAAATATTTGGCCTTCATAGCAAATCCAAACTATGGACTTAATCTTTTGGGCTTCCAAGTGTAGACTTGCACAATACTTTTAAATACTGCCAACAAATTTTACATAGATAAATAGATTCTCATTGACAAGGTTAGCCTTTGTGTCCCCACCCAAAACTCCTCTTGAATTCTAATCTCCATAATCCCCACGTGTCAAGGGAGAGACCAGGTGGAGGTAATTGCATCATGGGGGCAGTTTTCCCCATGCTGTTCTCCTGATAGTGAGTGAGTTCTCACAAGAGCTCATGGTTTTATAAGGGGCTCTTCCCCCTTCACTCGGCACTTCTCCTTCCTGCCGCCTCACCAAGAAGGTTCATTGCTTCCCCTTCGCCATCCTCCGTGACTGTAAGTTTCCTGAGGCTTCTGCAGCCATGTAAACCCTGAGTCAATTCAACCTCTTTCTTTTATAAATTACCCAGTCTTGGGCAGTTCTTTAGAGCAATATGAAAATAGAGTCATACACTCATCATGGCTATAACAATTGAATCACCTGACAGTACTTGACCTCCATTTCCAAAACAGCAATTGAGTAAGGCTATTTAATTTGTCATGAGTTTAACCATTTCTTATAGCAGACTTCTAGTGTAGTCCTTGGATCAGCAGCACCAGCTTCACCTGGGAACTTGTTAGAACTATATATATACATATATAGCGCTCCATATTGGACTTACTTAATCAGAAACTTCGGAGGAGGGGACCAGCAATCTGTTTTATTATGACCCTTAGGTGATTCTGAGGTATAACAAATTTGATAACCACTGCCTAATAGTTTTATAAAGTACCCACTTGATTATTGATATTATCTGCCTGGCCTCTAAAGGCAGTTGGGGTTTTGATCTATTTAGAAACCCTCTAAATTGACAACTTTGCAAACAGAGAAATTTGTGTATGTGCATTTAACTAACAAATAATGTTTCTTTGAGGATAATATGTTAAAGAAAAGAGTATATACAAGTTTATTCTGTATAAAATACCTGAAGGAGACTTTCACTTCATTATTTATATTTCATAAAGAAACGATGGTCTTATGGAATCGTGAGAGTTACTGCATTAGTTACCATGAGTTTAGAAAAGCAAAGCCACTTTGAACTGAACATTTTGGTCCCCTGGCTGGATCTATTTTCTCGAATCCACACCCCACCCCTGAGGGGCTCATTTGTGCCTTACTTAAACTACAAATCTACTACTTCTTAAAAGCCTTTGGTGATTTCCAGAGAGCTAAAGTCACAAATGTCATATATGTAAATTTTAAGAATTTACTGTCTATTATATGGAATATTATTTGTGAGATGCTCTTTAATGTTTATTATGAGAAAAGTAAATCTGTGGTAAAATTTGTTTCTCAGTGATTGGGAGAAGTCTGGTTAGACAGTAATTAGTAACCAAGATACTCTCAATACCCTTTAGAGGCTAATGTCATTACACTTTCCTAAAAAAAATTATTTTTATCAATATATCCCTAAAATAGTAATTGGTGCATGATATATATTCATTTCATATTTGTTGAATGAATAGGCAATAAAGTATCATTGACAGCTTTTAAGAACTGTCCTGCCGGGCGTAGTGTCTCAAGCCTGTAATCCCAGCACTTTGGGAGGCCGAGGCAGGTGGATCACGAGGTCAGGAGATCGAGACCATCCTGGCTAACACAGTGAAACCCGTCTCTACTAAAAATACAAAAAATTAACTGGGTGTGGTGGTGGGTGCCTGTAGTCCCAGCTACTCAGGAGGCTGAGGCAGGAGAATGGCTTGAACCTGGGAGGCGGAACTTGCGGTGAGCCAAGATTGTGCCACTGTACTCCAGCCTGGGCAACAGACCCAGGCTCCGTCTCAAAAGAAAAAAAAAAAAGAGAACTGTCCTGTAATGTCAGTTACATTACAGGAACACACTATCACATAATACTGTACATAGTTGTCTAACAAAATCCAGGATTTACAAATTTAGTACCACTGGAGTAGATCCTCAAGGTCAGAGATGCTTATTTTTTACACACTTAGGTCACTAGTACCTAGCACTGTGCCTGGCACATGAAAGACACTCATTAAAGATTTATTGAAAAAATGAATAACTGAGAAGATGGATGGAAGGATGGATGAATGAATGGGTGGGTAGGCAGATGTACAGCTAGCTGGATAGGCATCTGTTGGTATGAATATTACAAATGTGTGCAATTTAAGCCAGAAGTATGGATTTTATTTTTTAAAACTGAATGAGAAATAGTTTACATAATTTAGGGATGAAATATTTGGAGAGAAGAGAAAGTTACTTTTTAAAAAAAGGAAATTATAAAAGAAAAAATATATTTGGCTAGAATTTATGTATTATAACATTGTTGAAAATCTATTTGTTACAGAACAAAAAATTGAAAAAAGGAAGACTTTAAAAACAAACTGAAATAGTTTAATAATTGAATTTTACTTTTTCAGTCTTAAGGAGATGGCAAAAAATAAACAGAGACAAAGGCAAATTATTGTTTTAATGAGCCATATTGATGCATAAGAAAGGGAACCACATTTGTTCTTCCTGATTGTGCTTATTTCTTCACCAGAGTAAAACATCTGCATAAAGGGTATGAAATCTCTGGAACCTTTCAAGTACTCTTTGTTGTTATATTAATTTTTCAAACCAAATTTCTGATTATTGGAAACAGTTCATGGTGGCTATTGTGTAAATATTGGTTTCCAGATGGCTGTAGTTGGGCATTATTTAGAATAAACATCGGGGGGACTCTAACCTGGCGTAAGGCAAAGATAGTTACTTAGGGTCCTGTGGTCTGAGATTTTTCCAATGACTTTGAAAACAGTATTTTGCGGCCGGTCAGGGTGGCTCAAGCCTGTAATCCCAGCACTTTGGGAGGCCGAGGTGGGCGGATCACGAGGTCAGGAGATCGAGACCATCCTGGCTAACACGGTGAAACCCCGTCTCTACTAAAAAATACAAAAAACTAGCCGGGCGAGGTGGCGGGTGCCTGTAGTCTCAGCTACTCGGGAGGCTGAGGCAGGAGAAGGGCGTAAACCCGGGAGGCGGAGCTTGCAGTGAGCTGAGATCCGGCCACTGCACTCCAGCCTGGGTGACAGAGTGAGACTCCGTCTCAAAAAAAAAAAAAAAAGAAAACAGTATTTTGCCTTTTTGAGTCTCAGTTTCTCTTTTTATAAAACTGAAGGATTTAGACTAAAGTATGCTTAAAAGTTCCTTGCAGTTCCATAGCCATCCAGCTTTTACCCCAATATTTTAACAGGGATTTTGTAGACATTGCTTTCTTTTGTTTGACATTTTTGACAGAGTCCACTCCTCCTTGGAAAAGGACTCCTTAGGAAGCCTTGCTAAAAGGCCAGTTAGGCTCCAAGCACTTCAGCAGGCTTAAAGTAATCAATGTGTGTGTAGCAGCCGCCCAGCCAGACCATGCATAGGAAAAATCGCCACACCCCTGGATGGGCTTCACCCTAGAGACCCACAGTAAACTGTGACCCTATTTAACTTTGCCGTGTATCTGGCACTGATGAGACATAGGAGGCTTTCACGAAAGGGGAAAGCTCTGACTTTTAAGATGAGACCTGGAGGTCGGGCGTATTGAGCCATGACAAAGATGCTAGGAGGGAAAGCCCCTAAAGAACTCATTGTGGTTTCTTTGAAGCTACCACTGATATTAATACTATATTTGGGAATCCAGTAAGTTGCTTTTTTTAAAAAAAAAAGAAGAAAAACATGTTTGGATTAAGATGGAAAAGAGAAGGCAATCTTGGCTATTGAGACAATTCTTCCACTCTTTTGCAAAAGAAAAATTCTAATTCATTTTACTTTTTTCTAAATCCTTTGACTTTTACATTAGCAAGATCACACATTTGTGTGCTAAGACTCATTCCTGATTTCATATCCAGTGCTGTTCAGATACCTGATGTAGGTTTCCTGAAACACAGTCTCTGTTTTGCCAGAAACCTGGTGTTGAATGCTTAGCCTTTCTGAAGGTGGCAGCCACCAAAGATAATGGAAGAAACTTTGAACTAATTTGATAGCTTTTCACCATATTTCGGCAGTAGACCAACTATGAACCTTTCTAATTAAAGTCTTCAGGCTTGTGCCCCCGCCTGCTGGCAATGATCATGACTACTGGCAGAATTGTATTCATGCGGCAAGGTATGTTAAATTTCATTCTCATCATTATCATTTATATCCACTGAATGCCTACTCTTCTTAAGCACTTGAGATAACATGAAACATCTGGTAAGTTCTTGTCATCAGGATGGAGACAAGACATACTTAAATAGAAATAACTATGGAAGCATCAATTGTGGTTTGTGAGTATATGTTTTTTGTTTTTTTTTTTAATTTCTAGGTAATGTCAGTTGGATTTTTTCCTTTTCTTCCTCACAGCAACTTGAGGCAACCTAAGCAAGGATCATCATTGCTATTGTTATGAATGAGGCTTTTGAAAGGAGGGGCCAATGGAGTGGCTTGCTGAAGTTTCAAAAATGAAAGACAGACCCAGGTCATCTGTCTTCTTACTATTAAAATGTGCAAAATTAATGGTAATAGAAAGGATAATGAGCATCCAGACCTCTGTGGATATAGGGATAAAGGGACAGTCTCATGTAAGAATAAATACATGTCACTGAACACATGCTATTGAATATTTTGACAATTTTTCGGTTCTGAAAACTAAGTTTAAACTCTCTCACGTATTCTGAATATGAAATTTTCATAGTGGACCTTTGGAATGGAAAGAAATAACTTCTTTTTTGGCATAAGAAGTGGCATGCACTCCAGGGGAAATGTAGTTAAAAATAACATCAGCATCATTAACCTCCATTGCCTGACAGGAGTGTTGCTCACAGACGCGGGGAGGGCCAGTCTTCTTTGGTTTCCCTCGCTTCTGTTTGTCTAACTAGCCCTTCCTTAAATGCCAAGTCAAAACAGTGACTGCACTGAATCTTCCCAGCTATTGAAATGAATGGCAGATTTCTTGGCTTTCTCAAGGGAGGCTTTGGTCAAATCATGTTCATACGTGTTTTGGAGAAGGATGAGTGGTATAGGATCCAGTAGTTTCTTCCTGTGTCTGCCACAGTGACACTAAGATTTCTGTATGTACCTCCACTAAGATTTCTGTATGTACCTCCATAATAGCCTGGGCCATTACTGTGTACGAAGTTTGCCGATGGCTGTATTCTAAGGAAAGATAGAAATATTTGTTCTGACCTAAAATAGTGAATAATTTAGAAAGGAGTACAACAGCCAGGCGCAGTGGCTCACGCCTGTAATCCCAGCACTTTGGGAGGCTGAGGCGGGCAGATCACGAGGTCAGGAGATTGAGACTATCCTGGCTAACATGGTGAAAATCCCTCTCTACTAAAAACACAAAAAATTAGTCGGGTGTGGTGGCGAGCACCTGTAGTCCCAGCTACCCGGGAGGCCGAGGCAGGAGAATGGCATGAACCCGGGAGGCAGAGTTTGCATTGAGCCGAAACCACGCCACTGCCCTCCAGCCTGGGCAACAGAGCGAGACTCCATCTAAACAAAACAAAACAAAACAAAACAAAAACAAAGAACGAAAGGAGTACAACAGTCTTAAGTGATGCATGCATAACTATATCAACAACCACTTAGGTTCATTCCCTCTTATGCCTCTATCTAACTTAAACTGCAGCATTAAGTAGTGGAGTTAGAAAGGCACTTATCTTTTTTTTTTTTTTCCTTTTTTGAGTCAGGGTCTTGCTGTGTTGCCCAGGCTGAAGTACAGTGGCACAATCATAGTTCATTGCAACCTCAAATTCCTGGACTCAAGGAATCTTCTATCCTCAGCCTCCCAAGTAGCTAAGATTACAGGTGCTTGCCACCATACCCAGCTAATTTTTAAATATTTTATAGAGACAGTGGTCTTGCTATGTTGCCCAAGCTGGTCTCAAACTGCTGGCCTCAAGCGATCCTCCTGCCTCAGCCTCCCACAGTATTGGGATTACAAGAAGGAACCACTATACCTAGCCTACTTATCTAAGCCTCTCAAGCCTGTAATCCCAGCACTTTGGGAGGCCGAGACGGGCGGATCACGAGGTCAGGAGATCGAGACCATCCTGGCTAACACTGTGAAACCCCGTCTCTACTAAAAAATACAAAAAACTAGCCGGGCGAGGTGGCAGGCGCCTGTAGTCCCAGCTACTCGGGAGGCTGAGGCAGGAGAATGGCGTAAACCCGGGAGGCGGAGCTTGCAGTGAGCTGAGATCCGGCCACTGCACTCCAGCCTGGGCGACAGAGCGAGACTCCGTCTCAAAAAAAAAAAAAAAAAGGATATTAACGCCTGCTTTATAATGATGTTAAAAGGATTAAATACAATACATGCATTTTAAGTGCTTAGCAAGGTGGCACAATACATGATAACCACAATTTTGTTATTATTATTATTTTGTAGAAATGGGCATCTAGATGCAAGGGAGATTGAATTAGTGGCAAATGTGAGTGATTAGTTCATCAAGGTAGACCACAATGATGGGTGAAATAAATTAAAATCGATGTTAAAATAGAAGCGATCTTTGCCAAGTAGAACAATACTTCCTTACAAAGTTTCATATAATTCTTGATCAACTGCTTGTGAAACCTTTCATAATAAGAGGATGAATTCATAAGGAACTACAGAATCAGTCACTGTGACTTCAGCCACCTGACAATTCATGAAAAGGGTAATTTAAACACTTTTATCCATTGACGTGCTCAGATCTGTTGTACTTGGGCTAGTATTTCTGTGTATATACAGAGACATATGTGTCTATGGCATTAGCAGGTTCTCTCTGCCACTGAAGCACTTTTCTGCCCTCTTGGGGCCAGTCTTCACCATTCCAATGTCCTGAGTAATTTGGCTTTAATCAGAAAGTCAGGATCATTCAAGTCAAAGAGAAAAACCTTTCAGGAAATAGATTATAGAGGTTTTCTTGTGAATCCACAAACAAAGTGTTTCCTCCTTCTCCAAGACTAACTAACAAGGGCTGCAGCATCAGCCATACTCAGCAACTCAGCACTTGCATAATACATTGTGGCTTAGGGGTGTGGCTCAATGGCAAACACATAACTGTACTGCTGGTGGTGAATGTGCTAAAGAGAAATCCAGAGGAGAATTTCTGTTCAAATCCATTTCCCATTATACAAGCTGTCTTCAGGACTTGTTTTTGTTATTTTCAGGAGTCAAGTGTATTTACCATGCTATTACTGGTTCCATATAGTCAACAGTTCATTTGCATCTGTGTGTATGCTCTTTAGCCTCTGGAGATAATACCTCTTTTTGAAAATTTTTTTGGGATGATTCCCAAACTTTTGTAACTGGGAAAGCAACAGTATTATTTTTTTCCCCTGAGAGAGCAGCTGAGGTGGCTTAAATTTATATTACTAAATAGAATTTCACGGCCCCAGTCATGGCTAATTTATGAAGAACAAAAGAAATGACATTGCTGTATGTATCATGTATCTCTGGTTCTCTCGACAAAATTCTTCAGGATATGGAGAGACTTCTCCTAACTGACAGGACAGCTGGAAAGGGACTAAGGAACAAATGCAAGGAAACAGAGAGAAGATGCAGCAGCTCCCATAATAGAGATATGCATGTACCTATCTAAAGGTACGGTAAGATATTGTCAGCTCATGATAAAAACATTCTTAGAAGAACAACATTTTCTACTGAATTAACCACATTGATTCAGTGTACTCGCACTTGAATGGCTACCTTAGATCTATCTGGAATGTCTGTGACCAGTAGATTGAGGGGAATTTGGTAGATATTCTAAGAAGACAAAGTGTAGGACTTTGGAATGGCCAAAGCTGTCCAAAGCTGGAATGGGCTGTTTTGGAAGGTAGTGAATCTCCTGTTGTTGAATGCATGCAAGAAGTGGGTCACAGGACAACTGACAGAACTTTGCAGAAGATCCAAGTACCAGAAGAGAGTGGGGTTTGGCCAGATGAGTCTTAAGAACTTTTCAGTCTCAGATTCAATGGAAAAAAGCAATGAGACTACATTAAACATATGTTGGAGTTTTAATTTGCAAACTTGGCATTATTATTTTTTCTAACCAGTTTAGATCACAATTGGCATTCGTTTCACAAATCACATGACAGATTAAAAAATCAAATAAGCAGACCGGGTGCGGTGGCTCATGCCTGTAATCCCAGCACTTTGGGAGGCCAAGGCGCGTGGATCACCTGAGGTCAGTAGTTCAAGACCAGCCTGGCCAACATGGTGAAACCCTATCTCTACTAAAATTACAAAAAATTAGCCAGGTGTGGTGGTGGGCACCTGTAATCTCAGCTACTTGGGGGTTGAGGCAGGAGAATCGCTTGAACCCGGGAGGCAGAGGTTGCAGTGAGCCGAGATCGTGCCATTGCACTCCAGCCTGGGCAACAAGAGTGAAACTCCATCTCAAAAATAAATAAATAAATAAATAAAAATAAAATAAAATAAAAATTAGGATTTGGTATTAATATTCCCATTATACACATGAGGCAATTAAGGTAAAACAAATTAGGATTTATCACATACCAAAACAAGAATAGAAAATCCCATCAATGATATATGTTGTGGATTTTTTTCTCCTTCCAGGATAAGGAAGCCACAGATAATAAAGAGGCAAAACAGCAAGCTAAAGAGTAACGACATTTAATAGAGGTCTACCCTCATGCCTGAACTTTATGGGAAATAGGAAGTAGAATGCAAGCATCCCCACCCTCCAAGCGCAGACACACACATACACATGCACACACATTTCTCCACCCAAATGTCCCGTAACTGCTTACTTCCAGTGGACCACTTATCTCCAGTCCTATCCTTGGGCAGAGCTTCAGTCCAGGCAGAGTGTAGCAATTATGATCTTGTCTCAAGCAGCTCTCCAAGGGCACTGGTTCAACCTTAGCTTGGTCAGGGAATAACCAAAAGATTGAAGTAATCTCTGCCCTCTGTACGACAGTTCCAGGCTGAGTGCAATGATGCTGAGATAAATCATATCTTACCAATATCAGCTTGGAAAAATCAGAAATGCTGGACCCACTCTTGGGGAGGTATTTTATCTTGAGGAGTAGTTCAAGGTTGGTCGAAAGAAGATGATTGAGAGAGACAAAAATGTTCATGCCAGACTCCTGGGTCAGTGCTATTTCTACCATAGAACTCTCGTGTTGGTATGAAGGGAAAAGCCTGGGTTGGAATCAGTTATTCTTCAGTGAGTAAACAGAGCCAAAGGGGCTCTGAGTAAGGCTTGTTACACACTGAAGCATGCTTTACATTTTTCGCAATTTAGTTTCTAAAGTGGATTAAGCAGATTATACTATTTAAGGCTTTAATTCTTAGAATTTATAGAAACTAAATAGATAAACATAGGAAACTGGAAGTCATCTTAAAAATCATGTGTCCTGGGCTGGATGCAGTGGCTCATGCCTGTAATCTCAGGAAATTAGGCAACATAGTGAGGTTTCGTGTCAGCAAATAATTTTTAAAAATTAGCTAAGCATGATGGTGCACACCTGTAGTCCCAGCTACTCAGGGAGTCTGAGCTGAGATCACTTGAGCCCAGGAGTTGCAGGTTGCAGTGAGCTATGATCAGCCACTGCACTCCACCTTCGGTGGCAAAGTGAGACTGTCTCTAAACATTGAAATAAATTAAAATAAATAAAATAAAATCGTCTGGCCCAACCCTTCATTTTACAGATGAAGTAACAGATTCAGAGATATTGAATGGTTTGCTTAAGGTCACTCAGGCAGGTAGCCAGCAGAGCCAAAACTAGAATTCCTCTCTGCTGACTTCCGGTCTTACACATTCCCTTTTACCAAGCCTCCCTCCTTCCTCAGGTCTAGTAAGGAAGTTTCTGTGGCTCTGAAGACACTAGCCAGGGAGTATGGAAAGAATCATACAGAGCAGAATGATAAAGAGGCTTCCATGCTAAGGCCAAGGAATTAGAGACGCCACGAGGCCACGAAGAGCGGCAAAGAAGACGGCTTTTCATTATGACTCAAGCCACAGAAGATGTGGGCTCAAGATTGGTGTCTATGTTCACTCAAATACAACCACGATGTGAATGAAATCTCTCCTCTTTCCTAATGTCCCATTTCTCCCCAGTCGTCAGTCTCAGATGCAGCCAATTGAGCTTCTTTCCCAGCACATAGCCTGCACTTTCTGGGCAGCCTGCTTTCGTCCGTTATGATTGTTTACCTAGAAGATAGTCTTTTCACCTGAAGCTGCCAAACCCTATCCATCTGTCAAGGTTGATCCTAAGCGTCTGCTCTTTTATGTGGAGTTTTACTTCTCTTTCCTAAATGATACCCTTCTCACATAGCCATACCTGTGGATCACCTGTCTACTTTTCTCTTAGAAGGGGTGATATTATTTGCATAAAAATAGGAGACAGAAATTTCGATGACAAGAAATCCCGCAACTTTACAAAGACTTGAAATAGTTATTCATTCCTTCATTCAATCTTTTAGTTTAACAAGCCTGGGCTGAGCCCTGCTTCTTATATTTAAACCTCATCTTTTCCTCCATGATCAGCACAAATGTTACATTCTTCGTGAATCATTCCCTAATTCCTCACCTGTAAGCAATAAGTACTTCTCATAAATCAACTATTTATTGTCCATATTTTGCCACCAAAAGTTTTTTTTTTCCTCCCTAGTAGACAGCAAATGCCCAGAGAGTAATTTTCTTCAGGAAAAATATCAAGAAAACATAACACCTACTTTAAAAAAAATAAGATCAAAGTTAAGATTTACTGATCCTCTACTCACACCAAATTCTTGATCTCAGTGTAATATTTCATATGCAGAAATGATGAAGTGATGATTTAATTACATCTTAATTGGTTTTCTTCTCTCGTGGAGGATTTTCAAGCTAGTAGCATTTGGCAGCCAGGACCATTCCGCTTACTCTCTGGACCTGGAAAAGATATTTGAAAACTGAGCAGCAGGCAAAGCCAGGGTTGTTAAAATCACCATTTCCCTAAAGGATGTTAAAAGTCCTAAGGGAAAATATTTACAAGGAAAATCTGTTTTCTCTTTGGAATTTACAGATTTTTATTTGTCTATTTGTCTCTTCTTACACGTCTCACCCTTGCCCTCTCCTATGCGGCAGGAAGACAGATCCACTTGTCCTTCCACAGATGGAACCGTCATCCAGTAGCTGACTGAATTCTACACCTTTTTTAGTAAATGCCTTTCAGCTTATCAAAGTTTGTTAACAGATCTTCAACTGCCATTTGTTTATTTCTATTTTTAACGAATTCTTAAGAGTAACTTACTAGTTCCAGTTTAACTAAACTGCTTTTGAAAAACAGCTATCAGGAGACTGCTATAGTTTGTAACCAGCTGCCATAATTTTTAAAACTTGGTGGCAAAATAAATTGAGTTAGGTGTCCTTTCTATGTGTTCTCACATCATTCTCCTTTGCACTTGACTCACTACCTGGTAATTGTCATGTTTATTTACTGCTATAGCCCTCCCAATGCTATAATCTCTTATTATATTACTATTGACATATATTGAAGAGCACACCCATGCCCTGTGTGCCTATCATGCATAGTTGGTAACTAGCCCACAGTAGCCCATCCAGGGCTCTCAATCAGTGTTTGATGAGTGAACAACCATATATGGACAGCTTTTCTTACAGCCCTTATTGAGAGCCCAAGGTGTGCCAAGAAGAGTTGGTCACTGGGAATACGACAATCAATCAGAGACACATAGAGACACAGCTTGTTATGAGCTAAGCAGACTTTCAAGTTTAAAGGGAGAAACTAGTTCTGTTTTTCATACAAATGAGTTTTTATTTTGACTTACAAAATCTCTTAATCTTCTATACACTGGTAAACAGTGTCTTCAGAACTCTGCCCCCAGAGAGCCACTGAGGGGAATACAGACATAACAGTGGATAGTTACAGTACTACGAGAGAGGCACCATGAGGGAAAGTCCAGAGGTGGATGGGATCATATGGGATTTAGTTGTTCACGGAAGACATAGCAGAGGAAATGTTTAAGCTAGCCGCTACAGATGAGTGAGAAATAATCCAAGATTTGGAAGGAGAATTTTCCAAGAAGAGGGACACTACAAACCCAGAGGGGAGACTGAGTGGAACTGAGACAAAATTCATCAGAATCATATTTTAGAAAACAGCAGAGAATAATGAGATTTAAGTCTGGGCAGGTAAACCACGAGCAGTCAGGCAAGAGCTTGTGAGTCATGTTTAGGAATTTGAACTTTATCCTTAGACCAGTGGGGAGCCTTTGGAAGTTTTAAATCAGAGAGGGATAAGATCAGATTTGCATTTTAGAAAGATCACTCTGGCTGCAGTGTGGTAAATAGATTAAGGAGAGCAGGAGTTCACAAGAAAATTTCCTACAGCTGTTTTCCTTTGTACATTTAAATATGTCCCCTCCCTTACCCCGCCCCCCCATACATCTCTACCTACACACAAGCACACACCGTTTCAGAATTTCACTTGTCTTACATAAATTAAATTGACTGGTGGCATAATTTGACCCAATTTCAAGATGAAGCCCTTTCATGTTTGAAATATTTATTTATTTAGGAAATCATGATTAAGCTCTACTTCTGCTTACTTTCTCATTCTACTTCCATTCCTGTTTCTTCATATACCATACATATGCTTGTTTTTAAAATTAGAGAACAAGAAAAAAATTAAAAGTAGTCAATTATTAAGTCTCATTTCTCCACGTGGATACTATGACTATTAACATTTGGTGTATAAAATTTTTCTAATGAATTTATATTACATGAGTAGAATCATATTATACAGACTGTCATACAATCTGCTTTTTTCATTCGAGAGAATATCATGAGCATGTTTGCATTCTAATTATTCTCAGTGGGCAGATAATATTCTACCATATGATTGTGTTGTAAGTTAATCTATGCCTGTTAGAAATTTTGCTTTTAATTTAATCAGACCATCGTTTATCTGGAGTCTTAAAAAATCTGCTTAAAAATTTTGTGAATTAAGATGACATTCCCCAGGCAGCTCTTTGTGTTGGATGCTCTAGTATTTGGGGTTTTCAGCACTTTTCCGTAACTTTACCAGCTAATCAAAATAGTATCAGAAAAGTATCTTCCCTTTGGGAAGCTTTCTGCATTAGGAAAACTGTTTACTTAAAATAAAATAAATGGAGATGCCTAAAGGAAGAGGGTATTGATCAAAGTTATTTTTTAGGATAAACTAAAATGGAAGGTTTAAGGACCATAAATAAAAACAACTGTTTCACTCCAGAATGACTACAAAAATAATTTACCTTGAATTTTTTAGTCTTATTCTGAGAAAGTATAAAGAAAATCAGACATTTTCATTTTTGATGGAACTCTTTTTTTTTTTTTTTTTTTTTTTTTTTTTTGAGACGGAGTCTTACTTTGTGGCCAGGCTGGAGTGCAGTGGTGCCATCTCGGCTCACTGCAACCTCCGCCTCCCAGGTTCAAGCAGTTCTCCTCTCAGCCTCCTGAGTAGCTGGGACTACCGGCTCATGCCACCACGCCCGGCTAATTTTTTGTATTTTTAGTAGAGATGGGGTTTCACCATGTTGGCCAGGATGGTCTCAATCTCTTGACCTCGTGATCCTCCGCTTCGGCCTCCCAAGGAACTGTATTTTTTTCTTAACTTTGTTTCCCATTCTGTTTTAATGTCATAGTGAGTCTAACAAGGTCACTTTTTGATACCTTTGTAGAAAGAACACTGCATTAAAAGTTAGGATACTTTAGTTGCTAACATTGTCATTGATCGTGCTGGGAGGATGTCATAGAGCTTAGGGGTCTGATTTCTGGTGTAAGACAGAAATGAGGCCGGGTGCGGTGGCTCACCCCTGTAATCCCAGCACTTTGGGAGGCCGAGGCGGGTGGATCACGAGGTTAGGAGATCGAGACCATCCTGGCTAACACAGTGAAACCCCGTCTCTACTAAAAAAATACAAAAAACTAGCTGGGCGTGGTGGCGGGCGCCTGTAGTCCCAGCTACTGGGGAGGCTGAGGCAGGAGAATGGCGGGAACCCGGGAGGTGGAGCTTGCAGTGAGCCGAGATCGCACCACTCACTCCAGCCTGGGAGACAGTGAGACTCTGTCTCAAAAAAAAAAAAAAAAAAAAAAAGACAGAAATGAGTTTAAAGTCCCATTACATTACATATTATTTTTAAATTTCTCAGTTGTAAACGAAGTTATTGATGTTAAACTCATTATTTTCAGCGTATATTAGTTTGCCAGGGCAGCCATCACAAAAACTACAGACTGGGTAAGTTAAACAACAGACATTGATCTTCTGACTGTTCTGGAGGCCAGAAGCCCAAAGTCAAGGAGTCAGGTTTGGTTTTTCCTGCAGCCTCTCTCCTTGGCTTGCAGATTGTTGCCCTCTTACTGTGTCTTTATGTAGAGTTTCCTCTGTGTGTACTCGTTCCCCTGGTGTCTCTCTCTGTGTCCTAATCTCCTCTTCTCAAAAACAAACAACAAACCAAAAAACCACCAGACAGATTGGATTAGGGCTCAGCCTTATGGCCTCATTCTAACTCAGTTTCTTCTTTAGAGGTTTCATCTCCAAATACAGTCATATTCTAAAATACTGGTTGTTAGTACGTAAGAATTTTGGGAGACACCATTTAGCTCAAATAACATGGTAATATGTAATACATTTATTTTAGGTCTGTAGCGTATTACATGTTTAATAATAGTAGCAACTATTATTACTTGACCTCTCTGAACTTCATTCTTCTCATTTGCAAAATTGGGATATTAATATCTGCCCAGTCTACACATGATGATGACTTAAGATTATTTATATTAACATTCTTTGTAAATTAAATGGTAGAATACTCTTGTGCATTTTAGGCATACACACATACACTCACCATCTTCTCTTTGAGAATATGCAAATTGCGTCCAGGCATTTTAGGCATATACACATATTCTCACCATCTTCTCTTTGAGAATATGCAAACTGCATCCAGGCATTTGCTATTAGCTTCTTTTTACATTAAAGCTGGAAGTTGGAAGGGTGGAACTTAGGCTCCTAGTCATCTTCCTTTTATTTTTATAGGGTCTCCGCATCCTCAGCTCCTAGACACACACATTTAGTAAGTTTCAAGCCTCTCCCACAGTACTTCCTTTGCTCACATGGGGCAAGGAGCAAAGATTAGTGAAAGTGGAACAGAATCTCTCTGCCTCACTGTCTCCAAGTAGAGGCAAATGAGATTTCCTCTAGTGCCTCATGGGAGTGTTTCCAAATAAAAAAGAACAAAAACTGCTTATATTATTTCACAATAAAACCACATGTTTTTCTGGGTAGAAAGAGTAGAAATGGCAACTCTCAGATGGAAGGCTATATTCATTTTCATGACTTGGCTAAAATTTCTCTCTGGCTTAAAATTGGGCTTGCTATGGAGTCTTCAAAATAAGAAACGTTTTAAATGAACAGAAAGTGAGTCTTCCAGAAATGTGAAATGTGGAAGTGTAGTAACTTATTGGGATGCCATACCAACTGAATTGTTAGAGTGTAAGTATGCAGGTTGATTCCATAACACTCAGCATTCAGGGCCAGGTGGAGACCCGGTTGGAAGGAGTAGGGTATACTGGCACGTATTGCTCAGTAAGATTGATCTAATCCAGCTCTCTCATAGACCATCCTATGCTACTGGAACAAACTAGCAACCTAGACTTTCTCCTCTCTCAGATGGAGATGTTTCTGGAAGGAAATTTTAAGAGCTACAAATCACTCAATTGCTTTACAATTTTCATGTGCTCCCCAAAATAAAACCGAATATGTGCTTAACTTTCAAACCCCTCCCCACTTTGGCATCAGACTACCATGTTAGTATTCTCTGCTCTTTCAAACCCCACTCCCAACACTGGTACTCCCAATAAACTAACTCTCAACTATAGATGATGCTTTTCCTCTGTGTCTTACTCATGGTGAAATGCCCTTCCCAGCATCTCTGCCTGTTGAAATCTCATCTGTCCATCAGGGTCTGTTAAAGATGCCCTATCTGTAGTAAGATCCCCATGAAGACTTTCCAGATCCATCTATTCAGAAGTTCTTTCTCCTACTTTGAATAGTTACAGAATTTCTTTTTACTTCCCTTAAGGGCCCTTGATTAACCCCGAATTACAGGTATTTGCCTGATTTCCCACCCCATCCTCCAGATTCACTACTGAAGCGCAGGAATTATCTCGGATTTCTCCCCACTGTTTCCACCTACCCAATGCTCAGCACAGGCCCCTCATTAACTGTTGCTCGGGTGGAATGGAAAGATGAAGTAGAGCAGCCTGAGCTTCAGAACCTCTAGAAATATAAAGCTTGTAGTCCTCTCTGCAGACAAAGCAGGACTCCATATGTGGAAGTGCGTAGTGGGAGTCTTTTCTTAGCACAGACCAAACATGCAGCTGCTACACTCTGCCACACTATAACATTTCAAGGGGGAAGGGAGCCAATGTAAACCCAGTATATACAAAATTGAAATCAGAAACCCTCAGTTTTTTTAACCACCGAATATAATTTCACAGTCTATTTGATATGATTTTTCTAGGCTGTGGTTCAATTCAAGCCAGTCTCTTCATTTAAACCCAATCCTATAGTACTCTTCTATACTTACTAGCAGTCGCTTTGCAACTTTAATTTGCGTTATTCTGGGTGGCATGGAGAAACTGATGTCTGCCACTGACTTTTGGAGAGGTGCATTTTGGGTCTGACTTTTTTATATGCACCTATTAAAAATGGTAGACTCTTAATTTTCCTGCTGAAGAAGGAAGATTGTCCACTTAGTCTCAGGCACAGTGGACTACACTAAAAACATTATTAACTTTGGATTAGAAGACCAAGTTTCAGCTCGTCTGTCAGAACCCACGTGACCCCGAGAAGAACACTTTTCACTCTATACTTATCTTATTCATGTAAGTATATTAGGGAAGCAGATGTCACAGCAGGTGAAGAGCTATTTCAATATCTGCATTCGGGATTCTGGGATCACTTAGGTCATTATTTTATAATAAAGTCATTCATTCATCAACGTTACTGAAGTTTACTCTCTCTTTCTCTCTCTCTCTCTATATATATGTCAACAAATAGCAGACGGCTGATTGGTTTTTTGAGCCACTCTGAAACAGACTGGAAGGTTTTTGGTCGAAAGAGTTTGAAAAATGTGAAATACATTGAAAAGTGTGAAATACAATGTCCCATTTACAGAGATTAACTGTTACAGTAGTACATTAAAAAAAAAATCTGAATGCTGTATCCTAAAGAAATATGTTTAACTCTTACTACAGTTCCTCTTACACTTTCTTAATTATAAAAGCATTTTTATAAGTCTTATGAACATCTAAGGCAGTACATTTCTTGGCAAGATAAGGGCTGACTAAACATCAAAATAAACGTTTTTTGTTTTCGTTTTTGTTTTTTTTTTCTGCCCTTCTTGGTTTCTCTAACTTATTTATAATAATGGATTGCTCCTTCATTTAGGAAACTCTTCTCTGGCTTTCTCTCTGGGAAAAGACCTCAAGCATTTCTCAGGTGAAGACTTTGCTTGATATCAGATCTCTTGTCAAGGTTCTTGACTGCTAAGAAGATGTACTTATTTGGACGCCTTTTCATTATAGTCAAACACAAACTAGCTCAAAGTGAAAAGAAAAATTTCTCCAACCCACAATCAAAATTTGCAGCCACCTAAAGAATACTGTTTCTATTGCTATTACCACCGTATTCCAAGTTAACTTGTTTTGAAATTTTAAGTATGCCTTTAACTTTGCATTTCCGTTTGACCAACTTACTTCTTCTCTATTATGTGAGAAAGAGAAATACAATGGTTTCCCCAAAATGTTGCCTCTTCCGCAGTATCCCTTTACTCCCAGTTAGTCCTACAACAACTAGGCTAATGTTTCCACAACTAAAATGATATTATCAAGTTTATCATAGGCCTCCAGTCTTACACTCTTCTCCCTGCCAATGAGGAAGTTCTTTCTGCCAATAAGTGAAGTTTTACTTCACATATGTTAGTTTTTATTTTTCACCATCCTTTTTGGAATGAGAGAGATATATTTTCATGACTACATTCACAAACATTCACATATAGATAATACATAGATATATCTATCTGTTTCCCCTTTCCCAGGAATAAAAATCATAACAACTCAGCTTAGTATCAAAGATCCCCGTAATCCAGTCCTGTTCTACCTTGTTTCCCATTATTCTGGAATCGAAACCTTCCACATGAGCCAGGTTATCCAAAGCACTATCTTATAAATACATCTGAGACATTTCTACTGTACCATTATGATGCTATTCTGCAGCTGGGACATCCACATGCTTTCTGTTTTTTAAGACCCTCAGTCCTACTTTCTCAGTGAGGCCTTTCCTGAACCTTCTAGATTACTGTATTTCACATGTCTCCCAATTTTGACAGCATTGTGTTGCCTGCCACCCACCCATTCTGCCCTAAAAGCTTGTACATTCCCAGTTCTTTTTTTTTTTTTTTTTTTTTTGAGACAGAGTCTCGCTCTGTTGCCAGGCTGGAGTGCAGTGGCACGGTCTCGGCTCACTGTAACCTCTGCCTCCCGGGTTCATGCGATTGTCTTGCCTCAGCCTCACAAGTAGCTGGGATTACAGGCATGCGCCCCCACACCTGGCTAATTTTTGTATTTTTAGTAGAGATGGGGTTTCACTATGTTGGCCAGGCTGGTCTTGAACTCCTGACCTCGTGATCCACCTGCGTTGGCCTCCCAAAGTGCTGGGATTACAGGCATGAGCCACCACGCCCGGCCAATTCCCAGATCTTGATATTAATAGCCCGTGTATGTCTTCTTGTCCTAACTGGACTATATTTAATAAAAGATTAGGATCCTGTCGCATTTATTTTGTATCCTCAGACACTTGCCATCTATCACAGTTCTTTCTATGCCTGAAGTGACCAGCAAACCTGTTACATAAACAAGACATGCACAAACTCACCTCTACTTGGAAATCGTGGTGACTAAAATCCCAAGTGTGTATTTGTGAATGTTTATTTTAATCAAAGAGGTAGCTTCTAATTATACTTCTGCTGCTAATATTATAGGCAGGTTCTTTATCCACCTGTAAAATGAAACAGTGGGACTATGTGATGTAAATAGTCTATCCAGCCCCAGTCTTCTATAGTTAATTGCAGTTAATATTTATAAGATCAATGCAAGAGCCACAAAAATAACAGAACTGATGCAACCAGATATGTTTAGTCAGTAAGTAGATCTCTCCCAAATTTTAGCTTTCTCTAGAATTTACATGGACTAGAACTTTCTTTGTAATATAGTCTCTTGGCTGAGGTACAAAGAAAATGTTTGAGTTTATGTTTAACCCATATATATGGCAAGGATATTTCATATACTGTACAGCCTGAAGGTTATTGCTGTGGCTGGATACTTATAAAAATGCAGGTGTGATGCCAGAGGAATTTATGAAACATTGAAATGAAAGAACTCTATCATCAAAACCACCTCTTTAGTAAGAGCATGTGGCCTGTCAGGTTAGGAGTACCCATTAGTGAGCTTGATGGGTTACATACCTGCAGAGACCTGAGTCTCTTCTTAAAGATTCCTCCAGGAGGGGTCTTTGGAATAAAATTCCCCTTGGCTTGCAGCCACGATGCATTCCTTTGCATGAGCTGAAATGAGTGTTTGGAAATAATTTTTGAAGTAAATCTTCCCACTCCTATAAAAGCAAGAGTTTATATTTCACAGAAGAACGTGGCATGTTTATACCAAAAAGGTACAAGTGGAAAGGCTTTTGATTTGCTTGTTTGCTTTTCTTGCATTGCTCCCAGTAAAGTGATTTGAGTGGAATGTTAAGTTTCTTTCATAAACACAAAATGGAAGGGAGACCAAGCATGTTGGAAATTGTAATGACAAAATTTATCTGTACATTCACTAAACCAGAAAACCCTCCTCAAATCATCAAATTTGCCAAGCTATTTTCAGTGTTATCCTAGTTACAATTTTCAACAAGCCAGGGCCCAAATGATTACTTCTTGTCCCTGATCTATATGCCCCCATGCAATCTACTCAGGAAACATGTGGACTTACAGGAGAAACACTAAATAAACCCATACATTGATTCACAGTTGCTTATGACATTTTATGTTGGATGCTTTGCCATTTCACAAAACAATGTTGCAGACACACCCACAAACTTTTGAAATTTTTTTTTCATATTCTCAAGACCAGAAAAATCATTCCCCGGACTGCATTAAGCTATTTCACTGCTGATTTTCAAGAAGGTATCTTAGAAAGAGAAACCCATAGTTAACTGCCATTTTGCTATCGTAATTGACAAATTCAAAAGATTGTGACATACAGTTTGAGGAAAAAATGTGATCTGGCTGCTAATGGTTGCAGAGACCTAACTGTGGTAGTGAACAATTAGGAAGCTGGCTTTTGGCTCTAGTAACTTGATGGCCAGCTAAAACTTTTTTTTTTTATTGAGTCACTAAGGAAAGACAATATTTTTCTCCCTTTATTATAATGAAAACCAGGAAAAATATGAGTCAAGTGTTATCACAACAAAATTTGTTTTTGTACCCTAAAGTTCTTTAAGGGGAACACTGTCCCTGGACAAGTTTTGACTTGATGCTATAAATTATTGTTTGTATCATAGTATACCCTTGTCAATAATTATCAGCCACTTTCTGCACTGGTCCTGAAGTAGAGGTAAGGGCTCATCTAGATTTTGAAACTGTCTTCTTGGTCAGACGCTCAATAAATGGCCAGTTTTATTTCTCTTATTTTTATAACTAATATTGTAAAATGCTTTGTGAACTATATAAAACATACAAACTATATGACAAATGCAATTTTTATTATTGGCAACCTCACACGTTAGATTGTGCTCAGCAGTACAGGGGTCATGTATAAGAGAAGTAGAGTTCTATGCTCACATAGAGAGACACTGGCAGGGTCATGTGTAGGAAGAGTAGAGTTCTGTGCTCACACAGAGAGACACTGGCAGGGTCATGTGTAAGAGGAGTAGAGTTCTGTGCTCACATAGAGAGACACCAGCAGGGTCATGTGTAAGAGGAGTAGAGTTCTGTGCTCACATAGAGAGACACTGGCAGGGTCATGTGTAAGAGGAGCAGAGTTCTGTGCTCACATAGAGAGACATTGGATTTCTATTTATTTATTTTTCAAAATCTGACATGAACTAGATTCTTTAGATGTTAAGGTAATGACTACTACAATAGTCATGGGATGCTGGCAAAACTAGAGTATGAAATTAATGACAACTACCTTCAGAATAAACTTTGAAAAGGATTAAAGCTGATTCCAAAAACAGTAGCAGGAAGCAAATGTCAGCAAGGTCTTGGCCCACACAGCTTTTCGGTAACCATTAGTCATCATCTGACACCTCAAGGGAGAGTGTTGGACAAACACTGCAGAGGTTAAGATCCCTGCCCAGTTATTCAGTCTTACTGTGTCCTAGCATTTAGAACCAAAAACAACAGTAACGTACCAATAATCCATGCACACTAACTTCGTTCGACCCGAGGCAGAGATGACTTGTCTACATTCCATCACTGAGATAATGTGCTCTCCTTCTTACCCAGCAGCCATTCAAGTTTTGGCTGTTGCCTTGGTAGGAAGTTAGACAATACACAGATGACTTGTGCAATTCTGTCCAATTAAAAGCACACACTTATTTTTGGCTAGTACTTAGATAGTTGGTTTTTTGTTTGCTTGTTTGTTTGTTTTTAACATAAAGGGCATTTCATTTTAAATAGTCTCTAATCAGAAATAGTATGTTTAAAAGTTCTGTTTCTTCACTTTAATGTTTTCCTTACCCAGAAAGATGGTTTCTATTTAGATAAGAAATTTTCTAGAAAGCTGATGGAATCTGTTGTTTCACTGAGCTCCTAAGAGTATCTTCATTTGGCTGTGGCTATTCACCATCAGTGCTTAACATTAAAATGTAAACATCAGATTAAAACTTCACTAGAGTGTTTAGAAAGAGCAGGAGTCTATTAATCAGAATTGGGACCATAAGTAATCGAGGGAAAGAGCATAAGCAGTTTGGCAAAAAAAAGCACTTTAAGAAAGCAGATTCTTCCTTTCCAATATACTCCACAGAGGAAATGGTACTCTTTAGAAATGTCATTTTCCATTTAATCCTTATCAAATTGCATTTTGAAAACTATAAATATTTACTTATAACTATGACTATATTTTATAGTAACATTCCATAAATGCAAAGATAAGTTCATTTTCTACATTAGCATGGCCACCTAACTCGTGAATTATCATGTCTTCAAAGCTAGAAAGTTTAAAATGTTCTGCCTTGAGAGGTAGAAAAGGAATATACTGTATAAAAATTTCCCTTACTATGGGAGTATATATTTTAAATAGGTTGTACCTTTTCTATGTCCCTGAGTTTCCTTGCTAAGGCAACTATTTGTATAGTTAGAGTTTTGAAATGAAAACGAAAACACTCAAATAAAAAAGTGAAATATGCCAACTTTAGGTTGACACATTAGAAACCCAACATAATATAGTTACTGTAAATGACAGTGAATGTAGTCCTGAGCTTCCCAGTAGTCAAGGCAAAAGGGGAAACACAATATATTAGGTAGCTCTCAATGGATGTAAAAATTAATTTTATAAATTCGCCAAGAGAAACAAACGATTATTTCTTATAACTGAATTATGAAAACAATTTCAAATATGGATCTTTTTACAAGTTATGTTAATGTATTAACATCATCAGTAATTGTGAAATAAAATGCAAAGTTATTTGCTATATGGGTATTATTTTACTGCAAAAATCTGACTTATTTAGAAATGTTTAGGAATTTCCTAAAATAAGATTGAATTCTCATTCAACAGCCTGTTCTTTACATCTAAAAACTGTAACTTACAGGATTTAGTTAAATCAGTAGGTTAAACAAACTGCTTCCAAATTTTCTTTCAAAATTTAATGTTTTGTAAATTTTAAGAATATTATTTTAATATATTGTTCATGTTTTAAGAAATGTGTTTATTTATTTGGTTCTGTGAAGAAAAATTAACCCAAGTTGGCAAAAATTCGAGTAAATTTGGAGACTTTTTAGCAAGTAATTAAATGTCTACAAACATGCCTTGTGACATATATATGTATATATGTATATATATGTATATACATATATATGTACACACACACATCTTACAGGTTCATCAAAGGATGAATTTTCTTATTTAGTATGATATACATGCTGTAATTTGATGACTTCCTTTCTCTCTAGCTGTTGTGCTTATGCTGCTAGCCAGAGCTTAAAACTTATACTGTGACTTAGAAACAGGATGTCTTCAGTATCAGCTTACATGCTTGTCACTTGGGAGTTAAAAATCTCTAAAGTTACTATATTGTGAAATCTAGGTAAAAAAGCCAAGCCGAAAGCTATAACACTTCATTAAAATGTAATGGATAAATTCTCAAAGTTAGGGTAACAAAAGTAGAAAAAGAATTCATTCATTTATTGAAAATGTTGATGTTTAAGAATAATGGAAATTACTTATTTTAGGCTTGATGTTTTACTCTGATTGTAAAAAAACCTTCAAAAGAGTAAAAAGTGCTGCCAAATATTCTATTTTAGAAGCTTTAATGTGCTTTAGAATTATTACCTCCTTTTCTTTGTTGCACGTGCCTTATAGGCTGTTCTTAATTTCATAATCAAACTATTTGAGCTGCATACCATAATTCAGAAAATAGGGAACTTGTACATTTTCCATACAAAATGTTTGGAAATTTTAGACGTGTTTCCTTTTGTGTTATGTGTTTGCCTTCTGAATTAAGAAACATTGTTATAGCAAGGATGGGCAAAATGGAGACCAAGAGAAAGGAATGGACGCAGGGAACGGAAGGAAAGTAAAACAGACAACTGACTTATGCTATGCTACATTATTTTGCAAAGTGAAAGCATCATCTCTGACCTGATTACTGCAGTGCTCTTCTGCCCGCGAGGAAGATCTATTTTCCAAAAAGAAGTTTGAATTATCATTTTAAAATGTGTATCAGATCTGATTATATCCCTCCTTGTTCCTTGTGCACTTAGAATGACATTTCAACTCTACCATAGCCTGCACAAATGATCTGTCCTTCTCTAACTTCTAAAATTTCCATCCTTGATCTCTGCTCTGCTTTGAAAACACATCAGGGCTTTTTCCACTTCAGGCACCTTTCACCTTTCACATTTCTTGGACCTGGAATGCCTTTCCTCCGGTTCAGTTCATGCCTGGCTCCTCAACTTTGAGGTCTCAGCTCAGAAATTACATTGCAGAGAGATCTTCTTTGATGAATGAATCTAAAGGTGTTCTCCTTCCAGCCCAGTCCCAGCCAGTGCTCACAACTTTGTTCATTGTTTCTTCATAGCACTTAATACAATCTGAAATTACTTTCCTTACTTATTTATTGACTTGGGATTTATCCCCTTCTATGAGAATGTCAACATTTCTTATAGAAAGCAGGGCCTTTGTCTGTCTTGACCACGTAGGTATTCTCTTTAGTGTCTGACATGGAGTTGGTGCAAAATTTGCTGAATAAGTAAATGGGTGAACTAATGAATTGGGGCATGACTGGAGAATTGGACCTATGCGTGTGTTCTTGAATAGGCAGGCGGTAAGTTATAAAACTTGCAGAAGTTCAGTTTCTCCGGAAAGAGTTGGTATAATGGCAGAGAGGAAGAAGTGATGCTAGGAAAACCAGAGCCAAATCCCAGAGTTCTTGAATGTCATGGAGTGGAGTGTCTGAAACCTCTTTTCTGGTCAATGGATGGCTACTGGTGATTTTTGCACAGTCAATGCGTGCTTTAGCAATCCCTCCTTTATTACTAGCTATGGAAAACTCTTTCTGTGTCAGAGGAGCCTCATTTACACACAGGTTCAAGAATAGTGTAGCTTCTGAATGTCAGCAGGCTGTTGATTTAGTCAATGTTCATTTCTTTTTCCATGCAGCATGACTACCGCACAGTCATGCCTCTGGGCTGGCAAGAGAAAATGCTTGCCTTAGTTCCTCACAGCTTGAGAGGAAATGGCCCGAGCCTTCTTGCAGGCATTTTTACCAGTATTTCTGACATCTCAGTGGCCTCCTCTAAAAGTCAGTACCATCTTCATGTCAGATTATTCCCCTTTCTTCCATTGTTCTTTATTTCACAATTTATTTTTCTAATGCATAGAGTTACCCCCATATTAGAGTTACTCGCTCCTGTGGTTTGTTTTAATTAGGTCTTAAAGGAAGTCCAGTCTGAAGCCTTTAAATGTAGTGTGCTGTTGGTTTGTTTCATTGGAGGAGTGCGTAGGTCCTTCTTTAGCTGAAACCTAGTACTGACAAAGCCTTGTAATAACCTCCATCCAATCGTATGACATTATATGTAGCATGCACATGTTTATGTGGACTTTTCTTACCACTTTGGATGTATTTAATTTATAAAATGGAAGACAGAGATATCAAGCTTCCAGTTAAAACAGTGGTTTATTTTATAGACGCTGGCAGCAAATTCTAGTTTCCTAAACTGGTTCGCAATAGTTTCATTGTATGTATGTACCACATTTACTTTATCCATTCATCTGCTGATGGGCACATAGGTTGATTTCACGTCCTGGCTATTGTGAATAGTGCTACAGTAAACATGGGAGTACAGATATAGCTTCAACATACTGACTTCATTTCCTTTAGATATATACCCAGCAGTGAGATTGCTGGATCATATGGTAGTTCTATTTTTAATTTTTTGAGGAAACTCCATACTGTTTTCCATAATGGTCTTGCTAATTTACATTTCTACCAACAATGTATAAGGGTGCCCTTTTCTCCACTTCCTTGTCAATGCTTGTTATCTTTTATCTTTTTGTTAATAACCATTCTAACTGGAATGAAGTTGTATTTCATTGTGGGTTTGACTTGCATTTCAGTGATGTGGAGCATTTTTTCACACATCTGTCGGCCAATTGTATATCTTCTTCTGAGACATGCCATTTCAAATCTTTTGCCCATTTTTTAACCTTTTTTTCTTTCTATTGAGTTTTTTGAGCTTTTTATATATCATATATATCCTTTTGGATATGAATATATAGTTTACAAGTATTTTCTTGCATTTTGTAGGTTGTATCTTCAGCTGTTGATTGCTTTCTTTGTTGTGCAGAAGTGTTTTACTTTGATGTAATCTCGTTTGTCTATTTTATTTTTATTGCCTGTCTGATAAAAAAAAAAATCCTAGGCTCCTAGTTTCATTCTTAAACTGTGAGATTTTGGACTGATCTTTGTATTTCTCTGAGTATGATTTAGAAATATTTGCCTTCATTTCGTCTTTTTTTGTTTTCTCTTTAGCTTAACCAGCTCGAAAAAGCAGTGGAAGCAGCTCACACATTTTTCGTGGCAAACCCTGAGCACATGGAAATGCAGCAGAACATTGAGAATTACAGAGCGACAGCTGGTGTTGAAGCATTGCAACTGGTAGACAGAGAAGCCAAACCACACTTGGTAAGCTCTGTGGACCCCTGCCCTCACCACAGGGAGCTAAGTGCTCCTAAGTTTCATTTGAGTCAAAGCAAATTTCTATGAATGAATATCTCATAAAATTTATTCTCAAATTTTAGTAACATTTTTAGACTTTCAGAGTTCTCAGAATATAATGATCATGCCGGAAAAAATTGAGATGATTTTTTAAAATTTTAATTAAAATTTTAAAAATTGAAATAAAAAACTAAAAAATTAAAAATTTTAAAATTGAGAATAAAAATTTACTTAGAAATTTGATATAATGTGATAAAAACTAGAACATCATATAATTATCTATAATCCTCTCTGAACCTTTCCAATACTTTTATTTTATACCGAGGAGGTGAGACCAGTATAAATTGTTCAGGATTATACTGTGATTTTCCAGCTCCCAGTCCAGTGGTTTGCCCATTGTACCTATACAATTCAATCTGAGGTTTTAAAAAGTGATGTAATTCTTTGTATACACTAAACATTACTTGAAATCACATGTTGAAAGCCTTTTTTTTTTTTTAATTTTTGACATCACCATTCTCAACATGTAGCCTCCAAAATTATTGCAGAAAAGGATAAGGGAAGACTTTAGAAAATATTTTTTTTTAAAAAAACACAGGCAAAGCCTAAAAGTGGATGTCACTTCCACCGACATCTGTTGTCCTGCGCTTGTTACATGGCCCTACCTATGGGCAAATGATTTCGAAAATACAGTCTTGCGTGTGCTAAGGAAAAAAAATGAAATTGACTGATCACATAGCAGCCTATTTGCTCAGTAAGACCCCTCCCACTTGTAAGTATTTGAAGCCAGGAATGCTGTTCTTTATCTCCCAGTGCAACCCTTCTTTATCCCTCCTCAGCACAAGCAGTCAGTACCCCACCTACCGAAACGATCCTCAGTCAGCATAAACCCTTCTCTTTGAAACTAAGAGGTTGTTTGTTTGTTTGTTTGTTTTGTTTTTTGTTTTGTCTGTTTCATTGCAGGAGAGTTACAATGCAGGAGTTAAACATTATGAGGCTGATGACTTTGAGTTGGCTATCAGGCACTTCGAACAAGCCCTAAGAGAATATTTCGTTGAAGATATAGAATGCCGAACTCTATGTGAGGGGCCTCAGAGATTTGAAGAATATGAGTATTTAGGGTATAAGGCTGGTCTGTATGAAGCTATTGCAGGTAAAGCTTAGTTTTTCGTTTTGTTTGTTTCTTGATTATAAAAATACTACTTGCGATTTATAAAAAACTATTCCAGCAAAATAGAAGAATATATTGTAAAAATAAAAAACTCTCATGTGTCTATCCCAGCCTATCTCCTGTAGAGAAATTTATGTAGTTAAATTTTGGTGACTGTCTTCCCAAGCTTTTTCAGGTCCTTATGTAAAATATTTGTGTATTTATTTATAGTTATTATTTCATTTCTTATAAAATAGGACAATTTATATTGTTCTTCAACTTTTGTTGTTTTATTTTATGCTTAACAATATATTGTGGACTTCTTCTCATGTAAGTACATAAGAGTCATTTTATTGTATTTAATGGCTGGGTAATGCTCTGTTATATAAACACATCAGAATTTTATTGACTAGTCCTTTACTGATGAGTATTTAAGAGGTTGAAATTTTTCATTATTATAAACAATGTAGTAGTGAACACTTTGATATAGTCTTCAACTACTTAAAATGTTTTGTTATTTAATAAGAATTTAATATATTACAAAGTGGCATTTAAAATAGTAGGTAATGCACATTATAGAATAATTTGGGAGATTGGCTAGTTAACCACTTATGAGGGGAAAGTGAGTTCTCTGCTGTATACCTTACACAAAAATAAGTTATATTTGTAATAACAATATAAGTGTAAAATATAGAACTGTTAGAAGAAAATGAGGGAAAATATTTGTATAATATTAGGAGAAGAAAAGCTCTTCTTTTCTTTTTTTGAGACGGAGTTTTGCTCTTGTTGCCCAGGCTGGAGTACAGTGGCGCGATCTCGGCTCACTGCAACCTCCGCCTGCTGGATTCAAGCAATTCTGCCTCAGCCTCCCGAGTAGCTGGGATTACAGGCATGCACCACTACACCTGACTAATTTTGTATTTTTTGTGGAGATGGGGTTTCTCCATGTTGGCCAGGCTGGTCTCGAACTCCTGACCTCAGGTGATCCGCCCACCTCGGCCTCCTAAAGTGCTGGGATTACAGGTGTGAGCCAGCATGTCCAGCAGAAAAGCTCTTCTAAGCATGACAAAAGACAAGAAAAATAAAAAACAAGTTAAAAACTTTACCTAAGATTTGTAAGTACAGATTTATACAATAAACCAAGCTGATCTATAAACACAAATAGAAAGTATTGCAAAATATTTTGTAGGCAAAGTGTTAATATCTTTCATATTCAAAGAGAGCCTGTAAATTATTATTGTTCATAGTAATTTACTTCTTATTTATCAGTAGTAATAATAACCAACGTGGGCCGGGAGCGGTGGCTCACACCTGTAATTCCAGCACTCTAGGAGGCTGAGGCAGGTGGATCACGAGGTCAGGAGATCAAGACCATCCTGACTAACACAGTGAAACCCTGTCTCTACTAAAAATTAAAAAAAAAAAAAAAAAAAAAAAATTAGCCAGGCTTGGTGGCGGCGCCTGTAGTCCCAGCAACTCGGGAGACTGAGGCAGGAGAATGGTGGGAACCCGGGAGGCGGAGCTTGCCGTGAGCCGAGATGGCACCGCTGCACTCCAGTCTGGGCGACAGAGTGAGACTCCGTCTCAAAAAAAAAATAAAAAAAAAAAATAATAATAATAATAATGATAATAGCCAACATGTATGTAGCAATTGTGACGTAAAAAGCACTTAACATATTTTAATCTATTTAATGCTTTAAGCAACTCTTATAGATACTATTATTATTTACTCTCCTCTTCCTTTTTTAAATAAGGAATTTTTATCTGAAAAAGATTAAGTGATGTGATTAAAGTGAAGCTGGAACTGATATTTGGACTTTTCTGAATCTAGAATCTATACTTTTAAGGTCTACGTAATTGAAAAGTAGGCAAAAGATAATTTATTAATAAATTTTTCACAAATATTTTTGAACACACTTTTTTTCTGAGTTACCCACATATGAAAAGCAATGTTCAATGGGCCGGGCGCGGTGGCTCAAGCCTGTAATCCCAGCACTTTGGGAGGCCGAGACGGGCGGATCACGAGGTCAGGAGATCGAGACCATCCTGGCTAACACTGTGAAACCCCGTCTCTACTAAAAAATACAAAAAAAAAAAAAACTAGCTGGGCGAGGTGGCGGGCGCCTGTAGTCCCAGCTACTCGGGAGGCTGAGGCAGGAGAATGGCGTAAACCCGGGAGGCGGAGCTTGCAGTGAGCTGAGATCCGGCCACTGCACTCCAGCCCGAGGGACAGAGCGAGACTCCGTCTCAAAAAAAAAAAAAAAAAAAAAAAAAAAAAAAAAAAAAAAAAAAAAAAGCAATGTTCAACTTCATTTACGTACTAAAATGCCAGTGAATACAATCAGTTTACTCTCCCCAACTTCCAAGGCTTCCAGTCTTCCTAAAAAGCACTACTCATCCGGGAGCAGTGGCTCACGCCTGTAATCCTAGCATTTGGGATTCTGAGGCAGGTGGATCACCTGAGGTCAGGAGTTTGAGATCAGCCTGGCCAACATGGTGAAACCCCATCTCTACTAAAATCCAGTTCTTTAATAAGAACTGTCATGATTGGGCACATGTGTATGTTTTCATTCATTCTCTCTCCCTCTCACACTCTCTCTTGCTTTTTGATTCCTTAAATATGCTGTGCTTATTTCCACTTATAGATCTTCAAAGTGTTGTTTTCTTCTATCTCTTGGCTAAAGCCTTGTCCTGTTTAGTGCTCAATCTTCAGTGCCTAAGAAGAGTGACTGTAGTAGGTACTTAGTAAATACTGGTTAAATGAATGGGTTGATTCATGAATGAATGAAGGAAGGCGATGACATAGCCATCAGTCACATAGCAGGGATTAAATGGTTAAATACTCCATGTTTATGAGAATGTAGGTTTAGAATTATTGTTAAGAATTATTGTTAAGGTTTCTTATAGAGACAATTAGGTTATAGCTATCAAAAATTAGACTAGGAAGTAGACTGAAAATTAATATGTCAAATGACCAATTTGGGTCACACCCAGTTACTCAAAATCAACTCAGTTCACCTAAATTTAATACAACGATCTCAATTATTGAGGATATTTTCCCGAAAGTTTTGTTTTCTTTTGGATCTCTGCAAGATCCAGTTGCCTAAATTTTTGGAATGTCAGTTTTATGTGTGGTTCACATTTTAATTGCTATTTCTCTACACTTGATCTTGTATTTGGAAATGGCAGATTCTTCCTTTATTATAGTTAACTATGTTGTGGTTGTGGGGGGATATGCATCCTGCTTTCACTCCCACATTGGCCTCTATACCTGCTTCTACCAATGGCAACTGAACAGTTTTGGCCAATGTCCTAGATCTGGTTTAGGAAAATTAATCGACGATTTCCCACAGATTAGCATTTAGTGATTTGCTCAGGGTCACCACAGCATGTTGGTAGCTGGAAAATAATAGAGATCTCATAACTCAGGTTCTTTCATTTTTAAGACTCAAACTTATTAAAAACATATTAATTGCACAATGTCATTTAAGATATAAAGAAGGCAAGGGATATACCTAATAAAAGTAATATGACCATTCTCACTATATAAATTCTTGTCTGGTTCAAAATTGTCCTAAATTAGGAATAAAAGTGGCTTTTTAAATAGCAAATGTATTAGAAAATCAGAATATTTGAATTTTAGAGTTTGACATTAACAGTTGGGGAAAAATACAAATGGCTTCTGAATGCAGTTATTTATTACCAGCCCTGCTATGAAACCCTAAAGGATACGTTTCTGTCACTCCTGTTTTGCTGCTATTTATATCCGCTTTGAAAAAATATTCCCATTCAGATTTTGAGTTCTTGGTGGATATCTTTCACCTTTACCTTTTGCTTGTCACTTGGAATTAAAAGGAATGTGTATTAGAAAGTAAATAGAAATGCAAATGGTAAGTTGAGTAGGAGAAAACAGTTGAAGGTTGTTTGTTTTTGTTTTCTTAAGCAATAAAACAGCTGGTTATTTATTTCTAACATGCTAATCAAATAAATAGAACTCATTCTTCCTTCACACCCCCTGGACTGGGGTTAATAACCAGTGGGCTTTAGAGATTCTATTAGCTGTGCTATAAATCATTCAGTTAGCCAAGTTATGCAAACCTGGCACATTTCCCCGCACCAGAAAATGCACATTTCCTTCCTGTTGTGTTTTGGGGTCCCTCTGCAAAATCATCAAGATCCAAGCCAAACTCAGACGAAACAGGGAACCTTTTGAAAAAAAAGGCAGTTGTGGTAAATTAAATTGCACAGCTATGAGATCAAATGATTTTATCATCATCCTCAAAAGAATACACTCAGCACAGGCATGAAGGAACTGTTCTTTCTGGAAAATGCATCCATCTTCATTGTAAAAATCAGTCAAGATGAAACGTAGGAGGCATTTTCTTCTCTGGGACATTCACCACTTGTGTTTCCTCATCTCAGGCTTTGATAAGATAGAGTCCAGGGCTCAAGGGGACATGCAAACCCCAACACTTCAGGACCCTCCAGCAAGAAGAATGGGAGCGATAGAAAGGGGAGTGAAGAGAAATAGGAAATAAAATGCTCATTTAAATTCCTTTTATCCTTCTCCCTAGTTTACCAGTCTCTGGTAAAGAATATACAATATCCCTACTATTCGAATATACAATGTCTAGGCAATAGACTAATTTATAACTGTGTAGAATAAGTTTCTGACCAATAGGCGTAAAAAAATAAAAAAAGAGTTTTTATTTCTCCTTTAGGACAAATTGGCTTGAAAATGTTAACAAAGAAAAAGAGCATTTTTGGTTCACTTCTCAGCCTGAATTTCCCACATCCATGGCTGCTTCTTTTTCCGAACTGTTCCTTAACATTTACTAGCATCTGAACTTCCATTTCCACTTCCAGGGCCCTTCGAACCATCTAAGATATCCAAAGAGGGGCCCCAAAGTTGTTAAATATGAAAACTGACATTCAGCTGGGTGTAGGTGGGGGAAAGTGGACTGTGGGGCATAAAAAGTGTGCATGGGAAGGGAAGAGTGAGGTACAGAGAACAGACTGTGAGCTAGAGGATTTGGAATCTGCTGTCGTTCTAGTGATCACTGATCAGGAGACCTTGGCAAGTCAACTACTTTCTTTGTAAAAAGGTTTTGCAGTCCGAAAGTGAGGATTATAGTAATTTTGCTCTCCGAGTGTGGTGAGGTGAGGAATGCCCTGAGTAACTGTGACTGTGACGTTGACGTTTGGGCACTCAGCAGCCTGGAGGAACACATGTATTGGCTCTTGTCTTCCAGATCACTACATGCAGGTGCTTGTTTGTCAGCATGAATGTGTGAGGGAACTTGCCACCCGCCCTGGCCGCCTCTCACCCATTGAAAATTTTCTTCCTCTGCACTATGATTACCTACAGTTTGCCTACTATCGAGGTAAAGCGTGGATCATCCGTGAAGACTTCTTGGGGGGTTGTGGTTCGTCATTACAGACATCACATTTTTGTAATTTAATGTCCTGACTTCTTCAGTTTCTTATCAAAGCAATAGGAATTTATGCATTTCTTCTCTCCTGAGCCACAGGACAAGAAGAGCAGAAGGGGAACTCACCAATGGGCAAAGTACAAAATGTAATGCTGTGATAATTTACTGAAAATCATACTAGATTGACATTTTGCATGATTTTTTAGACTTAATATTTTTTAACTCAATTTAAAAAGAACTTTGCAAAATCCTCTTCCTTCCCAAAAACAAAACATTATTTATTATCCTGGTGTTGATGGCACACAATGAATCATGTGCTGAAGTCATAAACAGTGAATCAAAGTTGAGAGAGTTGCTTAATTTTTATCATTCTTTTTAAAAATCAGGGTCATCTCAGAGTGTGTGTGTATATATATACACACACATACATATACTGTAAATTTCCATTAGAAGAAATCCAATGTTGTGACCTTTTTCAAAACAAAGCATACATTTACAATTTCCCTTGTAATAGCTAAATATTTCTGTAATGAAAAGTTTATATTGGAAACATCTTTGTTGGTTCCTTTTAGTAGTTTGCTACTGTTGGATTTGCTCTAATTGTATAGTGAGGGATTTGAGGAGCTTCCTCCAGAACATCTGGGACTCTATGAAGGACTTTGCATTAAGGTACCAGTTTATCACAAACTGCAGCCATGAAAAATAACATTTTAAAAGCACTTATATTACTAGTACATTATGTACAAAATGATACATTACTGTTGCAAAGGTCATCTTCTGGATGTTTACTTAACCCAAATTCAGTACAAAAATCAGAATTAACTCATACAATTCTGTTTATCTGTGTTAAAGAATAAAAGTTGTCAACAAACATCTTCAGATAAAAACTTGATAATTTGTGCAAAACAACTAGCACCAAAGCAGACCAAAGGTAGTAAGTTTTGAATACCTGAAATAATGTCTTTCCTTTTATCTGTGACTGTTTCTGCTTTTACTGCTGAGCCTCAATTTATCTTCCCTCTATCCATGTTTAATGCTGACTTCTGTAGACATGTTGCTGGCCTCCCTTTAAAATCCTTTGGACAGCCGGGCGCGGTGGCTCAAGCCTGTAATCCCAGCACTTTGGGAGGCCGAGATGGGCGGATCACGAGGTCAGGAGATCGAGACCATCCTGGCTAACACGGTGAAACCTCATCTCTACTAAAAATACAAAAAAATAGCCAGGCGAGGTGGCGGGCGCCTGTAGTCCCAGCTACTCCGGAGGCTGAGGCAGGAGAATGGCATAAACCCGGGAGGCGGAGCTTGCAGTGAGCTGAGATCCGGCCACTGCACTCCAGCCCAGGCGACAGAGCAAGACTCCGTCTCAAAAAAAAAAAAAAAAAAATCCTTTGGACAGACCTAAGCTGACTCTAATGCTGCAACTCCTTTGTCCTTCAGTTGGTGAGCATGTGAAAGCCCTGGAATGTGCCAAAGCCTATCTTCTGTGCCACCCAGATGATGAGGATGTCCTAGACAATGTGGATTACTATGAGAGTCTGCTGGATGACAGCATTGACCCAGCATCTGTTGAGGCCAGAGAGGTGAGACCAATGTTTTGAAAAGAAATTCTTGATTCTGCATGTGTTCTGGGAAGAGTTGACAAAAATACAACCCTGGTCTTAAAGATATCTAACAATTTAGCAAAGGTTCTAGAACTCAGTTCTTTCCAATTTTTTTTACGCCGGAGGCACATTTTTATTCACACATGCTAGCACGTGAAAGTATGTTGAGATGGGGCCATGTCTTGCAGCTCTGAATATTTGTTAGCTCACTTGTGACTATCTAATGAAAATATTGCCACCTGAACATTTATCATATCTGTTACCTGTTATTTAAATAAAAAATGTCTTTCTTTACTTTTTTTTCTCTAGGATTTAACAATGTTTGTGAAACGTCATAAGCTAGAATCTGAGCTGATAAAATCAGCTGCAGAAGGTCTGGGGTTTTCATACACTGAACCGGTAAGAGGAAAGAGGAAATGTTTATTAAAATAATGACTCAGTGGAATTCTTTTTATGTTTTTATTACCTGCCTCCATTTTTGCCATTTACCTCAAAAAGCTAAGATTTTAATGCCTTCCTTGAGGTAAAAATAGGGCTGGGAGATATTTACTAAATATATCTGATGAACTTTAAAAGACGAATGGATTTCCACATCAGTCATTCCATGTTAATGAGGTCCAAAGTCAAAAGCAAATCTATTGGGTAAAAGTGTTTTGTGTATAACTCATCTGCCCCAGAGTGTTTCATTTTCCTAAATTCCAGATGTGGTGTTTTAGGTTTTCTTTTAATGCTTGTATATTACCTAAACATTAAAGAGAATTCAAAATACCATCAGTCACAATCCTACCACCCATCATGCTGACTTCACCCCATTTTTTCATGTTGTCTTCTAATCATCGTTTATATGAAGACTTATCTTTTGCAGAAACATATACTATGGTATAAAGAGATCTGTATTCTGATTTTTATTTAAGAAGATATCATAAGAAATTTCTACATTTGTATAACTTTAAAAGGTATTTTTAGATACATTTTAGTATCTAAAAGGTAGGTAGAATTTAGAATTTTAGATAGGTAGAATTGATGTACAATAAATAAATGAACTCTTCTGCTGAACATTTGAATTATTTCTGATTTTTGAATTATACAAAATGTATTAAGCATTTTTCTCTATTGAACTATATCCTTAAAATAAATTCCTAAGAGTGGAATTATTCTGTCATCAAAGGACATAAGGTTTTAAATTTCTTGAAACTAAATTGCTTTTCTAAGAGAATTCTCTTTGAAATTATTTATTATTAATTTACAATTATATATATATACTCATATATGATTACTAAGAGAATAAATAATTCTTTTGGAATTATTTATTTGCACACTATTTTAATACTAACACTATCTCATGTGGGAAGATTTAGTGACTCCTCTAAAGTCTCAAACCTCACAACAGATTGAACAGGGCGTTTGAATCCTAGTAGTGCACAAAAGTACCATTTTACCACAAATTTATCAGCAGTAAGAAATAACATTTTAAAATCACTTTTATTATTTATGTATTATATATGAAATAATACATCATTTTAACTTATAATTTTTTGATGACCAGCAAGAATAAACCTTTTCACGTATTAACTATTTTTTCTCTTCTTTTAATTATTTGGGCATGGGTTTTGTTCATTTATCCATTGATTACTATGTAAGTTCTTCAAATGATATACAAGTTAATACATTTATAAAATTATTTATAATATGTCCATTTACAACCTTGTCTCATTTCTTTTTTTTTTTTTTTTTTTTTTTTTTTGAGACGGAGTCTTGCTCTGCCGCCCAGGCTGGAGTGCAGTGGCCGGCTCTCAGCTCACTGCAAGCTCCGCCTCCCGGGTTGAGGCCATTCTCCTGTCTCAGCCTCCCGAGTAGCTGGGACTACAGGCGCCCGCCTCGTCGCCCGGCTGGTTTTTTGTATTTTTTAGTAGAGACGGGGTTTCACCGTATTAGCCAGGATGGTCTCGATCTCCTGACCTTGTGATCCGCCCGTCTCGGCCTCCCAAAGTGCTGGGATTACAGGCTTGAGCCACCGCGCCCGGCCCCCTTGTCTCATTTCTTATGTCATGTTTCTATAGGCACACTTTTTAAAACGGGTTAATTTTAATGTACTATTTCCAATACAACACCTTCTAATATATTAATATTTATATCTGGTCTTACTTATTATTCTTTAAAAATTATGTTATCCAAGAGACTTTAGAATATGTTATTTACTAATTTCATGATATATGCGGATGATTATTCAAGCTGGATTTTGTTTGTTTGTTTATTTTATTCAGAAAACATAAAGAAGTTGAACTGAATACTCTTTGAAATGTTTTTCTGCCACCAAATTCCAAGTCACTTTCTTGGACAAAAGGATGGATATCCAGGCTAATTCCATACTATTTAAAAAATCGATTTGTATTTCATTTTGCCCTTGCCAAATCTCCACTAACTTTAGCCTTCCTTTGCATTAATCTATAGAATATAAATATATTGTATCTTTACACAATGTACAAAATTCCTAAATTATAGATCTTTTGAATGTTTTGTGCGTATTTTATTTTACCTTAATTCTGTAAGTGATGTTTTAGTGACAAAATTCCTGCGTTTTTTTTAATCGATTCAAAACAGAATTATTGGATCAGGTATGGAGGACGACAGGATGAGAATCGGTAAGTCCATTCAGAACACAAACTGGGTTTTTATGAGGAGAAATACTTAGTATCATACCCTATCATAGAGAGGTAAGGGGATATGACAAAATAATTGTAAGCTGTGAGTTAGGAGTTCTGCAGCCAGATCCCAGCTCTGCCTGCCACGTTTTTGTAACCTTAGGTAATATATCTTCTGCTTTCTGGGTCTCATGGTTTTTTTTTTTTCCTTCCAGAAAAAAAAGAGTTAAATCAGGCAATCTCTATGTGCTAACATTCCATGATTCCAAATCTGAGAAGATTGGATACTGTTTTTGATTTATTAACAGAAAAAACTATGAAATGGGTTTTTTGATGGTGAATTCCCTTACCGTATTTACTTGAAATAATGAAGTTCAGAAAGTTATACTGCAAGCTAAAATATTAGGTGTCACTAACTGAATCAGAAATCAAGAAAGCTCATTATTTAAAGTGACAAAAGTCAATTTACATCTTTTAAAGAACTGAAACTCAGAAGGTTAGAAACACCTGCTTGAGATCACATGGTCCAGCTTATTGATTTTCAAATTGGGAACCTGAGGCCCTGACAAAGCAAGCAACTTGCTTAGAGTCGCATCACAAAGGAAGGACGGATCCAGATCTTCTTATTTAGAATCTTGAAGTCTTTCACTAGGCTTCAAAAACTCAACCCTTGGGTGGCATAAAATTATTTCAAGAGATCCAATAATGTATATACATATTTAGATTTGTTCGATTTTTATGTATATGAAGGACAGCCTGCTATCATTTGTGTGTTTGCAAATGACAAACCTGTGTCTTCTTTCTCACAATAGTCAAGAACTACTACATTATGACATAATTTATTTCAATCCAACAATTGTTCAGTGATGCACTCCATGTTCCAGGCCACATTGGACACTCTGAGCATTATAAAGATGCACATGATAATTTTTTTCCTACTTGAGATTAGAGACTAATCTGAAGAGGGTTACGTTATGAATACAATAAATTGTAATAAAGGTTGCTAAGATTTAGAGGAGTGAAATAAGGCAAACTCACTGAGGAAATAGAGAACTTCATAGAGGCAGTGACATTTAATTTGACTTTAAAAGACAGGCGAACTTGTATACAACAAAATACACAATATAGAGTCATAGACTACCTGGTTAAAGTATTCTTTGCCTTTGAGCATCGTTATTCAGTGACAAATTGCCATTTTAAATTTTTTGAATGGGCAGGGTCCCTTCAGGAGTGAATGTAGAGGGAGCAGAAGTTCACGGATTGTCAATGGGAAAAAAGTTATCACCCAAGATAGATCGAGACCTAAGAGAAGGTAAGTAGCTGTGGGCTTTTACTCTATAAAGGAGGGGAAGGGGAAGATGGGGCTTGACCAGTTCTTTTCCAGATCAAGGAAGAACCCACTTTCTCTAGAAAATAAAGAATAGGACTAAACTACTATACTCCCTAGTAGTCTGAAAGCAAGACTTACAAAAAGAAAAAGAATGTCTTAGATTTGTGTATTATTACCGTAGGTTTCCCAAAGAAAGAAAGAAAGAAAAAAAGCCTCCAAAATCACTCCCTCGTCTGTTTCCCAAGGAATCTTGCATGGTCATCACCATTCTCAGAATACCGGAGGCTTAGCAATTTCCTATGGCTTACTTCTGTTACACAGTCAGTAAGAGCTAGGTAGTGTGGGACAGACTGTATATCAGAGGAACTTGGAGAGGAGACCAGCCACATGGGATATTAGATTAGTTAACCTTAGATGCTTGAAACACATAGATCTGAGCATGGTCTTTAGAGAAAGCAGAATGTAGTAGGATGCATGGATGTAGAGGGAACCATTCTAGTGGTTAAAAGAAACTGAGCAAAGGCACAGAGATGAAGCAAGGGAACATTATGTGCCTACTTATGTAAGATGAAAATTAGTGGGGCACAGGTGGAATGTTGCCGAAAACAGTTTTTAAGCAGAGCCAAGCATTGTTAGATTAATAAAAACTATCAGCAATAGTAATGCTAACAGCAGTAGTAATTCTTAACAATTATTATTTCTATATGTTTTATGATCTCCCAGCAAATTTGCACACAATATATTTATTTGCACACTATTTTAATATTAAACAGCATCTCATGTAGGAAGAGTTAGTGACTTCTTTAAAGCCTCAGAAGCTCAGAGCAGGCACTTGAATCCAGACCTTTGACCCAAAATCCCATTTTCTCTTCTTCACCTGCTGCATGAAACATAGAATTGTATAGATAACAAAAATGTATCACCTTTTGATTAAATAATTGCAAGACAACAAGAGGCTTTCCAAATGCTGCATTGGGAAGAAGTACAGTACTTCTTTCCCCAGGAGACCTTGTCAGCACATTCCTCTGGTTTGAAAACTTTTGGCTCCCTACAACTCTCACATTTCCCATCCTTTTCCTTCCTTAGCTTCCAAGTCAGTTTGAAGCAGTAAACAGGATAATATGCTCATCTAATCTGACCTGGACCTCAGTTTGCAGCCACAAAGCCCAAGCTGTTTTATAAATGCCAGAGAGCTTCATGGTCAGCCAGAGTTCATGTTGCCTTTTAGGCTGAGAAATCACCCAGGAAGTTCATGCCAATACGGCAACACATTGCTGTAAATGTTTGGGAAACTCCAGGACAGTTGCCAAATTTCAAAGCATTTTTTTCCCCCCTGGCTACCAGGGAATCTGGTGTCCAGCAACTGACTGGAAGGTTAATAGAACAGCAGGACAGAAGACTACATGTGATGGAGAAGGATCATGATGAATTGGGCTACCCAAATCTACCATGTCTACAGAATTGTCTAGGTCGAAGTGGCTAATGGATTGTAGGATGGAATGTTTTCTGGGAAACTACTGGTCTGAAGGAAAAACAAACAAACAAACTTTTTTGCCTACCATACTCTCATATTCAATACAAAATACTTCTGTGGCCAGATGTGTGTGAGGTTTCACCCACATGCACCAGTAATTCTCCAGTGGATAGCAACTGAGTGTGAGATAATCCAATTCAGTTCTGACACTGTCTGGAAATAGTGTCAGATCCCACAGGTTAAGGGCTTAGCCCACAAGACTACTCCCATTTCAGATGCCTATTGCAAGTATAAGATGTTACCTGTACTTCTGACCAACCCCTCGTTGACCCGCTACAAACCAGTGTTCCCATGATCCTGACTTTGGGTTAGGTTAATTTGCTAGAGCATCTCACAGAACTCAGGGGAACTCCTGTGTTTACTGGTTTATCACAAAGGATGCAGATGAACAGCTAGATGAAGAGGTACAGAGGGCAAGGTATGGGGGGATGGGAGGAGGAGCTTCCATGCCCTCCGTGGGCAAACCACCCTCCCAGCATCTCCGCATGCTCGGCAACCTAGAAGCTCATCAAATCTTGTTGTTCAAGAGTTTTTATAGAGCTTGATCTGCAGGCCCGAAACTCCTTTCCCAGAGGCCTGTGGGTGAGGCTAAAGCTTTCACTTTCCTGATCACTTGGTCTTTCTGGTGACCAGCTCCATTCTGAGTCTTTTCAGGGTCCCTACCCTAATTCACCTCATCTGCATAAGCTTAAGTGTGATTCAAAGGATCTCATTATGAGTAAAAATGGACACTCTTATCCCTTGGGAAATTTCAAGGGATTTAGGAGTTCTGTGCCAGAAACAAGGGATAAAGACCAGCATATTTCTTATTATATCACCACTAAAAAGCCTGTTGTCCAGTCATCAGATACCTAATTAGGATCTAAATTAAGAACAATTGCAGATAGAGACAAAGTTTCCAACCAGAAAACACTTTCATATCTTTTTTTTTTTTTGATGGAGTCTCGTTCTGTCCCTGATCTTGTCTCAGTGCAATGTCTGCCTCCAGGGTTGAAGCAATTCTTCTGCCTCAGCCTCCTGAGTAGCTGGGACTACAAGCGCGGGCCACCACACTGGACTAATTTTTGTATTTTTAGTAGAGACTGAGGTTTCACCATATTGGCCAGGCTGGTCTCGAACTCCTGACCTCATGATACTCCCGCCTCAGCCTCCCGAAGTGGTGGGATTACACGCATGAGCCACCGCGCCCAGCAACATTTTCACATCTTAATTTCACTAAAATGGGATGTCAGGGAGGCATGTGTCGCAGAATCAAGTATACTTCAGCTTTTCTCATCTTCCCCAAAGAGATTGTCATCTACTCTGGATGCCTAACAGTGTTTAGTATTTAGTATTATTCCTACTGGACAGCTCCTAAGCATTAAGATGGGGTGACTCAGGGCTATTTACATCCCACAGTGGCTTCAGTCCATGAAACATGCGTGATATGGTAAGTCACTAAAAAACATTGCTGTCACTTGTCCATTCTCCTTTCACTCACCAGATTTATTTTATTTTATTTTATTTTATTTTATTTTATTTTATTTTATTTTATTTTATTTTATGTTTTTGAGACAGAGTCTCACTCTGTCACTCAGACTGGAGTACAGTGATGTGATATCAGCTCACTGCAACCTCTGCCTCCTGAGTTCAAGTGATTCTCCTGTCTCAGCCTCCCGAGTAGCTGGGATTACAGGTGCGTGCCACCATGCCTGGCTAATTTTTTTATTTTTATTTTTTAAGTAGAGATGGGGTTTCACCATCTTGATCAGGCTGGTCTCGAACTCCCGACCTCAGTTGATCCACCTGGCTCGGGCTTTCAAAGTGCTGGGATTACAGACCTGAGCCACCATGCTCAGCCCACCCACCAGATTTTTAAAGGTTGTGATGAATATGATTCCAGAGTCAGTAGAGGGGTAGTAGAAACAATGTTGAATAAACCTGGAATCAGGAAGCTTAGTTTCTGGGATTATCTTAGTCTGATATGCTCCACGGTGATGCAGATCTAGTGACTCTATTTCTCCGGGCCCCATGATTTTTATCTATAAAAGAAGGATAGTAACTGTTTTAAGATGGTGAACATAAAAAGTGCTTTTTTTTTTTTTTTTGAGAGTCAGAGCCTCGCTCTATTGCCCAAGCTGGAGTGCAGTGGGGTGATCTTGGCTCACTGCAACCTCCGCATCCCGGGTCAAAGTGATTCTCCTGCCTCAGACTCCTGAGTAGCTGGGATTATAGGCATGTACCACCATGCCTGGCAAATTTTTTTTGTATTTTAGTAGAGATGGGGTTTCACTGTGTTGCCTAGGCTGGTCTCGAACTCCTGAGCTCAGGCAATCTGCCCGCCTCAGCCTCTCAAAGTGCTAGGATTACAGGTGTGAACCACCGTGTCCGGCCTTTTTTTTTTCTTAAACTGTGAAAGGCTGAATTCATATAAGGGCTTGTTAGCCTGCCTACCCCATCATGCTTTGTATGACACTATTGAATTTCTGATAAAGTGATTCTTCTTGCCATGAGCCAGACAGCGAGTACAAGGGAGTACTTTCTTAGATGATCCCTTTTTGTTGCAACCAGAGAGTCAGAGCCAGGCACATACTTTATGAATGAGAGAAGAATTAAGTTGTTTGACTAAATCTTCTTGGACTGTGGTTAAGAATTGGCTGAAGCCATCAAATCAGGCCCCAGAAACCACAATTTATTGGACTACATTTTAATTTTTATTTTAATGTTTTCCTCTGTCTGGTGTGCTACTAGTCATATGTAGGCTGGTTGACTTGTCTGTTGAATGATAGGGTTTAATTTATCTTTTTTTTCCTTTTGGTTAGTGGATGGGTAAGGGGTCATTTTTGTTAAATGTACATGTGGGAAATATCTGTGTAAAATTCTATACTTACTAATATTAATGATTACGTTAGCTACATGAAAGGCAGATTTCTAATGCAGATTCTCCTGGAACCCGAAATTCAGATATTTAAAACTCCATGTTGCATTTCTTCCTTCACTTGATCTTTGCATGTTACTTATGAAATGCTAGGAGAATTGTCTATATCCCCATAGCCTTCTCTTAAGGCTCTATGCTTATTAAGGTGTCTCAGTCAGAACTTATTACAGTATTCCAAGTGTAGCTTATTAATTCAACAATAATGATAGTAATGATAATACATACTTATAATGGAGCTTAAGACTGATAGACATTTTCCTAAATATTTTAGTTTTGCTAACTTTCAAAATCATATTTTGAAAATAAGCTAATTATGTTTCAAATAATACACCTTCAATGTAGAAAAAGAGAAAAACTTGGCAAAGTATAAACCAACTTAATTCACTAAATCTCTCATCTGTCTTTCATTTATATTTTAGTTTTATATTAGCAAATGCTTTTCAGTGAATCTACAAGTATCTCATCCTTCCTGTTGAAGGAACATTTCTTTTTATACTTCTAAATTGGAATGGAATATACAGTTCACTTTTCCAAATATTCGAGGGAAGGCCTATCTCAATTTGACTACAAATCTTAATCAGCTACATAGATTAGAGCAGCCTTTTCCAAACTGCCTTCCATGCTAAGATGTTTTGGGGGGATTTTTAAAAGACTACTTGGCTGGGCGTGGTGGCTCATGCCTCTAATCCCAGCACTTTGGGAGGCTGAGGAGGGAGGATGGCTTGAGTCCAGGAGTTGGAGACCAGCTTGGGCAACATAACAAGACCCTGAAAACAAAACAAAACAAAAACAAAAACAAAAAACACAAAAAACTAGGCATGGTGGCATGTGCCTGCAGTTCCAGTTACTTGGGAGTCTGAGGTGGGAGGATCACTTGAGGACAGGAGGTCAAGGCTTCAGTGAACCATGATGATGGTGCCACTGCACTCCAGCCTGAGTGACAGTGAGACCTTGTCAAATAAATTTTTTAAAGACTACTTTTTTATTGTTATGAAAAAAATAACAAAAATATAGCAGCTTATGAAAATATCCATTTATTATCTCATAGTTTCTGTGGGGTAAGAGTCTGCAGAGAACGTAACTGTGTCCTTGGCTTCAGGCTCTCTCACCGGTTTCAGTCAAGTTGTTGACCAGGGCTGAGGTCTCTTCCGAGACTTGACTGGGAAGGATCTTCTTCCAAGTTAGATAGCAGAATTCAGTTCCTAAAAAGTTGTTGGACTATGGCCTTTTAGTTCCTAGTTGGTTGTTGGCTGGAGGATCCCCTCTATTTCTTGCCATGTGATCCTCTCCAGTATGACCACTTGCTTCACAGCCTGCCAGCGGAGAAGGCAAGAGACTGAGTCTATTAGCAAGATAGAAGTTGCAATCTTATGTAACGTAGTCACAGAAATGACACCTAATCACTTTTGTCATATTCTACTGCTTAGAAGTAAGTTCCAGGTTCCACTTGCATTTGTGGGAAGCAAATTGCACAGCTGTATGAATGTCGGGAGGCAATGATCATTGCAGTCCATTGTAAAGTCTTTGCTGCAGGAAGGAAGTTGGGGAAGTTGGGGAGGGAGAGCGTTGTATTCAATTAAGGCTAAAAACTGCTGCATATTATATCACTGCTTAGGACATTAATAAGACCTGTTCACATATTAAAAGTTCTGAGATGTCCTCTTATATTTTATTTAACCCAGTACTTTCCCAGAACTTTCAATGAAACAAAATTTGAGAAATAGTGAATTATAGAAAAGCATATTTTTCTATTCAACTAAAAGACGTGATACTGAAACAGGGGGCTTATGGATATATTCTTGGGTTCCGAAAATTCCATATTTATAAATTTTGATCACAATTTTCCAAAAATTAAGAGAAGCAATTAGGGGTTATGTAAGGGATCAACTTCTAGCCAGGTGGTATCATGGGATTCCATAGTTCAGTGGGCACAGTTATGGTCATATTGACACCAATTAATAATACTTCAGTGATTAAAGACTAGAAATAAATGAAATATGATGAACTTATAAATCATGTATTAGGCTCAGGTGAAAGCTGATGTGGTTTGGCTGTGTCCCCACCCAAATCTCACCTTGAATTGTAATAATCCCCAGAGGTCAAGGGCAGGGCCAGGTGGAGATAATTGAATCATGGGGGTGGTTTGTTCTCCTGGTAGTGAATAAGTCTCACCAGATCTGATAGTTTTATAAACGGGAGTTTCCCTGCACAAACTCTCTCACCTGCCACCATGTGAGACATGACTTTCTCCTTCTTTGCCTTCCGCCATGATTGTGAGGTCTCCCCAGATGTGAAACTGTGAGTCCATTAAAATTCCGCCATGATTGTGAGGTCTCCCCAGATGCAGAACTGTGAGTCCATTAAACCTCCTTTTCTTTATAATTACCCACTCTCAGGTGTGTCTTTATTAGCAGCAAGAAAATGGACTGATACAAAGGCCAAAATTAATCATGATACATTAAGATTGTGTAGTAGTTTAACTAGAGAAATGTTGTGGTAGAATAGTAATTACACACCAACAGTACTATAAGGAATCCTGGCTCAAAAGAACCCAGACCAGATCAGTGAGTAGAATATTCATGTGGAAAGTAGCTTTTTATTTTCAGAAAAATAACATTCACCATTTCATTTGTTGATTGGAATTTAGTTCATTTTATGGTCTTGCTTTTATTTAGACTTGTAAATTGGTTTGGGTACTGTATGAAACTACTAAAATAAATAATACGCACATAATTTTATGATTGCATATATAGAAGTAAAATTAGAGTAAAAATAATTTGTCAGCACTGGAGCTCCTTAGGGAACTTTTGCTTTAACAGATAAATGAACGTTACTCCAGATTGAGAAACACTGCCTCATTCTTTTAATATTCCATTAATCATGAGCTGTAGTGAGTCTTTTATCCTAGCTAGACTAATAAACATTTAGCTAGTGCTCTTCCCTAGGCTGACTAATCTATTTTATAAAGATAAAGTAGACATCAATTTCAATTGTCTCTTCTTCCTCCTACAGAAGTGTTTTAGGCCAACGTGTTGGTGACCTTTGCTAGACCTGGGGTGGCAGGGAGTTGTGCCTTCCCTACCCCTGCTGTCCTCATCTTGAGCTGTTGCTATGGACAAGCACGCATTAGGCCCCTTGGGAGTATGATAAATGGTTTAGAAGCAGTGTTTTCTCTTCTGTTTGATTTTCTGGTTCAAAATGTCTGCACTGTACTACATCAGGAGATTTCCTCTATCACAGGCTTTGTCCTTCAGTCCTACTCTATGAGAAAAGGACTTTGTCAGGTCTGGATTTTGTAATTTCACAACCTAAAATGTGATCCAAAAGCATCACCCTCTGAAGAGCCTATCCGGAGCTAATTTTATAAACTTATGGTCTCTCTCTGGGAAGAGAGTAGGTGCCTAAAGGAAACCCTCCTGTGCGGAAATAGAAACGTGAAGATTTTGCCTAGAGAACAGAGAAAAACACTCCAAAAGCAAGACAACCTAGGGTCAGTTATGTGGTAGGGAGAAGACTGAGGAGGAGTCTAGTGACTCCTGACTTGGATGTGACTACCTAAATTACGTGGTGAAGGTGTTGCTCTAGACACCAGTGAAACTGAGGTGTGCATGTCATACCTGGGGACCCAAACATGCAATCTATGGTGTTGCGACAGAGGTATGAATGAGGGACTGTGAACAAGGGTGGGCTTTCTCAGAAGAGAGTCCCATGAGATGCCCAGTCGACTTTTTGGGATCAGCATTAGAAACAAATGCAAAAATAGTTCTATCTCTCTCCAAATAATGTACACATGTAATATTATTATGACATTATGAGGAAACCTGATAGTCAGACATCTGCCTTTCTCCTGAATCTATATTGTGTTTATCAAGCTTCCTAATTCGCAATTTGTCTTTGCATTTCTAAATATTCATGAGGAAACGAACTCACTCGAATTGCACATTGAAAGCTATTTGGTATTCTGTGCTTCCTTTCTGGGGACAGAGGTAACAGGGAAGACAATGTGCTCTGTTCCTTTAGGTGGTCCTCTGCTCTATGAAAACATCACATTCGTCTACAACTCAGAGCAGCTGAATGGGACTCAGCGGGTTCTCCTGGATAACGTCCTGTCGGAAGAACAGTGCCGGGAGCTCCACAGTGTGGCCAGTGTGAGGACCGGGAGAAGGAGGGGAGCTCACTGCACTGGTCTGCCAAGAAGCTGGGACTGCTTTGGTCCTGGTCTCATCTGGAGCCGAGGAAAAGGCCCTGAAATATTGCTTTCTTTCGGAGAAAGACATAAATTATTTTTGAGGAACTTTTATAGCCTTCGGGTTGGGATTATTGTAGTTTTCCCAGGTGGGATGTGGAATAGCTACTGGCATATTTCCTAGGCCAACAGCCATCTAGCAAGGTCCCTGCCCATCATATAAAGTTGCTGGATAAATCCTTTTATTTTAATTAAGAATTAGCCAATATATCAATAATTTACATTCTTTTTATTTTCATAAAAGGTGATAGTATTTGATAATAAAAATATAGAATGAAGATTAAATAAAGATGTCTCTTTTAATTAAAAGAAATAGTTATACCAGCATCTTGGAATAAAATGGAGATGGTTCTTAGCACTGACTAGAGTTCTCAGCTTTCTGGCAGCCAAAGCAGAAAGTGACCCAATGAATTCATAGTTATCATTGATGAAGCATCTTCTTGTATTTGCTTCCAGGGAATCATGCTTGTTGGTGATGGATACAGAGGAAAAACTTCACCCCATACGCCCAATGAAAAGTTTGAAGGTGCAACTGTCCTGAAAGCGCTCAAAGTAAAGTCTTAACTTCTTTTGGGTTGGAATTCCTTCGTGTCAGCCTCAGGCTTCTGTAAACGGCAGATATAGGAGAGAAAAAAGTTTCAAATATGCACCTATCAGAACAGTTGAAGAAAGCAAGTGTGAAATGGAACCTTCATTGTATTTAATCATTCCTCCATTCAGGCATCAACTTATCAAACTTTAGATTTCCTGACAAAAAGTATACAAGCCTTCTTTGTAAGATCATGATCTAATAGTGAAAACATATTCAAACAAGTCATTATTCTCTACTGCAGGAAGGGTTGTTAGAGAGGACAGTAGAACATATTATAATAGAAGAGAAGAGGAACCAAGTAGCTTTTAGCTTTCCATCTGCTATTGGGAAGTTTATTCCAATGGCACAATGTCCTAACCGAAATCCACAAACACGTAGTAGTCTTCCCATTAGTCAATGCAGACATGATAATTCTATGTTGGCTCAATGCAATGTAGTGCCTGCTTTTCTTACATCCTCCAATGAACCCATTTGTTTCTCATGTTCTTTGTTTTTTTAGTCTGGTTATGAAGGTCGAGTCCCACTGAAGAGTGCTCGTCTGTTTTATGACATCAGTGAAAAGGCTCGAAGGATTGTAGAATCTTATTTTATGCTGAACTCAACTCTGTATTTTTCCTATACACACATGGTCTGCCGAACAGCCCTGTCTGGTGAGATTCCAGTCTGAAATGGTTCCCTTTTACCCACAATACATTGGGAAATGAAACAAGGTGAAACAAAGCTCTACAGCAGGGTAGATTAATATTTTAGATGAATTCTAGATTTCTAAAACAAAAGTAGCTTATGAACTCTCATTCTGCTTCTCTCTGTTTCTTCATTTTGGTTTTCTGAAGTTCCAGAAAACCCTCATTCTGAACATTTTCCCTTCCAAATCAATGTTCCCCAATGGCTGAAGTCTTGAAAAAAAAAAAAAAAAAGCTCTTCTGCTGTAGGTTTGCCATTTTGAGGAATCAGGAACATGGAAATCACAGTCACCATGATGTCTACCAGCATTAAGTGGAAGCATAGAAGATGAAGGGATGATTGCAAGAAATAATCTTGAAAACACAGAGACCTCCTCAGTCCCTGCTCATCATTATTTCTCCTCTATGTCTTATGCCCCCCTGTGTCTTATGCCCCCCGGAATGGGGCGGCGGGAGGAGAATGATGTCACAGGAGTAGACTTTTACACTTGGGAAGTTTTAGCTGAATTAAATCTTTTTTTTTTTTTTTTAATTTTCACTTCCTCCCCATTGTTTTGCTGCCCTACATGAAGTACAACCCATGAAATGCATGGAATTTGTTCATGTATGTTTATATCAGAAATAACTTTTATAGCTGAAAAGACAGGTGTGACATGCTCAAGGTTTCACAGCCACTTCATACCAGAACCAGACCAGAGACTCAACTACTTGTCCACTGTTCTTTTATCTATTCTTTCCTGTTGTCCGCCTCCCCTCATTTGCAACGATCATCAGGACTGGGAGAAGAGAGATTGTCAGTTACTTTGGTGGAAGTTGCTGCACTTCATTTCTTGTTCTTCCCTATTCCCTTTTCTGGCAGGTCAGCAGGATAGAAGAAATGACCTCAGTCATCCCATCCATGCTGACAACTGTTTGCTGGATCCAGAGGCCAATGAATGCTGGAAAGAGCCTCCTGCTTACACATTTCGAGACTATAGGTATAGCTAGAATCTGCTTCAAAACAAAGCTTTTACCTAACAGTTTTCAAACAATGAAAACCAGAAAGGTGCTCTGTTTTGCTTGATGTCGTGTTCATCTCTCCGAGGCAGAAATTCTCAGATAATCTTCTGAAGCAGCTGCCATAACCAATAAGTGGGATTATCATCTCACTTGCATCTTAAACATTGGGTACATTTTGCATCCCATTTCACAAAATGTCCATTTTGTTTTAATATGAAAAGTAAGTTTTATGTTTTTTTTTTTTTTTTTTTTTTTTTTTTTAAATTCCTGTTCTCCCTGGAACATTCGTTGTAGTATGTGTATTTCAGTCAGAATACAAGGGCATGGAGTCTTGGCCTACATAAGGACTTTATCACATCACGTATCTATTCACACCCAAGAAGAACGATGTCTGCATTTTACAAATAAGACACTAGAAACTCAGGAGAAAAGAATGTCTTAACCTACTGAGAGATATTTCAGTGTGTAAGGAATCAGGAGTTATAATCACCATGTGTTCATTGTGACTACACTGTACTCTATTCCAAAACATTTATTAAGTGCCCGCTATCTGCAAGGCGTGGCTGGGCCACAAGGAATTCTCCAGCAAGTTAAAGAGAAAAACAACAACAACAAGAACAAAACAAACAAACAAAAATCCTTTAGAGTTATATAAGGGAAGAAGAGTTGTAAATAGGTGGGCAGGTTCAGAGGGCTAGATTAAATTAAAACTAGTTAGGTTTTCTGTGGAGGAAGTGAAATATGAGACAAGCTTTGAAATATGATTACAATTTTAATAAAGGTGGAATAAGTAACCTCTTCAGAGGTATAACCCAAATTCTATCTGATCTTCTCTTTAAGAGTTTGGAGGGCCAATTATATCAATGTCTAATTCAAAGGAAACTTACTAATGGAGGCTGGACGGTACATCAGCAGTCTTCAGTATTCTATGACCATGCTATCATAAGCATATAAGAAGACAAATGGTTTTCTCTTCGTTCTTCTAGTGCTCTCCTATATATGAATGATGACTTTGAAGGAGGAGAATTCATATTCACCGAGATGGATGCTAAGACTGTGACTGTAAGTAAACCTATTCTTGCATACTTATTTAGTATTTTTTAGCCCAGTATTGCCGTTTTTCTAAGGACTTACAGACTGTTGGATTTCAAATACTTCTGAGCTCAAGATTTCAAGAGGTTAAGAGAGTCTCAGTAAATGTATAGATCATAAACTGTTAGAAGTAGCCATAAAAATCTAGTACGTTGTAAAAATGAGTAAATTAAAGAATTGAGATATTAAGCATTTTATCACGATTGTATAGCCAGTTAGTGTTAGACTTGGAACCAAAACCTAGATCTTCTAATTATTTGTCAAGTAATCTGATGGAAACATAGGAACATCAGTTCCTAAGTCACCCAAGTCTAGAATAAGTCAAATGATTCTATAAGGTGTCTTTCAAGTAACCCAGTGTTCTACATACTTGGACTGAACATTGGCTTTCAAATATCTATTTACAAAAATTATCATATATGTGTGTATGTGTGTGTATATATACCTATACATACAGGTGTGTGTGTGTGTGTGTATATATATGCCCACTGCAGCTTCCTTTCCCATGCAGACATGGCCATACACACACACACACACACACACACATATGCATATATATATGCATAGAGAGATATATGATTGTGACTGTATGTAATAAACCTATACCTGAAAATTGGTGTACACACACACACACAAATATGTAAATAAAGAGTAAATCAAAAGTTCAATTTAACCGCCATCTTCCTAAGCAAACCTATGCCTTTGGAAAGAAGCCTACTTAACGACCATATAGTTAGCATCCTTTGGTCTGTAAGCCGAAGAGCGTACACAATGGTAGAAAAACATATTTTCAACAGCTGCCGCTCTTTGGCCCACTTCGTTCCCTTAGTCCCGAGTGCTCACCCACTGCAGCTTCCTTTCCCGTGCAGACATGGCCTCAAGCACCACCACCACTGCCATGAAGATTGTAATAATTGGTGCAACAGGCCTGGATGATCCAGAAATTTTAGAAGGAAGAACTGAAAAATATGTGGATACTTCATTTGGCAAGCCATCTGATGCCTGAATTTTGGGGAAGATAAAAAAATGTTGATTGTATCCTCCTTGCAAGGCATGGGAGGCAGCACACCATCAAGCCTTCCAAGCTCAGCTACCAGGCGAATGTCTGGGCTTGGAAGGAAGAGGGCTGTACTCGTGTCATAGGGACCACAGCTTGTGGCTCTTTGAGGGAGGAGATTCAACCTGGCGATATTGTCATCATTGATCAGTTCATTGACAGGACCTCTTTGAGACCTCAGTCCTTCTAGGATGGAAGTCATTCTTGTGCCAGAGGACTGTGCCATATTCCAATAGCCAAGCCGTTTTGCCCCCAAATGAGAGAGGTTCTTATAGAGACGGCTAAGAAGCTAGGACTCTGGTGCCATTCAAAGGGGACAGTGGTCACAACTGAGGGACTTCGTTTTAGCTCTTGGGCAGACAGCTGCATGTTCTGCACCTGGGGGTAGATGCTATCAACATGCCCACAGTTCCAGAGGTGGCCCTTGCTAGGGAGGCTGGAATTTGTTATGCGAGTATCACCATGGTGACAGATTATGACTGGTGGAAGGAGCACAAGGAATTAGTTTTGGTGGACTCGGACTTAAAGACCCTGAAAGAAAATGCTAGTAAAGCCAAAAGTTTACTGCTCACTACCATACCTCAGTAGGGTCCATGGAATGGTCAAAAACCCTCCAGAGCCTGAAGAATATAGCCTAGTTTTCTGTTTTAAAATTTTTGCAAACTATCCATCGGACAAAGGGCTAATATCCAGAATCTACAAAGAACTTAAACAAATTTACAAGAAAAAAGCAAACAACCCCATCAAAAAGTAGGAGAAGGATATGAACAGACACTTCTCAAAAGAAGACATTTATGTGGCCAACAAACAAACATATGAGAAAAAGCTCATCATCACTGGTCATTAGAGAAATGCAAATCAAAACCACAATGAGATACCATCTCACACCAGTTAGAACTGCGATCATTAAAAGGCAGGAAACAACAGATGCTGGAGAGGATGTGGAGAAATAGGAATGCTTTTCCACTGTTGGTGGAAGTGTAAATTAGTTCAACCGTTGTGGAAGACAGTGTGGAGATCCTCAAGGATCTAGAACCAGAAATACCATTTGACCCAGCAATCCCATTACTGGGTATATACCCAAAGGGTTATAAATCATTCTGCTATAAAGATACATGCACATGGATGTTTATTGCAGCACTGTTCACAATAGCAAAGACTTGGAACCAACCCAAATGCTCATCAATGATAGACTGGATAAAGAAAATGTGGCACATGTACACTATGGAATACTACACAGCCATAAAAAAGGATGAGTTCTATCAGGAGAACCCACTCCTGATGTTTAACGTGGGTTTTTTTCTATTTCCCAAGTGTCTCAGCTGGGTTGAGAAATAAAGGGAAAGAGCACAAGAGAGAGAAATTTAAAGCTGGGTGTCCGGGGGAGACATCACATGTCGGCAGGATCCATGATGTTCCCCAAGCCGTAAAACCAGCAAGTTTTTCTAAGTGATTTTCAAAAGGAGAGGGAGTGCATGAATAGGGTGTGAGTCACAGAGATCACATACTTCACAAGGTAATAAAGTATCACAAAGCAAATGGAGGCAGGGCGAGATCACAGGACCACCGGATGAGGTGAAATTAAAATTGCTAATGAAGTTTCAGGCACGTATTGTCATTGATAACATCCTATCAGGAAGCAGGGTTTGAGAGCAGACAACCTGTCTGACCAAAATTTATTAGGCAGGAATTTTCCTTGTCCTGATAAGCCTGGGAGTGCTACAGGAGACCAGGGCTTATTTCATTCCTTTGGCTTCGACCATAAAAGACGGCACGCCTTCTAAAGGGGCCATTTATAGGCCTATCTTCAGGGTGCATTCTCTTTCTCAGGGATGTTCCTTGCTGAGAAAAAGAATTCAGTGATATATCTCCTATTTGCTTATGAAAGAGGAGAAATATAGCTCTGTTCCATCCGGCTCACCGGCGGCCAGCTCAAAGTTACCTCTCTTGTTCCCAGAACATCACGGTTATCCTGTTCTTTTTTTAAAGATGCCCAGATTTCACATTGTTCAAACACACATGCTCTACAAACAATTGGTGCAGTTGACACAATTACAGGGTCCTGAGGCTACATTCATCCTCCTCAGTTTACGAAGAAGATGACAGGATTAAGAGATTAAAGTAAAGACAGGCATAGGAAAACACAAGGGTATTGATTGGGGAAGTGATAAGTGTCCATGAAATCTTCACAGTTTATGTTCAGAGATTACAGTAAAGACAGGCATAAGAAATTATAAAAGTTTGGGGAACTAATAAATGTCCATGAAATCTTCACAATTTTTGTTCTGCCGTGGCTTCAGCTGGTCCTTCCGTTTGGGGTCTCTGACTTCCCGCAACATCTCTCCCTTTCTTTTTATATAAATGTGCCATGGCGATGAAGGCTTGTTCATTCTCTCGATTTTGACGCTGGTCCCTCCGTTCGGGGTCCCTGACTTCCCGCAACAGAGTCCATGTCCTTTTCAGGGACATGGATGAAGCTGGAAACCATCATTCTCAGCACACAAACACAGGAACAGAAAACCAAACACCGCATGTTCTCACCCATAAGTGGGAGTTGAACAATGAGAACACATGGGCACAGGGAGGGGAACATCACACACCAGGGCCTGTCAGGGGGATAGCATTAGGAGAAATACCTAATGTAGGTGATGGTTTGATGGGTGCAGCAAACCACCATGGCACCTGTATCCCTATGTAACAAGCCTGCACATTCTGCACAGGTACCCCAGAACTTAAAAGTATAATAAAAAAAAATGTCCAATTGAGGAAGTAAGCAGATTATAGATTACCAGGTATCTCTTACCACCATACAAAATCTAAGTAGTTGGGATATGTATGTGATAAACTTCAAAATTTTGGCATTATAGAAGCTATTTCTAAACTTTTCTTGAATTTTATGCTTGTCCCTCTTAGCTTACATGCTTTTCTCATTAGTGAAACATATGTATCATTCATGACACACATATGTCATTCATGACACAGTACTGTGGTATAAGCAGATAATATCAAAAAGTATGTATTACTGGGTTTAAAGGTGATTCCTACAAGGATTCTGGTTAAAATTGTCTAGAAACATTGTAATAACTAAGAAAAAGTATTTCATGTAACTTCATACAGTAATGTATCTTAAAAAGTCATGATGCCTCACTTCATGAGGTAAAAAGCTTAAATGTTAATATGGGAGTAATTTAATGCTCCATAATCTGATAAATCAGGACTGACGATCTGTATTGGAGTTTAAAATCCAGTTTTTTTTTTTTTTTCACTTCTGGGAAAGCTTGTGTATAGGAAGCATTTTATTTCTAGTCTCTGCTAACACTGAAACTGAGGTACAAAAATACTGGCATTTCGCAGTTTCAAAGAGTCAGACAGGTGGTTGAAAAGATTTCTTCGCTTCTCCTCCATCTAGTGGCCATATTTGGAAATGCTTTCCAAAGCATTCATTAACTTTTCATTAACTGTTTCATTAACTGTTGCATGTCAAGTTAACTGGAATTCTGCTTTTTAAAGATGTGGAAGCAGATAATATTCTCCTTTTAGAGTGCTACAATTTTAATTAAAATCTATAGCTATTTTTTAAAACTCTGAATCTAGCCTCCCCTAAAATAAGTAAAACTGATTTAAACAATTTTTTAATCCAGAAGTTCCTGTTTGAGAACATTTATTTCCTCAGATGAGTTATACTTCATATTAATGCATACAATGCCATTTTAGGGAATAATGTAGATAACTAGAATTCTTACATAAGCCAGTTCTTATTCCTTCCCCACAGGAAGTTTATTCTAGTACCGGTAACAACAACAACAACAACAACAACAACAACAAGAAATGGGTATTTTTCTGTTTTAGTTTCCCTTTGACTGTGGAGGGACAAATGGAGCAGAGAAATGGCATAACTTGAGGCAACACAAGGAAGCAAAGTCTTCTGAGTCCTTTACTTTGGAAAAATCTAGAAGTTGTATAATTATCTGAAAGGTGGCTGAAAATTTTCTTTTATTAAAGACAATTACAGCACAAATGCTTTTCTTTTTTTTTTTTTTTTTTTTTTTTTTTGAGGCGGAGTCTCGCTCTGTCGCCCGGACTGGAGTGCAGTGGCCAGATCTCAGCTCACTGCAAGCTCCGCCTCCCGGGTTCACGCCATTCTCCTGCCTCAGCCTCCCGAGTAGCTGGGACTACAGGCGCCCGCCACCTTGCCCGGCTAGTTTTTGTATTTTTAGTAGAGACGGAGTTTCACCGTGTTAGCCAGGATGGTCTCGATCTCCTGACCTCGTGATCCGCCCGTCTCGGCCTCCCAAAGTGCTGGGATTACAGGCTTGAGCCACCGCGCCCGGCCACAAATGCTTTTCTAAATCAATCATCAGTTAGACGGAAAGCAAAAGGATTATCTTGAATTATGCTTAGTATACTTGGAAGATACGTGGGTTCTTTTCAATAGCAGCATTTGTTTATGAGACCTGGGAATTCAAGGATGTTGGTTTCTCTGTGCAGGTTCAAAGAAGATAAAAATTAATGAGTTCCATTTGTTTCATGAAAAATTAAATTCAGTATAAACGGGGCTGTGTTACAAAAGTATGTTTATAATCATTTATCTAAACTTCACAACATATTTTTGCTATAGAAACAATGTGACACATGGAAGCAGGTTCACTAAAGCTTGTTTATTCCTCCAAATACCTGACATGTAGCAATTGATGTATGCTGTGTGATGAGATGGGTCTTAGAGATCCTTGTGAATCCACACCTGTAATCAGTTCCAACTGCCTCATGCAGTTCACAGCATCTTTTCCTAAACTTTCCCAAAGTTATTCATGTTTAAAAGTACTTTCAATTCCAGAAGAAAGAAAAACTAATTTGTCCCCACACCCTTTCTTTAGCCTTATAAGATGTTACCAAGACTTGGTAATCACACAGAAGCACTGGCAAACGCGTGTTTGAGGGAGTCCTGACCAGCACCAGGGAGTGGGCAGCCCAGAACACCTGAAATTCAAACATCCCAAGGCCACTTACTCAGATGGCTTTTCTATCTTACTTCATATGTTTTACATTTCGCTTATTTTGCTGTTTCTATGTGGAAATGTACAAATTCCTTCTCCAGAAAAACAGAATCAGATTGATACTGAGGATACCACTAACTAGTGAACTCTCTAGATGTACATCAGAAAAGTTGCCTTGGTAAAGCTGCTTAGGAAAAGCAATTCCAGCAAAGACAAATCACTCTTCAGTTATTGTGAATACGAGAATAGCGAGAAACTGCTTTTTTCCTGCTCTTCCCTTTAACACTCACAAGTCACATATACACACACATGCAGACTCACACAGACACAAACACACGTGCACACATAAACACATATGCGCCCACCTGTCTCTCTGGCTTTCTGACTGCTCCACCTACCTCTGACCTTCCATATGGAGTCACATAGTCCGGGAGTACCTATGTTATGTAGCGATCAAGGACTTCAGGAAATTTTTCTAATATTCTTCCTGAAGCTAGCAGTGAAAAACCAGCCAGCTCATTTTATGCAGAAGGAAACCAAAGATTTATGGGCATGTGTCAACTCAAGTCAATTCAGAAAATGGCTAGTTAGAACCAGTCCATGTTCTCACCTAGTAAAATGGCTAGTGCCGCCTTTCTAGTTTTACTTTATTTTTCTGAGCTATACAGAGGAATAATCAAGTTTCTGTATTTCCCAAGAAAGACAAAATGGACGCTACTCACCTGAGACACTTCTTTAAACACAGAAGCAAGGCCTGTAATACACAGTTGCTTAAACTCACTCAACTTGAAGAGGCAGCTTGTTTGATATTCTACCCTGGCTCAGTGAGCCCAGCAGTATTTCTTTTTCTCTCACTATGCTCTTCTACCTAAACGCTGTAGACAACTCCACCTGAGCAGTGTATAGGCTGCGAAGGACTGTGTCAATCTTAAAACACTTAAAGGCGATGGCGAATAGGCCACACCAAGGGATGTCGGGTTCTCACCACTGGAGATGTTCAAACAATGCCTAAAAGATCACTGGGAAACAATAGTGTAAAGGAAATATACAGAATTATGACTTTTGACTTTTAAAAATGTTTATATTATGAAAAGCACATAAACCATGAATGTACAATTTAAAAATTAGAAAGCATATACACTCATGTAACCCCTACCTAGATCAATAACAGAACTTTGGCAGCACTGCAGGTGTTCTGTTTGTTAATTCCACAAGTATGGAGTGGACACCTACCTTGTATCCAGATGCTTTGCTAGTGTGAAAGCTACAGAAATGAATTATGGGAGAAAAACTTTGCCGCCTTTGAATTTGCAGGCTACCATATAGCATGTATTGAATGATTACTATGTATGTGGACTTTGCTACACATCTTTCTTGAAAATTTTTTTTTATTTTCTGAGGTATATATTATTTTGAGCTTACCTTTGTTTTACAGGTGAGAAAACTGAGATAATTTACATCATCTTCAATCACAGGATTCCTTTATTCTTCACTTCAGTGCTTAACTCAAATAATCTCATAGGCCAGAGAGGCAGGAGTTGTGGAAATGTTTATGATACAGCAGTTGAAGGTCTAATTTTTTCTTTCTTTCTCAGGCTTCTATAAAACCAAAATGTGGGCGCATGATCAGCTTCTCATCTGGAGGGGAGAACCCTCATGGGGTGAAGGCAGTCACCAAGGGAAAGAGGTGTGCTGTGGCTCTGTGGTTCACCTTGGACCCACTTTATAGAGAATTGGTGAGTTTCTCACCCACCCAGAAAGCCAATTAGACTTGCTTCATCAACTGCTTCATCTGAAAAGTCCTTTAAATTGCTCCATCTGAGGAAGAGAAGAGGGTAAAGGTAGTTCTTTTTTTTTTTGAGACAGAGTCTCGCTCTGTCACCCTTGGAGTGCAATGGCGCGATCTTGGCTCACTGAAACCTCCGCCTCCCAGGTTCACGCCACTCTTCTGCCTCAGCCTCCCCAGTAGCTGGGACTACAGGTGCCCGCCACCTCACCCGGGTGATTTTTTGTATTTTTAGTAGACACGGGGTTTCACCCTGTTAGCCAGGATGGTCTTGATCTCCTGACCTCATGATCCACCCACCTGGGCCTCCCAAAGTGCTGGGATTACAGGCTTGAGCCACTGCGCCCGGCCAGTTCTTAATCAGATATGTTCTAATAAGTGAAGGTGTTTGTAGAAATAGCTATGTCAATGATATTTGATAGTCACTAATCTGTCTTGAGCTTATTAACAAATTGTAAGCCTGGGAGCTGTGACTTACTCCTGTAATCCCAGAACTTTGGGAGGCCAAGGCAGGTGGATCACTTGAGGTCAGGAGTTCGAGACCAGCCTGATCAACATGCTGAAACCCCATCTCTACTAAAAATACAAAATTAGCTGGATGTGGTGGCAGGCGCCTGTAGTTCCAGTTACTTGGGAAGCTGAGGCAGGAGAATCGCTTGAACCTGGGAGGCGTAAATTGCAGTGAGCCGAGATCACACCACTGCACTTCAGCCTGGGCAACAGGGCAAGACTCTTGTCTCAAAACAAAAACAAAAACCCTGTGGCATCAGGGAGGAATCACTTTTTATTGGTCACCCAGAAGACTGATTTGTTTTCTCGCAAATCATAAGAAATAGTATTGAATCATTTATGAAACGTATTTGAAAGACGGCAAGGAAACCTAAAAGATTATTATTACTTATTACTATTATTACATTAAATATTTAAATATTATTATATGCAAAGTAGCTGAGGACACTTAGCTAGGAGGAGACCATGATCTCATCATTTTGGAAGCCCATGGGCAGATGTCATCGTCTTTACTTGTGGAGCTGCAGAGGCAAGAATTAAGACCAATGGATAGAAGCCCTGGAGGGAAAATTTGGGCTCAATCCAAGGAATAACTTTCAAATAGTCACCACAGTTTGGCAGAATTGTCTGCTTTGGAAGCGCTGATTGGATGGCTCCAATCAAAGCCCAGGCAACTGCTTGGCATGGAACGCTGAAATGGAATCTAAAACATCGTAGCAGAGGCTTAAATGGATGACCTCCAAATCTTCTCCAGCCCCAAGTATTGATGGGCTATGAAATTCTATTCTTAAAACTGGCATTCTATCCAGTTTTCCTTCTTAGTTTTCTGAACTGAATCCAATGTCATCAGAAACTATTTAAAAATAATGCCTTTTTCTCATATACTTTTCACCATCAAATCTAGCTCACAAAGTGTTTGCCACATTCCCTAAGCCATTCTTTCATATATTTTACAAAAGACCTATTATGACCTTTGATTGTACAGAAGAGCTATTATTATCTGCCTGGGAAACTCTGCTAGGTAGGCTTTAGGGGTAGACGGGTGAACAGAACAAGGTCCTGGACTATGAGGAGCTTGGACAGATCAGCTAGTGAATAGGCTATAAGAAGACAGCAGTATACGTTTTGTGGCAGGGAATCAAGGAAGACTTCTAGAAGCTCAGACCTAGAAGCGAAGAGGATAACTAGGCACAGAAAAAATGGCCCTGGCTGGGCGCGTCGGCTCACACCTGTAATGCCAGCACTTTTGGAGGCCGAGGTGGGTGGATCACCTGAGGTTAGGAGTTGGAGACCAGCCTGGCCACATGGGGAAACCCCGTCTCTACGAAAAATACAAAAATTTGCCGGACTTGGTGGCGCACGCTTGTAATCCCAGCTACTTGGGAGGCTGAGGCAGGAGGATTGCTTGAACCCAGGAAGTGGAGGCTGCGGTTGCAGTGAGGTGAGATCACTCCACTGCACTCCAGCCTGGGTGACAAGAGCGAGACTCCATCTCAAAAAAAAAAAAAAAAAAAGAAAAGAAAGAAAGAAAGAATAACCCTAACAAAAGGACCAGAGCACAGAGTCCTGAAAATCTCAAGGGGCAGCAAACAATTGCCTTCCCCTATCATTACTTTATATCCTGGTATTTTCCATCTCCAAAATGCCAGCATTCCATCAAAGTATTTTTTTTTTTTAAACTAAGGAACCTACGTAAATGGGTAGACAGTGAAGATAAAATTATTGAAAAATTACCTCACTATTTTAGTATTCAGTTCAGCAGACATTTATTTCATCATTCACTATCCAAACTCTCTCTTCCAAGGTATTGTTCTCTCAAAATAAGCGAACCCAAAGTAAGTTCTCTTTGCTCCTTTGTAATCAGGAAACATCAGTGCCAATGGCCCTTCCTCTGGTGGAAAAGTACTAGAAAACCTCTCCAGTCTTCGGGCCGTAGCGGCATCTAGTGGCCACAGTGGGAAATGAGCAGAACCTTTTCCGCAGCTAAATTATCCCAGGCTGTGAACGATTGTTTGCTACACGTGGAAATCATCTATTGAGCTTTACGAACTAACATCTGTGTTTCGGGAGTTTTAAAAGCTCCCTAGGTGATTCGAACGTGCAGCAGCAGAGTTTGGGAGTTCCTGGCCTAGACGTCTTTTTTCAGATTGAATCTCTGAGAAAAAAAAAAAAAAAAAAAAAAAGCCTACCTATGAAGAAGTCATTAGAGCTGGTCAATTCTCGTGCTTAGTATGAATTACTTTAAAGCATCTCAGTTCTCAAGGAGTATTTAGCAACATCTTTTTAAGGATGCAAGGATGTTCAAAGCTTCATATATATTGGTTCCAGCTCTTGAATTTCTTTCCCTTAATGAGAGACAGGATTACAATAATTTTTTGTGGTCAACAGATGTGAAAGCTTTATGTGTGTGTCCATTTGTTAAGCATCAGGATTGTTTTCCTCGTCCGGGCCCAGTGGCTCACTCCTGTAATCCTAGCACTTGGGGGAGGCCGAGGTGGGTAGATCACCTGAGGTCAGGGGTTCGAAACCAGCCTGGCCAACATGGCGAAACCCCGCCCTCTCTACTAAAATTACAAAAATTAGCCAGCCGTGGTGGCACATGCCTGTAATCCCAGCTACTGGGGAGGCTGAGGCAGGAGAATCGTTTGAACCCAGGAGGTGGAGGTTACTGTGAGCCAAGATCACACCACTGCACCCCAACCTGGGCAACAGAGTGAGACTTTGTCTCAAAAAAAGAAAAGAAAAGATTGTTTTCCTTATATTTGTAAAGTAGTACTCAGGCTTTTTACTTAGATGTGGCAGCAATTTAGTTTTCTGTTATTTAGTATATTTGGTCCTTTTAATTGCCTTTTTGTCAACGTTTTTTATTATAAGCTCTTGCATGAAAGGGGCTTTGTTTTCAACTCATAAAATAGTTATTTATAATTTAACTTACTGTGCCCGGGCACTGCGTTAAAGACTGCCTATGGGGAATGCACACTAGTAGGATATCATTCCTATTTTCTTTTTTTTTTTTTTTTCTGAGGCAGAGTCTCGCTCTGTGGCCCAGGCTGGAGTGCGGTGGCACAATCTCGGCTCACTGCAAGCTCCGCCTCCCAGGTTCACGCCATTCTCCTGCCTCAGCCTCTCGAGTAGCTGGGACTACAGGCGCCCGTCACCACGCCCGGCTAATTTTTTGTATTTTTTAGTAGAGACGGGGTTTCACCGTGTTAGCCAGGATGGTCTCGATCTCCTGACCTCGTGATCCGCCCACCTCAGCCTCCCAGAGTGCTGGGATTACAAGCTGAGCCACCGCGTCTGGCCTATAAGGACGATTTTCAAGGAGCTTGAAGTCAAATTGGAGAAATAATACAAGGACCCAACTAATTAAATCACAAGGCAAGGTTTGGTAAGAATCCTTAGCAGCAAATGCATGGTTTGAGAGATATAAAAAAAGCAATCCAAAAAGACTTCTTTGAGGAGATGACATTTGAACAAAAGCTTTAAAAGATCAATTTCTTTAGGGAGAGGCATTTTAGACAGAGAAAGGCTTCATCCATTTATACATTTACTCATCAAAGAAAATAGAAATCTTGCCAAATGTCAGTGGCTTTTCTGAGCACTGAAAATACAGCAGGGACCAAGAAGATAAGACGCCTTGCTCTTCTCGAGCTTACATTCTAGTGGAAGGAAACAGATCCCCGAAAAGTAAAATAAATAAATAAATAAATAATCAAGAGATTTTCAGATAGTGACCAATGATGTGTGGAAAATGGAACAAGACAACTAATTTTGGAGTGAAAGGGTAGGAGCGGCAAATTGTGAGGCCTCGCCAAACAAGTGGCATGTGAGCTGAAACCTAAGACATGAGAAGTCCACTAAGATAAATGTCTGGAGGAGAGTATTCCAGGCAGAGGACAAGCTGCAAAGGCACAGAGACAATAAGATGTTTGGAGTCGCCAAGAAACAAAGAAAGTCAGAGCATCTGGAATATGGCAGACAAGAGGGAGAGTGGCATGAATAGAGCACATGGAGGAGGCAGGAGCCAGATTCCACAGACGTATTAGGAAATGTGAACTTTATTCTAAGTAGTGGAAAGTCACTGTAGTCCCCCAACCCCAGCACACACACACATCTCCGGTCCTGGAGAGTTACAGGATGCAGAAGATTACTTTAGCTAACATATGGGCTTAGACTGGAGTAGTAATAGAGAAAGTAAAAAGAGATGGAAGGTTTCAGATACAATTTGGAGGTAGACCAACTGGACCTGCTGATGGATTAATGTGAGGAATAAAAGGAAGTGTAGAATATAACGGGAACATCCAGAGAAACACTTAATTCATGAATCAGATTAGGGAATTCTTTTGAAAGTGTTACATTCAGGGAGCTTGAGGTAAGTTAAGAAGTTGGAATATAAGGTGAGGAGAAAGAAGACAAAATAGAGCTAAAGAAGAGAGCAAGGTATGAATAAGAGACAGGTATAAGGCAGCTTCTTATAAGCACACCAAGAGAAGTAGACCTGGAACTGCAAGCAATAGGGACCCATTGAAGAACTGTGGGCAGGAAAGAGATATAATCAGATTTAAGCCCATAGGATTCATTAGAAGCATGTGAGGGTGAGTAGTGAAACAGGGAGAGCAATTTGGAGCCTGCGGCAGTAATTAAGAGATGATGAGGGTTTACAACAGTGGCTCTCAAGAGGGAGCGATTGGCCGGGCACGGTGGCGCACTCCTGTAATCCCAGCACTTTGGGAGGTCGAGGAGGGTGGATCACCTGAGGTTGGGAGTTTGAGACCAGCCTGACCAACATGGTGAAAACCTGTCTCTCCTAAAAATATAAAAAATCAGCCGGGCATGGTGGTGGGCGCCTGTAATCCCAGCTACTTGGGAGGCTGAGGCAGGATAATCGCTTGAACCCAGGAGGCAGAGGTTGCAGTGAGCCAAGATTGCGTCACTGCACTCCAGACTGGGCAACGAGCAAAATTCCATCTCAAAGAAAAAAAAAAAAAAAAAAAAAAAAGGAGCAATTGTGCCCTCTAGTGGGCATTTGGCAATATCTGGGGGTTGATGGGGGAGGTTATTACTGACTACCTGTTACTACAGTAGGTAGAGAGGATAGGGATGTCACTGAGCATCCTGCAGTACACAGGGCAGCACCACCCTCCCACCCCTCAACAAATAATTATCTGGTCTAAAAATGTCAATCAGGCCAAAATTGAGAAACCCTGACCTAAACTACGGCAACAATAGTGCATTGAGGAGAAAGGGGCAGAGACAGCACATAGAACACAGTAGTAGAACTTGGCTCAGGTGACTTATCAGATGCAAGAAACCATGTCAGCCTTTTAAGGCATTGAGGAGAAAGGGCCAGAGACTGCAGATAGAACATAGAACTTGGCTCAGGTGACTTATCAGATGCAAGAAACCATGGTCAGGCTTTTAAGGCAAATAGGTGAGCAATGCTGGTCTTGACTGAGAGAGAGCCTGTGTGAAGAACAGAGCAGATTCTTGGGGGAGAAAATGGTAAATTCAGCTTGACCACTGAACTGAGTTGGAGATGGCTGTGGGGCCATGAAGTAGAAGGGGGAGGAAGCAATTGAACATACAATAGTTCTTGCAGGAGAGAAATCTTAGAAAGTAATTGCTTAGGACCTAGGAATGTTAGGAGAAGGCATCCGTCTGGGGATGAAGAGGAGGTGTTCAATGCTTAACTGGATTTAGCATCAACCCATGTACAGATGGATGCCAGGAAGTGTTTGGGAAGCGTCTGCTGATGAGACTGATTATTATGCTTGTAACAGAAATGTGTAAATTGTCTTTTTTGCAGGAGCGAATACAGGCTGATGAAGTGATTGCAATCCTGGATCAAGAACAGCAAGGGAAGCATGAACTGAATATCAACCCTAAAGATGAGCTATAAAAATGAGAAAGAATGTTCTATCAAATATTTATTTAAATTGTTAATCTTATGAGAATCTTTTTATTTTTGTACAGAGCCATGGTATAAATTAACAGGTTAATGTCAGTCATCAGATCTCCCTTCTGTTCCTAAGGATGCTTGTGTTGCCTCGCTCAATCTATCTTTCTTGTTTTGAGTTCTCTCTCTCTCTCTCACTCTCTCTCTCTCTCTCTTTCTTCTCAAAGACATGGTCTATACCATGTTGTCTAGGATAGAGGGCAGTGGCGTGATCAAAGCACACTGGAGCCTCAAACTCTTAGGCTCAAGCGATCCTTCAAGCCTCCCAAGGAGCTGGGACCACAGGCACGTGCCACCACACCCAGCTCTCTTTCCTGGTTTTTCATCATTTCATGTATCTATCAAAGCCCAGTTCACCTCCTTACACACACACACACACACACACACACACACACACACACACACACACACACACAATTTGTTGCAAATCCAAAAGCTCAGAGAGAATAAGCTTGTTGGTGGGGAAACAACAACTCTCGTGTGCTTCCGTTCTAAAATTAACATGTGCCTGGTCTCTGAAGCCCTTTCTTGGTCTGTGCCTTTCAGCCACGTCCTCTTAGGCCATGAGCTCTGACTTTCCAAAGTGAGCTCCACTTTGGGTCTGAGGACCCCCTGGCAGAGTCCATGCTGCCTCAGGTATCATGGGCGTCATGATCACCCAGGCTCCGGAAATCTCACGGATGATCTCCGGAAATCTCATGGATGATAACTGTATGAGTCAGAGGGGCCTCCAGGCTTTCCAGGGCCTTGGTGGAATTTTTGGCTCTGGTATTTTCACCGGACAATAAACTTACACTGGAAGCTTCGATGCATCCTCCACAGTACTCTAGAAAGGACTGTCCTATAAGTTGTATACTTTAAAAGGTCATGTAGATTTTGAAGTAGAATGACTTTTCACCCTGGTGACTTTGGAAGAAAATCTTGAATACTGCCTGCATCCGGGCACCATGGCCAGGTTGCCTACGAGTGGGGTCCACTGATGAGAAGAGGTTTTTTGTACTTACATAAGAAAAATAAATTTCTGATTGATTTTAACCGTCATCTGCTTATATTTTGGGGCCCCTCCTCATTGCTGCTATCCAGCACACAGATTTGTGCTTGCGCCTTATTTGTTTAATAAAGGGAGCCTCATTTTAATATCTGGCATTTATTTTTGTTCTCCCAAATGTTTGGTTTATCTTCACAGAATGGTTTTGTAATTACATAGGAGCTTTTGGGACCACCTAGAGGCAACATTGGGACATGACTGGTCTAGCTGGTGCAATGGCCTCAGGAAAGGTGGGGACACCGTTCTTGAAGAACAGAGAGGGCGACCAACCTGGGTATTGATCCAGAGCATGCTTGGTTCCGGGTCCCACTTCTAAGGAAGACACTACAAAGGCATAGTTCATGGGGGCTGGGGTTCTTCTCACCTAAGGGAGCCTTTGTCATTCGCCTCTGGGAGATCACCTGCCTTGGTGGTGCTGGAGGGAAGATTTACTTTCTGCCATTTACAATCTTGGTGAATGGTTAATAACATTCATCCATTGAAATTGAAAATTTGAGTTAGTGATGTATGAGCCATCTGTTTTTTACTGAACCTTCTGGTTGTATTTTAATCATGGGAAAGTGGAAAGAGCATTGGATTATACTCCCAGCCCTATCAAATCCGCCCTGCTGCATGACATGGAGTTACTCTCTTTCCCTTTCCAGACTTTAGTTCCCTTCTCTGAAAATGACACAATTGATTGTAATTAGGCCCTCCCTCCTACTCAAAATACGAACAAAGCAAAAAGCAAAAAGAAAAAAACAAAAGAAACCAAAACCAATTTTAGAAATAGTCACAAGTACAACCAAATTTATTTCTGCTAACATTTAGAGAGTCGTGAATGGTTTTTTTTTTCTTTTTTTTTGAGACGGAGTCTCGCTGTCGCCCAGGCTGGAAAACAAGCAGAGGTGCGATCTCGGCTCACTGCAGCCTCCACTACCTCCCAGGTTCAAGCGATTCTCCTGCCTCAGCCTCCTGAGTAGCTGGGATTACAGGTGCACACCACCATGCCCAGCTAATTTTTGTATTTTTAGTAGAGACGGGGTTTCACTCTGTTGGCCAGGCTGGTATCGAACTCCCAACCTCAGGTGATCCACTTGCCTCAGCCTCCCAAAGTGCTGGGATTATGGGTGTGAGCTACCGCGCCCGGCCGTGAATGGGTTTTTTATGTGTGAACCTGATTTTTACAACCTTAAACTGAAATTTAGGCCTACAAGTTCTTGAGCTTTGCAAAGGTAGATTGCTATTTGTCCTCCCACTGTGGAGAGCTTGTTGGCACTCAGATTTGCTGATTGGAGGATCTGGGTGAGGATCTGATTTCTGTTTTCTGGCAGCAAGAGGCATCAATGTAGAAACGGTCTTGTTTGGCGTCTTAAAAATCCCCCTTCCTGGGTGCAGTGGGCACCAGGGGCGAGGCAGGGACTTCACTGATGCTTATATTCAGTCCCACAGAACGTGGGTGAAGGCCGAATAGATGTCGTTGTGTTAGAGCCACATCTTGTGCCGTTTGCTGACAACACAGGGTAGTTATTCTTGTTTTGCCGGTTAACCATGTTGCTTTACACCTGAAACATCATGTATATACTAAAGCGTTTACTTCTTAATCTGCTCCACATCAAACCACACATCATTTCATTCAAATATTTAGGGAGTGTCATCAGACACCTTAAAGTCAAGCTTAGAAATTGCAGTTCGTATGGTACATAATCCCTTGTGTAGAAGGATGGAAAAGCCCATTAGGACTCTTGTTGCTTTTACAGCTGAAGGAAGGCATAGAAATCCCAATTCAATTTCATCTTTCTTTTTGGGTAGAAAGTGAGGCTTAGAGGTGGTAAAGATGATCCCATGGGTATAGAATTTGAGCAACAGAGCCAGAGCTAAAGCCAGGACTATTGAACTCGGTTGTGCAAGAATGCCTGCAGGAGTGTCCACGGGGGCTGGAACCCTGGCACAGGGCTTTGTCCAACTGGTGGAAGGGATGTCTTATTCTATTTGCCCAGAGATGGTACTTCTTACCAATCTATGGAGCTGCAGGGCTATATCTTTCCAGAAAGGGTGTCTTTTCTAATCCTCACAAAATGCTGAATGTGCTTGAGTCAGCCTAGGCTAAATAGTCCAATGTGTATGAATAGTACATCTCATCTGTGTTATCTGAGGAATTACCATCGGTCTTGGTGATGATCCTTCCCTTGTGTGAAAAGCCTGCAGCTCACAAAGCTTTTATTTTCACCTGTATTATTGTTTTGAATGCTTATAACACAGAGCATGTTCACACACTGGGAACCCCAGGAGGTATTCTGGGCGTGGATTGTGATGTCCATTTTGCAGATGAGGACATGGAGAGCAGTGGAGTGAGGTGATTACCTGGGGTCACTCGGCTCAGAGTGTCCAGGTCTGAGCTAGAAGCACAGTCTTTTGGGCCTCATCAGGATTGTTGCTCCCCGGCCATGCTTCCAGGCATACTAAATATAAAATAATAAATGTGAATAAAAGTCTGATTTTACAAAATCAAGAAAATGTTTTCTCCTCTTTTATTTTCCTGCTGAGGGATGCGTGTTGGCATACTTCCTCTTCTCTCCTCTGTGATATATTCAATCCAAGTTGGATTATTCCATTTGATTCAGCCCTATTTTAAAAGACATACCCTGAGCCTTGCGCTGCTTTTATGAGCTCACAAAAGGGAAGAAGATTCTAGTCCGGTATCATTTTTCTCTCTCTCAAAGGCAAAAGTAATCTTGAACTTAAATTTCTTCTTTAGAAAAAACTGACACAGGGCAGAGTGATACTGTGAATGTGTGAAGGGCTTTCTTCACAGCCCGGAGTATACATTGTTTGACAAGGAAATCTCAGTTTTAATGCACTCTTAAGACTTTTAATGCACTCTTCATCATCAACATCACAACATTTTTGGCACTTCCTCTGCTGAGGAGAAGCCATGGAATGAGTCAGTGCTATTTGATAATATATACCTGTAAATTTTAATGGAAGTACAAATGCTGAATTATTTCACATAGGAGAGCCAGCCACAGGGAATGACTCCCTCACTGACGTCAGGAAAGGAGGTAATGGGGCCGCCTCACCCATTCCTTATGCCAAAGCATGAAACATTCTGAGCTGACTGACAGTGGGATGGCTGAGAAGTGGGAAAATGTTGACCTGTTCCCACATCCAGAGCTCTTTAGGGAAACAGGAGCCACTGGCAAAAGCTCCAGACCACAAGTCCGTGTTCCAAGCCCTCTCTGCCTCCTGCCAAGAGACCTGTGATGTGAAATGACGTCTCACATAGTTCCAATTGCCCACCCACAAATCCTCTACTCCCAGATAATTTGATGTTTCCAACAGGAGACATATAGGGTGTTTTTTTTTTTTTTTTCTGAACCTGGTTGATTTCTTCAAACATCAAAACGATTACTGGTTGAGCTCAACCACTCATTGAGCTCACTGCTGGGTTGGAGCTACACACTGTCAGAGCTTCCCCTTTACCTCCTCCTCCTTATAATTCACAGAGTTTTCCGTGCCCACTGCTGACCTCTGAGGCCGGGCACAGCCAAGGTGGGAACAATCTGACTATTGATTCTGTTTTCGCACTACAATGGATGGCATCAGCTGTGAAAAGTTGGGTTAATGAGTCACCTCTGGCTTCAAAAATCTTGTTAAGGCCCAGCAATAAAAATAACCAAACAAGATGTTCCTATCATTTTTTTTTTTTCCTGACACATTGCTGGGGAGGAAAATCTAAATGAATGCTTCATTTAGTCAACATATGACACACGTTTTCTAGTCATTTTATATGGTACATTTAGGAGAAGGGAGAACAAAAGGTGAAGAAGACATGCTCTACCCTCTCTTTTTTTTGGTAGAATGGCCACAGAGCAGAGCCAGGGTAGCCTAGAGTTCGATAGTCTTTCCACCTTAACAGTCCCTCTTCTAATTATCTGATATCTTCTGCTTTTGAAGGGCATATCAATTTTGAATAGATAAGGCCAAGTGCCTTCTTGATTTGAGACTCATTTCAACAGTGAATTGGGTGTTACCTGTATATATGGGAGTCTTGCCCTGGGCCTCTCTCATCAGACTTAGGTGCCTTCCTGCATGATGACAGCGTGATGACATCGGTCCTAATAATCTTATCCAGACCCAAGGTAAACCCTCCTCTCTTATTCCAAGTTTATGTTTTTACCTCTGAGTTACTACCTGGTGGTGGGTGGAGGTAGAAATAGGGAATGGACAATAAGTATTACCAGATACGTCTCATCTCTTTCCACTCGTTAATCGTATATTCCATTGTTTCAAAGGTTGTAATCGTAGTTGACTTTATAAAGCTTTTTTATGGTCTTGAAGCACGTAGCAATCATATGTAACTACATAATTATCTTGAGAGACACATCAATGCCATCTTCATTGTGTAAATGGGAAAAAACAAACAGGCACAGAGAAGGTGATGTCGTAAAGCCCTGGTCACGTATGAATTCATTTCGCAGAGAGTTTTGAGTGGCCATGCAGTTGGAGGCATAGGGAGGCATTTAAAGATGAATAAAATTTTATCCCTTCTTTTAAGGACCTCAAAATAGAAAAAAAAATAGATGTAAACAAATGATCAACTTAAAGTAAGGTGAATGGTACGGCAGAGGATTGTGATAGGGGTAGGAGGAGAGGTCATGCAAGCGGGAAAGGAGTGGTTGGTGGTAGGGAAAAGTTGGAGAGAAGGTGACAGGTAAGCTGGATCTGGCATGCTTGATCTGCCACCAGTAAGTGGGAATGAGCCACTTGACCTCTCATTGCATCACAGTGTCCTCAGCTGAAAAGTGTTGCATTTGAATTGAATGATTTCTTGGGTTCTAAAGGATTGAGCCTTCAGAGAAAATGAGAGTTCAGAAAGTTGGTGTTTTGGGGTGGAGTGGAATGAGATAGCCTTGGGAAAGCAGTTTAATGAATGCTGTGAAAATCTTAATAAATACCAGTTAAAGAGTAAGTTTTATTGTATTCCCTTGCAAGGGAGGTATTATTCAAGTGGGTAGTGTGAAGCCCTGAAGGACTGAGCCTCCTTCTGAAAAGCAGAGGAGTAGCTACTATCAGAACTAGATGAAGTGAATTCATCTGAATTCATCGTTCAGACTAAAGTCAGTGGGCTCTACCAGCCCATGAGTCCATGAGTCCATGACACTTTCCACCTTACAGGATCTGGAGCCAATCTACTTCACTCAAATTATTACACTTTCATATCAGAAATGGGAATAATGACAATATTGCAGCACACAGGTACATTGTCTGAAAAGCCTAGCAATTGGTAAACTCAGTCTTTTAATAAAACCAGAAAGCCATGTAATGCTTTACTAATGACAGCTTTTCCAATGTCAAATGAGGAACAGAAGGAATCATTGGAAGAAAATGATCTCCAACAGGAGTTAATTGGGGCAATTTACCTCATTTAAAACCAAAGGGTCAAATAGGACATAAAGCAATAAGTATCCAATCACCCTTATTTTGTTCTCTGTACCTGTTTTTTGATGTGTTAAACTTTGCAAATGCCTTTGAAGGTCTTAGGCAACCAGACTACTTAGATTTAGAATAAATTATAGAGTCCCTGAGGCTCAGATGCTGACTTCAAGGCTTCTGGTCACTGGAGTAATATTCTGGTCTATCATGATAGTCCAGTGTTTAGCAACATTTACTGAATCGATGCTAGAATTTTTATTATATTTCAAGTTCAGAATTTCAGGACTTTTTTTTTTCACAAGGTAATATGAACCAGAGTTATATTTCTTTGAAGTTAACATTGGTTAATTAAATAAAGACTATTTGGAGGTTTTCACCCCTTCAAGATTAAGGTGTTAACATCTTTTAGAACAGCTGGATTCTCAGTGGTCTTAATCTGCACTTTATTCTAACTTTAGCTACTTAGTATTACATAAATAACAGGCATGGGCAGTATTGCTGAAGCTCCCTTGTCCAGACAGGGTAAAGATTTCTGGGAAAGTCGTCCACTTCATCTTTTAGCATCGGGTTCACTAAGTTTTTCACGACATCCCAATAGATGTGTTTATTATTCTCATATAGGGGATAAAAAAACACCAGAATAGACAAATAATTTGACAGAAGTCAAAGTCAGTAGATGTCAGTTCCTCAAGTAAAAAAAAGTTGCTGAACTCTCTAAGGATATTTTACAGTTTTGATGTGTTGAATAACTAGGAAGCAGGAGGAATTATGATGAGCTTATCTGACACTAGATCTCACCCACTCCTCCACACTCCAGCGGAAATCCAGAAGGAGGCGACATCTTCAGCAAGATGGCTGCTGCCACTGCTCTGAGTTGGTCAGACATGATTACAGCTCTGTCTAAACACGCCCTGGTTTCTTCACAGGGAACACTTTCAGCCTTCACTGAACTTCCAGGCCGCAGGGCTAAGCACAGGGTACAGATTTTTCCTTGCAGTTGTTTGGCTTCTGAGTGATGTTTTTTTTTTTTTTGTCTCTAAGGGTAATAAAAGTACAGAAGATGTTGCTCCCTGTACCAGGAAGTTTGCTTTGAAGAATGAGTGAGCCGCTTCAAAGGCTAGGCACCCTGCGGAGACGGCTGTCCCTGGATTCTGTGAGCTATCGGGGTGTGCCTATCAACCAGGGACACATTGCCCACCAAGCCACTTACTGGCTAAAGGCTGATTGTCAAAAATGTCAAATGTGACAAATTGGCATGCCAAAACTTAAAATTGCCCTACCTTCAGAATCAGCGTAGAATATACTATCATGCCTTGAACTCTGTGGTCAAAACACGTCGTTTATATGTAGAAGGATTTACAAATTAAATAGAATGATATTTGAATGACATCAAACTCGGCACAGAGGGCTTTTCATTATTCATCTGAGGTCAGCGTTGAACTCATCAGAGCAGGCTAAACAGGGAAGATCAAGTCCATGGTAGGGACCCCAAGGAAGAATCATAGCCACAATTGTGCTTTGTATTTATAGCTTTGCAAATGAAGGACACTGCAAATAACTGACTCCAAGTTGGACGGGACCTTAGAAAGCACCTGAGCGTATGCCCCTTATTTTAGAGTTGGAGAAATGGAGGCTCAGAGAGGGATGTCAGTTACTCAACTTTACTGAAATGTTAGTAGCAGAAATATGGACTCCAAACCAGGTCCTCTGTCTCCTGGAGCAGAAGACCATCTGGGAACGGAATTGCAGAGAAGAGTGCAGACTTTGTGTTACATGGACTTGCGTCCCTTTCTGCTTTTTACTAGCCGTTTTTTTTTTTTTTTTTTTTTTTTTTTGACGGAGTCCCATTCTGTCGCCCAGGCTGGAGTGCAGCGGTGCGATCTCAGCTCACTGTAAGCTCTGCCTCCCGGGTTCACGCCATTCTCCTGCCTCAGCCTCCCGAGTAGCTGGGAATGCAGGCACCCGCCACCATGCCTGGCTAATTTTTTTTTGTATTTTTAGTAGAGACGGGGCTTCACTGAGTTAGCCAGGATGGTCTCGATCTCCTGACCTTGTGATCCGCCCGCCTCGGTCTCCAAAGTGCTGGGATTACAGGCGTGAGCCACCGTGCCCGGCCGCCTTTTACTAGCCTTTAATGCACATATTTTCAGTATCTTTATCTGTAAAGAAAAGGCTGGTAATACCTATTTCATAAATTATCTAGAGATTTAATTGGCCAGGCTTGATGGCTCATGCCTGTAATCTGAGCACTTTAGGAGGCCAAGGCTGGAGGATCACTTGAGGCCAGGAGTTTGAGACCAGGCTCCACAACATATGGAGATATCATTGTGAAGGGAAAGGAAGGGAAGAGGAGGGGAGGGGAGGGGAGGGGAGGGTAGGAAGGAAGGAAGGAAAGAAGGAAGGGAGAGAGAGAGAAAGAAAGAGAAACAAAGAAAGAAAGATAAAGAGAAACAAGAGAAAGAAGAAAGAAAAAGAAAGAAAGAGAGAGAGAGAGAAAAGAAAGAAAGAAAGAAAGAAAGAAAGAAAGAAAGAAAGAAAGAAAGAAAGAAAGAAAGAAAGAAAGAAAGAAAGAAAAGAAAAGAAAGATTAATTGAGATTATGAAAGGAAAGAGCCGAACACATAGCAGGTAATCATTTAAAGACAATGCCTTGTGACCGTATCAGAACACCTAAAATGAAGGAAAATGGATAGGACTGTGAATTATCTGGCAATATTTTATGGGCTCTCATGACTTTTTTTTCAATGCATTATCCCTTGATCAGCCTCAGAACCTTCAAAGTTAATTTTCCTACAGTTACATTTAGAAATAGTCTCTGATCATAAATAACACACTTATTGCTAGGGCAGGGGCACAGGAGAAGAGAAACTTGTGACAAAATTACAAAATTGAGGCTGGTTGTCAGGGTTCAGAAAAGAGAGGCTTGTCTTTTCTGCAACCACCTCATTTGGTCCTTCTGACATCCTAGCTTTCTGTCTGCACTGTGACATTACAGCTACTTTGTTTGTGCCAAGCACTTGAAAGACACAATCTTTACCTTTTTCCTTTTACTGAGCTTTCTGTTGCTTGCTTTTCAACTGTGTAAAAAACACAGAATTGTTAGTCAGCAGCAGAGGGCACTATTAGCATATTTTGTTATGAGGTGTTAAAAATAAAAAAGAAAGAGATGCCTCTATGCATTCATTAATTCGTTCATTTTAGCAAGTCTTGATTTAACATCTACTATGTTCTCAGCATTTAGAGAAATGCTAAACAAACATGACATGTTGCATTTGGAGTCCAGGTGGGAACATGATCTAAAATGATACATGTGGTACATGCCTGAATGCAAAGGATATATGTTTTGGAGGTTTTTGAGGACAGCAGAGTTCAGTTGAGTAGGCTAGTGTGACCCAGGAAGTATTTGGGAAGAAGTTAGTCTAGAGCTGTTTCTTAAATGACGAGTATGATATGGAGTGGTAAAGATAAAATATATAAAAGATAGACAGCATTAAAAAAATCAGTAAGTCATGCCTTGCCATGAACATCAACACTAATTGTTGACAACCACCGCTACTCTGACAAGTATTACCTCTACTGCTTATAATAGTCCCTGTGGCTCACCTGGGTAGCTGCTTTCACAACCATGATGTCATTTTGCCCTTACTGTAATCCTGTGACTTCAGCTCTATAGGTATTATTATCCTAATTTTACTAATGAGAAAATCAAGGCTCTCAGAGGGAAAGTGACTTGCTTAAGTTCACACAGTCACTGGTACTGCTGGGATCCAAAACTGGTTTTCCTCCCTGCTAGTGTAGCAGGAAACCATAAATTTTGTAACACAGACTCCCCTGGAAAAGAGGGTTTGGGATGCAGAATAAAAAGGAAAAGTCACAGCTGTTAGGCTACCTACAGGTTACCGAGGGCTTGATTGAAAGCTAAACTGAGGTATTGGGGCTTGATCCTGTAAACCTCAGGGAGGATTCTGAAGTTGCGGGGAGCTCGACACAGGTGGTTACAGTTTGTAGCTGTTAGACTAGCAAAGTCAGCATGAGAAGGACTGGAGGAAAAAGGGTTAATTGTCAGGGATACCAATAAAGCAAGTGTTACACTAATCAAGGCTCGGGTGGGAGGGAATTTGGGAGTAGTCTGCCCTAGTGGGAAGGAGATTTTATCTTTGTCATTGTCTATAGTTGCTGGCACATAGAAATAATACAAGGCAGACTGATTCCAAATTGATTTTATACTGGTTTTAGACCTCTAAAGACAACACCTCGTCATTGCCTGCACCCAGGAGTAGCCAATCCTACTGATTGCCTACCTTAGCCCACCACTGCCAAGGCACATATGAGGAAGCCTGAGGCAGGCCGGCAGCCGTGGAACTTGCGAGTAAAGGACAAAGCAGAGGCATCCTGAAGGAAAAACAAATCAGAACTTGGAGGCTGTCAGAGTCATCAAGAAGAAAAGATAAAAATTATGTGCCTGAGATGTCGAGCCTAAAAAAATAATGATGTCAGTGATGCAAGTAGGGAAACAAGGGAAAACATCAACTAGTTTCATAGGGAATTTGACCTTATTACACAGGCCTTCCAAGTAGCAACTGAACACTTAGCTGGAATGTTTTCATATAAATGTATTTCCTACTCTGTTTGTTGAGTTCTTGCTTATCATCTTTTTCTTTACCTGAAAACTTGTAAATTACTTTTAAAAGCTCTTCTACAGGTAAATTAACTGAGGTGACATGTAGCACTGAGTTGTTCGTGCTAACACTCCTTGCTTAAAACCCTTCCAATGATGTAGAAACAAATCCCAGCGATCTTCTGGCTTCCTCACCGTACACTGGTGCCCTTGCCTACCTCCTCAATCCTGCGGGCTGCCTCTTTCCTCCTCTTTACTCCCTACCCTGTAGCATGGCCCTTTCTCATCTCTCAGATGTTTACATTCAATTCTCTCTGCTGAAAACACTGTCCTCCCACCACCACTCTGGTTTCACCAGGAAACTCCGACAGTGGGTGGCTACCCATTCTGCTTTCCCTGGGACTGAGGGGGTCTTAAAACCAAACTTGGACAGTTGGTCACTCTACATCATGTTGTGGCTTAGGTCTGGAATATTTCTTCCTCTAGGAAGCCTTCTCTGATGCCATGTACTCCTACACTAAGTTCAGTCTCTCTGCAGAGTAGTCCAGACCTGCCCTTCCTTACCCTTCTCACACCCCTAATTATTGAGTTTATGTTTATCTCTTCTGCTGTCCATGGAGTGGACTTTGTGCCATCACCACTGTCACCATCTTGGTCTAAGCCACCATCCTCTATCTGCCTGCTGAATTACTGCAGTATCCTCCTAACTTTTCTTTTTGCTTCCACTCTTGTCCTCTTTTGGTGTATTCTCAACCAAAAAGCCAGAGGGATCCTTTTAAACAGAAATTAGCTTATGTCATTCCTCTGCTCAAACATCTTTCGTTGGTTTTCCATCTCATTGGCTAAGTCATTAGAGCAGCCAGCAAGACCTGAGGCCGCTACCTCTCTGTTCTTATCTCCTATATACTCTCCCCTTGCTTAGTTGGCTGCAGTGGCACTGGCTTCCTTACTCTTCCTAGAACATGCCTGTTGCCTAGCAGGCTCCAGCCTCAGGGCTTTGCATTTACTGTTGTTTATGCTTGAGCCATTCTTCCCCCAGGCGTCTACATGGCTCATTCCCCATGTCTATCAAGTTGAGATCAAAGATCACCTTCTTGGGGAGGTCCGCCATGACCTCTCTCTACAACTGAACTCCTGCAATCAGCATTCTCCCTTACTCTCTCTGCTTAATTTTTTTCTTTTCTTTCTTTATTTTATTATTCTTTTTTTTGAGATGGAGTTTCGCTCTTGTTGCCGAGGCTGGAGTGCAATGATGCAATCTCCGCTTACCACAACCTCCACCTCCTAGGCTCAAGCAATTCTCCTGCCTCAGCCTCCTGAGTAGCTGGGATTACAGGCATGCACCACCATGCCCTGCTAATTTTGAATTTTTAGTGGAGATGGTGTTTCTCCATGTTAGTCAGTCTGGTCTCGAACTCCCAACCTCAGCTGATCTGCCCACCTCGGCCTTCTGCTTATTTTTTTCATAACCCTTAATATCATAACTTCCTACTTATGTGTAACCTAACTTATTTGATTTATTGACTGCCTCCTTCTGCCCAGAATAAAGTTTCTAAGACAAGAACTCCATTCATTGCTATATTTCCACAGTTTAAAATATTACATGACATAGAGAAGAAATGTATAAGTATTAATTAAATGAGTAATTAATTAATGTACACACAATTAAATGAAAGAGTGAACAAACACATTGGAAAGGACAATTGACTGAAAGTCACAAATTTTAGCTTAATCACTCAGGATTAGGGAGACTCTGAGAAAATTACTCTCTAACTCAAATTCTTATTTTCTCCAACTAAAAAATGAAGGCATTAGTCTCAATACTCTTTGAGAATAAGTAATGGTACTCTCCAAGTCTAGGAGCCAATGATAAGTATAAACTAGAATCCAAATTTGTTGCTAAACAGGGTCCAAAAGCAAGAAACAATAACAAGGGAAAGAGAAGCATTGTGCAAATTCCAACTGAGAAAAAAATATATACCAGAAACATGAGAATTCCATACGTGAGGAAACACACAAAAGCCTGGTGACTGGGGCAAGCTGACACAGTCAATTTGTTACAGGGCTAGGATTCAACCTCAGCCCAGGGATATGTTGCCCTGGCAGCCTGGAAGAGAGAGTCAGTCCCCATCTGATTTCAAAGCCCTGCACTGATACAGTTTGTGACAAGCACACTGCCTGGAAATCTTGCCTGGTACCCGCCTAATGGCCCCCGGAGTGGGTGGATTCTCTAATTAGTCACATGAGAACAGAAGGCCTAAGAGAAGACACATCTAACTTCTAGGCTGTTCCACTTAGAAAAGTATCACATCTTCATAAATGGAAAGTAGTTTCACCATGCGCACAACTTTCTGCCTACTGCGACACTGTCTCCGGTGGGAGCAACAAGTTGGCCACCATTTTAGGGCACATAGGGCGGGTGGAAGGGACTGGATTAGTAAATTTGAAACAGACACTGTAAGCACTACGGCTGCCACACCCTGAGTGCGAGGAACAAGACCGGTTATTCAACTTCCCCTGTATAGCTGTACTGTATGGAAACGGTGCCCAGTAAGGTCAGAGAGTTATTCTGCAGTAACCAAACCCATGGCGTTGCAGTGATGATCAGAGCGATCTGCTTCTGCAGTTGTGGTCAAATAGGATTTTGCTGTTGTCACCTTGTTTGGTAATGCAGCCATGGCAAGTGTTGCAGATGTAATTGTCCCTGTTAAAATATCCTCTTGGCAGTTCCTGGTGTGTGTGTATGTGTGTGTGCTCATGTGTATCTCTATGTGTTTACCAACCTCCTCAATCTTCACAGAGCAGCTCTGGGAACCTGGTTTCCACCTTAAGGAAGTAATCATAAATGGGACTAAGATCCAGCTAACAGATATCAAACTCCTATTTCATGCTAGTCATTTTCTTGGACGCTTTGTGCTGCTCTAAAACCTTGAGAGTCAGAATGATTGGTTCCATTTATAGACAAGAAAACTGAGGCTCAGAGAAGTTGAGAGGTAAATACTCAAGACTCTACTGAGAGCAAGTTGTCGAGTCAGGATATAAGGATTTTAGGATTTGTTCGCCAGACACAGAAATATTTCGTCAAACAAAATCATAGACAGACTACCACTGTAGAAAGCAGGAAAAATCAGAGCTTCTTGGGCTGAAGCAAGAGTCAGGAATTTGGAGCTCTCTCTGCTAACCCCTTCTCATCTTTCCCCATGGTCTTCCTAGAGCTCTGTGGAACATCTAAAAAGGCTTGCTGGGTGAACTCGATTTCACTCCCAGCTCTAAAGTTCTATTAATCTAAGATTTGCAGAAGTTCCTACTCATATGTGGATGCAGACTATTTACTCCTTTCTTTGGTTGAACACTCAGTATTCAGACCTCTGATATGGGAATCTGAATTTATTCACAATTTACAGAATCATAGACTGTTAAGAGTGGAAGGGACCTTAGAAAATAATAAAGCTGGTAACTCTACATTTTACCTATATGATAATCCTTTTTTATTTTCACTGAGTGCTAGAAACCCAGAAAAAGAAAATGATTTTCCCGAGGCAGTCATCCAGTCAGTTGTCTTCTGTCCTCCAAAGAGGTGATATTTGAAATATATAACAAGCACTACGTTCTCAACAACCAGAACAAATAAAGCATGGGGCGGGGGCCAGGCCCACAACCTGGATTGTGAGGAGGTCTCAAGGTTTTAAAGGAGGAACTGAGGAGGCTGGCGGCAGAGGTTGCTGTGGCTCAGGGGCAGGGGCTGAGGAAAGTGGCTGTTTATGAACTGTCTGAAGTTTTGCCCCTACTGCTGATGCTGCTTCCTTTTCAGAAGGGGACAAAAGAGGCAGGGAGGAGCAGATCTGCTGCCAGTCAAATGTCACATTAAAGAATTCCACCCAGGTCCACACAGGTGCAGATACCTGAGGGGCATTGCCATTCAGATAGTGCTGTCTTGGTAATTGGGTTGACATCATCTAGCAGCCTTAGAGGATTTGAATCCTTTCCATGACTCCCGTCACCTTCTATCTGGTGGTGAAGACCGCAGGCTGGAACCTGGGTGATTACGCAAAAGCAGACACAGGGAACCTAGAAGGTCACACTGCTCAATAGAGAGAGTTTCTCCTAAGTTCTAATCCAAACACCGGAGGAAAAGCAAAGGGCTGACACCCCAGATGCCTACAAATGAATACAAGGAGGGAGCCAAGAGTCATTATGAAATGCCGTGCCCATGGGAGTGGAAATCTCTCTAGTGGTCACTTCGTCCAACATGCTGTCTAAGGCTTGAATTTTCAGGATGAACCATCATCCCCGGCCCCAGCCAGACTGAAAGATGCTTTGTTCCTGAATGAGCCTTGTTCTTCCTCCCTTCTAGATCTTTCTCTATGTAGTCTTGTCCGCCTGCAAACCCTTCCTCTTTCTGTGCTTTTTTGGGGCCTGTCTTCTACTCACCTTCCATGTCTCTTTTTAGATAATTTTTTTTTGCAAGCAGTTTTCTCTCATCCTCCAAGTCTGCATTACAAGCCTCTTAGATACACATCTATAGCTGTTGGAACTTCACACATGTAGCATTTATTACAATCATGTTTTCATCACTCTCTCTTTTCCTAGACTATGAGCTACATTTGGATGGGAGGGATTGGTTCTGTTAAAATTTTAACAGCAGGGCCCACCACAGGGCCTAACCCAACAAGGGCATTCAAAAAACATGAATGAATGAATGAATGAATTGCTACATCTTGACTACCAATAAAGCGTTTACATTCAAAATTTATAATCATACCAGACTTATGACAAAGATAACATGTTTTGTGATTATAAGTAATATTCTAATTTTCATTTTATGAATGAGGAAACAGACTCAGAAAAGAAAGCAATTGATATGTATTTAGTACACATGTGAGCCATTTATTGTACTAGGTGTTTTCAAATCTTTTATTATTATCCTCACCCTTATTTTAATCACTCTCTTTTAGAATTTATTTGCTTTGAAAATGTGTATACAGTACAATTCATTCCTTTCAGGTTCACTTCTTTGGGTTTTGAAAAATGCCTGGAGCTGTAAGACCACCACTGCAATCACGACACAGAACTTTTCTCCTCCTGACCACCCTGCTGCCCTTCGTATCCCTCCCGACTCATTCCCAGGCAATCACTGGTTTGCTCTCCGCCCCCTACGGTTTGTCTAGACACATTTTTAACAAACAAAAAAGCTAAGGCTCAGAAAGTTTAAGTAACTTGCCCAAGGTAAGCAGCTAATAAGGTGATTAGATTTAGCCTTTGAACCCAGCACTTCTGATTCCCTGTAAAGGTTGGAAAACATGAGTGTGGAGCCAAGGAAAACAGCTGTCACATTCTCTTGTCTACCTCCCACCTTCCATAGAGAGGGCTTTGTTCTTAGTGTTCTATTAGAGGCATGGCAAACACGACCTCATTACCAAAGGCAAAATCTGATAAAGTTCCACCTCTGATCATCCACTACGTGCTGAGGGAAGACTCTGTTCCTTCCCAGCAGAATAATCTGAAAACCATTCTGATTTGCAGGCTGTTTAGTAGACTATGGTGTAAGGCATTGGTCTTTTTCCAGTTCCCTCACTTATCTCCAAGAAAAGAGGGTTCTGAAAGGAGGCCACTGCTAAACTTCTAGCCTCCCAATTCACCAGCTTCCTCACTAAGGCCCGGGGGCCCTTTGCCAGACATAGGTAAGACTACAGGTGGGCCTTGCTTGCAAAAAGTGGGTGCTGCTGCTAATTGGGTTGATGTAATTAACTGTCATTGTTGTTCACCCGGGAAGCCAGCCACAGTCTCAGCATGAGCAGCCTATCTGGGCCAGCCTGTGGCAGCAAGCGCAAATCTTATTGGAGCTCCAAAAGCAAACAGGTTTAGAGGCGGCTTCAAAGGTGAAGAGCTGGGCTGCCGCTGGGAGAAGGCCATTTCCCTGGGAGGTGTTGGCTTTGTAGCCCATGAAGGGATAGAGAAATCATTTTATGTTCATCCTGCTTTTAATCAGGATGGCAGGATATTGGTGCCACTTTTGTTTAAAGCTAATCTCTCTCTTTTCTTAAAAAAAAAACAAAAACTTGGTTGAGGCTGAAGGAAAATAAGTGAGCTGTGATCTGCCCTAACACAGGCAGAGAATAGCTATAGGCCTCCTATTTCTACACTGGGCCCCATCGCAGCTCTTTCTCCCCACCATCCTGAGACCCCAACTCTCTTTCTTCCCTAAGAAGATACCTTGAAAAATTATTTGCAATTCATGAAGGCTGAACCACTCCCCATCCCTAGCCTTCAGGCTCATAGCGTTTGCTACAAAATGCCATCTAGCTGTACCCAGTTAAGTTAGATCTACCTGTGAGGGTTTCTCCGATCAGTAGCCCAGACATGTTAGGTGCAGGAGTCTCCAGAATTTGCATCCTGCATTCTCTGTAACAGACCAAACCCAAGACTCTAACACAAAACTAGGAACAGCAAATAGTGAAAGACATTTCACAGGCTATGGAAACCTCAATTCTGTCCTGATTAATAACTAGCTGTGGGATTTGGGGTGAGTTTTTTGTGTTCTGAACATTATCTTCCTCCTCTGTGCAATGGAAGAAATAATACCTATTTTTACTGGGTTGTAGAAAGAATAATGCATGTAAAGCTGCATACAGAACACATCAATAGCAATAATTATGATCATACCATCATCACCATCACCATCACCATCACTCAACAGAGTTTTGTTCAGACAACAATATTTGGATATTTCTGCAAATTATATCCCTGAGTTGTTCTCTGCCTTTTGCTGCCAATCCACAATATGATACAAGACAAGGAATACTCCAGCCAATGTCCTGCATAGAACATTTGCCCTGAGAGCTTCTTTTTTCTACCTTAGACTGAGTCACACACTAAGAAATATATAGAAGGATCCTGTCTCTCCCAGAGAGAGCCCAGAGCTCAGAGCCTAGGAGTAAGTGAATACCACTAGCCCTCGTCTTTTTCTTCCACAACCTACCTGGTCTCTCTGAACCCACAGAATCAAAATTCTCTCCTAAATAGTGGGCAATTTATGAAAGAAAATCTCAAGAAACCACAGGCCAGCAAGGCAAAAATGAAAACCCAGATGTCCTTTACTCTTGTTCTTCCCCAACTAGCTTTCCCAGTCTGGAGAGGTATGCCCTAAAGGTGAAGCCGTTCCTTCCACCCCGGGTGGGCATTTTTTCATCTCCTCCAGTCCTTGCCTATTCTAGGCAGAGTTCTCTTGTTGCGATGCTGGCATCAGAGGAGAGGGTATGAGGCCTACAGAACAGGTGTGTTCAAGTCATTAATTGGGAGATAATTTGAATGCAGAAAACTATCTCTTTTTTTTTTTTTTTTTTTTTTTTTTTGAGACAGAATCTCACTCTGTAGCACAGGCTGGAGTGCAGAGGCATGATCTTGGCTCACTGCAACCTCCGCCTTCCGGGTTCAAGAAATTCTCTTGTCTCTGCCTCCCAAGTAGCTGGAATTACAGGCATGTACCACCATGCCTGGCTAACTTTGTATTTTTAGTAGAGACAGGGTTTCACAATGTTGACCAGGCTGGTCTTGAACTCCTGACCTCAGGTGATCCAAACGCCTTGGCCTCCCAAAATGCTGGGATTAAAGGTGTGAGCCACCACGCCCGGCCAACTACCTTTTATACTACAGCTAACTACTAGTGTAGGATGGTTGATGTGATGATTCCCTTGTTGCCTAGGTTTTTGGATTTAAATGATAGAAGAGTTGCTCATCTTACAGTCGTTTAAGCTACCTCATCGCTTTCCTTTCTTAGACCTTGACAACCTGAAAATATGGGCATTAAAAAAAGGATGTGGATCAGTTAAATAATTAATTCCTGTGGCTGGGCGCAGTGGCTCACACCTGTAATCCTAGCACTTTGGGAGGCCGAGGTGGGTGGATCATCTGAGGTTAGGAGTTCGAGACCAGCGTGACAAACATGGAGAAACCGTGTCTCTACTAAAAATAAAAAATTAGCCGGGGGTGGTGGCGCATGCCTGTAATCCCAGCTACTCGGGAGGCTGAGGCAGCAGAATCACTTGAACCCGGGAGACAGAGGTTGTGGTGAGCCGAGATTGTGCCATTGCACTCCAGTCTGGGCAACAAGAGTGAAACTTCATCTAAAAAAAAAAAAAAAAGAATTAATTTGTAAGACAGTCCCTTGATATATAGAAATCCTGGTAGTAGCTCTGAAGTTAAAGGGTGTATTTTGGTGTCTTTGTCTACTGCATGATGTAGACTAACTTCTCATCACATTAATTCTTAGTATTTAAGGTTTAACCTTCAACTTAGGGCATTGAGCTTGTATTGACATTGGCTTCAAATTTCCTGCCCTTCTGTAGGGGCAAAAATTATGGACTAAGAGAAATTTTAAGGTCTACTCAAGATTACACATTAAGTCATCAGAACTACTGATTCTTTCTCTCCATTCCTGAACTGCTGTTCCAGCCATCTTGCTATCTCAGATCCTCCTCCATAAATAAAAATTTTCGTTATCAGTTTTTTACTATATTAGGAACTATGTAATTTAATAAAAATAGAAAAGAGAAACACAAAAATATGAACACTAGTTATATTTAGATGATGACATTATATATCAATTTTTTGTTTTTCCTCCCATATTTTCCAATCTTTAACACTGAACCATTTATTAATTTTATCCTAGATATCTGTGTGTGTGTGTGTGTCTACACACTTTATTTCATAAGGCTGCATGCAGCAGTATACAAAAGTCCTTTAAAAGTCCTAGTGTACAAAAGTCCTAGTCAAAAGACATAACCCATCTGAGTATTATTGCTACTCAGTTATTAGTCAATCTCTTGACCACTCTGCAAACTCTTAGGCTTTGTCTCATGCTTTTTCTGGAGAGCAACCCTAAACGAAGGTGTTAGGTTCAAGTATACTCAGAGATGCAGTTTGTCCTCTTCTAGCCATTGAAAGACAAGTCACCTCAGCCCATGCTTTCCTGTCACCAAAGCAAGATGTAGCCAGTAGCACAGTTGTAGAATCACATCACACTCAATTTCATGCTCTGGAGGTCAAGGCCCAGCAGAATGAAAGGAACTGGTGGGTGAGAGAACCTTGGGTGGGGGATAGAGCACTGAGTCATTAAATTCTCACCAGATGTTAACTGGAAGGCTTCAGCCCACCCAATAGCCTTAGGCAAAGTCTCTTGGCCACTGTTTTCCCATCTGTAGGCTCTAATGCTGACCAACTGTCCCCTCTGGCACCTTATAAGGGAAAGCTAATTAGAAAACTCATCTTGCAAGAATGCTGCAGAGAGACCTTTCACACATGGAGTGGAACCACAGTGCCTTGAGGCACTGTGACTCAGTGGTGTATCTGACTTCCAACACCCAGGCCTGATCATTCTGCAACCAAAAGAGAGGGTGACCTACACGGCAAAAGCCAGGTAAATTCCCATGGGGCCAGTCACAGGGATGAGGCATGGGAGTGGCAGGTCCTCACAGTGCCCTAGAAAGCACTAATTACACCCATAGTGTCAGGAAGAGAAGGGAAGAGGTCAGCCAACTCATTTGCCCATTTGTTTATTTTATTAGTACCTATCGTCTGTCCCTAAATATATTGTTCACTCCTCATGTACCAAGGATTGCATTATTTGCATGGGGAAAACAAAGATGAATCAGATAGCCCTGGCCCTCAGGTCTACTTAGAGGGAAAGATAAACCTTAAAATATTAAACACCTTGTAATTGCTGTGAATGAAGGCATATACATGGAATGAAATAACATGGAATGACAAAGCCAGGTGTAGCTTAACCTGAGAGGGAAAGTGACGGTTCACATGAGAATTAAATCAATTGTTAAATGTAGAAAAATGAAAAGGAGTTTGCCAGGCAGTGAAAAGCATGACAGCTAAGGGGATACATGTACGTAAGTAAGTAAATAGGAACAGAAAACATAGAGTAAACAATCCAAGTGTTTGAAACTCATTTCATGCTCTAAACGTTCCATAGATCTCAGCCATGTCATTCTTGAAAATTGTAATAAACATTTTACCTCTGTTCACAGTAAAATTGTTATTTCCAGAGTAGTACAGCACATTACAAGAGAGAGAATGGGAGAAAAGTAGGAGTTGAACAATCTGAGGCCTCCTTAACAAAACAAAACAAAACAACAACAAAACGAAAAACGAAACAAAATAAAAGGTGACCGCGTCTTTTCTCCCAAGGCTCCAGGATGCTTTATCTTAGAAACAGTCAGAGGTCCTGCCCAAGCTGGCTCTGGGTGGTTCTTCCACTCCATCTGCCAACTTAATTATTTGATACACTTTTTCACTAGGATGGGTGGGAACCGCCCAATAGCCATCTGTGTGTATGTGTATCTTTTAAGGTTGTTATTCTTCATGTTTTATCTTTTGTTTTTATTTTTCTTATTTCCCAACTTCCCCTAGCCTTGGGTGTGTTCCTGTTTGGCCTCTTTGGGAGACAGTTATGTGTCTCTCACTACCTTGTCAGTGTTGCTTTTTCCCCAATAATTTTCACCATTTCTCTCCCCTCTTGAGACTAACCACTCCAAACAAAGCTAGGATATCTTCGCCTCATTCCCTTTGCTTTGCTCTTCTTTTTTCAGCTTAACATGACAAGGAAATAAGGTGCAGCCACGACGGTGGAGATGAAAAGGAGTTAGATATTTTGGAGACTAGAGTGCCCTTCTTTTCCCTGGAGGCAAATGTGAGCACACTGGTAGAGTCATCATCTTAACACATTGTTCTGAGCCCGGATCTTGTGTCATATATGATGCAATAGATAGATCGTGCGGGCCTTGAAGTCAGACTAATGATTATGTAATATCATTCCATAGAGAAAGTAGAATCTCCTCAGGAGATTTATAAATGTCAAGGTAGACATGGAAAGACCAGCAATGCCTTTGCAGGGCATTCTTCTCTAGTATTTTGGTGCCTTTCTTCAGGAGCACAGACTTTGATGCATAGTCCGTGGGGACAAACTTCAGCTTCTGTCCTTAGACTAGAACAGATCCACACACACACTATTTTACTATTTTAAATGAACAGAAATATGCCTTTGCCTGCAATTCCTTTCTTTAGTTCTCATGACACTACCACATCCATCCTTCTGGAAACATCACTCGAACAACATCATCCTTCTCTTTAAAAATCTTCATTAGGTTCCCTCTCCATGCTATAGAGCCATGCAACTTAAAGTTTGTAGGCATTCATCTAACTCTCCAACTTTATGTGTTAGTAGCCCCAGCCACATGTCCAGTGCATATAGATTCAATGTAGTGCCTGAGGATCCAGGTCACATGCACACGCACCTGCTCACTGGAGACTGACTCATCTGTCCCTTCCTGTTTGCATTGCATTTCTTCTGAAACTCCAGAAAAGAACAGAAAACAAAACAAAATGGGGCTGTAATGTATGGATGACATCCCTTGGCTCTCCCCGATCCACTGTAACCATTCCACCTTTCAATAGAATGCTAGTAACATTTTATCTGTGTTTCTCATTTGAGTTCTAGCAACTTCTCTCTCTCAGTACCATTAAACTTTCCCCTTGTGAGTACAAAAGCAACTTGAGAGCAAGGATTTTGCCTGTTTGCTTCAATGGTATAATCCCAAGCACCTATACTAGGGTTTGGTAAGTACTACATGCTCTATGAATAATTATTGAATCAATTAAATTAAATTTCAGTGAATACCTGTTGATCACCTATACTATGCTAGATACTGTGTTAGAGTTACTTATGTGCATATCTTGTCTTTCCTAATTGACTGTGTGTTTCTTGAAGGCATAGAGATCATGGTTTATTCATCTCAAATGTACTTACCATAAGGCCTGCCTGGCAATGCTAAGAACTTGGTAAACATTTGTTCAATAAATGACATAATGAATGAAGACATATCTATATAGATGACAAACCTCACCCAATATCCTTTTATGTTGTAAATAATTACTTTCTTTCTGCCTCTATTCTTCAGATTCCTATGACAAGGTTCTGCATTGCACTTGAATAGAAAAACCAGTAACACACATTTGTCCTGCCTTTGTTACTGCAAACATTTTCTAGCAGTGCTTTACTCACACTCTGAGTATCCATTTCATTGTTTACTATGGGGTTTGGTAAGTGTTAGTGGTGAAGGGGAGTGATCAGGGAAGAAAGAATTACATTGACTGATTAAAGAAGTCAAGAAAAAATAAAAATCCCATATCCACCCGCTTCACAAACTTTATTTCTTAATCCCTTTGTTTGCATAATAGATATATTTCCAACTATAATTGGTGCTATTTGAATATCTTGAATATCTACTGAAAATTTGCTTTGCAGATTTCTGTTTGAAATTAACTTTCATACGGAGGATCTTTTTGTTTGGCCAAGTTTTACATTGACTGTGGCTCCAACTTTAGAGTAGATACCATAATTAGAACAATTCTAATTTAACCATGTCTCAAGTAGTGTCTGGGGATATCCACAAAGACAGAGTTTAGTTTGATTCACCCGTGTGTTGCCATTAATTAGCCCAGTTTCATACACAGAGTGGGATCTAAATATGCACTTACTTATCACATGGTTACTTCTTTTTCAGTTGATCGGTTGAATGAATGAACATTTATTTAATGTCTTCCTATATGCCACACAGCTTGCTACATTCTGGGATAATACAAATTAAATATAACATCCTAAGTTCTTCATGTTAAAATGAATAAATAAATCCGCAATAAACTGCAAGTTATATGAAGCAATTTTATAATACAGTTACAACTACATTTAAAAATCCATAAATTACAAGGTAGTTGACATCCATGAACGTAGATGCAAAAATCCTCAAGAAACTATTAGCAAATGAAATGCAACGACTTACAAAAAGAATTATACATCATGACCAAGTGGGATTTATTTTAGGGATGGAAGGGCTATTTCAGCATTCACTAAATTAATTAATTTAATCCACCACATCAACAGGCTAAAAGCCTGGGCAACATAGGAAGACCCTGTCTCTACAAAAAAAGTTTAAAAAAAAAAATAGCTGGATATTATGGCATGTCCCTGTAGTCCCAGTTATTTGTGGGGCTGAGATGGGAGGGTTTCTTAAGCCCAGCAGTTCGAGGCCACAGTGAGCTGTAATCACACCACTGGACTCCAGCCTAGGTGACAGAATGAGACTTTGTAAAAAAAAAAAAAAAAAAAATTCAGAACATAGGCATAGGCAAAGAGTTTATGACTAAAACACCAAAAGCAATGGCAACAAAAGCCAAAATTGACAAATGGAATCGAATTAAACTAAAGAGCTTCTGCACAGCAAAAGAAACTATCATCGGAGTGAACAGGCAACTTACAGAATGGGAGAAAATTTTTGCAATCTATCCATCTGACAAAGGGCTAATATCCAGAATCTATAAGGAACTTAAACAAATTTACAAGAAAAAAAAACCCCATCAAAAAGTGGGCAAAGGATATGAACAGACATTTCTCAAAAGAAGACGTTTACGCGGCCAACAAACATATGAAAAAAAGCTCATCATCACTGGTCATTAGAGAAATGCAGATCAAAACCACAGTGAGATACCATCTCACACCAGTTAGAATAGCCATCATTAAAAAGTCAGGAAACAGCAGATGGTGGAGAGGATGTGGAGAAATAGGAACACTTTTACACTGTTGGTGGGATTGTAAATCAGTTCAACCATTGTGGAAGACAGTGTGGCAATTCCTCAAGGATCAAGAACCAGAGATATCATTTGATCCAGTGATCCCATTACTGGGTATATACCCAAAGGATTATAAATGATTCTACTATAAGGACAGATGCATACATGTGTTTAATGCAGCACTATTCACAATAGCAAAGACTTGGAACCAACCCAAATGCCCATCAATGATAGACTGGATAAAGAAAGTGTGGCACATATACACCATGGAATACTATGCAGTCATAAAAAAGGATGAGTTCATGTCCTTTACAAAGGCATGGATGAAGCTGGAAACTATCATTCTCAGCAAACTAACACAGGAACAGAAAACCAAACACTGCATGCTCTCACTCATTAGTGGGAGTTTAACAATGAGAATACGTGGACACAGGGAGGGGAACATCACACACTGGGATCTGTTGGGGAGTGGGGAGTCAGGGGAAGGATAGCATTAGGAGAAATGCCTAATGTACTGACGGGTTGAGGGGTGAAACAAACCACCATGGCACATGTATACCTATGTAACAAACCTGCATATTCTGCACATGTATCCCAGAACTTAAAGTATAATTTTAAGAAAATCTAAAGAAGGGAAAGGTCATATTGTCCTATCAATAAGTGCAGAAAAAGCCTTTGATATAATCAAATACCCATTCATGATAAAAAAATCTTTCAACAAATTCAACACAATATTGAAAGAGAAGAACAAAGTTGAAGGACGGGCACTACCTAACTATAAGACTTAATATAATGTTACTATAATGTTAACAGTATTCAAGACAGTGTAGTATTGGAAAAAAAAGAAAAAAGAAAAACAAGTAAATCAATTTAACACAATAAAGAGCCCAGAAATAAATCTTCACAAATACAACCAACTCACAAAAGAGCAAATGCAATAGGATGTGTAAAAATAGTCTTTTCAATCAACGACACTGAAACAACTGGACACCCACATACAAAACAAAATGAATCTAGACACAGACCTTATACTTTTCACAAAAATGAGCTCAGAATGGGTCATAAAGCCAAATGGAAAATGTAAAACTGGGAAACTCCTGGAAAACAACGTAGAAAATTCAGTTTACATTGGGTTTGGTGATAACTTTTTATATACGGCACCAGAAGCACAATGTATAAAAGAAAAAATTGATAAGTTGGACTTCATGAAAATTTAAAGCTGCTCTGGGAAAGACAAGTCCAGAGAATGAAACTATAATCTACAGACTTAGAGAAAATATTTGCATAAGATATATCTCCAAAGGACTGATATACAGCATATAGAAAGATATCTTCAAACTCAACAATAAGAAAACAACCCAAATAAAAGTGGTCATAATATATGAACAGTCATCTCACCAAGGAAGATATTTAAGTGGCATGTAATAATATGAAAAGATGCTAAATATCACATGCCATTAGAAAATTAAAATGAGATACCATTACACACCTGTTAAAATGGTTTAAATCCCAAACACTAACAACATCCACTACTGGTAAGAATGTGGAGCAACAAGAACTCTCATTCATTATTTATGGGGATGTCAATGGTACAGCCACTCTGGTTGATAGTTTGGTGGTTTCTTGCACAATTAAATATAGTCAGCCCTCAATATCCAAGGGTTTTGCCTCAGCATATTCAAACAAATGCAGACTGGAAATATTTGAAAAAATAAAACCACTACAATAAAAATAACAATACAACAATAAAAAATAATACAAATAAAAACATTACAGTATAACAACTACTTACATAGCATGTACGCTATAATAGGTATTATAAGTAAGATGATTTAAAGTACACAGGAAGATGTGCATAGGTTATATGCAAATACTGTGCCATTTTATATAAGGAACTTGAGCATCCATGGATTTTGGTTTCTGCAGGGGATACTGAAACCAATACTCTATGACACTGAGGGATGACTCTTACCATATGATCCAGCAATCATGCTGGTTAGTATTTATCCAAACAAACTGAAAACTCATGTCCACATAAAAACCTGCCCATGAATGTTGACAGCAGCTTTATTCATAACTGCCAAAACTTGGAAGCAACCAAGATGCCTTTCAATAGGTAAGTGGATAAATAAACTGTACTACTTCTATAAAATGAAATACTATTCAGCACTGAAAACGAAGGAGCCATCAAGCCATGAAAAGACATGGAAATGCCTTAAATGTATTTTGCCAAGTGAAAGAAGCCAGTCTGAAAGGCTACAACCTGTATGATTATAGCTTTACAACTTTCTGGAAAAGGTAAAACTATGGAGACAGTAAATAGATCAGTGGTTGTCAGGGAAATATGTCTGAGAAACATCATGAAAGAAACATTGTCAGCATTTGGCAGTCACTCAATTAAAGATGCATTTATAGCCTGAAAAGTTGTAGGAGCAGTAACAAGAACACGCGGTGAAAAATTTAGGTAGGAGAGGTTTTGGGCTTAGGTATCAAACGGGTTATTTTATAATATTATTTATTATTATTATCAGTGCTGATGGGAATTCTAGCAGACGTCTGGCAGGGAGTTGAAATTGTGGGACTAGAAATGAAGAGAAATTTAAACACTAAAGTTGTAAATTCAGAAGTCATCTGTGTAAAGCACAAGAGCTGGCTGATATTACACTCCTAATAAATGCATGTTAGTCAAAACTATAAAACTGTATGAGCGTCTTTAATAAACATTCTCAAAGGAGAAGTAAAGGGGGTCAAAGACAAGAAGTTTGTGCTAAAAATTATCTTAGCAAGAGAAAAGATTTATCGTCAGAGAAGACAAGATTAATAAGGAAGATGGACGATGGGGAGTGGGTTTTGGAAACAGGGAAGGAGCTACAAACCCAGACCTTGACTCAGTAAAAGGTGTGTGTATATGCATGGATCTATGTAAAGGCGGGTTTGGAATGACTCAAAGGCTATTGATTTTGACCCTAAACCACCCCATAGCTGGATCCTAAAACTTCAACATTACAATAATCTCACATGGCTAGATAGATGAAATTATTATACCAGAGACTTGACTGAGGATAGTTAACCAGCATCATAATGTTTAATTACCCTTCACCATAATCTGATAATTTTGTATATATTTTTAATGATTTATGAGCACTGTCACAAACATTAAAGATAAATCCTAAAATAAATCTTTGAGATAGATCTATTTCTGATTTTCACAGGTGAGAAAAATGAAATTCATGGAACTTAAATTGCTAATAACAGTCATGAGAATAAACCACAGATTTTCTGACATTATCCAATGCACTTGCTACTGCATCACACTAACATCACCTTGCACGAAAGGGGGCCATAGAGTTCCTAACACAGTAGACATTCTGTTGCAGATCCTGAAACACTGGGACATCTTCATAAGACAGAATGACAGGATAATATTTCAAATGAAGCGGAAAGTGTCTTGGGTATCCTGGGTTTCTGAAGAATGAGAATATCATCTAATTTGTAACAGTTTCCTAGTTTAGAGGGTGCCTTCTTAATTTTAACATGACATTACGAAGTCCCAACACCTTATTAAATCAGAATTACTAGCTCCATTTTACAGATGAGGGAAATGAGATTCAGAAACAATATGTTAACGACTCACACTCATACAGCTGGATCAAAGCCACATGTAAATACAGTCTCTTTACATCACTAGTACGGAAATAAACTTTAAGAGGTTATGGAAATGCAAGCTGTCATCTTGTAACGTTGCAGCTAAAATTAATGGTGGTGGTGGTAGTGTGGGGTTAGAGATTTTGTAAACTGACATATATTCTGCCAGAATAGTTAGGAGTGTGAATTGGTGAGACCGATACTCTGGTGCAGGTAAATATGAAGGGGCTTGGAGCAGTGTTGCAGGTCTGAATACTTTTGCAGCTATCAGAAGGCCGAGGTGGACAAATAAAGTCTCCTACCATGTCGTTCTGGTGCAACAGCCTCTCTCCATCATGTGGTGCTGCTTCTTAATTTCAAAATAAGATTGGGGATTAGGCGGTGATCTGTATCAGAAACCTGAAATGAATCTTACATGAGGTAAAGGACCTTATCTAGACTGATGCCTGAATAATTTAATGATTTTTTCTGAACTAATGGTACCCAGAGGCATGTATGTTGAATATATAATGTGAGATCAGCTATCTTTATCCCCACGTTGGTAACAAATCTTTTCTCTCTACCATCTTGCATTGCTGTCATCATTCTGGAGAAGTGACTCAGTCTCACCTGAAGGGAAATGGAACTAAATGGTTGGGATGGCTGATGACATGTGGCTTATGACTAAGAATTCCCAGAAATGAAGGGCTGATCTTTTCCCCTGCAGCAAGGTACAGTATGGCAGCTTTTCCTGAGACTCGATTTAGTTGCCAATTTCCTTAATCCAAGGCCAGCGAGTACCTAGAGGAAGCAATGTTGAAGGACAGAAAGAAAATGGTCTGTTTGGCAGCTCTGCTCATGCCCAATATAAAACACTGCTGATTTATGGTGAGAGTGGAGCTGATCCTAAAGAATCCAATGAATCAATTCTACAGCAAGAGTTTATCAGTGCTTATTTATTTTTAAGAGATTAAGTAATCCGCTAAGGCAAAATTGTAATGATTGGTCTAATATACTGGTTCCTAAACTTGGTTGTACACTGAAATCTCTCGGAAAGTTTAAAAATATATATACTAATGCCTGGGCATCAGAATTTTTGAAAGCTCCCCAAGATCTAATATAAAAAACAGTTTGAGGACAATTAATCTGAGAAATACTCTTTTATTTTGAAATTTGGTTTTTGAAGCTTTCTCATTTCTCATTTCATTTCCATAACCGCTGTGTACACTGGTCTAGGCAGAGGTTGTTCTCTATGTTAGATTGGAGATACTAAGGTGAAACAAGCTATCAAATGTCCTGACTCTACTTTGATACTTTCTTTCATTTAATAGCCAGTGTCATCTTTGGGGTGAATGAAGGATAAGAGACAGAAGTGCTCATGCTTAAAAGGACACTACTGTACGGCAGATAATCTTCGTGAAGGGATATTTGGATTCTGAAGCCTTTTCACTGTTTGCCAAACATCCCACATGAAAAAACAAGTTTGCAGGGCTTTACAGAAATATTCCTAATAAGTGCCTGCATTAAAATTACATGGAGATCTTGTTAAAATGCAGATTCTAACTCCAAACCCCCAAAATTGGTTATGCTCAATCAGAAATAGATCTTTGGAGTCTGCATTTAAAAACTCTCCAAAGTGATTCTTATGCCTACTGAAAGCTCTAGGACCATTACACCATGAAGCTCTCAGACAGTGTTGCCTATTGTCCCAGCGTTGACCTAGATTCTAGTGACTCTTTGCACTGAAATTTAGAATTAAGATTTAGCCATCTGTTAAGCTCTATCAATTCTGTTGCAAAATGAGAATCTAGAACACTCCTCAAAATCTGGTTGCTGAGGCAACAGAAATATTTCTCCTAGAATGTCAATATACCTGAGGTTCAGCTAAATAAACCTGGTAAAAACAAACAAACAAAAAAACAGAACTACAGTGAAACAAAAATAAGTTTTTATATTGGTACATGGGTTCTGGTTATGTATAGTCAAGAAATGCCATGTGCTTCTTGTGCAAAATCATGATTGATGTTTTCTATTTATTACAGAAAAACATCGCGGGAGACCAAAGATGTAGTGGAAGGACACTGATTGAATTTAGTGTCAGAAAATTAAGCCATGATTTCACCGCTAATTATTCAGGTGACTTTGGGTAATTCACTTAACTTCTCTGATTTCAGTATTTTCATTGCTAAACGAGATTAATGCCTTCTTATGCCAATGTAATAGAGCTATTTTAAGTTGCAAATGATATACTTAGTATGAAAGGGCATACTTAAAAACTAATTAATTTTATACAAGTATAATTATTTCATGGTGGTTACAATGGGATCTTCTTTAATAGCTTTAGATAATTAGAGAATTGCTTCCATGTGGGGTCGTATTTTTGGTGGTAGGGGAGGGTAAAGATAGATGTATAAATCTTAAGAGAAAATTACTCTAACAAATATTTATCAATATGGTACAATGAAGTAACCCTGGAATAAAACTATATTTTATCCTGGGGCCAGTGTAATGGGTAGTATCATAGTTATTCTTAATTTGTTTACTAACATATAATAAAATATTGTGTAGTAAAATATTGTGCAGTGTGTAAAATGCATTTTCAAATGCATTATAGCATGATGATACTGACAAATGGGAAAAAAATTTAACTTGTATATATTATTATGCCAATATTGTAAAACACATAAAAATAAACTAATTCAAGAAATGATGAGCACCTATTGTATAAAATGTGAAATGTTCTCATGCTCTTTCCTCAAAAACATAACAGTTGAATGAAAAATGCTCCATTATATATTAATAACAATTTTTTGACCCATCTCTTCCAAATGGCTATTTTGATGGTTGACATTGTTGTTGCTGCTATTGTAGTATGAAGTCTCAGCAAAAAAAACCTCACTGATTAGAGAATCCTCTTTCGGTCCTTTGAGCCTATAATCTCACATAAAGCAATGCTGTAAAAATTGTGTGTGTGTGAAAAAAATTACGTGTACATATACAGATTACTTATTGGCATACAGATGTGTATCTATATACACACACGTGTGTGTGTTTAGCTCTGGATTATAAAATTATAGTTTTGTTTTTAGTTAAAGGGCTATACATCTCTGTAAACAACCTAAGGTGAGGGGAAGAAAAACATTATTTAAAAAGGTAAGTCACCAAATAGAGATAACTTCCTAGCGCCTAAGGAAGACGGGTGGAATGATCCCAAAAGCATATGGATAAAAAAGCATCCTAATTCTAACAGAGAAAGTGCAACTGCTAGAACCTAGAGCATGACTTCTGGTTAGCACTTGTAAATCAATGCTCTACTGAATTGAATAGATAAAAACTTTGTCCAAACTTTTCCAAGACCGGGCAGTTTCACAGGATGTCATCTGCCTTCAAACACCTTGAGGAACATAGCATTTTTTTTTTTCTGTTCGTCACCTATTAGCTGAGAGTCTCCTTTGATTAGTCCTGTCATCAACAGGGTTATCTTTTCTTTGCTGGCTTAAGGAGAGGTAACAGGATAGTTGTATGCCTTTCCTTTCTCTTTGTGGGAGGAGGAGGAGGGAACAATTTAGTTCCTAAATAATTTTGAAGGCAAATTGTGTTCTCTAAAATGAAAGTTAAGTAATCTTATCGGAGTTTTAAAGTTCAAGTTCAATACATGGTTCTACAAATAAAAACAAATTATCCAATGAACTTTCTTATATATAAATATTTACCTATATCTTTGATAAGATCCTCTAGTAGATTCTAAAAGGTAAAAACTCTAGGTCAAAGGATATGATTGTTTTAAAGTTCCTTGAACATGTTGCCCAGCTTATTTCCTGAAAGATTATACCAATTTACATTCCCATGAAAATGAATAAAGTGCTTATTTGACTTTGCCTGCAATAGAGATTAATTGTCAATTAATAGGCAGGAATCAAAGAAATAGTTTCCTTGTTTTCTTCAAACCTTATCATCAGGACAATTTTGTCAGATTTTCTTTTACCATTATGTATAACCTTAGCACCCTGTTTTCACTGGGTGCTCTTCATCAAGTTAAAAAAAATTACCTTCTATTCCTAATTTGATGAGAGGTTTTTTTAAAATCATGAATGAATTTAATTTTGTCAAATGCTATCTCTCCATCCATTTAAATGATAATTTCACATTTATTGTTTTTATTATAAATTCCATTGATTGAATATCTAATGTTCACCTAATCTTGCATTCATGAGTTGAAACTCTATATGATATGGTGTATTATCATTTTGTATATTGCTAGGTTCAAGTTGCTAATATATTAACAAGAAAATATATTCCTGAAAAAAAAAATAGTCTTTCAGAGTCATTTCTTCTAATGTTTTAGTCTGGTTGTTTAAAACAATGTGATGTTGTCTTCATAAAATGACTTGGCAAGTCTCTCCTATTTTATGTAACAGTTTATGTAGAATTGGCTTTATATTTTTAAACTTATATTTGATGGAATTCACTCATGAAAGCATCTGGGACTAGAGTTTTATGTGGATGAAGGTTGTAAATTACAAGTTCATTTTTCCTAACAGATGTAGAACTATTCTTGTTTTCTATTTCTTTTGTGTACATTTTGATCATAGTGTCATTCAAGAATTTTGTCCATGTCATCAGCTAATCAAACCAAGGAAAGATACTAATTGGTGCATATACACATATTTATAAATATTTTAATTGTAATAATCTATATCTATAATTTAAGCAAACAAGAGTTCATACTGATGTCTCCAAATGTAATCCATTACCGTGCAAATACTTGTGGCATACTTTTTTGCTTATCTGTTAACTCCCACTCCTAAGCTGAGAAACGGTGTCCACCATCCACCATCCATTTACTTAATTGTTCAATTTCAGTGTACAGTACAGCACCATCAGTATTGGTACCTGCTAGAAACAGCCTTACTAACTAGAGTATAGCACTTGTACATAGTTTATTTTACTTTTCGTTTTACACACTCAAGTAATTTCCAAAGTTTGTTTAGCCCGTATCTTTTCCCTCAAAACCTTTTATTAAGTTTTTCATACATCTGTAATACAGTAAGATTCTCTTGCCACAGTCCACACTTCTTCCTAAAATCCTCCAACTTCAGAGATGATTTTTAAAAATTAGCATGCATTAAGGTTCACACTATGTATTGTGAAGTTCAATGGATTTTGATAAATGAATAATGTCATTATAGTATATACCATTATAGTATCATACAGGATAGTTTCAATACCCTAAAAATCACGGGAAGTTTACCTATTTAACCATCTCCCTCTCTCACTGAGCCCTGGATATCACTTACTTTTTAACTTTATCTGTAGTTTTGCCTTTTCCAGAATGTCCTCATAATGAAAATCACAGGGTTTGTAGTCTTTTCAGACTGGCTTCTTTCACATAGTAATCAATACTTAAGGCTCTTCTATGTATTTTTATGACTCATTATCTTACTTTCATCATTGAATAATGTTCCATTGCATGAATGTATCACAATTTGTGTATCTCTTCACCTGTTGAAGAATTTGGTTCTTTCTAGGATTGGCAAATGTACATAAAGCTGTTCTAAACACCTGTGTGTAGATTTTTGTTTCATTATAACTCTTCACATCAATTAGGTATGTACCTAAAAGTGTGACTGCTAGATCATAAGACTAAATTCAGCTTTGTAAGAACCTCACATACTGTCTTCGAAAGTGGTCATATCATTTTTCATTACCACTAGCAGCAAATAAAAATTCTTGTTCCTCTGCATTTGCACTAGCAATTGGTATTGTTAGTGATTTTTTTCTTACTTGTTTTGTTTTACCCATTCTAATAGATGTGTAGTAGTACCTCCATATTATTTTGATTTTAACTTCCTAATGGCAAATGTTATTGGGCATTTTATATGTTTATTTACCATCAGTGTATCTTTTTCGATGAGATGTTCAGATCTTCCACCCATTTTTAGTGGGTTGTTTTCTTATTGCGGATTTTTAAGCGATCACTCTACATTTTGGATGCAGGCCTTCTATCAGACATACGTCTTGCAAATATTTTATCCAAGTCTATGGCTTGTATTTTTATTTTCTTAACATTGTTTTCAGTAGATAAATTTGTAATTTTAATAGAGTTCAATTAATTTTTTTTATTTCACAGGTTGTGCATTTTATATCTAAAAATTCATCACATAAATTTTCTCCTGTTTTATTTCAGAAGTTTTGTAGTTTAGCAATTCATATTTTAAACTAAGGTGCATTTTGATTTAATTTTTGTGAATGGTATAAGGTCTGTCTAGTTTACCCTTTTTTTGCATGTGAGTATTCAGCACAATTTGTTGAAAATCCATGCTTTCACTATTGAATTGACTTTGCACCTTTCTCAGTTGATTGTATTTGCATGGGCTTATCTATGGCCTCTCTAGTCTGCTCCATTGTTCTTATCCCTCCAGTTCTGTTCTTGAGTATTGTGTTAACTATTCTAGGTCTTTAGCCTTTAAATATAAACTTGAGAATCAGTTTTCTAAAGAGCTTACTGAGATTTGATTGCAATTGCGTTGAATCTATAGATCAAGTAGAAAAGAATTGACATCTTAATAATATTGGGTCTTCCAATCCATGAACATGGAACACCTCCATTTATTTAGGCATTTGATTTATTTCATCACAGCTTTGTTGTTTTCCACAATTAGATTGTACACATATTTTGTTAGATTTATACATGTATTTTTTTTTAGTATTACTGCAAATGGTATTGTTTTTATAATTTTAAATTCCAATTGTTCATTGCTAGTATACAGAAAAGCAATGGGCTTTTGTATAGTAACTTGTAACCTATCACCTTTCTATACTTGCTTCTTAGTTCCAGGAGGGACTTTCTACATAGACAATCACATTTTCTGCAAAAACAGTGTTCCTTTTTCCTCATCTATATTTATTTTATTTTATTTTCTTGTCTTATCATGCTAGATAGAACTTACAGTACCAGGCTGAATAGAAATGGTAAGAGAGGGCATCTTTACCTTGTTTCTGATCTTAGGGGAAAGTGTCCAGTTTCTTACCATTAAATATGAGTATAGATTTTTGTCAAGTTGAGGATATTCCTGCTAAACCTAGTTTGCTAAGTTTTTGTTTGGTTGGCTTTTGCTCGTTTTCAATCATGAAAGGTTGTTAGATTTTATCAAATACTTCATGCATTTAGTTATATGATTTTTCTTTCTTTAGCCTTTTGATGTGGTGGATTATGTTGATTTTCAAATGCTGTACCAGACTTGCATATCTGAAATGAATTTCACTTGATCATAGTATATATAATGCTTTTTATACATTGTTAGATTTAATTTGTTAATAATTTGTTGAGATTGTTGCATCTATATTCATGTGAAGCATTGACCTACAGTTGTTTCTTTTTTCCTTGTAATATATTTATCTAGCTTTGTTACTAGAGTCGCCTTGTCCTCATAGAAAGAGTTGAGGTGTTTGCTTTGCTTCTATTTTCTAGAAAGATTGTGGAGAATGAGTACAATGCATTCTTCAACGTTTGGTAGAATCCATCATGAAACCATTTGGACCTATTATTTCTTTTATTGTAGGTTATCAATTATTAATTCAACCTATTTGATAGATATAGGCCTATTCAGATTATCTGTTTCTCTTTATATGAGTTTTAGTAGATTCTGTCTTCATGGAATTGGTCAATTTTCTCTAAGTTATCAAATTTGTAGGCAAAGAGTTGTCATAGTATTCCATGATTATCCTTTTAATTTTCATAAAATGAAATATAATAACCTCTTTTTCATTTCTGATCTTGGCAATTTAAATCTTCTCTTTTTCTTACTTTCTTACATATTAATTTTATTGATCTTTCCAAAGAAATAGATTTTAGTTTACATTTCTCTATTTTTTTTTTTTTTTTTTTGAGACAGAGTCTCGCTCTGTGGCCCAGGCTAGAGTGCAGTGGCCGGATCTCAGCTCACTGCAAGCTCCACCTCCCGGGTTCACGCCATTCTCCTGCCTCAGCCTCCCAAGTAGCTGGGACTACAGGCGCCTGCCACCTCGCCCGGCTAGTTTTTTGTATTTCTTTTTTGGTAGAGACGGGGTTTCACCGTGTTAGCCAGGATGGTCTCGATCTCCTGACCTCGTGATCCGCCCGTCTCAGCCTCCCAAAGTGCTGGGATTACAGGCTTGAGCCACCGCGCCCGGCCACATTTTTCTATTTTATTTTTGTTTTTAATTTAATCAATTTCTGCTCTTTTTTTTAATGTTTTTTTTCTTCTGCTTGCTTTAGGCTTACATTACTCTCTTTTTCTCAAGTTTCCTAAGGTAGAAGATTAAGTCATTGATTTAAGATATTTCTCTTTTTTTCTAACATATGCATGTAATTGTAAATTTTCCTCTAATCATTGCTTTTGTTACAGCTCACAAATATTGATGTTTAATTTTCATTTAGTTAAAACATGTTTAAATTTATCTTGAGGCTTCTTTATTGATCATGTGTTATTTAGATGCATGCTATTTAATTCCAGATGCTTTGATATTTTTCACCCAACTTTATATTACTGATTTCTTGTTTATTTTGTGCATCGAGAGCATACTTTGTATAACTTCTATTCCTTTAAATTTGTTAAGCTGTGTTTTGTGATTTAAAATGTGGTCCTCATTGGTGAATATTTCATGGGAGCTTGAGAAGAAAGTACATTTCATCATATTAAATAGAGTTTTCTGCCAATGTCAATTAGATCACTGTGATTGATGGTGTTTTTAAGGTCATCTATATCCTTACCAGATTTCTACCTGTTGGAGCTATCAATTATTAAATGAGTGGTGTTGTTGGAGTCTCCCACTGCAATAGTGGACTTGTCAAATTTTCTTTGCAGTTCTATCAGATTTCCTTTACATATTTTTTTGCTGTGTTGTTAGGTACATGCACATTAAGGATTGGTTTCTCCTTTCAGAAAGTTAACCCTTTTATCATTATGTATTACTCCTCTTTATCTTTCAAAACTGTCCTTGTTCTGAAGTGTGCTTTGTTTGAAATTAGCATAACTACTCTAGCTTTCTCATGGTTAGAGTTAGCATGGTATATCTTTACATTTAACCTATCTGAGACTTTACATTTTAAAATGGGTTCTTGGTAGACAACATATAGTTGCATCTTACTTGTTTTATTCACTTTGATGTTGTCTTATTTAGTGTATTTAGAGCATTCACATTTACAGTGATTGTTTATATAGTTGAATTCAAATTTAACATGTTTTAAACTGCTTTCTATTTGTTGCATTTGCTGTTTTTTCTCTTCTTGTAAAAAATTCTTCTCTCGTTAATTATTCATTTTGCATAACTGCATTTATCTCCACTCTTAGCACATGTATTATATGTATATTAAATTTTTAAATTTAATTTATTATTACTTACTATAAATTATTTAGTGATTACTGTAGTATTTGCATTATTCAATTCAAATTAGTCAAAGCCCATTTTCAAATAATACTGTGCCATTTCACATGTAGTGTACAGATATCTTGTAATAGAAAATTTCCAATTCCTCCATCCCGTTTCTTTTCTTTTTTTTTTTTTTTTTTTTGAGACGGAGTCTCCCTCTGTTGCCCAGACTGGAGTGCAGTGGCAAGATCTGGGCTCACCGCAAGCTCCGCCTCCCAGGTTCACACCATTCTCCTGCCTCAGCCTCCCGAGTAGCCGGGACTACAAGCGCCCGCCACCACGCCCGGCTACTTTTTTTGTGTTTTTAGTCGAGACGGGGGTTTCACTGTGTTAGCCAGGATGGTCTCGATCTCCTGACCTTGTGATCCACCCGCCTCGGCCTCCCAAAGTCCATCCCATTTCTTACGACAAAGTTGTCCTCTCTTTAACTTATCTATATGCTATAATTATCCAATACACTGTAACTATTAATAATTTAAAGTTACGTTTTAGATTAAGAAAAACAAAATACTTTATCTTTATTTGTTATTTGGTGATGTTCTTTCTTTTATAAGTGATTGGAAAGATTTTCTGTAAAGCCATCTGTGCCGGGAAATTTATTTGTAAAATGTTTTAAAATTACAAATTCATTTTTAAAAATCATTTGTTGGATTACTTAGATTTTTCTCTTTTTCCTTGTGTTTGTTTTGGTCAATTCTGTTTCACAATGACTTTGTTCATTTCCTTTGATTTACAAATACATTGATCAAAAATTATTCTCAGTATTCTCTTATCTTTCATATGTATATGAAAGATAATATATATGGAAGATACAATATTTTAAATAATAAATTTTGTAATTTACAAAAGTATTCTGGAATTTATATTTTGTAATATACATAATGCCCACTTTTACTTCCTAATATGGTAATTTGTACTTTTTTCTTTTCTTGATCAATCTTTTTAAAAAGGCTTATCCACTTCACTAATTATTTTTCAGAAACCAATTCTTGCCTTTTTGATATTCTCTGTTGTACTTTTGGTTTTAATTCATTCATTTCTAGTCTAATTTTTTTTTTCTTCTGAGTTCTTTGTGTTTACTTTAGTGTTATTTTCCTAATGTTTTAAGATAAAACATTAAATCATGAAATACAGCCTTTCTTTTCTGGTAGATGATCGCAAATCAGTGGTTGTTTATTTTTATTTTATTTTATTTTATTTTTTTGTTACATTCAGCTGTGTATGTAAAGCTTTAATATACGTGTGTGTGTGTGTGTGTGTGTGTGTGTGTGTGAGAGAGAGAGAGAGACAGGGTCTTGCTCTGCCACCCAGGCAGGAGTGCAGTGGCACAACCACAGCCTTGAACTCCTGGGCTCAGTGATCCTCCTGCCTCAGCCCTTGTGTAGCTGGGAATGCAGCTGCACACCACCATGTCTGGCTTATTTCTTAAATTTTTTTTTGGAGAGACATGGACTCTTTATGTTGCGCAGACTGGTCTCAAACTCCTGGGCTCAAGTGACCCTCCTACCTGTACCTCCCAAAGGGCTGGGATTACAGGCATAAGCCTGACCTCCATGTTTTTCTTTAGAAGTCATTCAAAATATTTTGCAATTTACATTGCAGTTTATTCATTGGCTCATCAATTATTTTAGGAGTTTATTGGTTAACATCCAAACATTCAAATTTTATTTTGTTTTATTTATTTATTCATATTTTTTGAGACAGAGTCTTGCTCCTTTGCCTAGGCTGGAGCGCCGTGGCATGATCTCGGCTCAAGCAATCTCCCAGGTTCAAGCCATTCTCGTGCCTCAGTCTCCCAAGTAGCTAGGACTACGGGCACCCGCCACCACGTCTGGCTAATTTTTGTATTTTTAGTGGAGATGGAGTTTTGCTCTGTTGACCAGGCTAGTCTCAAACTCCTGACCTCAAGTGATCCACCTGCCTCGACCTCCCAAATTTCTGAGATTAGAGGCGTGAGCCACCATGCCCAGCTATTATTTTTATAATAGTACTGTGTAGTATATTTTTCCATTGAACACACTCTGTATTTTTTTAAACTTTGAATCATTAAGATCAAATTTATTAATTACATAGTTCAAACCTATTGTATTTATGCTGACTTTTGTCTGCTTGTCCTATGAGTTACTGAAAGTTGTAAATCTCTCATTATGACGGCAGTTGTGCCACATTATACACGTTTATATATTGAGACTATGTTATTAGGTGAAGACAGATTTGTAATTGTTACAGTTTTTATTTCTTATTATTTATAATAATGCTTTTCACTTTAAAGTCTACTTTGATTTATTAGTTTCCTAAGTGAATTTTGGTTAATATTTGCATAGTATATTCTTTTTCCTATTCTTTTATTTTTAACCTCTCTACATATTTGTCTAAGGTATGACTCAAATTGAATGTGCATTTTTATTTTTATCAAATCTGAGACTTGTAGTCTGTTTACAGGCAATTTATCACTGATTTTTTAAAATTGAAATCTACTGTATTGCTATTTTTTTTGTTTATCCCATCTGTTCCTTTTTCTCTTTTGTTTCCTTCTTTTTAATTAGTTATTTTTTTCAGCTATCATTCCATTTTGCTATCTATTAGCTTATTAGCTAGAAATTATTTTTCTCTTATTTTAGTGTTTACACTAAGAATTACATCATAAACCCTTAAATTATTAGCGTGTACTCTTAATTAATACTTTGTTCTTTTCTTAGGAAACGTGAGCACTTGAGGACTCTTACATTTCATTTACCCCACTCAGGCTTTTTTGTATTATTGTCAAGTATTTTAATTATGCCTGCATTTTAAACCCCATGTTGTATTACCATTGTCATTTTATACTATCAGTATTCGTTTCTGTTTCCTTACATGTTTGTTCTTTCTAGTGATTTCATTTCTACTTAAATTTTTGCCTGGATTGATTTTCTTCTTGCGTTTCTGTCTAGGATCACTTTCTTTCTGCCCAAAGGATATTCTTTAGCATATCTTTTAGTTCATATCAGTTGGCACTAAATTTTCTCATTATTTTTCTGAAACTTCTTTTATGTTCATTTAAAAAATGTTTTCAGTTGGCATATATGTTTTGTTTGTGAATTTTATTTTTCAGTAGTTTAACATTAGCATTTTGTTATGTTCTGTATTTCATCATTTCCTTTGAAGATACACAGAGCTTTTTAAATCTGTGAATTAATTTCTTTAGTCAGTTCTGAAAAATTCTTTTTTTTTTCTGTATACATTTCACTTGTTGGGTGATTTCTAGTGTTTTTTTCCCCGTTTTGGTCATTTTGTCTTATTTGGAAATAACTAGTCATTTGGGATTGAATGCTTGATATTGTGTATAAAAGATTGTAGCATCTATGTATTTTTTTTTAAGTTCAAAGTTAGAATACGAGTATAACATCTCAATTCTATAAGGAATTGTGCTAATGTGAGGCTAAATTTCAATCCTTGTAACAACTGTGCTATTTTCAGTTCACCATTACTCCTCATTAAGTCATGAGAAATATGTAATCCATTAGTTATATTTTTTTGATTGGTTTCCTGGAAGTTTCATGTTAAGTTTAACATTTAAGTGCAACAATTATATTGACCTTGAGCTTGTTTCCTAGTTTTATAACAAACTTTTTAAAATTTTAGTTAATTGTCTTACTGTACTTGTATCTATTATTATAAAGATTCTCTAGTACTTTATAAAGTTCATTCACTCATTGTTTATTATCACTTGTGTACATTATTTGGGGCATCAAATTAGTCTATAAGGATGAATTCCAAATTTCCTGACTTAACAGGTCTTGCAATCAAATAGCTAGAATAGGAGAGAGAAAACTGTGTAACAGGTGCATAAACCACATGCTGTAGGGATGCAGACAAAGGAATAATACAGGTTTCCTAGAATGATGAGGGAGAACGTGGTGGGCTAGCACTGGAGCACATACTTTGCCAGGAGAAGGAGGTTACTTTAGGTTAAGAACACAACATGAACAAAGGTACAAGAACAGAAAAATAAGGTAGTTTGAGAGAAGAGCCTGATAAAGGAAAGGATAAATAATTGGAGGATATTGTTATGGGGCTGAACCAGGGCTGGGTAAAGCTTATTTAAAAACTAGTTTCTGAGATTCTTAAGTTGGTGATTCTGTTGCTAGAAATACGATCAAGTATTATTCTTTGGTGATTTTAAAATATGTGCCGGTTCTTTACCTCCCAAGAGATGTATTTACTAACTAAAAATCAAGAAACAATTGCTGCCTCCAGGGCTAAGAGTATCTAAGGAAAGAGAAACACACCCGCTTTTTTGGTCACCAATACTAATATTTTACTTTCTTGCATCTTGAATGGTAAGCTGAAGCTGGGAGTTGGAACGGAATACAGGCCGCTCTAGGGTGATGATTCAGGATGACTATTAGACTTGCAAAACTGAATGTGGGTGGTTTTGTTGTGTAATCTTTTGCCTTAATCTTTCTGCCTTTAATGAAGTGCTTTGACTGTCTCTTTTTGTGTGTGCCTGTTAGAAGTAGGACATGCATAGAGTTTCTCAATGGAACCTCATCAAATGTAAAGTCATGATTGAAAAATTGTTTGCCTTAGGTTAAAAAAGTCCCCTTTAGTTCCAGAAAAAAAAGAAAATAAAGGAAAATAAATATTAATAATTAAAGCCAGAGTTAGCTGTTGATATTACTTTATCTTGGGATACAAAGTCCAGAGAATTAAATAATTTGGTCAGATTTCCCTCCCAATTTAAGTGAATTTCATATCTGAGATTTAGTATGTACAAAGTTAGTGTACACATGCAATGTTGAAGAGAAAATTTGGCTATAAACAGCAAAAAAAAGTATCTAGTAAACAGTAAATCACCAGTTGAAGATTTTATCATTTTAAAAAAAACACTAAACATTTTTCTAAGTAGCATGCTATTACATCAACTTTCTCAATATTTCAGTCAATGTTTCCTCAGCAAACATTTATTGATTGTCTACTATATGCCAGATTCTCTGCTAGCCTTCAGAGACAGAGATAAGCAAAATACAGATACCACTTTTAATATTTTGAAGATTAGAGTCTAATGAGATTCATCATTTATCAAATAATCATACTTATGAAAGAATAATTCCAAATTAAAAAAAAATGCTCAAAAGAAAGAAGCACAATTCTATGAGTGCCAATAATGAAAGGATTGTAAATAAACACCTTCATTCTTTTTTGACCTCCAAAGTGGGTAGCATACAGAAACTTGCTACCATGAGCTGCTTGGTGCTGTGGAGACAACAGAAGCCTTAGAATTAGACTCTTGTTGTGAAGATGATTAGAGCTTTTCCATGATGTCCTTCAAGGTCAGAGACTGCTAAGAGGTTCCTGAAGTTAGATTTGTCCTATTCCTACCTGGACTAGCACCTTTACTAGTCCTTTGCTTTCCTCCAACCCACCTCTACGGTGCTGCCGGATAGACAGTTTTAATACTCAGCTGGTAGAGTGCCTCCAACCTTCCCAACACTGTCTGAAATTTCTTCTTTACACAGTTGCATTTCTCTCCTTCATATTCACTTAAAATCAAGTTCTAAATCCTGGCAAACAAGTTTCCATAATCTTACCAGACTCCAGCCAGTCTTACCAGATTTGCTTTTGTATCCCTCTTCTCCACACTCCTGTACCCCAAGTTACAGACTCAGTTAATATTTTCTAGCAGAATTATTTACTTCCCTGAAACAGGCATGTGCTAGTTCCTTTACTGGGAAGCGTTCCCTTTCTTCTTTGCCTGGGAAGTCCCAGTCCTGACTTCCTCACTGAGGCTCTCTCCTAATCCCTAAGATAGGGTTGATTACTTCCTTCTTGGTATTTCCTCAGCACTTTGGACCGGCAGCAGTTATAGCTGTCATCACTTTGTACTGTAACCATTTGCTTTTGTGTCATTTCATGAGTTAGAACGTCAGCTTTCGGAGGATGAGGACTAGGCCTGATATACTTCTGTAATCTTATTTTGGTTCTTCCCAGGAGGATACCTAATACCATGCTTTGCATATATTAATATGATTGTTTAAGGAAAGAAGAGGCCTACAGGTCCTTGGTGTCATACCTTTTTTATTTCCAACTAAATAATGAGCCCTAGTGCCTAGTGTGGTGGCACACACCTGTAATCTCAGCTACGCAGTAGACGGAGGCAGAAGGATTGCTTGAGCTTAAGAGTTTGAGGTTATAGTAAGCCGTGATCATGCCATTGCATTCTAGCCTGGGCCACAGCGAACAAGACCCTGTCAAAAATAAAAATTTTAAAAAATGAAATAAATAAATAATGACCTTTGGTATATTTTTAAAGAATGTATGAATGAAATAAAGAGCTCAGGTGGTTCTTAAAACTAAAACTTTGAGGACCAAATTAGAGGGCTCTTTGATACTCAGGGGAAAGAGTAGCCCCTAGCTCATATGGCAGCTATGTGTTAATTATGAGATGCTGTCCTTTTCTTGAGACCCTTTCCTTCAGTTGTTGTCCTAAATATACAAGGCTATGATAGCTACAGTAAAAGTTACAACTTTGGAATGTTGTGCCTGTTTGCACTTCTCAACCTGAATGACTATAGGTGTCTTTCAGAAAGATAATATGCTCCCTGTTATTAAAAAACACCATATTCCTGCTTTAAAAGGAAAAATAAACTTACAAGTGGAGCTGCAAATAGACACCATTGTCATTATCATGCTGAACAACAAATGACTGCTGAATACCTAGAACATGTAGGCGGTGAGGTGAAACTTAAGGAAGACAAGACGAAATAAATTATTTCTTTTTCAACTGAACTTCGAGCACATATTATTTCTTCTCCCTGATGGTTTATCCCTACCTACTTTGAAGTTTGAATTATTTCACTCATTCTGCTTTTCTCAAGCAGAATTGTTTAGGCATTAATGTTACCATTAAACCTAATTTTACACCAAAGGATTCTCTTTGGTGTTGGTTTATGTACAACAAGACCAACGGAGATGGGCAAGAGAAAGAAGTCTAAGTTCACTACCAAGTTAATGGATTAGGTAGATGAGAAGTATACATTTACACCAATTACTAAAATAAATGTTGCTGGGTAACATTTAAACCCATAATCGTTTTTTCCCAGTAATTTATCTATATGCTCCCATACCTGCCTAATCAAAGCAGTGGTTGATTAGGGATTATTGCTCTAAAAAAGAGAAATTTTCAAAGTACAATTAGAAAATTATTTGCTAGTGTTTTTCTGGAGTTCGGTTATAAATACTTAAGGTTAACTTAAATAATTTAGACAGAAAAAATATATCTGAAAGATGAGAGTTGGCTTCTTCCAGACCGTAAAAGCTTTCCTCACTTGGAAAGACAGAGTTATGATGCAGAGATGAGAAGATAGGTATTGGTAGATACTGGAGAGAAGAGTCTTGCTTCAAGAGCACAGCCTTGAGAAGGCAGCAAGACTTTAATATGCCCATATTGCACATGAATCTAGGCAGGAAGAGCCCAAAACTGCATCAGAGAGACTCCCATACTTCTTAGCCTGAGATAAAGCTGCAGGCCTTGGATGGCCATGGCAATGAGAGAAAGAAGCCTTTCAGGAATGATGCTAGTGGATTAATGACTAAGGAGCTGATAGGATTATGGAATCCTTAGGGTATGTCTGAGTGGACAGTTGGCTGAGTGGATCTGAAGCGCCCTACCAGAACTTAAAAAGGGAAGAAAGCCTGAACTGACCTAGAAGTTTTTTATTTTTTACCACATTGATGCAAAAAAACATGAAATAGAAATTAAGTCAATATTTAATGAAAATAAAGAAAAGCAAATTTCTTGCACATTTAAGTTTGTGGACTGAGATTCATATACGTTACAAAAGGAAAAAAAGGAGTAGGTGTCCTAGGGGTGGAAAGCAGTGTAAACTCAGCATGGACGAACCATGATGACTTTGAATTATCTATGGGAAAGTCAAGTGCTACATGCAGTGTTTCTACAATACAAAGATTTGTAAGACATAATCACTATCTTTTAGAAGTTTACAGATAGCCTATAAGGATGTGTTCTTTAAAAGATCAGTAATAATCTCAGGGATGATGTGCTAACTCTAACAACTGTAGAAGTAGTTGAGATGACAGAATGATCATTGAGGTTTTTGTAGTGAGGAAAAGCCCCACACAGGAGACTTGAACTTGGCCTTGAGAGAAATATAACACTTCAACAAATAAAATAAATCAGCAGTGGTGTGGTAACAAAATTATGCCTGGTATGTTTGAGGGACAATGAAGCCTGGTTATGTCAGGGCAGGTGGTTCTCTTGTGCTAGGACATAGGTAAGGCACATCGGAGTGCTCTACTTGGTTCAGGGAAGAGGAAGTATGGAATGCTCAGCTAAGGAGTTGAGCTTTAATCTGAAATCAAAAGGTAGCCATCAGAGGTGTGTAAATGGAAGGACTTTCTGTGAAACAGGATATTTCAAAAAAATTAATTCCCAAGAGTATGCAATTTTGCTTCTAGCAAATCAGGCACAGTTATATAAGATCATCCTAAACAGTTATTCCAATGAGAGAGACTATTCCACTAAAAGGCAGAAAAATTAAAGTTACAGACTCAAGGTAAAGAATGCTGGATGATGCATTTGTAACCTTATCTTTATATTAGAGATAGCCTATGTGGACTTGATTTGCAAATGTTAGAGACAATTACCCTTATTCCCTGAAAGACAATACTGACACGTGAATGAACCAGTAACCTACGTTTACTATTAGTTTAGTTTGCTCACTGAGCTTGAGGATTGTGTGAACTCCAGGTCTGTTTCTCAGAACTGGTTTGCATAGATGCTCCTGTGCCCTGTGGCGGCATATAGTCAAAAGTGTACTCTTTTACAAACAGAACCAGATTTATTCCTCTCCACTCAAAATCCTCCAATAATTTTTATCAGTCAGGTTAAATGAAATTTCCACTGCTTACCTTGGGTTACTTGACTCTATGTGATCTAGTCTGTTCTCTGCCACTGTCCCTGATTTTGCTTCCCAATCCTCTTGGCCTGCCTCACAAAACTGCAGTCATACTGGACTTCTTCCTATTTCTTTAACATTACAAGTATATTCCCTCCCAGGGTCTTTGCTTTCACTGTTATCTTTTCCTGGAACTCTATTCCTAAGATCGCTTATCCTTTCCACTTATTCAGGTGTCTGCTCAATTGTTTTCCCCGGAGAGGAATTCCTGGACTTCATATCTAATCATAGATATGCTGAATTTCACATCTAATCATAGCTTCCATCTTTCACTCTACCACTCATTTTTGTGTTTTGTTTTTTGCCTTGCTTCAGTTTTCCTTATTGTGCTAATCAGTAACTGACGTTGCATTAAATACTTATTTGTGTGCTTATTATTTATCTCCCTTACTAGAATGTAAACTCTGCAAGGTCGGGGTCTTTACCTAACCTCTCTGTAATTCCTGGCCTGGAAGAGGCTCTGACACATAGAAGGTGCTTGATAAATATTTGTTGTATAAATGAATAATTAAAGACCATTATTATTATTATCATTGTTAATAACCAGTATTTACTGAGACTTTATCATGTGCCATGAATGGGTTATTAGAGGTGGTACTTGCTTATTTCATTCCTTTCTCACAGGCACTCACCTACCTGCTAAGTCATAGACAGGTGAAGCAACTTGAGCAAAGTCACTCATCTGAAATACGGATGAGTCAAAATTTAAACCAGGAACTGTTGAACTTCAATGATCTTACGATATCAAGATTATGCCTGCTATGTCTGTAAATTAGTAAATCAAGGTAACTCTCTTAAATATAGATCCCCTTGTTAATATTAATTTTAAAAAATGGTAAATGTAGCTGAAAAGATGCTATTAGATTAAGGTCTAGATATTCTAAGAACATGTTTTCCTAGATTTTTTTTTTTTTCTTAAATATGTTCCCTGGACTTTCGTATGTTTCATTTCCAACAGCCAGCCGTTGGGGTGGTTCTTTTTGGGTGACTGCTCCTGGGATTTTTGGAACACACAGAAAACTGAGAGTTCCTAGGAGTTTATATGCCCCTGGAGAGCCCTCTACCAATGATTGGTAGGCACAGGATTATGAAATCTCAAGTTTCCCAGCCTTAGGTTGGGACTATTTTGGGAAACTTGACATTTCATAGTTCAGTGTCAAGTTCAGGCTGAAGCTATTGTCTCCTATCTTGCCGGATGCTGTATTCTTGCTTGTGTGGCTGCTTCTTCTCTCCTGTCCTGTTTCTGCCACTGTCTTACATGTTTTCTTGGCTAACTTTGTTAATAAATCATTTGTACATTAGGAATTTTTGTTATGGGTCTGATGGTAGGCAACCTAACCTTAATTAGTAAATCAGCCAGTTCATGTTATTGCCAGTGAGAATGCTATGGCCACACCTTAATTTCCTCTTCATGGGCATCCATGCCCTTCTCTCCATTCATGGTCTTTCCAGACTTGCAAATGTGAGATTCATACTCACTGGAGCCAAGCGTTAGGGGAGACTTACTGTAAGAAATAGCATTTGTAGGAAAATCACCTTGGGTGTGTATAGATCCTGGTTCTTTGCATTATGAAGCTCAAGCATAGATTTGCCCTAACTCACTTCCTCCCCACATTCCTGGCTGATAGACAAAGGCAGGGAAGAAGAAGGAGCTGAGTCACTGAAGTTTAATTCACTTTTCTGTTTCTTAGCCCCTAGAGCTTGGTTTAATTGAAGGTGGTTTCAGTAGGATTAACTTTGCTCCCAAAAGCATGCTTTTGGTTATATTGGAGCAGCATGACTACTTAACGTCTTTGAAGAATGTAGGTATTTTCTAACAGTGATGGGACTACCTCTCCAAGTGGGCCCATGGAAGTCATCTTCCCCTGTATTTTCTCTGTCTCTGTGTTGAAAATCTAGAAACAGCAGTGTATGGGTGCAGTGGCACAAGCTAACAGCATCAGATGACCAAGGTAGATACTCTTTCTAGAGACTCCAGTGGAATTCCCAAACACTAAGAGGTTTAAAGAAAAAACAGACTTGCCTCTGTATTTTGTAGGACCTGAACAGTGAAGGCAGGTTGCACTCTTCACCTAATATTCTAGGGAACAAATTTCACTCTCTGGATCCTCCTAGTGTGCTCTTGCTTGACTGAAGCTAAACTGGAGGATGCTTTGTGCAAGAACATTAAAGAAACATATAGGAGTGTTATTACCATGGCATGCCAGGAAGAGTATTGTACAGGGTGTGAAGAAGAGACATGAGAAGTCACTGGAGGTCAATCACTGACTCTGTGACCTTAGGAAAATAACTCAGATTATCTGAGTAACAGCATCCCCATCTGTAGAGAAAAGCAGTTCCTATGAGTTCACTGTGGTCAGCATTCTGCAACTTCATTCCTCTCTCATAATATCCTGTGTTTCTGTGGACAATGAATGGTTCCTGTATCAGCTAGCCACAACACAGAAAACTAGGAAACTCACAATCTGGTGTTCACCCCAAGTCACTGGAGCCTTCCTGCTTCTCCCAAATGCCTTCGTGTAAAACCTGCAAGTTACTCCAGGGGTAACCGAGCAATTGTCTAAATATTATGAGGGGTGGCTAGCCCCACTAGTGAGTTTTAGACGTTTAGCTGAGTTGTAGAAGACCAAGAAAACAGAGTTTTTCTAAAATTCTGTAAACCTTTCTGAGGCAAAAGTCCTGAAAGTAGGTACAGTGGCCTGTCTTTCCTGACTTTTGGTTATATGTAAAGCTGCGAGTCCCCATTCATGTTCCTAGCTTAATGAAGCGGTCTGTTGACTTACCCGCTACATTGCCATGTCGTTACGGCTTTGCCTGTGATATTCATTCTGCAAGACAGTCCAAATGCTTCTTCTCCTCTGACATTTCTCCAGATTTCTCTAATCAAAAACATCTTTTCTTCCCCTGGGATTCTCCCAAGTAGTTCATACTGCCGTCTCACTTGGAAAGACTTTATACATGTTTGTTTATGCATCCCTACCTTCTCCCAGACTCTAAACTGTGCTCACCTGAAGGGCAAGGGCTAAGTCTTACATCTGTCTTGCTCCGAAGAATGATTCATGGACACTGGTACCGCTAAAAATGATGGACTTCCAAGCTCAGTAGTATTGGCACATGTTTTATTCAATCATTATAGAAAATCCAGCATGATGCAAAGGGGAGAGCAAAGCCTTTGGAGTTAAAAAAAAAAAAAAAAAATCATTTCAATCCTGCTTCTTCTATTTAATCTGTGCGTGGGCTTAGGTAATTTGTTTCAAATATTTGAATTTCTGCTTTTTCATCTGTGTGACAGTCAATTTTAGATGTCGACTTGATGGGCCCAGATCGCTAGAAAAACATTTCTGATTGTGTCTGTGAGGATGTTTCTGGAAGAGATTAGCATTTGAATCAGTAGACTGAATAAAAAAGATCACCTTGACCAATGTGGGTGGCATCCCTTGGGGGCCTGAGTAGAGCCAAAAGGTGCAGGAGGACAAATTTGCCCCCTGTTTGAGCGGAAACCTGCATCTTCTTGTGCTTTCAGACATCGAGATTCCTAGTTCTCTACAAGGATGCACACAATCCACCAATGCCCTCCTCCTCCCGCCTTGTTCTTGAGTCTTTGGACTCAGACTGAATTATACTGCCTGCTTTCAAGGTCTTCCAGCCCGCAGACAGCAGATCATGTGACTCCTCATCCTCGATCATCACACCAGCCGATTCTCATTATATATATCCTATTGGTTCTGTTACTTTGGAGAAGCCTGACTAATACAATCTATAACACGGCAATTCCACCACTTAGCTTGACTGTATGGAGGCAGAGAAATTGGATGAAAAAAAAATACTTAATGCAGCAACTGTTATGATTATGTTTAAGATTATTATTCTGGCCAGGCGCGGTGGCTCATGCCTGCAATCCCAGCACTTTGGGAGGCCGAGGTGGGTGGATCACGAGGTCAGGAGATCGAGACCATCCTGGCTAACATGGTGAAACCCCATCTCTACTAAAAATACAAAAAACTTAGCCTGGCGTGGTGGTGGGCACCTGTAGTTCCAGCTATTTGGGAGGCTGAGGCAGGAGAATGGCATGAACCCAGGAGGCAGAGCTTGCTGTGAGCCGAGACCACGCCATTGCACTCCAGCCTGGGTGACAGAGGGAGACTCCGTCTCAAAATATATATATCTATATATCTATATATATTATTCCAACACTATGAAGTTTACTTATCTGTACTATAGAAAGCAAAACGATAATAGATTGGAGGAAATACTCTAAACTTATGGTGCAGATTAATTCTGGCCCTAGGTAATGCAGGGACGTAACAGAGAAAGATGTGTATACCTAGAGATGGGCGATAAAGGGGATATTTACTTTGTTAAGTTTGACTTATATTAAAAACACAGAGATACATAGATTTGTGGTAAATATGAAAAAATGTTAATCATGATTTATGGGCAGTAGGTATATGGACATGTATCAATTATTTTTTAAACTTTTCTATATTTTTAAAAGAATAAATTCTATGTAGACTAGAAACTTTCCACATCACATCATAGAGCTTAATGTATGGTTTGTTGACCATGAAATCCTCTTTCTTCAATAGAAAGTATGCCACTAGTAAATCAAGGGACAATCAAGGAGAAGCTAGAGTAGGTTTTCATAGAGCTTTAGACTCCCAAATGAAAAAAGTAAAACCTGTTGAGATCTCTAATATCCTAAGGGGTTATTTCCCAGCTAAGAATTAGGAGTTACCCTATCTGCAAAGCTCTGTCCCTTCTAGATAGGAGCTGAAACCACAGCTGATGTCAGATCTAGTGTGACTGAAAGAAAACCTTCAAAGAAAAAAAAAATATGTATGTGAAAATAAATGTTGAATACACCTATCTAGTATCTTTTAACCTTTCTACTTCCTTCCACTGACAGCTATTCAGAAAAAGCAAAACATACTACCTGTTTTTCCTGTTTGCAAAGTATTTATTAGCATTTAAAATAATAATCCACCAAACCTTCATTAAACACTCATTATGTCTTAAACACTTTATTTAGGGGTTGGACTAGAAACATTTTGAATGGACACTGTGAGGGATCAACTTTCAAGTGGTATATGACCACAAAACAGAAAACACAAAGCAGATTGTGGTGACATCCATAGAGGCAGGGGTTACATTCAAACTACTTAACAACCCACAGAGAATGGGCACAGACCACTCAGAATGTACACATTTACCAATCAGAACAGGCAGCTTGCCTTAAAAGATATATTTTTAGGGGGTTTGAAGAAAGAATGAGCTTTCTTGTATCAGGGAGAACCTGAGATTTTCAAAACGCATTTTTCAAAGACAGGTGGTTTAATTGGCCATAGCTGAGAGTTTTATATATGTATATATTATATTGTGTGTGTATGTGTATAATATTAAAATGCTTTTTAACATTCAGAAATAGAAAAAAGAAAAATAAAAGATGATCAAACTGAGAAGTCAAGTTTGTTCTTATCTATCATGAAAACAGAAATACATCTAAGTCCTACAAAGTCTTTCCAGTGGTAGATAATCAAGGAAGCTTTGTTGTGGAAGTAATAGTTGAGGTAATTTTTGAAAGACAGAAAGAGGTAGATTGAGATGGGTGACAGTAGGGTTGAAGCATTCTGTTGAAGAGAACAACATAGAAAATGCACAGATATCTGAAAATTCAAGAATTGATTTGTTGAATTCTACAAATAGTTATTGAGTGAAGGCTAAGGTAGGCTTCATCAATTAACAAGGCAAGGAAACCTGCCTTGTGAAGATTATATTCTAGCTGGGAATGTTGAGTAAACAGAATTGGTTGGAGCATCAGATAATATTAGACTTAAAGGGCAAATCAGTGACAAAGTTAGATAGGCTTTATCCTGCTGACAATGGCCAGTCATGGAAGGGTTATGTTTTCAATAAGGGGCTTAAGGGGCCTAGTTTAGTTGGATGTAATCTAGGGCTGACAGATTTTGGAACACATACTCTGTGTCCACCCAGGGAAAGTCCACAGGCTTCTTTTCTTTGAGGTGTGTGTGTGTGTGCAGCCTAAGAGCGTGACCCACTGAGAACTTATTTTCTGATTAGAGACAACAGTACCATGGCAAAAAAAGAGCCAAACTAGAATAGAAAGACTTGCTGATTCTACCACTAACTAGAACAACTTTGTGAACTTAGACATGCCTGTAACTTCTCAGAGGCTCAGCTTCCTCCACCCTTTGTAATGATAATGTTTGCTCTGTCTATTCTGCAACGTTGAAGAAATAAACAAGATAATTTATATGAAATGTTTTAGGAAACAGTGAATCAGTATATATTAAGAATATAAAGATTTTGTGTTTATTTATACAATTCATCTAGATCATCAGACCTATTGACAGATATACTTTAGCTATGTTTTACTTGGTTGCATTTTTTTAAATATATAAACTAGAAAATTGCCACTTCTTTTCCACTACGTTGATGTCATCTCTTCTGTTTCCTGAGAGATTAGAAGAGGGTGTCCCAGCTGAAAGTCATGCTATGAAGGAATATTGTCATGGAAAATACCTATAGCTGTTGCACAAATCTTTGCTTTTATCCCAGCAATTCCTATTAGCACCTTTGACAGCTTTTACCTAAATGTTATTAATTCTCAAGGTCTCTTAATTTTAGCTAAGTAATGTCAGTATGTAACCAAAATCCCATTTTCTTTCTTAAATGGTGGCCTACCTCATGGCGAAGTATACATTTCTAGAACACTGAAGCTAGCGGAGGAGTTTGAGATCTTTTACTCCAGCCTCTTTCCTCTTAGAGATGGGAAAACTAAGACCCATTGTGTGAATTCCAGAGTTCTTTAGGCCAGGGGTGTTTGTGGTAAAACCCAGCAGCATGGGGATGAAAAACAGTAAAGCAGAGAGAAGGAATCATTCGTAAGCACCACTCAAAAGTATTCATTGACAAGTTCCATTGAGAAATAGGGAGCAACAGCAATACAAGGGCATCACTGTGGTACGGAAGAGAGACTTCTTCTAAGTAGAGGTTGGGTTGGGTTGTACTACAAATGAGAAAGGGAAGTCTGAATCACCTGGTTCTTCTTTGCCTTGGTGAGAGAATCTGGATAGTTCCTTTTCCTGCCTGGGCCTCAGTTTTCCACTCCAGAAAATGAGGAGTCTAAACTAGATGGCTCTTAAGTTCCTTCTAGGTCTATACTTCCGTGATTCATAGAGCTGTTTATTTTTCAACTTTGAATCTCCCAGTGCTTTGCACATAATGAGAGTCTGACAAAGGCAGCTGAGTAACCCCTGGGTCAGGAAGCACAAGGACAACCCTCACCAAAGCCCATGTGCTTCCTCCATGCAGACCTTTGCTGAGGTCCACCTGCTCAATCAGATTCTCTCATTTTCTCGATGTTCACTACCTCTAGTTTCCTCACTGAATGCACCCAACCCATTCAACATGAGGAGGAAAGACTGGTATTACACAAGGACACAAGAATATCATGGAAATAATTGGAATGGCATTCACTAAAAAAAAAAAAAAAAAAAAAAAAAAAAAAAAAAGTCTTTCAGCCAAGAGACAGGGAAGCGCTTTTCCTCAGGGAAGGAAAGAAGTCATTACAATCATGGGAGAGAGGCAGACACTCACCACTCCTGATGCTCTACCAAGGGAGGTCAAAGTGTTACAGAGGCTGTGATGATGAGCAAAGACTGTGGTATTGTACCCCAGGACAAGAAATAATGAGGCTTAGGAGATGAAAGATGGAGGAGAGAGCCAGCCAAACTATGTTCTTATGAATAGGATATTATACCAGGGAAGAAGAAGGGCAGTATCTGAGAAGACAGAACTCTATTGATTGCCAAATGCTAATTGAACACTGGCCAGCCACAGGACAGTATTACACCTTCTGCTGAACCTTTGGTGACACTAGGCTTAGCGATGGTTTCCTGCCTTACATGTGACTCTTGAAAGAATCATGGGCCTTAAAGTGGGGATTGGTAAGAATGAGGTGGCAGGTAACCACCTCCAAGGCATGGTTAGAAACTCCTGGCAAAATGCACATAACTGTAGTATCTCATGCACCATCAAGGAAATTACCATCCAGCCAGGAACATCAGGTTTGAGTACAGAAGATAGAAAAAATGTGAATGTCTTCAGCAGAAAGGACAAAGAAAGACAGGCATGGAAATGGAATATTCCAAAGACAACTTTCATATCATTTTGCTGAGTTTGTGCTGCTTATAAGGGAATTACTTAGGGTGACAACAGGACTCCGAGAAAGCAAAAGACAAGGAAAAGGGATATTGAGATGTCCCTATCCCCAAGTAGTAAAAACAAAAATTATATATATGCACACACACACACACACACACATATGTGTATATATATATACATACTTCTCAGTGTCCTGAAAGCCATTTTGAACACCAGGTGGTGTTAGGCGAATATTTCCTAGGGCTTCTTCTGCGTGAGTGAGGTTCACAAAAGTGTTCTATTTCTTAGAATATTATTTCATGACTGCCATTGGATATTTACGGATGTCAGCATTTGTTCTGAGATACCAAATGTGCTGATACCTGGATGCCACTGTAATTCCAGAATTCTTTAGACAAACTTTCTAAACATTTCCAAAATGCATTTGGCAAGAGGCCCCATGAAATGACACAGCAGAATTTTCTCTATTCATTTCACAGTCCAGAATCTGACAATGGGTTGACCTTTTTGTTCTCTCTCCTTTCATTCTCTTTTAAAATTCCACCGTTTCTGTACTTTAGGGATTATGAGTGCTTTCAAGTGCTTTCTCTAACATTTAATCATCAGTGAGACAAAATCGTATTAGGAAGGTATTGATAAGTTGGAGAAATATTGAAGACCGCTGATGCAAGCTTAGCTAAAATACAGAAGAGCAGGCTGGACGCAGTGGCTCATACGTGTAATCCCAGCATTTTGGGAGGCAGAGGCAGGAGGATTGCTTGAGACCAGGTGTTCGAGGTTGCAGTGAGCTATGATCGTGCCACTGCACTACAGCCTGGGTGACAGAGTGAGACCCCATCTCAAAAAAAAAAAGTAGGAGAGTAGAGCAACTTATAGAAGGTAGTACCTAGAATTTAGGAATATTGAACCATATTCAAAGTCACCATAATTTCTTTCACAGAAAAATAATAGCATTTCTAATTACAGAGCAAATGTCAGAGAAGTTAAAGCATTCATAGGATTTGTACTTTCTGCCTGGTGTTTCTGATGCCAAGCTCTCTCTGCAGAAAATTTTTGTCCCTTGTCCTGTGTCAGACTTTTACTTGAATTGCGAAAGGTTGGTTCTCCAGCATGCTAGGCCTTGAATTCTAATCAGAATCACAAAAGGGAAGTTCACCTGCCAGTACTTGCCACCCACCTGGCACATAGACAGAGTCAGGATTAGTGTAAGGAGTTACAAATCTCATAAATTTCAAAGACACACCCAACATGACTCTAAAACCGCAAAGTTAAATTAGTGAACTACTCTTATCTGAGAAAAACATATATGGTTAGTACTCTACGAAAAACCTTTCTAAAGAAGAAACAAGATTCCCGTCACTTTTAGGTCTGCATTTAATGAAGATTACAGCTTTGAGATTGTTGAATTTTTTCTCAAAACTCTAAACCCATTTCTGTATTGGAAGAGTTTTTTCATGCCATCCTTCAGCTGTCTTCCAAAAGATATTACTGAAATACTGACAAGTTAGGGGTTCAGACCTCTCATCTCGCAGATGTTGAAACTGAAATGCAGAAGATTAAGCACCTGGCCCAAGTCACCAGAATCCTCTCAGTCAAGTGTTCTTTTCACTCTGCCTCTTCATATTTCCATGAAATCTACACATCTACCTAACTTTCTTTGGAATAAGTCTGAAGCACCAGGGGAAAAGGCATAGTGTAAATCAAATTTGGAAGAATGATAATGGACACCAAAGTTTTTATGGGTACAAAGAGGAAGCCAGGAAATCCATACTCAAGGCTGACAGTGTCCTATGTTCCAGTTTACCTAGTAAGAGAACTGTAATCTACGAAAGAGAAAGAATGGATAAAACGGATAACCACTCCCTTCTGCCAGTCTGTGGATGCCCTGACTCAAGATTAAGGGTATCTTTCCTGGATCTAGGAAGGTTCCAGTGTCTACCCACCTATGTGCAGACCTTTATTCCATACTTTTATTTTGCTACTAGGAATACAAAATAGTGTACCAAGGAAAGTCCTTGGGGTACCTTCTTAGATAATTTAGAAACTGCACCCAAAAGCAGAAATATGTTCTTGGAATCTCAGAGATTCTATGCAAATTATAGATAATTCAAGAGTATTTAATGAACATTGTTTTCGGCATTCTATAAAATATTAGATAAGTTATTCTAGCAAATCTCAGTCATCATTATCCATATCTTCTGGGTCTCATTAATGCTTTATATTTTTACCTTAGTAATTTTATAAAATACAGAATATATGTTGTAGAATAATTTTATAAGAAATTTTAATATAGACATAGTATATCTAAAATTTTGTTAATGATTTCAGTGGCACATGTACATAAAATAGAAAATATCTTCTGAACGCAATTAACTACTCATGAACTATCATGCAATTTGGGACATAGCTACCTTATATTGATTTCAAATACGCCTCTGATAAGTTCTTTTTTTTTTTTTTTAGACGGAGTCTCGCTCTGCCGCCCAGGCTAGAGTGCAGTGGCCGGATCTCGGCTCACTGCAAGCTCCGCCTCCCGGGTTTACGCCATTCTCCTGCCTCAGTCTCCCGAGTAGCTGGGACTAGAGGCGCCCGCCACCTCGCCCGGCTAGTTTTTTGTATTTTTTTAGTAGAGACGGGGTTTCACCTTGTTAGCCAGTATGGTCTTGATCTCCTGACCTCGTGATCCGCCCGTCTCGGCCTCCCAAAGTGCTGGGATTACAGGCTTGAGCCACCGCGCCCGGCCTACGCCTCTGATAAGTTCTAACACCATTACTTCTGATTGTTTATCTTGTATTTACACCATCAAAATAAAATACTTGAACAATTTTTTTGAATCCTTGATGGCTCATGCCTTTGTTGAAGAGAGGATGACTATGTTCTTCACTCCAAAACTGCAAAATAGTTTTTAAACATCAATTAGAATGATTAATCCAATAAGTTAAGTTTCTACATCATCTGTTTCCTTCCGATTACCTTTGATACACAGCAGCCTTTATTTGTCCACTTGTGAAGCATACTGGTAAATTTTGGTGCACAAGAATCATTAGAACTAAAATACTACTATCACATGTCCTTTTAGAAAACTGGATGGTCAGATTATTGTTGTGTAAACTTAAATGGTAAAATTCTTCCTATTGAAGAACTATCTATATTAAACATATACACTTTTTATCTTTAAGACTGTATTCCTTGGCCACTGAGCCTTGTGCTTGAGAAAATTCATCTAGCATATCATTACATGAAAACTCAGTTTAAAATTTAGCTTACACAGGCCATTTCACCATCATCAGAGTCTAGAGTGCCATTGTGTTTTGTATTCATATTCTGATGTCACAATTTTGAAATGTTTTTCTCTATCAGTTTTAGTATCTTTACCATTATGGGGAGAAAATGAAAAATCCTAACTGCAAAGATATTTTCTCCTATTCTACAGTTTATTGAAAAATGATGCAATGCTAATGAGCATCCCAGTAAAAAAAAAAACAAAAAAACAAAAAAACTGGATAATTACACAATAGTAAATAGTAAATTCATTTCATCATCCTTATAGGCTTCTTATTACATCATGTTTCTAGCCAATTCCCAATAGAACTACAATGAAAGCCATTTACATAATTTTAAATTTTCTAGTAAGCACATAAATGGGTAAAATTAATTTCAGTATATTTAACCCAAAAGATTTAATTTTCAACATATAATTTAAACAATTATCAATGAGTTATTTATATTTTTATTGTGATTCTAAGTCCCTGAAGTCTAATGTGTATTTTGCATATACAGAACATCTCAGTATTGACTAGCTCCATCCACGTGCTCAATAATTACACGTAGCTAGTGACTACCACATTGGACAGCACAGTTTTGGGCAATCCTACCATTCTTCTTGTTTTTTATTCTTTTTTTACTCATTAGAATTGATTGATAAAAATAAAGCCATTTTTAGAATGGCTAAAATAAAGTCTCAAGACACACACACACAAAATCACCAAGTTTCCACAGTGCATTTTGGATTTGTAAAAGCATTTAACAGACCTAATAATTCTAAGAAAATGCATTTTTTTAAAGTAGGTTTTTCTTTTACTCCAGAAGACCTCTAAGAGTAAATAAAAGTCATGAACTACCAAGCCATACACATAGAACTACTGAAAAACTAAAAATAAAAATTTAGTCAAAAGAGCCAAAATGATAGATCCATGATTAATCATTTTTATAGCTCTTTTAAATTCCTCATACTGGTATCATTGAATCAACTATTTCATTTCTGGCGCTCTATCACGTAGATTGCAAGGACTACGAATTGAATCTTTTGGTAGTTATAAGCTGTACCTGCTTGCCTATATGAACCTATCTTTATAATGTGATTATATCTATAAATAGAAAAACAAATTGATTACTATATATTTTTGCTATTCTGGAAATTTTTAAAATAAATCTAAGGCATTATATTGTATTTATGCCATCCAACGTTATCCCATAAAGTAATATACATTCTTATTTAATAAAAATAATTCACCCATTTTGATAGAGATAGTATTGGGTGAATCAATGTACATAACTGAAGGGTGATATTTAGCAATGAGTTTAAAAGGGAACATGGCCCATTCAGGGCCCACCATCTGCAGCATGCTCCCACATACCACAAGCTTATCTGCTTTCCACTCCACAGTACCGATGAGGTTACTGCCGAGTATCATCGGAAGGTCACTAAGTTAGACATGAGGAATATTTGAAGTCTAGTCCCTGTTCTAAAGCAAACTCTTTCTGACCTCAATCAAATAAAGTATTAAAACTTTGAATGTCTCATTCACCAAATGAAAATGCCATTCTGGTCTTTCCTATTTTGTAGGTTGGCTAAAATGAGAAAAGAATGATTATTTGTTCTCAGATGAGAAACATCAACATTTGAACCTCTGCAATGTTTCTCTCCGTATCTCTTCTTCCTCGATAATATAAGTAAGGCCAAAGGATGGAAGAATGGACAAATAGGCAAACAGACACAGATAGACACACACACAATTTCTTAATGAGTTTTTATTTATTTTCTGATTTTATTGCATGTCCTGGCAAAACAAAAAGAGACTGCAGACTGGCTTCTGGCTCCCCAAAAGCCCATACCAGAAAATACCAAAAGACAAGCAACTGAAGCTTAAAAAATGTATCACGTGTATAATACCTTTCGAAAACATTAATAAAGCATATAAAACTTTTAACATTTGCTTCATTTTGTACAATTATAAAAATAATAGAAAAAATATCCCTTTAACATTCAATATCCCACATACTGTATTTTAGGGAAATACCAAGAAAAAAAAAAGGTAAAAGGATTTAATGAAAACTCTGCTTTCTATTTCTGTTCATAAACATCTCCAAACAAAAAAACTTTTCAATTCTTCAGCTAACTGTATTGAGCTGAGGCCACGAGAACTCCATTAAGCCCACTTCTAGTGGTTTCTGTGCTTAGTATTCTTTTACCCCTTTCTCTGGCTACTCATACACTCAAGGAGAGTAGGTTGCCATGAGGAGGTAAGCCAGTAAATGCCTAGCTTTGGCTAGTGCCAAATCCAAGAGACATAGTACAGGAATTTGCAAGGCCCTAGCGTCACCTGAATAGTACTGAAATAGCTCAGAAGTCCTAGGTTTATTCAAACCGTCAGTAAAGTAAGGAAGCAGTTTGTCCTTCTAGGACCAAGGAACAGCTTTCATTCTTCCCCTTAATGGGTTTGCAAAGCCACCTGCTCGTTCCAGAAGTTAACAGTGCTTATTACCATTTAAGTACAACAAAACTTTGAAATCAAGGACTCAATCTCTTTAACATACAAAATTTTAAAAAAATAATAAAAAAAAAAACTTTCCCTTCCCTCCCCTCTTAAAATTGTAGCATTATTTCTTATTTGATGTGGTATTCTTACTAAATGGTATTTTCATGAAAATACAAAAACAATAAAAAAAGGTTTCAAGTGTGGTTCTGGAAATCCCACTATCCCAAGAAGAAAAAAAAAAAATAATCAAAATACAAAGTATGCAATTTCACACAAAATATATATACACTTTTCAGAGGCAGCCCATACATTACATTTTAGAGCCACATTAGCCCTTTTGCACTTTAAAATTAAAATGGAAGCCTATGTGCAATGACAGCCCTTGACCAGAATGCATGGGAAAATTTCAGAGCTCATTTGCAATGCATGCAAAAAATGTCTTATATTTCTGAAAGATCTATGAGGAATATTGTCATTTACACGTTTTCCCAAAGTTTCAAGGCAACTCTTTGTTTAAGTGGTTTAAGCAACAGCAGCCATGAAAGCCTTATCCCTTGCTCTGTGGGGACCTTTTCATGTCTCTGGGTAGTCCCTAAGGGAGATGGACGGGAAACTGGGTTCTCACAGTTACTTGCCAACAAACTGAAACTCTTACTGGTTAAAAAAGGAAATAATACAGTGATGCAATGTATGCCACAGGAAAACCAATCTCATAATTTTATATTTTTCAAATCACCATTCCTATTGTAAACCTTAAAGATAGAAAGGTAAACAAGCCTCTACATGCAGAGTTTTATAGAATAGGAGGGTCTTTAAAAGAAACACTTACTGAGCAATATTATCTATGCTTCAAAAGATTTTTACAAAGTTGAATTTATGGTTCATTGAGATATCTTATTGTTTAGTACAGACTCAACATTTCTGAATGATTCCTATTTACCCTGAATATTAATAGACAGTAAAACTTCACTGTTAGAACTAGTTAGATGGCACTTGTCCCAATCAAATCAATCTGAATTCTTAGAAGAGTAGCAAATGTGTATTTGAGTTAATCAATCTAGTAGTGAAATTTAGTTTTAATACCTCTGTAATGGCAGCAAATGTTTTCCCAATCAATATTGTAACATAAGGTATCTGGTATTAAATTTAAGGGGGTTATTGATATGTTCAAATACATGACATCAGGTGTTTTTGAACTGGCTGCCATGGGCCTTTTAAGAATTTTCCTCATTCCCAACCAAAAACTAAAGAGGATGTTTGAACATAAACTTTTACTTATAACTGGATTAAATCACCCCAACGTGAACCATCATCACTAGAGGAAATGTCAGTAATATAAAATATACCAACACTGAGAAAAGAATACATATCTACAGTCTTACCTACATAATAAGCCATGGAAATGGATCTACTCAAAGGTTTGATGTGGCATGTATTTAGGATCCAAAGAACTGAAAGGACCTGTACATCATTGTCACTCACATGTAGCATTAAGCTCCAGATACCTATCGCCATACATGATACCCCTTAAGAGAAGGGGTATAGACAAACTATCCAAAACAAGTAAATTAAAAAATGGTCAATAAGTGCATCTCAATTTTCTTTCATTTAAATTACATTTTAAACAACACTCAATGCCCCCCACCCAGAAATCTATACTGTATATTTATATATTTATATATATAGTCTTAGACTATAAGGGTGAACATGCTTTATAAAAGTCAATGAGAAATCTCTGCAGCTTAAGGAGACAACCAACTCTTTTTTGCTCACTTCTACCTAGCCATGGCAGCTACAGTTCTGCAAGCTCTAGTTTTGAAGGCTTAAAGCCAGAATCAGAATTAGATGCCAGGTCAGATGTCAGGTAAGAGGTAGCCTCTTACTTCTCCTTCCCCTAAGAAATCAGACAGAAGAGGAAGGGGGGGAGGAGCTAAGGAGAAGGCTTTGGAGATTAAGCAGGAGTGCCTCGTAGGGGGCGGGCAGTTAGGAGAGGGTTAGGAAGAGCTCACGTGGTGAGGCTTCACTCCCCCTCCTCTTTGATGCGCTGTTGCTTATTGCGGCGAGCATCCATGTCAAAGTTGAAGTCATTCCACTCATCTCGGGGTGGGAAAGAGATGGTCTGGCGGAGGGTGAATCGCACCGCATCAATAACGCGTTCACCCCGGGTCTCACTGGAGCCAACACTGACTGTAGAGGCACTGCTTGGGGTCCGCAGGAGATGAGAAGGAGAGGAGAATTCATGGAGCTGCCGGTGGTCCAGGATGCCCTTCCAGATTGCGTGTCGAAATTGCTCAGGGATTTTTAGACTTGCCAAATCCTGTGCAATAGGGGAAGGTGTCATGGAGAATGAAAACAAGGAGAAAAACTGACATTTAGTCCATAACATGCTGTCATTCCCTGATGCTCTGGTTTAATTGATCTGAATCGACCACAAATTAGAAAATAAAATTAGTTCTCTGAGTCTTCAACTCTATGTAACTAAGCACAAAGGCACAGCCTTGAGGTGCCATTCCTGCCTGTGTATAACACTTCACTTAGTCTCTACTGGCCTCAGTTTCTTCATTGGTAAAATGGGGATAATAGCTAGATGAGAGGGCAAAAATCCCAAATAGAAACATGAGGTACCTACTGATGCTTGAATTTACCTGGCTAGTCACTAGAAGAAAGGTATTAATGGAATGTCACCACCACTTGGTTGAGGAGATAAGAAGAAAAGATTGAGTACTTTCTATGTGCCAGGCACTGAATTATTTTATATTCATGATATCATTTAATCCTCAGATTAGTAGTAAACATTATTAGACCTGTTTTATAGATAGAATAACTGAAGGCCAGAGAGGTTGACAAGTTTAAAGTCACATAACTAAGTGAAAAAATTAGGGACTTAGGGCATCCTCAGAACCTGAAATGGCCCTTTTATCTAAAAGGTCTTTTGGTGTTTGAATAAAGCAAGGTATCAAAATGCAGAGCAGTTGTGTCTATGTTCTGTGAATGGGTGCAGAGGTCATTACAAATAGGGTCAACCTTAACTAACTGTGGTGATTTCGCTTACATTTATCTGCATAAGCTCTTTTTTAGATTGTTTCAGTGATAGCTCATATTTTCACGGGGCAGAATGGTAGGTAAATAGCACATTGTGCTTGGAGTGAGAAAACCGTGGCAGAGGTTTTGATTGTCACTGACTGGCTATAAGACTTTAGCAAGTCACTTATTCTCTAGCAGCCTCAGTTTCTTCATCGGTAAAATGAGATACAATTGCTTTATAGGGCAAAAGATGCTATAGACTCATAGGTAAATACAGTTATGAAAGTATTTTATAAATTAGAACATACTCTACTATATAAATATTAACCATTTGTGTTATTATTATGTTGTATTGGTACCTCATTTTTGCTTGTTATGGGGACACTAATGAAATTCCCCAAATTTAGGTCACATTCCTTTTCCAGGAAGTGATGACGCGCAATAACTTAGACTGACTCTAAGAGAAAAGCTGAGAAAAGGGTATCTCTTTCTAGAAATATGCAGGAAGAAGCTGAGGTGAGGAGGAGAAGACTGCACAGCTTCCCAACATTTCTCAATTTGGAAATTTGTAGTTTAGTGTCATATTTTCTTATGGTGTGAATTTTCAGGCCATTAGAAATATTCCTAATCTTTTACTGTAGCAGAAGAATACCTTATAAAGAAGGTCAATCACAAATAAATACGCATAGTTTTTTTTTTTATGTTTTACTTTTAAGATGTAGTCTCGCACTTTCACCCAGGCTGGAGTGTAGTGGTGTGATCTCGGCTCACTGCAAGCTCCACCTCCCGGGTTCACGTCATTTTCCTGCCTCAGCCTCCTGAGTAGCTGGGACTACAAACGTGCACTACCACACCCAGCTAATTTTTTTGTATTTTTAGTAGAGACAGGATTTCACCATGTTAGCCAGGATGGTCTTGATCTCCTGACCTCATGATCTGCCTGCCTCAGCCTCCCAAAGTGCTGGGATTACAGGTGTGAGCCACCACACCTGGCCTAAATAAGCATAGCTTTTTATGTTTCTTGGATTGTTCCTACTTTTGAGGCTCTCAGTAAATGCAAAGCTCTTTGTAAATTAGACTCTGTTAATTTTCATGATGCCCTGGATAGATTTTAACTAATGACTGACAGGTGAGAAAGCTGTGGCCCACCGACTGGCATAGGACTTAGTCGACATCAGCAGAAATGAACTTATAGAGGGCATCTGCAGATCCTAATGATCAAGGGAGCATCTTGACGTATTCCCCAGTGGAAATAAGTGAGCAAGTGGAAAGTACAACTTTAAAAATATAGGGAAGAGGAGGATTCCCTGTTCCAAAGTGTAGGAATCTACTACAGGAGGCTCTCTCAAATACAGGGCAACTCTGTTCTCTTCAGTGGATGGAAGTAGTTGTAAAGTTCTCAGAATCATATTGGAACCTACTCTTCAAGCTTTCCCTGCAGTTTTCACTTACAACTGATTCTATCAGGGAGCAGCAGCCAGGAGTGATTTATGGGGTGAAGAGGGGTGGGCATAGGGGCAGTACACGATGTACATGTCACCTCATGGTGGGGGGCATTCTCACGCTGCAGGGGCATCTCTAGCATCGGTGCTCAAGGAGGGGGAAAAAAGAGGCCCCAACATAGAAGTAGCAGCAGAGGCAGAGAATGTCTTCTTCCACCAGTCCAAAGTACCCTCTGGAAGCTAGAAGAGAGGCTAGTGAACCCCAAAGAGAGCAACATGAAGAGCGCGGCCTAAGAGACAAATCAGATTGCCATAAACCAGAGCAACACTAGCTCCCGTGTGAGCAGTAGTTCAAAAAGTGGAGTAGGAAGCAAGAAAAAGTCCCCTCTCACCCAGCTTGTTTCAGAGACAAATCAAAGGATATCAAAGCCAAAAAGGAGTAATTTGAACCCAATATTTTATTAACTGAGGCCCAGAGAAGCAAAGTGATAACCCCAAGTTCTCATTGCTACTAAAAAGGGTGATTGGGATTTGACCCCAAGGCCATGGATCATGCCCAATGACTAGAAATGGCTGGGCACTATTATAAAATTGAAAATTAGTAAACGAACGTATAGTTTTAATTGAGAGGAACGGCTGAATCTCCCTTAAGGTACTAATTTAAAGAAAGGCAGAAAAGGCCAGTTAATAAAGTTAAAGACTGTAAGTTACACCTTTGTGTTCTATTCCTAGTTTTGTCTGACATGGTCAGGGCAAATGACTATTGTGCTATCTCTCCATGTTTTTAAGAGAATAGCACCACCGGTGGCCTGCTGTCCTTTCTGGGAACTTATACAGAGTAATGAGAACACTCGAGAATTTCTGCTAATTCTTTAGAAATTATAAATTTTTTGATTGTGGGAATAGCTCCTCTTTCCCGTCTTGCTAATAGTATCGGTGCAATAGACAACTGTTGACTGATGAGACAAGCTGAAGAAGATTGATTGCTAAGCTTCCAATGTGTACAGGTTGAGGCCTGGGAATCTTTCTAACATAGTTATGGGTTCCATCAAAATGGATAATTGGGGGGCATGACAAAAACAAATGTTTAAACTCTCAGGGATTGAACTACAAGGCAGTTGTCATCAGAGGAAAGAAATGAAGAAATAAAATTTGAGAAAAGTCTAACAGTTACTTACATCCATGGAGTAATGCTCAATCTGATAGATGGTGGTCAGCCCCTGGGTCGTGAAATAGTCCAGACATGATGAACAGCCCAACCTTGCTAAGAAACTGCAGAGGGAGGAGGGAAGAGGAAGGAGGAAACAGAAAAAGAAAGTTCACCCCAACTGCATTGGCGAGATAAGGGAAAACCCAACATTTTGCCCTTGGATGCCCTACATAAGAGATTAGGAGTGGATAACATATATGCAGGCCTTAAGTCTGAGGTCTGGAGATTATTGGTGACATGAAGTTTAGGTCTATAGAAATTAAAATCGACTATAAGGATTCCTGCAGATCAGTGATTATCATATGGTGATCTGTGGAATTCTAGGGTTCCGTGTAAGTGTCCTAGAAACCATTGCAAAGGGTGAAAGGGAAGTCCAGTGTTCGGGTTCCTAACTTTCTTGCTGCTTGGCTCTTCACTTCAAAAATAACATCTCTACTTTATTTGTTTTGTATCTTGGCTTTGTGAGAATGGTTCATGTGGTTAAGAAAAAATTGTAGGCCTCTACTCCATGAAGTCATTCATGCCTTTTGATTTATCTCCTCCTCAGGATACAGATCCCCTTCCTTTTGGTGCTGGTCTTAGACTGATGATGATGCCACCATCATCACGGAACAGATCCTGGGTGGACTAGGCCATCACTTTGCCATCCCTGTGATTGACATGCAGGAAAATCAACACAAATTGTTCCAGTAGCCAAATGAAACAATCATTCTGCACATGAAGCAGAAGAAGAAGATACGCACTGGGCAAGAAATCTGGGAACCTACTCTTGCCTCTGTGGGAAGCAAATCTTTCAGACTTCATGCATTTCTTTATTCTGCCTATCTGAACTCCCCCTTTGCTGGAGTGTGCCCATTTCTCATAGGCAAAGTAGTAAAGGCCATCAGTTTTTGAAAGTCCCTGTCATTTTGGATAACATTAAAACTTTTTGTGGACATCCAACTCCAAAATAATGGTCCCATGGTGGCTGAGAGCTATGAGGATTAGAGAGAGGAAAAGGAGCAAGATAGCAAGTTTATTGCCCTTTTGGAAACCCAGCCCTGAGCACCAACTTGAGGGCCGCAACTGACAATGTAAAAATGTGAGAGAGGAGGAAGGGAGTAAGTGAAGGCGAGGGAAACAGACATGAAAACAATATGCCTATAAACACACATTTTCCCTTGTTTCCATGCTGATTATAGTTTTCCTTGATAAAACATTGCTGACCACTCCACAGATCAGAGACAATAGTGACTGAACTCCAACCATAGGATTGCTGTCTTTCCTTCCAACTGTTTAATGGACTCTAACAGTATCCGCCCTCCACCATCCCGGGATGCTTAGGACAGGCCCCCAGAGGCACATGCTGTGGACTCACCTGACGATGCTGCAATCTGTGGGATATGGAGGTGGGGGGGTGCAGTGGGAGGTGGATGGCATGGAGAGTGGGGGAGGGAGTGCCTGGGTGGGGCTGAGTCCATTCATGTCTCCAGCCATTGGCATGTGGGTGCCCATCATGGGAACTGAACAGAAGCAGGAGGAACAGAAAGGGTTACTGCCATCATCATGCACCAGCATCCCCGTGGTCCATCTTGTCTGGTTAAATTTTATCAAGGGCCTAAACTACCAGCCTTCCTTTTTAATCTTCTCTCTCACTACACCCCTTCAAGTGGCCTCCATCTAGTCAAACAGAACGGTCAGACTCCAAACTAATTAGGCACCTCCTGACTTTTGTACCTTGTCCTAGAACAATCTCTTTCCTCCCCTTTCTCTACTTCTAATTCTGTAGTTGCTAATTGCTCTTAATGTTAACATATTCTTCCTTGTGTTTGCCTTCAAGGGTTATATTTCTGTCTCCCTCACTAACCTGTGCAAGCAGAGAGATTAGATCTTACAGGTGTCTAGATCCCTACGGTCCCTAGCACAGTGCCTGGCCCAGAGTAGGTGTTCAGTAAATTTAGGTTAAACGGATAAATGCACAAATCTGTGAATGAAAGAGTGACCCTTGGAATATTTATTTGGGAATAGGAAGACTGACTTCAATATTTAGAAGGACTCATGTGCCTAATAAATGGGGATACAATTAAATATTCTATTACTCCATTCTATTACTCCAGGGTTGTATACAGGAACACCACCAATACTTGCTGATATTTTACTAAACCATGAAGTGTAAACATTCACTAATAGAGAAAAAAAGCTTAGTATCAATATTTATGAAATGAATTTTGCCTTCATGTCAAAAAGAACAAAATAATTTACTAAAAGACTAATGTAATTTGTTTCTACTTTAGTGAGTAGCAGTATGCCTAGAAAACATCTTTGCCACTAACTAAAGAGCATAATCAATCACATCTCAGTCTGTTTCCCTTCTGAAATAATTGTGAAGTACAAATAAGAAAAAAGTAGGCAAACTGTAAGTTATACAAATGTGAACCATCATCACCATTATCACAATTTTGTCATCCCAAGAAGGAACTTGAGGACTCTAAGATGTCACAAGAAATAATATAAAGTTGAAAATAAGTGGTTTCTATTCTTTTTATGTCAAAGTAGACCTGTCAAGGGGTCAGGTTTTAAGCCTTATGATGCATTTGTCATTAGTGAGTGATCTCACTCTAAAGTCTATGTTTGCCATAACAGGCAACCATTCCAAACACACACACCTCTATCTCATTAAAATACGAATGTGTGGCCAGGTGCAGTGGCTCACGCCTGTAATCTCAGCACTTTGGGAGGCCGAGGTGGGTGGATCACCTGAGGTCAGGAGTTCGTGACCAGCCTGGCCAACATAGTGAAACCCCATCTCTACTAAAAATACAAAAAATTAGCCAAGCGTGGTGGTGCACGCCTGTAATCCCAGCGACTCGGGAGGCTGAGGCAGGAGAATGGCTTGAACCTGGGAGGCAGAGATTATAGTGAGCCAAGATTGCACCATTGCACTCCAGCCTGAGCAACAAGAGCGAAACTCTGTCTAAAAAAAAATAAAAAGCCAAAACAATGACTGTGTGCCACTAGACCACAGAAAGTCATAATCCTAGCCTCCCCTGATTTCTTTAGAAGAGACAACACTGAAATGCATGTTTAGAGGTTTGATCAAAATAATTAGGATTTCAAAAGCCAAGCTTGAGGGTACTGTTTTTTAGGTAGTAGGGACTATATGATAGCCATGCAATGTTCAGTCTTCTGAATCCTCAAGGGTGTTATACAATCTTTTGCATTTTTAACACCACTTTTTTTTCCTTCAAGTTTGTGTGTCCACTTTGCTAGATTTAGTCCTAGTGGAGAAGATAAGTGTATTTATAGTAAAGCTATATGCCAGTCAACATCCACTTGGAGGCCCAATTCTTACAGTGTCTTTTTCATTTGTACTTAGCTGATATGAGGAATGTGTGTGAGAAGAAATAAAAGGCAGGCTGCTTTGTAGGTCAATTCCTTACTGACTGTGTCTGGAATAGAATAGGTGAGTTTAAAAGGCCAGGATTATAGAGAAACAGACATAAAACGTTAAGTATATAAAGTGATAATTTTATGGATAGAAAATGAAGTATTAGAGAAGCAACTTCTTTGTTATTAGAGGTGTTTTTTTCATAGAGTCCAGACTATAATCTACTTTTCTAGATTTATTATTATTATGATTATTTTGAGACCGAGTCTCACTCTGTCACCCAGGCTGGAGTGCAGCAGTGTGATCTCAGCTCACTGCAACCTCTGCCTCCCGGGTTCAAGTGATTTTCGTGCCTCAGCCTCCTGAATAGCTGGGATTACAGGCATGCACCACCAGGCTCAGCTAATTTGTGTATTTTTAAGAGAGACAGGGTTTCACCATGTTGGCCAGGCTGGTCTCGAACTCCTGACCTCAAGTGATCCACCCGCCTTGGCCTCCCAAAGTGCTGGGATTACAGGCGTGAGACACTGCACTTGGCCTATTTCTCTAGATTTCAAGTTCACTGAAACATGCTACTTTATGCATGTTGCATCCATTTTCTTTTGACTATTTCAAAGGCTGCAGGAGGTGAGTCTCCATCCAGGATAGCAGGAAGTAGACTGTTCTTTTCACAGAAATCCTTATCCCTACTGAAGAAACATCCTTCTCTAGCTCTACCAGTAGTATATTTTGCAATGAACGACAAACCTAAAAAGTGAAAGGTCCACAGTCAGAAACCCAAGCCACTCCACTTTGATTTGATCTGTCCCACTGTGCCTCTCATTTAGCTTAAGAACATGCTTTTCCCCATCCCAGAGACTTGTCCTATGCTAGGCTGTTCATCCTTCAGCCACAGCTAAAAGGAGATGCTCTTACTGTTGGCCCCCATGCCATCAGGAATGGTTGTAGGGGTGAGGGCGTTGCGCTGCTGAGGGTTGATAAGCTGGCTCACAGACGGCAGCTTGTTCATGCTGTTCATTTTGTTCAGAGGTGGGGAGCTGTTACCATATGAAGACTGGGATTGTATTGAGGTCCTAGGAAGACAAACGTGGAAATGACGGTGAGCACGGGACACTGAAGAGTGGGGACTGTTGATTTTCAACAGGTCTCTGTTTAAAACATGGCCCCCAACCAAACATTTGAAAACATTCCTCTAGGATTAATGGTAAGAAGTTAATTTTGTTTCCATCTGAGAATGTTTCCTGAATAGGCAGAAACTGATTGCAAGGCTATCATCAAATCATATTTTTCCTGAATGTGCAGAGTGCAAGGTTTAGTATTTCCTTTGAGAAAGAGAAAATTATTGCCTCCTTTTTTCCCTTCAATTGTTTTCTCCATTCCCTTTTCCTCTTTTCCCCTTCAACTCAAATAAGTTTGAAAAGCAGTTAGGGAAAAGAATTGAGCAAAGACTTAAAGGCTGACGAAAAACATGGATATCCCACGCTCAAACTGCAGCTAAGGCATTCCATTTGTAGCTTTCTGCATATTCTATTTGGGATGAGCAGAAAATGACTATGAAGCCAATCAAACTGGGCATTTGGCAGCTCATCCTGCTGTCATGCAGAGGCCCCTACTTGGAAACATGCATTTTCAACAGAGATGTTCATGATGTATGAGAGAACCTACTGGAATGCCAAAAGCATTTCTACACAGGAGAACACTGAAGCCCAAATAACTATTCTATTGACTTTCCATAAGTCTCCTGGAAGAAATGAAAAAAAAAACAAAAAAACAAAAAAACAAAGCAAGATAAAAACCCAATAGTTTTCCATTCAGCATGACCTTCAATTTGGAAAGTTACTAGAACTGGTTTGTCACATTATATCTTACAGATAATATTCTCAACTCAACTGTCATTCCTGATGTTTTATCTTAATATAAAAACTAGTGATGTGTACTACAACGAGAGTCACAAAGTCAGAGCTGAAGCCTTCCTCCATCATATATTAGGATCCTCTAGATGCCCATGCGAGCATCCTGGTCCTTGTTTTCTCACAAGAAAACTATACCAACTACATACATTTACACTTGCTGCACGAGTCGGATGTTGGAGTTAATAAAACTGAAGACATGGTCCCCATCTTTGAGACACTCATAGAGTAGTGGAGGCAATGGATATAATAATCCATCCTACCTTATACGGCTATGATGAGAACTGAAAAAGAGACGATGAGGAAGAAACATACAGACTATGCAGCAGCTACATTGAATTATTGTGACCACAGAATGAAGACTGAACTTTAAGCAAGTTTCTAGTCTGTTATGGGAAAACTCCCCTTTAAAAATTCTCAAACAAAATGAATTATGTTGTTCCTGTTTACCTTTTCCTTGTCATAGCCTTATTTACATTAGAGGGGAGATCAATTTTTTCTTTGAGTTTTAGCTGCAAATGTATGTATAATTCAAATTTTAGAGGTTCTGTAAATGGACCCAGGTTTCAAGCATATATGGCATATTTGAAAACATCATTTTTAAAATGGCCCTCAAAGCTGGTCTTCGAAGCTGCCACTCTGCATTCTCCATAATTCCATGAAATAAGGAAGGCTCCATTCCATGTCAATGAAGAGCCACAGCTAGATGAATGCAAACAATATGCTCTATTTTAATGTGTATAAGTTATCATGTCAATTAATGTAGAATCAACAATTCAGGTGTATTTTGCAACCACTGCCTTTAAGGTAGGGGGGTATTGACTTTTCTCTTTAGCCCTTATCAAATACTCACAATTATAGATCCACATTGTGTATATATACTGGTGCTGATACAATAAATCCTCCCAACTATAAAACATTTTCTGAATGATTGTCACACCATCCTTGTGGAGCAAGTCATGGTATAGCAGGGCAGAGATGGACAGAAATTACTATTCCAAATATACATATGGGTAAATATAAGGTTCTGAGAAAAAACATACGCCCAAGGTCACATATTGCTAAATGGATGCATTGAGGACAGAACCAGGTCTCCTGGCACCTATTGTTTTTTCTAGGTTATAGGGACAAGAAATAGATGAAGTAGTAAGAGAAATGTAGGAGACCAAGATGGAACAGGGGCAAAGGAGGTAACTCCAGCTACTACCAAGCACTTCTGAATCCACTCCGTCCCTGTGGGGGAGCCTTTCCAAAGAGTCAGCACACATGGCTATACTTAGGATCATCCATTAGTCCACATCAGAGTATAGGAAAGCATGGGGCAAGGCAGTAAAGAGATTCTCTGCCAGCTGATGTTTCTTCAATTCTCTTTGCTCACTGAAAAGTACCTAAGATTCCAGGTAGCCCATATTCCTGATGCAGTTTGTCCTCTGTAACCTAAGGAGATCTCTCTATCTGTCCCTTCTCAAACCAGTCAAATGTACAGTAAGAGCTAATAGCAGGGCTTGAAATATTAATATCTGCAATTGGAAAAATAAAAATACATTTAAAAGCTTTGCATTTTTTTCTGGACACTCAGAGTAAATTCCTTCTTACAATTCCTGTTATAACCTCCTGCTTTCTTTAGCTTGTGGTTACTATTTTTGACTATCTTATCAGTTCATTTACCATTTTTCATCATAAGCCACTAATTTGAGGAGGGTAGGTCAGAAACCACAGATGAAGAAAGAAGGAACATAGATTTTAAGTCAATCAAAACATCTGGGTCGCCTTCTGGATCTAACACAAACTAAGTGACGCAGGATGTTGTATAAGTCTCTTGAGTCTCATTTTCTTAACCTGTAGCCCAGATATTATACCTACTCTAGAAGATTTCTATTAAGAATGAGATCACGTGACAGCCCTGGACAGGGTCCAGTGATTTGTAGGTGCTCAGGAAACATCAGCGTCTTTGACTCTTTCCCTCCAGCCCCGAATATTTCACACTCTGATGTGTGGCCCATGGGATAGAAGTTAACGATGTAAGAATTAATAGGAGGAGGTGGCCAGAGGTGAGTTGGATTCTTAATTGAACATATCCAGAAATGAGGGTGAACAGTTGAATGGGGCTAACAGTCAGGAAAGGTCAGAAATCCGGAATGCCTTCCCTTTAATGTAAAAGTGAGTTTTAAAGCCACAAGGAAGGGGAGCAAGGTGCTCTGTCTATGATTAATTTCACAATGACTGAACTAAAAGAAACATTCTGATAACTTCTATATACTGTGAAAAAGGAAGCAAGGCTGAATAAACTCACAGCCAATTTGAAAGCCTTGAAGAACAATCCTTTTTTTTTTTTTTTTAAATACAAATTTAATGTAACAGTTCTTAGATGAAATATTCCAAAAATTTCTGGAGAAACTAAAGAGAAGGAAAATGTGTTCAAAAGAATAACAGGACCTGTACCATTCTGGTTTTCTTGCCTACACTCTACTCCCCTATTCAAAACCCAAAATACCCAAAAAAGAAAGAATCCAGCTTTCTGCAGAAAAAAATCATAAGGTGTATACCTCAGGTTGTTTTCTCTAGAGCCTCACTAGATTTTTCTAAGAATTCGGTGTAACAGAGATGTAGAAAATAATATTTCACGTATTTTTAGTTTTGAAGAAAAATCCCATTGAAGCCAAGTCCCAGTTCTTAACTTTTAACAATATAAGCTTCTGTACAGTTTCTGAAGGATAAAATTCAAAATTGAAAAGCGAGAAGTGGTTTTAGGACATCAGGACTTGAAGTCAGGTTTTCTGGTTCCAACCCTAGTGACTATCTATGTGGTAGAATATCAAAATTCCTGCAAAGACACAAGTTACGTTATCTACCACTGAGATGCCCAGAATTCCACTAGATTCCTTCTTTTGGCCAAAATCTTCCATCGCTAATTAAAAAGCAACTCTCTAGTAGGATTTGGTGATAGCTTAGGCTAAATCATTTCAACAAACCATTTCTGGAGTAAAGAATTTGGGAGCGGAAAGGGATACTGAAGGCAGAGCAGAGCATCCCTGTTATGAGAAAGATCAGGAAAAAAACAAGCATTGGGGGCAACATGGACTATCAGAAAAAGAATCGTGTCTTCTCTCAATTTTAGCCAGTAATGCCTGCCTGTGACTTTTCTCTCTAGCTGAGTTATCTGGCTTCTAAAGACAGTGCAGCATTTATTCTCTAGATGGGAAAACTGTAATTTTCTAATATTTTCCATCATTTCAAATATGTTCATTTATATACAAGTCATTATAAACACACCAAAAACTTACTTAAAAATAGGCCGAAAGAAAAGAAAAATCCTTCTGAAAGAAAAAGCAAATATCAAAAAACAAAACGTACTCACCAATCCTTTAAGGGCTTTGTGAATCAAAGTTATTAGACCAATTGAAAAACACTTTGCAAATATAACAGGAGCATCTGGTTTTACTAATGTACTTTTATCTCAAATATAAAGGTATTTTTTTCCTGAAATATTTATCTAAAATACTAGTTTTTTGGGGGTTAGAACTTCTTATGAAGCTTTTCAAAGCAATTATTGAAGGCTCAAAACATATAACTAAAAAATAAAATAAAAAACATTGGACATAGGTTCTGCTGTTGGTTTCTGGCCAAATATTTGCTAATGTCTATGTCACAGAAACCATGTTATTTAAAACATTTGGATTTGATTCAAATTCATTTTAGAAAATTTAGCAAATTAACATACAACTGGAAGTTTGTCAGGAGTGTCAATAAATGATTCTATGGTGCCTGGCTTCCTATGACAAACTTTAAAACTCACAGGGCTAAAGTATTTTTTCAGTTAGTTTAGGCATCTGAGTTCATTGTTACGATTGGTGACCTTGATATAGAGTATCTTAAATAAAAACACTGAATACTGACAGAAGAAATGTACACAGGAACAAAGTAATGATTCTATTATTATTCTTCTTCCTTAGACCTACACGTGCTACTTCAAGCACTTACATGAGAATATTCTAGTATTTAACAGGAAAAAAGTGAGAGAGACAGAAACAAAAAAACTGCAAGATAAACCAAGATGCAAAAGTTTATTGAAAATTAAAACCACACATCCACAAAAGCAACAGCCTCAATAACAAGAAATCATTGTCTTGGTGACAGAAAATACAGAGCTGGTGACTGGGTGTGGGAAGTTGGAGGGGAGGAAAAATTTTAAAGTCTTTATGCTATTATCTTATGTTTTTAAAATGGAAAGAAACAGAGATTCTCTAAACTCTGAATTAAAAAAAAGTGGTCTACCCTTTCAATCTTTAATTTCCAGTCCAGGAGTACTGATTTTAACACATGTCTGCGTGGATCTCATTTACTCAAAACATAAGTCTCCTGGCTAAATGCACTGAACAGTATCAGTGATATGGCTGGCTTTATGGTAGATAGGCTTGAGGGACAGAAGCTCTAATTAAGCAAATTAATCACAGATTTTGTGAGAGGACTTTAAATTCTATTTTAAGCTTTGAATAATGGTAAACAACTACGTAAGGGCAATATTACTGGGGTGGATTTGTCTTTCTAGTAAAAGCATAAAATGAGTTCACCTGCTATGGGCGGGGGGGGGGGGCAAACAACAGTTTTGGTAGTAGGTCTTCCAGGGTTTCATGTACGAGAAAAACTTTAGCATATCAGATGCCAACATACAGTGGCAGAGGCAGGTACACAGCATTAAGAAATGTTCCACCTACACATGAGGGGAGGATACAAATAATGAAAGTTCTCACAAAGAAGACAAAGAAGAACTCTCCACCCACAAAGTTGATTACTTTTGGTAAAGATCACCTCACTGCCCAGCAGTATACTTGACACCTTTGTTTCTTACTACTTGCAATATTATTACATGACCAGCATTAAAAGGGTCTGACTGAGTCTCTCAGTCACCTACAACTTACTTATGCACAGACAGTAACAACTTTTTCTCCTTTTCTTAAAAAGACATCTTAAGTTTGAGACCTGCTCAAAAGCTTCCCTATGAATTTTAGAAAAACAACAGAAGAAAACAGAAAAGGGGTCCAATAAACATCTTAATGCCCCTTTCCCCACTCCACCCCTCCCTCCCAGGAAACAACAGAAAGCTCACAGACAAACACAGTGGTTCCTCACCCACCAATGGCAGGTCTAAGGATACAAAATCTGCAGAAAACATCCTTTCTTGTAAAGTTTTGAGTCCCTTCAAAAGATTCTCTCACTAGTGGCTTTGTGCCTTTGAGCTGTTGGGTCTCTGAGCCAAAGTGTCTTCAAGTCCTGTTATGAGGGCTAGATACACACACACACACACACACACTCACATATACACATGGAAATACAACACACACACTTAAAATATAGAGATAGGGCTCTACGGGTACACTGATCGGTTTGGGGGGTTGGAATGTCTAAAGAAGACGTCAGATTGTTTTGGAGTTTCTCTCCGGGGTTCCACAAGCTCATTCCTGAAGCAGGCTGAAAGGAGACTGCAGAGAGGAACCAGAGAAAAGAAAACAATGAAGGCTTAGGATTTCATCTATTCAAATCAATTGAATACAGAAACACACTCCTTACACCTTCATGATCATAGTATAGACAGAATAGAGTGCCTGAAAAGCTATTTTTGTTCTTCCAATTGATCTTCTTTTAAAATTACTGAGACTTCTCAAGATTTTTATGAGGAAGAAATGGGATAAGGCTGTAGTAACAGAAATAAACATCAGAATCACTTGTGAAACTTATAAAAATGCATTTTCCTGGCTCCCTTCCAACACAAGCTGGCATCCAGGAAAACATATTTTTAACAAGTTACACAAGGCGATTCAGTCGAGGACCACTGAGGTAAGGTAGATCAAGGTATTTAACACAGTGCTTAGCATATGATTTACCGGACTCAATTAGTTAAAAAAAGGAATGTAAAAGAAGAATAAACTTTAATCTTTTGTAAAATGTCATCTGGTCAATTATTATCCCTCATTACAGTTCTTGTCTAGCCTAAGTGTGAGGTATGGAGAAATATGATATTATCAGAATGGGGCCTGTGTCATCATGCATTTACAAAGAACTGTTTAATGAGTATTTTGGATATTCCCAGATTGAGACAGATAAATACCTTAATCCTTTGAGTAACAAACTCGGCCTATGAATGTATATATCAAGCCCAAGAAAGCAATTTTTTGCATAATTAAGAAATTATTTATGCCACAAGGATGCCAGAAATAGCAAAATAAACTTTTATTTTGCTAAAAGTTGGGCAAACTCATGAACTGTTTGGAAATTGTTTCCCAGATTGGCTTTTTGAATCACATTTGGCTATGACTTTCAAAAGGACAAAGCCATTTTTATTTGCTTAATGCTAGGATTCAGTAAACCATGTCACCAGCAAGAATTCATATCATCTTAACAGAATATGCCCTAATAAAAATGGATAGGGAAGCAATGTACAGCCAACTAAAGACCTGTAAGACCTGGGACTGAGCCTGATTCCGCAATGAGGTGAGAGAAGTTACAAAAGTAATGTATTTGAGTTTTTTCTTCATTACCAATTCAGAGATAATAAATCGCTGCCCTGAAAACTTCGTAACTATGAAATTCAAAAGTAAACTGTAGGCTGAGTACGGTGCCTCACACCTGTAATCCCAGCACTGTAGGAGGCCAAGGCGGGCGGATCACAAGGTGAGGAGTTTGAGACCAGCCTGGCCAACATGGTGAAACCCATCTCTACTAAAAAAAAAAAAAAAAAAAAATACAAAAATTAGCCAGGCATAGTGGCAGGTGCCTGTAATCCCAGCTAAGCAGGAGACTGAGGCAGGAGAATTGCTCGAACACAGGAGGCAGAGGTTGCAGTGAGCTTAGATCACGCCACTGCACTCCAGCCTGGGTGACAGAGCAAGACTTTGTCTCAAAAAAAAAAAAAAAAAAAAAAAAAAAGTAAACTGTAAAAGCTTGTGTAGTTCCATAATAACAATAAGGGTGAATCATATGAAATTATCAATATTCATCTGTTTTTAACCTATGAAGCTGGTAATTCCAAACAGATATTCTGGAAACGTGGAGGATTTCTCTGTCAAACCTAGAAATACGGTGTTGACATTTTCTGTCTGTTTGGAGATTTGTGTACCTTTCTCTCTTCTACGTTAATAATCCTGAAAATATTGCCTGGTTCTTTCTTGGATACATGAGTCTGAGACAAAATATCAATATTCTTGATAACCGTTGCCAAACAAGTTTAAAGATACAGGACTTTAAACTGAATCTACAAGAATAAATCCCAAGTAACTGAAAACAGAGTCAGAAAACCATGCCAGGCACAGTGGGGTGTGCCTGTGGTCCGCAGCTACTTGGGAGGCTGAGGCAGGGGATTGGTTGAGCCCAGGAGTTCAAGTCCAGCTTGGGAAAAATAGTTAGACTCCATCTCTAAAACAATCATACAAAAAAGAGACAGAAAAATGAAAGTAGATGTTTAAGTTTTATAATTAACTACTTACTTAACTGCCAATGAAGCACAACACAACATTACAAACAGCTCTGTGTTCTAAATCTGATTCTAGTCTGAACTTCATTATAAACTGGCTACAAAATCACAGAGCCTCAGTTTCTCTGGCTATGGTGTGAGGGGCTGGAACCATGGATTTAAGATCCTGCTTTGTTCTAATAATCTCTGACTTGTGCTACTAATGAGCCGCAATTATCAACTAATCATGAAAGAGAAGGAAACACTAAGGGCCCATCAGGGTGTCACAGATCTGTTTTATCATTTAAATAAAATTCATCCTGTAGAAGCTCAAAAATAAATTTCCAGAGGAAAGTAAGAGCTAACCTAAGCCAAACTGTAACAAAGCAATGTCGGCCTCATTTTTATGTTGGAAGCCAAGAATAAGGGAAAACTATTAAAAGATGAAAAAGAAATAGTACTGATCTGAAGTACAGAAGTCAAAACATTGCTAAACAGGTATCAAGAGGCTTCTGCAAATCTGTCTTAACTGTTAATGCCCCTTGATAATATGAAGGCAAGAAGTCTAAAGACAGGTCCGATTTGTCTTTCCATTAGATTCTGGCATCTAGACACATAACTCTCTATATTTATTCCAATATATGCAAATTAACTAAAATCACATTTCTTCATAGTATAAAGCCTACTTGTATCTGTAACAATTTGATTCACAGCAACTCTGCAAAGTCTATCTTCCATTAAACCTATGATCATGAAGGTAATTGTGAAGAAATTTTTTAGAAAAGAAAAACCATGCACAAATGAAAAGCAAGCAGAAGAAAACATAGTGGGAACCTAATAGAAGTAATTAAGGTAAAAAATATTGTAGTGCCACCTTACAGAAAGTACATTCTCTTCCCACTAATTTTCCCTCTACTATAAAGAAAAATACAAAATTGATTCCTTACCAGCATAAAATTGGTACTACATTTTTGGAAAGAAAATCACAGGCTATTATAGGTATTTTCCAAGCTGATTTATTCTTTTCAAATGATTGCCAGGAAATTAGATTTTCATTTTTCTTTGTTTAGTCATTCATGCTCTTTCTTGGAGATTTGCATGAAAATAAGAGCTAAAAAAACTCAGTTGAAGAATACAACTGAAAGATTTATATAGATGCGTATCAATCACTGGAGACCCATGTATATATAATGTTACAAAGATTATTAGACCAAATAGACCAAATAGACCAAATGTCTATATTTTGCAAAGATTTAATTTTGCAGTCTGTTAATTTTCATGCACAAGTTATTGCAACTGTGAGATATCAACTCAAAAGCATGCATATAACACATTTGAATGAACACACAGGCAACTACGAAGCTGCTAGTTCCTTATTATCTATCTGTGGTCACACATGCAAAAAAGTGTAAATATGTCCCTAAAATCTTGTGTGCTTTTAAAAATAACACAATATTAACATGTGTTTTCTGCTCTGGTGACACAGATTATTTTATGAAATATGAATTAAAAATTCCCTTTAGAGCAATGTGAGCTAGTCAAACAATAAGCAAGGGATACTCCTGGTATAAAAAAAGAGGGTTGTGTATTTTCGTGTATGCCATAAAAACAAATACATTTAGCATATGTCCCTGAACTGAATGATGTCAATCCTCCTGGCTTGTCAAGTCTCTAAAACAATGACATGAAACTATTCTTTTTCTCATATGATCCACGGAAACTGTTTAAAATTGTCCTATTAACTTGCACAATGCTGAGAATAAATTTCCAGAGCTTTCTTCAAACTCAGAATGTTAAGGTTAGAAATTCACCATTAAATTGTAGACCATGGGAAGGCAGGAGTTACATCTTTCTCTCTTCTATCCTTAATGCTTTCACATAGCAGATCTTCAATAAGAACGTGTGACGTGAATCAAGTCAACTATTCCAGCCTCATCTGACAATGAGGTTGTCATTAACTGCATTTTATTTCTGGATGGGCATGCCTCACTTTCTCAGACAAAAAAGATATCTGTTCAAGGCTGGTGCTGTTTTTATTAGATACTGAAATGCCACCTGAAAAACCACTTTAGGATTTCCTAAAATCTTTTAATACCTTTCCAGTTTGGAATATACATATTAACTTCCAAGTACACCTATCAAACAAAATTAGAGCCTCAAGAAGCAATGAAAGGAGAACCACCTCATTTATCTGTAAGACAGACTATCAAACTACAGCAAGCTTAGAGTAGTTTATATATATATGTATTTTTTTTTCTTTTTCTTTTTGAGATGGAGTCTCTCTCTGTTGCCCAGGTTGGAGTGCAGTGGCACAATCTTGGCTCACTGCAACCTCCATCTCCCGGGTTCAAGCGACTCTTCTGCCTCAGCCTCCCAAATAGCTGCAACTACAGGCACGCACCACCATGCCCGGCTAATCTTTGTATTTTTAGTAGAGACGGGGTTTCACCATATTGGCCAGGCTTGTCTCAAACTCCTGACCTCGTGATCCATCCCCCTCGGCCTACCAAAGTGCTGGGATTACAGGTGTGAGCCACCACACCCGGCCTACAATTTTTAGTAGGGGGACAATCAAAAGGAGAATAATATTTCATGGCATGTGAAAATTACATGAAATTCAAATTTTAGGGTCCATAAAGCAAGTTCCATTTATGGAACAGCCATTCTCTTTCCTTTATGCATTATCTTCAGCTGTTTTTGTGCTACAACCACAGAGCTGAGTAGTTGGCAAAAGACAATATAGACCAGAAAATCTAAATATTTACTACCAGGACTTTACAAAAAGCAGCTTGCCAATTCCTCTACTACATTTGAGATCTTTCCCTATTAAGTGAAAAAAAAAAAAAAAAAAGACAGGAAAGCCAACTGAACAGTGACTAGTTCAGCATGATACATTACTTAGTGATTCTTTGGGGGTCATTTTGGTATAGTCAAGCTTCTAGAGTGAACAGGAGGAAATTTGGGGGTGTTTCTTAATACCATGACATGCTTCCCTTGGGAAAGGTAGATATCCCTCCTGGGTCTATAAATGATGTTACGGGCCTGTTTCTTTGATCCTGGTTGTAAGATTTTATAAAAACTAAGTCATTTTTCACTTATGTTAGTATATATTTCCATCTGACATCCCAAAACATCCATCTGATTAGCAATGGAAATTGTGCCTGCAACAGTAATTCGCCTTCAGAATACTCTGTGTTTAATGATTAAACTTTCTGCTCGGGCTTACAAATAAAGCCATACCATTAAAATTTGCAAAACTTTTATGCTAAAAGTACATGGTGAGATCCCTTCTGGCCAAAAAGGATCTTGGATGCTCAAATAGTGTAAAGTCCTCTGAACAGAGAGTGTGTTTCTTTTCTCCCTGCCGTCCACTCCACCCTGTAGACAACAGGTGCTCAGAAAATGTTTCTTCACCATCAGAGATACATTCATATTGATTAAAGAAAAATAATAAAGCCAGGCACGGTGGCCCATGCCTGTAATCCCAGCACTCTGGGAAGCGGAGGTGGGTGGATCACCTGAGGGCAGGAATTCGTGACCAGCCTGGCTAACATGGTGAAACCCCGTCTCTACCAAAAAATACAAAAAATTCGCTGGGCATGGTGGTGGGCGCCTCTAATCCCAGCTACTTGGGAGGTTGAGGCAGGAGAATCACTTGAACCTGCTAGGCAGAGATTGCAGTGAGCCAAGATCGTGCCACTACACTCCAACCTGGGTGACAGAGCGAGACTTAATAATAATAATAATAATAATAATAATAATAATAATAAGCCCTCTTTATTACGTTTTCCATAGCTAACTCCCTACAACAGCTAATAACATAGAAAATAACCATTTTTATTGTTCATTTGTATTTCTATTGCAAAACATAATCTTCACCTCTGGAAGATAGTTTTTGACTTCTTTTTTGCCTAAAGTATGAAGTTGAAAGTCTATATTACTCAAGTGGGCTCATAATGTATATATTTTACACTTATCTACAGTCCTGACAATACTTCCAGGACACATATAATATTTAATTAAACCAGTGATTATTTTTAACCACAGAAAGGTAAATATAAACAGGGTCCTGATTGGTCAACCTCTCATCCTTTCATAAGAACTATTCTAGTCAGTCATAAAATAACATCATGAAAGATCCAAGATTCAAGGCAAAGCTTAACATACAAATAGGTTATATGTACATGGTAATATACTTGAAAAATCTGGCTTGATTTATATAAAAATTTGTACTGCCGGAATACAATCTAGAGCAGAGATGCTAAAATATGGCAACATGATGCTACTTTATCCTTCAGCACCCAGATATTTCCCCAATTATTATGCACTAGGTTTCAGAATTCTTCTCACTACAGCATTCAAACAAGCCACTTTATGTTATAGCAAAGCCTATTTGCTATCCCTGGGTCTACAATGTTATTCCCAAGAGTGGATAGTGTGCATCCCAGGAGATTTACAAGACAATCCATTGGGATGAGAAATGATTTCATGTTTTCAAATATACACATTAGTACCAAATAGAGTGTATACTTACTGTTAGTGTGTATGGGTCAGGCATATAGAGAAGAGAACTAACTGTTAGTGTGAGTTTCTCTGCAATTCACCAGAAATGGTTTGTATTTAATTTCAGAACATAAGCGGAATTCCCAAAGGAAGGTTATAAGACACATAAAAAGGTTGCCACACCAGGTCATCTCAATCTATGACAATCTGCTATCTCCCATTATGTTCCACATTGCCCATCAATCACCCTATTGCTGATCTAAATAAAGTCACCTTCACTCATGCCTCCTAAAATGACACGTTGATACACTCACTGTTTCTGAAGTAAGTGCTGGTGCTGCTGCTGTTGCTGTTGCCTGTACGTTTCGATTGTGTGCTGAGGAAGGTACTGCATAAGTTCCAGGGACTCTTTAATCTTCAACAGCATTTCGTAAGTCTCACGGCCCCTAACCTATGGAAGTGAGCAGAAGGAAAGAAGGAAATATGAAAAGCTGTAGAACTGTTAGAAGTGTGATCAATCCTCATTATTCGAGGATTCCGTAATTGCAATTTGTTTATTTGCTAACGTTTATTCGTAACATGAAAATCAATACTCTGGACCCTTTTGTGGTCATTCAGACCTGTGCAGTGATGAAAAATTTGAATCACCTGTGCGTGTTCCCAGCTGAGTTCGAACAAGGAGATGCCCTGTCATCTTGTAGCTCTTATGCCGTAAACCCACATTCTTTACATGATCTATTTAGCACTACATTTTTACATTTTTGTGCTTTTCATTGGTGATTTTGTTATTTAAAAAGACCCTCAAGGACAGTGCGGAAGTGCTATCTAGTGTCCCTAAGTAGGAGAAGGTTGTTCCATGCCTTATGGAGAAAATATGTGTGTTAGAGAAACTTCATTCAGGCAGGAGTTATAAGGCTAATTGGCCACGAGTCTGATGTTAATGAGTCAACAGTATATATTAAATAAAATGTCTCTTAACAGAAACACACAACAAATGAAGTTTTATATTTATCTGTTGATGAAATGTATGTGACCAGAGGTGCATTAAAACCTAATCCTATATTTATCTTATGAGCAATGAGATGATTCATATTTACCAATACCATTTTTGCAACACCTTCATAAAACTAAACTACTACAGAAAATAAGAATAGATTGTAACTATGTCTGATAGGATAAAAGTTTTCATGTGCGATAAAATAGGTTTCTTTAAGAGAGTACCTCATAATCTTTTTTTAAAAAGGTCTTAAAAGCTTTTACAGTTACGAGCAGGGGCCAAGCATGGTGGCTCACACCTATAATCCCGGCTATTTGGGGGGGGACAGATTGCATGAGCTCAGTAGTTCAAGACCACCCTGGGAAAAAACTCCTTCTCTACAAAATGTGCAAAAATTAGCCAGCGTGGTGGCCTGCACCTGTAGTCCCAGCTACCCGGGGAGGTGAGGTGGGAGGATTGCTTGAGCCTGGGAGTCTGAGGCTGCAGTGAACCATGATCCTGCCACTACACTCCAACCTGGGCAACAAAGTGAGATCCTGTTTCAAAAAAACAACAGCAAACAAACCAATGGATAAGCAGGGCCAGGACTAGAGTGAGGCAAGAGAGGCACTTAGCACACATGTATGTTGCCCTGGGAGTGAGGGACTATTTAAATTTTGCACCCTAGGCACTTTACCTGCCTCACGCCAGTTGCCGTACCCAGTAGGAAAGGCAGAATTAGTCAGAATTCAGAAATGAAAGATGTTTTCCACCTTTGGTTGAATGAACTCTTACTCATCCCAGCTGTGGGGCCCCTTCTCTGAGAAGCTTTTCTTGATCTTACTCTTATTAGTTTGCATCTTTGGAACTTCTTGTGTACTCACACAGCACTAGACCTTGATCTGGGAAATGTTTATTTTATTACATTATAACTGCTTGTGCCCTCAATAGAAGGCAAGGTAGTTGAAAGTAAGAATTGTGTCCTACTGAACTCTAAATGCTCAAGGTCTAGCACATTTGCCACTCACCAAAAACCAACAAAATACATATTAAATTAATGGAGTTTTTCCTCACCCATAAGTTATTTAGACTAAGCCTTCTCTCAACTTGAGACGTAACACTAAGAAGGGTACCTCCTTCTTAGTACAAACTGAAATTTTAAAATAATTTTTCAAGCAGTTCCTGTTTTATCAGCTGAAAACATATTAAGACTTTTGGAATATTTAGTGTATCAGGGTAATGTTTTACTTTAATGTCACAAGTCAGTTTCCATTTATAGCTTGAGAAACAAGACACTGAGAATCTCAGCTAACTCCCCATCTGATTGGTCTACTGGGAATTTATTCCCCTGAGAGTCAGGACCCAAAGAAGATGAGGAAGAAGGTGCAGCACACCTAAACCTGTTGAGTTTCGTTAGTTCAATCCCAGGGTAGTAGTTCATGGTTAAATCTCCTGGCCCTGCTTGGCTGTGTCTCATGTCACTTTAGATGGCATCAAGGGCTATACCAGCCACCAAAATGTCATTGCCACCCTACATGGCAAAGACCTAATGCAATAAGAATTCAACTAACTACCACCAGAATCTAATAAAGTGATCTCATTAGTGATCTCAAGAGAAGTAATGTCCCTTGTAGGAATTAATGAGGTTCTTACATAATAACTGGGCTAAGACTTCTGGCCATTCACATATACAGTTGTCTTTTGGTATCAGCAGAGCACTGATTCTATGACTACCCACCCCACCTGGCCTCCATGGATACTAAAATCCTAGGTTGCTCAAGTCCCTTATATAAAATGGTGTAGTATTTGCATGTAACCTATGCACATCCTCTGTATACTTCAAATTACCTCTAGATTACTTATAATATCTGATATAATGTAAATGCTATGCAGTTAGTTGTTATACTATATTATTATATTTGTATTATTTTGATTGGTGTATTATTATTTTTTGTTGTTCTTTTCCAGCTATTTTTGATCTGTGATTGGTTGAATCTGCAGATATGAACACACAGATAGTGAGGGCCAACTGTAACTCAGGATTCTGCCTTGCTTGGCTTTCTTTATAGTGCTGCCTAAAAGACATCAAAGTCAGGGCTATAATTGCTGCATTATCAATTTTGTGAACTTTTTCTGACAAAATGTTAGGCCTAAATTTCTATGGCCATGCTGCCTAGGATAATCTTATCATTCTGAAATACTGAAGGGCAAATTAACTTTAAATATTTGGGTAAGAAAAATTCTATTAGGAGTTTAGCTTTAGTTGGGTGGGTAGGTAAGTAGAGAATCTCATGCTAGTAACACAGTCCAAAACTGTGCAGAGAAAGAAGAATATTCTAATTTAAAAAAATAAATATTTTCTCTCCTGTGTATCACCAGCTTTCAACCCCTCTCCCCCATCCCGGTTATGGACTGAAAGTTTGTGTCCTTCCAAAGTTCATAGATGGAAATTTTAACTCCATTGTGATGACATTAGAAGGTGAGTCCTTTGGGAAGTAATTTAGGTCATGAGAGTGGGGCCTTCGTTAATGGGATTTGTGCCCTTATGGAAAAACAAAAAAACAAAAAAACACCCTAGCGAGCTCTCTAGCCCTCTCCACTGTATGAGAATACAAGGAGAAAACGGCAGTTTGCAACTCAGAAGGGAGCTCTCACCAGAACCCGACCAGAGGGGCACCTTGATCTCAGACTTCCAGACTCTAGAAAATAAACTTCTGTTGTTTACAAGCCCTCTAGTCTAGGGTAGTTTGTTGTACAGTTTCAACTGACTAAGACACCTCCTTTCCCATTGTCACAGATAACGAGATGACGATCATACTGTCAAAGCTCATTCAAAGAAAGTTAAAATGAAGCCACCATGAACACCCAAGGGAGACCTACCGGTAAGTACAACAGTTCATCATCTGGGGATCTTCGCTTCTTGATGGATGTCATCTGGATACCATGTGTGTTCTGACGAAACGCTGGTGGAGGAAAAATACAAGTTTCATCCTGGGAACATTTCTAAAGCAGTAATGCATATTAAATATACTTAATAATTAAATATTAATATTAATCAGATTTAATAATACATATTAAACAGACAGTAGTACCAGCAACACGTGTAAGATTAGAGGCTCTATTCCTAAGCATCCATTTAACTGGGGACAATTGTTTTTACATTGATTGTGATCCTAGCCATGAGGAGGTGGAAGGATGGTGGGGAAAAATAAAAGAAATTCAGTATGCTGGGAAATACCCTCTGGCTTAAGTAATGTTGCAGGAAACCCCGTATCTTGCCGGTGTGTGTCTGTGAAGAGATAATGTTGATGCTACTGGTGTGGAAGTCACATTTTGCGACTCCCTGGACTAAGACATTGTCACAATGACTACTTGCTTGTGTAAAGCTGTGGGACATGCCTGGAGCCCACTTCAATGCTATTCCTATTCTCACTGGCTCTGAGGGCTGACGTCCCACTTGCTGCTGAAGGTCACAGGTCTTATCATGCAGCTTCTCCAATATCACCCATTCTCCAACATCTGGAGTAGACTCAGCCCTACCCCATTTGGCCACTACATCTACTTACGGCGCTTCGTACCATCACCGTTCTTTGTACTGTCCGAAACTTGCTGCTTTCTGATGCTATCTTCATCCGCCTTCCTGTCTCTTCCTGGGCAAGCACAGATCCGGGCCTCAAAGCAGCGTCGGCCCAGGACTTGCCCACTAGGAATTAGAATAAAGGGGAAGAAAGAGTTAAATTCAAAGCATTTGGAAAGTCCCCTGGAGATCTCCCAGTTCCATTTCCCACATGGGCCATCGCTAATGTACTACCAGCTTAGCCATGGCGGCTTTGAGAATGGACCCAAAAGTACTTGGCAGAACACAAAAGTGCTAACATGCCACAAGTAATATTAGTAAATAACATTCCATTTGTTCTCCAAAGAGCCTCCAAGCTATTAGCTGAACAGCTGTATTTAGCTACATATTTTGAAGGAAACTTGAGTTAAGCCAGTGGATGTCTCAGGATAAAATCCCCTAAGGCAGCGCAAACTTAAAAAAAACGGTCAAATGCCTTGAGGACCACTGTCTAATCAGAACAATTCCAGTCAAATGTCAAGAATTCAGGTATGAAGTGACTGCACACCTTTGTAGCTCTTTTTTCCCCTCTAACTTTACTCACCTTCCTTTGTCTCCACTTTCTTAGATCTTTTATGTAACTGTTTGTAGCAAGGATTTAAAGCACAAAGGACAAGCTCTCCGCTTTACATGCAAAATTAATGATAAAGCAGCCACAATTTCACTTTGCCGTCTGCTCGTGATTTTTTGTGTAGAATGACAATTTTTACGTATGCCACTTACTCTCTGGTTTCCAGAGTAACAATGATTAAAATTGGACGGCGGTTCATCCCTCCAACACAACTGCTGTTACACATGAAATTGTACAAGACTGTGGTGAATTCAGTGCCAACCTGAAAACAAGGGGAAAATAATCTGTGTTAGCAATGGTTTAAACTGATGTTGTTCCCTCTCAGTTCTTCCCTCTATTTAAGGAATTCCACTTCTGATGAAGTGATATGCTTCCTCCTAAAAGGGCAAACTCTGAACCCTGTGGTAGGTTTTTCTTCATCTTGCCTCCAGGGAAGCTTAAAGCTAATGTTTGCAACACTGAACACTACATTAGGTGAGACAGGCTTTAACAGATTTTGTGATCTTTGATCCTGTTCATTTGTAAGCTGATCCACATCATGTAATTCAAATAGGCTCTACCACCTTCAGGAATATCACTGAAAAGGGAAAACTGGGAATAATTGCCAAAAACAGTAGCAATGCTCCAAGAATATTTCCCCTATGTGGATAAAACGGTACAATATAGATTTGAATATACACTTGCATTAATAACATCTTAGAGCTCAAAATGTTCTCAGAATTAAAAATAATCCAGTCCAAAGTACCTAGTCATGGGTAAGGCAACTGAGGCCTAGAGAGAGAGAGTTGCCGAAGGTCCACACAGCAAGCCAGCAAACCAAAGAACCTGGGTTCTGTTATACCAGTGTGTTTTCAACCACACTACTCTGCTTCACTAACAGATTTACAAATCTATCATCTGTTCATTCAAACTTTAGCTAAGAGGTCCCTCTTGGGCTTTCCCACTTACGGTAACACTTGTATCCACTACTGTTGCACATCCACTACCCGTCCAATTGCCAGTTGGATAAAACAATCCCATGTATACACCCAATTGCCAGTTCAATTGTTATCTGCCCTTAAGATGGGAAAATGGGCACAGAGCCGTGTTACCAAGTTAATTCAGTGTATATTTAGATATTCTGAAGGGAAAGCATGTGGAGAATAGGTAGAAAAAAATACAAAAATATTACATATTTGATGACAAGAACTATGACAGTGATAGATGCTAGAAACATCCCTGTTGCTGACAGAGATGTTCTCTCAAGTCTGCTCAGTCCATAGAGTGTTGTGTTTTGGTTTGGTTTGCTTTTTACCTGGGGTGGCTCATAAGGTACCAGCACACTCTGTCTTCCTGTGATGGGGTCTTCTACATACTGGGCATGGCTGTTCCCCTCTACTCGAATCAAATGACTAGGAGGGGCAATCTGTCCTGCAGAGCAGAAAATGATAAAAGAGTTAGTTCTTTACCTTAAAAATAAAGAAAATAACATGAAATTGCATGAACAAGATGTTGATGGCAAAAGAAATAGTCTGTAAAGAAAATGTGCATCCTTGAAGAAAGGAACAGATTCCGTAGCAAGATATCAAATACATGAAGGTGTCTTAACCTTTATAGCAACAGAAAGGACTGGAATGTACATCTATATTTAAGGGAACAGTCCTATAATTTGGAGTTTAAGATTAATGATTCAAGCTTTATGGAACTCTATAACTACATCTCTGACCTCATCCACGGAGGAAATTTTGCCAGCTTCCTGGAAAATGAAAGGGAAAGAAGCAAATTAATTTTTAAAAAATCAGTTTGACTGAGAAAATGCCGCCCAAAAGTCTGAGCAGCAAATATACGGAGAAGCGGAAGACAGCAAGGATATGACTTCCACTTTTTCTTCTTTCCTCCTCCTCAACTTTTACACATTGTGTTGATTATAAAGATAAGAAACGTTCTGGCATTTGTGTGCTGAAGGTGTCCCAAGTTGGGTATAAGAAAAGGGATGCAATTTTTAAAAAAGAGACTGAGTAAAGGTTCATAAAATTGTGATACTTAGCAGAGCTCCAGAAGAAAGAAGATGCTCCAAGATGTCGGACCTGTAAAGCTGTTTCTAACAGCTCTTAGTCCCATAGTCCCAGTCAAAAAAGCCATTCAATAAAAGTAAAAAGTTAAGTCTATCAGAATGTTCTCTGCTGCATCATCTAGTATGGTTAAAACTAAAAACCATTATTATGTTTAAAAAATGAGAAAACACTTAAAAATAGTGTGCTATCTTGGTGAAATACCAAGTTAGGTAGGCTGATAATGAAGTCTATCTATATTGCAATATTCTTTAAGGCAGATTGCTAAGTGAAAAGCAAGACACAAAGGTATGGATAATGTGGCCATGTGAGCAAGGACTCGAAATTAAAAATAGTTGTTTAAAGAGTATTTTGACTTTATTTTCTTCTTTTAAATTCTGATCCATTATCTTTCTTCTTCCATTAATTTTCTCTAAAATTATATTCTCTATATTTATCAATCTTTACATTTTAATATTTTTTCTATAAAGTATCCTAACCCCCAACACCTTTGGCACCCTCAGTACTCTCTGAGGATTGCTTATGCTTTATCCTGTTCTTACTTTCCACTTTTCAGCACTCTCTATTCAGTCTCCCTTCATGGAACTATAATATCAGATCTAAGGGAACTCTTGGAAATACCGACCTTTTCTGCTACATGGTTGTAGGATCTGAGATGCAGAATATGAGGCATAACTTATTCATGCCGAGAGCCTAAACGTGGCCTTCAAGATACCTCATCCCTCGACTCCCAGTCCTTTATTTGACTGCCCACAGTAGGCTGTAGGCCTTCTATTTATTCCCCTTACCCATTACTTGCCTTCTCATCTTCTTTCCCCCTTTCTTCTTCTGATTTTTTTCATCATTTCTTTCATTTGGTGCTCCTTTCTCTTACCCTTCCAGCTCTCAACTGGTCTAGACTTGAGAATCTTTCTGGGAAAACACTAAATCTGAAGATATGGTAGCCTGGGCCAAGTAGAACAGCTACCATGTAGTCTCCTTGCACCCTCTTATTTATTTTTTTGAGATGGAGTCTCACTCTGTCACCCAGGCTGGAGTGCAGTGTCGCAATTTCGGCTCACTGCAAGATCCGTCTCCCAGGTTCACACCACTCTCCTGCCTCAGCCTCCCAAGTAGCTGGGACTACAGGTGCCCGCCACCACGCCCAGCTAATTTTTTGTATTTTTAGTAGACACAGGGTTTCACTGTGTTAGCCAGGATGGTCTCGATCTCCTGACCTCATGATCTGCCCGCCTCGGCCTCCCAAAGCGCTGGGATTACAGGTGTGAGCCACCACGCCCAGTCTCTTCTTCTTATTTTTTTAAAGGCAAGAAAAATAAAAAGAAGGGAGCAGTAAGGAGTAAAGATAACCAGTAGCTCAGATCATCTAGTAATTACTAATATCAAATAGTTCGACTACTATGAAAGCCATGGATTTATTTATCATTATTCTTAGATACTGTCAGCCATAAAAAAAAAAAAAAAAAAAGGCAGACTGATCTGCCACCAGAGTACAGAAGTCTGAACCAGGTAGGTAGGTCTCAAACAAAACACCCACAGAATGTTGACCTTCAAGGAGGTTGGACAGTTAGAGCTTCACATTCTGCTTACCCTCATTGAATTCACGGCTCAGCTCATGGTTGGGACACCGCTTCACCACCTCAGTGACGTGCTCAGCTTTTTTGTAGACAGGCATGGCGCGGATAACAGCTCCCTGAGGAGGCGGGGTCATCACCTTGATCTGGATGGGGCATGTCTTTGCAATTTGGCAGTACAGTTTCTTCAGTTCAGTGGAATACTGCTTAGAGTGGGGGCCAGTGGAGAAAGGAAGGAGATAACCAACAGGAGATATTGTTACATTCCAAATCAAAACAATGAAAATCTGTCCACTTTTTATAACTGCATGCTGCATGTTTGCTACTGGCCACTATAGATGTGACATATGTCAATGTTATTAGATTGTTTTTTGCTATCATAAATAAAACCCTATGTTTACAAAAGGTTTTATGTTTATCAAAACATATTTGTGCCATTATTTCCTGTTATTTTCCTTTAGGATGAAGAAGCTGAGGCTCGGAGGGGTTTAAATGAGTAATACCATGAGTAGCTTCATAGATGACCAGACACTAAGTGAAAGAAGAGTATTTGCATGTACTGAGTGATATTAAACAACAACCATAAAGACAAATTTCTGCCTAGATTATAATCAATCCAGTCTTTAATATACTTTAGAGAGACTCATAGGAATTACGGTTCATGGGATTTTCTTTAAGATGGAATATCTGTTAGAGTGACGAGATTTCGCCTGAGGTCAGATCGCTTGAAACTGTAAAACAAGAACTCCCCTGAACGCCTGCACTTTTCTTCTAATGTCATAGGTAGCAGAATGCAAGAGCTGAAAGGGGCCACTCTGCCATAAACTCCTGAAAACACCTGGCCTGATATAGCACAGCTAATCATGGCACAGAAAGGATCTGGATGCAGATCTTCTCACTCACAAGTGAGTGAAATTTTTTCTTTTTCAGGGAGAGGAAGTTCAGTAGTGGTTAGTTGGTTGTAGAGTTGGCAAAATGGAGTGGAGAAAGCCTGAGACCTAGAACCAGATAGAAATCCTATCCTGTGTTGCTTCCTCTTCCCACTTCTGAAGCAGAAGAGAACCTTCGTTCTAATCTGTACAACTATAGTAAACCTTATCACCCCTGTGCTCTGGGTCAAAGCCCTATCCCTACATTCCTACCCACTCAGGCACTTTGCTCAGGCAAACCACCCAGGCACTGGAATTGCTGGCCAAGAGTGGGGCACCTAGTAACATGTATCCAAACAAAGGATAAACACACACAGGTTGCAATCATAAGTTGGCCCTAACATCCTCCCAGAGGAAAGACGGGGGGCCAGAGCCATAGTGGCAATCGGATTCGTTACTGATATGTCCCACCCTAACTCTCTCTAATGGCAAGTATATTACCAAAAATCACATATTTAAAATGTTGCTTTATTTCTTCATTTAAAAATACAGTATTGTTTAAATGACCTTTCCTTTTCTTCCAAGTATTCCAGCATACGAAATTTTTAGTTAAAAGTTTCCCAGTGCTAGAAAAGTATTGCAAAATCAGTCCTCCATGCCCGCAGGCCATGGATTAGACACAGCAAAAGGGTTTTATATAGCTTGAAGAAATAGGACACATGCCAAAATTCAACCACAAAAATAAAATTCTACTTGGGAAACACTGAATGAAATCTAGATGGGTATTTTTGCTCCTGTACTTTTAACTAATGACTTACACAGAAATTGTTTTATGACATATTAAGAACTTACTTTTATTGAGAACTTAAAGAAAATAAGCATATCTATTCGTGTTTTCGTTAGGAGGTATATAATGCATAATCTAACCATGAATTTCATAAGATGACCCTTAGGAAAGATGACTGAAAAATAAGTCTGTCAACTAATACCTAAAGGCAAATAAAGTATCCTTCCAAGTACGTAAAGACTGCAGAAATGAAGGTTAAGTGTTCAGAGTAGAACAGCTTCTTAAGAGACACATGCCATTTTAATAACTGATATACTATAAATCAAGCTTGACAGAATAAAGTATAAAAGCATTAAGAATAAGATTAAGGATCATTAAATGTTAATTCTTGTTCATTCTCAGGGATGGGGTGGGAATCCAATTTTTAAGCTTAATTAATGATAAATAATAATAGCTTCATCATTTACTGAGATCTGTTTTAAGAAACTTTATCCTGTTACAACCCTAAGAGGAAGGTATTACAAGCATACCGTCTCTTATCTGAAACCCCTGGGGCCAGAATTTTCAGAAGCCAGAATTGTTTAGATTTTAGAAAAAAAGTAAAGTTTGTACAACATATAAATATATCCAGCAGAATTTAGGGTAGCACCAAAAGATCAAACATTATTTCTGCAGAATTCATAAATATTCACACTCACTGATTGAGTACAAAGCCTGGGTTTCACCATCAAATGAATGTGCCACAAACCTAAGAAATCAACATAAAACCAAACCAACTTCTGATTTTCAGAGCTCTTGGACTTCAGAAATGCAGATAACAGATAATTGACTTGAATTATTATCCCTATTTTATAAATAAGAAAATAAATGTACAGAAAGGACTTGGCCAAGAACCTGCTTAGTAACTGGTGCATAAGTCTATCTCAGTCCTGCAATAACAGTTTCGTATCTGTCTGTTCTCTTAACTCAGCCATGCAAATGTTTACCTTTTTCTGGTTTCCAACATTGTGGTTCTTTTGTGAATCAATTACCATGTTTATACTCTTCTCCAAGAATTAAAATGGAGCTCAAAAGTGGTCTATTTAACATAGTTTTATTAATTTCTCAGTACATCGTTTAATCATTTAATTGTAGGGAGACACAACAAGTGATAGAGTTGAAAAAACTTTGGGTTAGGGCGAAGACAACCTGGACGCTTATACCAGCTGGCTCTGGGAATTCAGGGATAAAGTCTTGCTCTTTATCATGGTTTACTGAGGACTTTATGAGGCCCTCTGTATTGCGGCCTTATCTATCTCTAACTCCCCCTACCCCTCCATCCCCACCCACACACATTTCTCACCCCATGTTCTACCCATACAAACTTTTTAATGCTTCAAACACACCATATGATCATCACTCAAAATTCAAAATGCTATTCCCTGAAATCATGTCCTTTGCAGCAACATAGATTGAGCTGAAGGCCATTATCCTAAGTGAAACAACTCAGAAAAAGAAAATCAAGTATCATGTGTCCTCACTTATATATGGGTGATAAGTAGTGAATACACATGTGTTTGGGCACAGTGGCTCATGCCTGTAATCTCAGCACTTTGGGAGGCCGAGGCAGGCAGATCACTTGAGGTCAGGAGCTGAAGACATGCCTGTCCAACATGAAGAAATCAAGTCTCTACTAAAAACATGAAAAACAAAACAAAACCCGAAAAGGATACACATGGACATAAAGATGGAAATAATGGACACTGAGGACTCCAAAAATTGAGGAAGATAGGAGGGGATGAGGGTTACAAAATACGTATTGGGTACAATGTTCACTATTTGGGTGACAGGTACACCAGAAGCACAAACCTCACAATATTGAACATGTACCCACTGGATCTGAAACCTAAAAGAATTAAAAGCAATAAGCAAGCAACAACAACAACAACAAAAGTGATATTCCCAGCGTGGTACACTTCTCTTTTTCTGCTGTTCTCCACATCATGCCAGGACAATTTAGATATCACTATTCAGCTAGTACTGTATCTGGTACTGCAAACCATATTTTCCAATTTTAGTGGTGAGGGTTCCATATTTGACTAAATCAAAATATCTGACCACCGCCAAGATGCATTATGTTTACTGCTTTTGGTTCAACTACCAGTCCTGCAATTCAGCAACTAGAGGCGCTGAAGTGGTCTGGCACAATCGCTTTTTTTCTTTTTACAAAGCCAAATTTCTGCTACTCTATTTACTTCATTGTTTGCAAATCTGTTCCATGATGACCTTTATTTCTTTATCCAGTACTAAGTTCAGTCTCCCTGGTCTATGTGTATTAACAATTCCTTAGACTTGCCCACTTCCCTATCCCTTGCAGAATAGCACTATCATCTCCAATTTTCCAGGCTTCTGCAAGATTGGAACATGAGAATCTGATTTACATCAAGATTTTAAAATACCTTGATGATTCAACTCAGCAGAAATTGTAAATTTGAACACACATAGCTTATTTTACTATCTTTCTTTCTCTGTGGAATTTTAAAAATTCACCTCTAAATTGCTCCTCAACATTGACTTGAGATTCCTTTCATTCTAAGGCCTAATTTATTCTTTCTTTGTATGGGAGTTTTGTTTTATGTGGTATACTTTTCCACAAGGCATACTAATTTTTAAGTGCAAAAGCTGATGGCTTGACAAATGTACACCATTGTGTGACTACTACTACAATCAAGATATAGAATATTTCCATCCCTGTTCCAATTATCTTTTGCTTCTTTGCAGTTAATCCCCTCCCCAGCTCCTGGCCTCAACAATCATGTACCTGTTTCTTCCACTAGTTTTACATTTCCAGAATTTTATGTAAATGGAAAAATATAGTATATAATCTTATGTGATAATGCTTTTTGAGATTTATCTGTGGTTTTTGCATGTATCAGCATTCCACTGCATTTTTGAATAGACTTCATTATTTATCGACTCACCAATTATTTCCTTTTTTTTCTATTGTGTATAAACCTACTACGAACATTCATGTACAAATTTTTGTGAGGATGCCCATTTCCATTTTTCTTGAATACCTAGGAATATGATTGCTGGGTACGTGTATGCTTACTAACAAACTACCAAATAGTTTTACAAAGAGCTGTGCCATATTATATTGCCACTTGCAATATATGAGGACTTCATATCCTTGTCAGCATTTGGTATTGTCAGCTGTTATTTTAATTGATGTCATTCTGGTATGTAAGCAGTAGATCTCATTGTGGTTTAAATGAACATTTCTCTGATGATTAATAATGTTTAACATATTTTCATGTACTTATTTCATTCATATTTATATATAATAAAAATAAAAACAAACTTACATTATATAATTCTATACAACTATTTGATATTTTTTGAAGTATCTGTTCAAATATTTTGTACCTTTTAAGTTAAAATAATTGTAATACAGACTGTTTTCCCCCTGTTGTAATACAGAAATTTCACTTTTTAGGTTTATTTTATGATTGACACATAATAATTGTACATATTTATAGGTAAAATGTGATGTTTTGATACATGTCTATATTGTATAATGATCAAATTAGGATGTGTAGTATATTCATCAACTTAAATATTTATCATTTCTTTGTAGTAAGAACATTCAAAATCCTCTCTTCTAGCTATTTTGAAATATACAATACATTACTGTTAACTACAGTCACCCTACTGTGCGATAGAACAGAACTTATTCTTCTAACTGTAATATTGTACCCATTGACCCATCTTTTCCCCATTTCCCCTCACCCCACCTCCCCTTCTCAGCCTCTAGTAACCCCTATTCTACTCTCAACTTCTATGAGATCAACATTTTTAGATTCGATTTGAGTGAAATCATGTGGTTACATCTTTCTGTGCCTGGCTTATTTCACTTAACATAATGTCCTCAGATTTATCCATGTTGTTGCAAATGACAGGACCAGGATTTCTTTTTTTTATTTTTTTGAGACAGGTTCTTGCTCTGTCACTCAGGCTGGAGTACAGTGGTGCCATCATGGCTCACTGCAATCTCGACCTCCCAGACTCAAGCAATTCTCTCATTTCAGCCTCCTGAGTAGCTAGGGCTACAGGTGTGCACTACCATGCCAAGCTAATTTTGGTGTATGTTTTTTGTAGAGATAGGGTCTCACTATGTTGCCCAAGCTGGTCTCAAACTCTTAGGCTTAAGTGATCCTCCTGCCTCAGTCTCGCAAAGTACTGGGATTACAGGCATGAGCCACTATGCCCAGCCTCAGAATTTCATTATGTTTTTCTGACTGAATAGTATTCTACTGTGCATATACACAACATTTTCTTATTCATTTATCCTTTGATGGACACTTAAGTTGACTGCATATCTTGACTGTTGCAAATAGTGCTGCAATAAACACAGGAGTGAAGATATTCCTTTGACACACTGAGTTTATTCCCTTTGGATATATGCCTAGTAGTGAGATTGCTGGATCATATGGTAGTCATATTTTTAATTTTTCAAGGAACTTCTCTACTATTTTCCATGATGGCTGTACTAATTTACATTCCCACTGAGAGCATGCAAAGGTTCTCTCCTCTCCACATCCTCACTAACAGTTATCTTGTTGTTAATAACCATTCAAACTGAAGTAGTATTTCACTGCAGTTTGATTTGCATTTCCCTAATTAGTGATATTGGGCATTTTTCATTTGCTTTTCCTATTTTGAGAAATATCCATTCAGGTCTTTTGCCCATTTTTTAATTGGGTAATTTTGGTGATTTGGGGTAATTTGTTAATTGGGTTGCTTTTGTTCTTAATTTGAGTTTTAGGAGTCCCTTATGTATTCTGGCTACAAGTCTTTTATCAGATACACATTTAAAAATATATTTTCTCCCAGACTATAGCTTGACTTTTTTTCCTGCTTTTCCAAAATACTTAATTATCGATATTTTCCCTTTAAAGCTCTTGCTTTTTATATCCTAAGAAATCTTGGCCTAATCCAACATTAGAAGGATTTTTTATATTTTCTTCAAGTAGATTTATTGTCTTAGCTCTTCCATTTAGAACTATATTTTCAGTCAATTGTTGTATATGGTGTGAGTTAAGGGTTTATAATTCTCCTTTTTAACAGATACTCAATTGTTCTAACACCATTTGTTGAAAAGATTACCTGCATATTTTCCCTTGTTGAGCTGCCTTGGACTCTTTATTGAAAATCAATTTGTCATATGTGTTCATGTCTGTATCTGAATACTTCCTTCTTTCCTGTTGATCTATTTGTCTATCCATATATCAATTTCAGATTGTCTGGGTTAATCTACTTTATAGTAAGTCTTGAAATCAGGTAGTCTGATTCTTGCAATTTTGTTCTTTTTAAAAATTGTTCTGGCTATTTTAGATCGATTTTTCCATACAAAATTTACATGCAGTTTACAATTTCCATAAAAATACCTGGTAAGATTCTGCATGAGATTATGTTAAATATGTAAGGTCCTTTAGGAGAGAACTGATACCTTAGCAATGTGGTGTCTTTTAAACCATAAGTATATGATATCTCTCTATTTAAACACAGTATCTTTAATTTTACTCAGAAATGTTTTATAGTTTTCAGTGTATAAGTACTGCACATATTTTGTTAGATTTAATTGTTATAAGTGGTACTTTTTAAAATGAAAATTTCTTTTTGTTCCTAATGTGTTTTATGTCATGTTTTATGCATAATTAATTCATGTATAATGACCATGTATCCTGTGACGTTGCTAAACTTACTAGTTCTTGTACCTTTTTTAGATGCCTTCCTTATGATCTTCTACATAGATGATCATGTCAACTATAAACAGTCTTTTAATTTTTACTTTTATGTGACTGCAAGAATTAAACCAGAGTTGAGTTTGCTATTTTTTTGAACTAGAATCATATATCATTCGTTTTAGACTTTCATGTTTTTTTCTAATATGAGCATTTAATTCTACCAGGTTTCTTGTAAGTACTTCTTAGCTACGTCCACAAAGTTTTCATATATCTAATTCTTAATCATGAGTAATATGTGAAGCATTTCTTTTAAATCTTTTATCAGTCCTCATAACTAATATATCAAATGACAAGACTTACTCACATTCCTAAGAAAATTAATTCTCTAGGTCTTCTGCTTGTTTCACCGGTTCCATTTCTAGCTCAAACTTATTTTCTCCTTTACACATTTCTTTACCATTCTATACAGATTTTTAAATTGCTGTTCCCAGGGTTACCTTATATCTCTACATAGGTTTCTCCTACTTATAGGCATTAAGAACTCAGTTGATTTTATACCTGCAAAAATATCTTCCATAGCTAAGAACTATTTTTGATTATGCCAGCCCATTGTATTAAATTTGCAGCAGCGCTTTGGGTGGATAGCAAACATTTCAAACCTTCTATGTGAAGGTATAAAGTATCTTGCCCTGTAGTGTTGTCACTATGAGAAGCAGTTACAGAAAATTTAAAACTTTTATCAACGTCTTCTCAACTTCTCTTTTTCTACAATCTGCCTTTTATTAATATTTCATCATTGTCAAACATGTGCACACAGAATTCAGGAAAAAAATTCGTTGCTTACTCAAGAGATACATACCATTATCAACATTGTAGACTGTTTTCTGTGCATACACACACACACACATACGTACACACACAAACACACGTACACTGTTATACAAACTAGGGACATATAATACAAAGAATGGTATTCTTTTTATAATTTAATATATCATGAGCATGTTCTAATTTAAAAACATGATTTTAAGTGGTTACTGTTACAGTATTAAAGAGGGATATACCATTATTTAATCATACCTTTTTAGTATAATTGTATAATTTAGTATAATTGTAGTATAAAGTTTACTCCAGGTAAAAATAACACCATATAGCACAGTTTAGTAAACAAACTGACTTTAGATAGATCCTTTAAAATAGAGTAAATGACTCAATGTACATTTTAGTGTTGCAGAAAAGTCCAAGGCCAATCTGAATTTTATTTCTTTAAATTAAGTAAGCTGCTTATTTCTCCCTAGTTTCTTGTAGAATTTTATTTAAAATAAATAAATAAATAAAGTGGCAATGCCTCTAAATGTGATTTTTAAAATTGAAGTTACTTGGAAATTGGGGGGTCCTTTTCACTTTCATGCTTGAACTCAATACATTTTGTTCTTCAATTGTATTTTTGTTTCTTCTGCTCATATCAGTTTCCAGAAACATGTCAGTCTTACTTTAGGATCTTCACTTTCTATCCACCATACATTTGATGCAGTTTTTCCTGTTGTTTGCATTTTGAGAAAGCTTGTTAAATTTGTCTTCAGTGTGTGTATGGTTTTCTACAGTTAATTCTGCTCTGTTCTACTACAAATAATACTCTCACTTCTGCTGCTGCATTTCAAATGTTCTTATTTCATCATCCCTTTTTACTAGTCCTCCTTACATCTCAGCCTGCAATTCCAGGTTTGTCACGTTTTCCCAACTTTATAGTGTTGCTGTCTTATTAATTTGCACTAAAGTATCTTCTAAATATTTCTTCCACGTCCTAAAATGATTTTCTTGAGTATTTAAAGTGATGTTCCCATATAGATAGGATTTTGTTTTTAATATAAGCCCTTTCTTGCTTTTTTACTTTTCTATGAATGTAGCAAGATAGAGCCATAGCCAGTGTTTGCAGCTTTCATTTCACTTTGCCATTTTTCAGTTCGATTCTATCAGGCTTTTAAGATATAAAGGTATTACAAAATTCTGCCAATGGCTTGAGTGTCCAATTTAATTTTTTCTGGAATTTATAATATGAATATTTTAATAAAACTTCAGGAGAGGCCGGGCACAGTGGCTCACATCTGTGATCCCAGCACTTTGGGAGGCCGAGATGGGTGGACCACCTGAGGTCAGGAGTTCGAGACCAGCCTGACCAACATGAAGAAACCCCGTCTCTGCTAAAAATACAAAACAATTAGCTGGGCGTGGTGGCACATGCCTGTAATCCCAGCCACTTGGGAGGGTGAAGCAGGAGAATTGGTTGAACCGGGGAGGCGGGGGTTGCAAAGAGCTAAGATTGCACCATTGCACTCCAGCCTGGGCAACAAGGGCAAAACTGCTTCTCAAAATAAATAAATAAATAAAAATGAAAAATAAAAAAAAAGAAAAAAAAAAACTTAGGAGAGACGACACTAAAAACTGCTAGTCAGTTGCTGTCATAAACCACAAATGAGAGCTAGCTCTTCTCCTCATTTGTACAATATTCAATACTTATCTAGCAAACTCTTACTGAGCACATATTGCACAATGCTAGTTCCTTATTCTGTACTGGGAACAGATAAAAGTAAGATTTTAAAGCTCTGGAATGCAGAATTTTATGTATCCATACTCCCTAAGATGGTACTTGAAATATAAAATAAATTGAAAGAAAAAAAATCAGTCTTTATCCTCAAGTTGCTCACAGTCTAGAGGCAGAGTGCAGCACAAACAACCAAAATACACTGGTTTAAGGAACCATAAGAACGTGTTAAGGGATTACAGAGATAGAACAATTAACTACCGGGTAATAAATTTGATTTTTATTGAGCATATACCATTACCAAGGCTCTGTTTTAGGTTTGGAAATTCAGCATTAAACAAAAACAAAGTCTATGCCCTAAAAATGCTAAAATTCTGGAATAAACAAATAACTACTATGTCAGATAGTGATAAATGCTATAAGAAAAAGTAAATCAGGGTAAATTTAAAGGGGATGGATTATAAAAAGCCAAGAGTTAGGGGAGTGAATATGAAGAGGATATTATTTTTTTCCAAGATTGTTAGGAAACAATTCTTTAATAAGATGACATTAAAGGAAAAACTCTGGAGGAAGTAATGAACTGGGCCATATATATATACCTGGGGAGATAGTGTTCCAAGTTCTAGAGACAGCAGGTGCTAAGGTCCTGGCTGAGTATGCTTGCCATGGAGGCCAGTGCACCTGCAGAAAAGTAAGCAAAGCCTACAGTGGTAGGAGTTAAGATCTGAGATCAGAGATAATAGGGAGCCCAGATCACGCAAAGCCTCGTAGAGCAGGATGGGTTTTGAGCTTTTTTTGTGTGAGATAGGAAGTCGCTAGAGAGGCTTGAGCAGCTGATATGGTCTGATTTTCATTTCTATAAGACAACTGTAGCTGTTATGTGAAGGACAGACTTTGTGGAACAAAGACAGAAGCAGGAAGACCACTCAGGAGGCTCCTGCCAATAATCCAAGTGAAAGTGAGAGTGGCTTAGACCAGCGGTAGTGGTGATGAGAAGTCACCAGATTAGCTGATGGACTGACTGGGGATAAGAAAGAGAAAAGTAAAACAGAAAAGACCATTTTCATAGGGGTAGTGATATTTAAACTAGGCCTTCAAAAAGAAGTTATTATTCACCAACTGGATTGTGCACCCAAGAAAGAAAGGAAGAAAAAGCCAGGAGACAACAGTAGGCTTTCCATGAAGACAGAGTATCATCAGTAAAAGCAAGGGGACGTTAACTGTGGATGAAATATAGATGGGATGGGGGAAGGAGGAGGAGTAGCTGAGCAGAAGTCAATGAGGCTGAGCTAGAAAGGCATTTACCAGATTCTGAGGAGTCTTGGATGTCACAAGATACCATTAACTACTATGAGCAGGCACAGAGGTGTCACTGAGGATTATAAGGTAGGGGAAAAGCCTAATCAGTTCTTTGTATTCAGAAATACAAAGGTAGTGGGAGCAAGCGAAGTAAAAACTGGGGGTGGGGGGTGTGTGGGGGTGGGGGGAAACCCATCAGAGCTATTCAGACAAGAAATGAGGAGGGCCCAACCTAGGGCAGTAGAAATGAATGAAAAGGGAAAAAGATGGGGGAAACTCTTTGGATTTACTAAATTCAGCCTTCTTGGTTTTAACATGAAATATATCCATGGAAGTACCAAAACAAACCAATAAATATTATGCTTTAGAATAAAAGATGCTTGCGAAAATCATATCAGTTATTTGCTTATCCGTTTTCTAAAGTCAAAGCAGGATGAATGAGTTAATTTTAACACAGGGCTCCTGATACTCATCAGACAACGGAAACCTGGCCTAGCCAATGGAATCATCAACAACAGAGAAAGGAGAGTTTTAGTTCTGGACAAATAAAAAAAAAAATACATGAAGTAACAGTGGAATTAATAGGCCAATTTCGTTGTGAAGGAGGAAAGGGCTCAGTTCTCAGATTTAAGAGCAACAGGAAACAGGTCTTAGACTCTTGTCCAAGACCAACAACTGTGGGCATCATTTATTTATTGGACTAGGAGTAAAAAAATCCTATTTAAATTCTGCCTCCTCTTTTTATTCCCTCCCTCTGCCTTCATGTAGTTGTAACTGAGTACTCCCATTTTTTTCTAAGAAAAAGGGAATGAGTTACTATTATTTTTATTATTTTTTCTTCTCCTGTCCCCTTCTCCTCCCTTCCCTGTTTCCTACTTAGCCCTTCAGAAATGCAAATATAACCCTTCACCTCCCCGTCACCAGATACCCCAGCAGAGTAAGTTCTAACTGTGTGCTCCAAGACAGATCTCTCCTGGGAAGTTGGCAGTCCATTTGCAGACCAGAGCATACCTGCCATGGAACTTTCACCTTCAGGGGGTGGCCTTGGGACTTTCATCCATCAGGAGGGCAAATCTTAAGTATGCCTGCTTGGCTCACAACTTATTTCTGCCCAGGAAGGTGCCAACTCAACTATTGGGTAGATAAGGCATCAAGCAAGCAGGGGGACCCCCTTCCCTTGTTCACTTCCTTCTTTCCCTTATAAAATTGTCCACTTCTTTCTGCTCCAAAGGGGAACTAACACATTTTATTTTAATTAATTAATTAATTAATTAGAAAAAAATTCTCGCTCTGTCGCCCAGGCTGGAGTGCAGTAGCATGATCTTGGCTCACCGCAACCTCTGCCTCCCAGGTTCAAGCGATTCTCCTGCCTCAGCCTCCAGAGTAGCTGGGATTACAGGTGCCCACCACCACGCCTGGTTAATTTTTTTTTCTATTTTTTTGTTCAGTAGAGATGGGCTTTCCCCATGTTGCCCAGGCTGGTCTCTCACTCTTTGGGCTCAAGCGATCCACCTGCCTCAGCCTCCCAAAGTGCTGGGATTACGAGCGTGAGCCACTGTGCCCAGCTGGAAATAATACATTTAAAGGCAGAACGCTTTGCACCCCTTCCCAAGCTAGCTTTGGAATAAAATAAATTCTCTTGCTTTGTTATCAGACCTCACTGTTGTTAACTGAGCTCTGTAGGTGGCAAGCATCTCACCCACATTTTGGCCACTTCACTATTACAAATATAAAATGGAAAAAATTATAGTCACATCTCTTAACGTGAAAGAAACGATAGAAAAATCCTTACTCAGCTGCAAAGATCAAAATAAAAGTCACATATAATGATTACTGAAACTTCATATTTCTAAGATTCTCCACATAAAGTATTTAATGCAGCTTAAGTAATTTTGAGACAGCACTGTGAAAACAATATCTCAACCTAGTGAGAAAGTGGTTGTTGACATAATAAAAGTCTGCCAAAGTTTGAATGTTAACCATTTGTAATACATCACACAGTTCATATTTATCTACTAATAATCAAGTTCTCAACCATTTCAAATTACTAGATTCATTTATTAAAAACATGAATTTTGTTTATCTACTCCCATACATTTTTCATACACATCCATATGTCCATAAATATATGTAACATAATTTTGCATGTCCTTAAAATTTAACTAATTTATATCATCCTACATTTAGCCTTAGTAATCTATTTTCAATTCCCATGCTTCCCAGATTTTTCCATGTTTATATACAGGTATATTTTATTCATTTTAATGGCAGAAAGAAGGGAAATGAGATAAATGGAGGAGTGCTTTTTGCTTTATATTTTATTTAAGCAAAATATTTGAAACAATATGGAAAAATGCTAACATTTTGTCTTATACTCAGATGTCTTAATTTACTTACTTTTTTTCACGTTAGAAATAATTCTTTCTTTGTGGCGGGTGGGGGAAGGGGTATGGGGGGATGGAGTCTTGCTCTGTCTCCCAGGCTGGAGGGCAGTGGTGTGATCTCAGCTCCCTGCAACATCCACCTCCTGGGTTCAAGCAATTCACCTGTCTCAGCCTCCCAAACAGCTGGGACTACAGGCGAGCGCCACCACTCCTGGCTAATTTTTGTATTTTTGGTAGAGACAGCGTTTCACCGTGTTGGTCAGGCTGGTCTCAAACTGCTGACATCAAGTGTGATCCGCCTACCTCAGCCTGCCAAAGTACGGGGATTATAGGCATAAGCCACCACCATGCCTGACCTTAAAATATTTCTTACTTAAAATGTTTAATACATAAATTATTATGAGTAGCACCAACCTGTAAACTTGTTGCAGACCTATGATTTTAGAAGACAGAGAATGCAGAAGATGTTAGAACTCAGAAGGAACATTATAGCATCTCTTGTCCAAACCTTCTTCTCCTAATTTTCTGATATAAAATGAGACTTAAAGAGGTGAAGCTTATTAATTCAGCAAATATTTATTGATCACCCGCTTCATGCCAGTCCTTGTCCTGACTATTAGGGAACCAATGGTAAACCTTACACTAAGGGAGTTGATCTAAAGGAAGTACCGACCTTAAAAAAAGATTTGTAAAATTGTGACACATGTCCTGAAAAAAAAAGCAAAAGGAGAGAAGGTAAAACATGGGGGTCTATTTAGTTTGGAGGACGTTTTGAGAAAATGCTGAAACTGTGTTTCTTCCTCTCCTCTCACATTACCGCAGCAACAATCAGCAACACACAAGATGACTTCTGTGACCAAATGTGTGGGAGTTTTTCACCACTCACCAAGCAGGAGACACCAAGCTGGGTGTCCTCCAGTTCAACTCGGACACTGTCTACCTGGAGATCCTGTCATGTCTCACAGGTTGAGGACTCAGTTCCTAAGACCACACACAACCTACACACAACCTCTACCCACAGCCAGGAGCAAATCCAGGCCTCTGGAACTTCTGACCAACCAGCTTCAAATCCGGGTTCCCATGACCCCGATATGGGTTTGACTAACTTGCTGGAGCAGTTTACAGAATTCAAGAAAACACCTACATGGACTGTTTTATTATAAAGGATGTTGCAGAGGATGAAGATGAAGAGATTTCTAGGGCATGGTACGGGGGAGGGGTGCAGAGTTTCCATGCCCTCCCTGGGCTTCGACCTCTAAAAATCTCCACATGTTTTACTATCTTGAAGCTTGCTGAAACCTGTCCTCTTGGGTTTTTATGAAGGCTTCATTATCTAGGCATGACTGATTAAACCATTGGCAACTGGTGACCAACTTATCCTTCAGCCTCTCTCTCCTTCCTGGAGGCTGGGGGGTGGGGCTGACCCTCTAATTGTGCCTTTGCCTTTCCAGTGACCAGACCCCCATCCTGAACCCATGAGCCAGCATTCGCATACAAAAAAAAAAAAAAAAAAAAAAAAAAAAAAAAAAAAAAAAAAAAAGGCAGCACTTTGGAAATTCCAAGGATTTTAGGAGTTATATGCCAAGAAACTTGGACAAAGTCCAAATACATATTTCATGATATCACATATGGTCAGGAGTGCATCCTTGATAAAATGATTTCTAAAGGTTGCACAACTAAATTTGGGCAACGAAGGAGTGAACTCAGATTTCCTTAGTTCTATGAAGATAATGCTTTTACTACAATATTATATTCTAATTACAGAATTTCTGTAGAAATCCAACGACATTTTAAAGCAAGGGCTTGGTTCTATGTTTCTATTACTGAGTCATCCCATTTCAAGGCATTTTTAGTTTAACGTACCTTCGCTAAGATTTTCTTAGAATGTTAGATCGGGGACATGTTCAGTGGCTCATGCCTGTCATCCCAGCATTTTGGGAGCTCTAGGCAGGAGTATTGCTTGAACCCAAGAATTTGAGACCAGGCTGGGCAATACAAGAAGACTCTGCCTGTATAAAAAAAAGAAAAAGCCAGGTATGGTGGCACCTGTAGTCCCAGCTACTTGGGAGGCTGAAGTGCAAAGGATCACTTGAGTGCAGGAGGTTGAGGCTAGAGTGAGCCATCCTCAGACCAGTGTACTCCAGCCTAGGTGACAGAGAAAGAGAGAGAGAGAGAGAAAGGAGGAGGAGGAGGAGGAGGGAGGAAAAGGAAAAGGAAAAGTTAGAGCAGGAAAATTCAACCTTAAAGATCATTTGGTTCAGCCACTTTATTTGCAGATGAGGAATCTAAGTCCCAGAAAGGAGAAGAGATTTGCTCAAAAATTCTCAGCAACCGGGATCATCTTGACGTACAGACCAGTGTTCTTCCTCATGTCCCAGTTTTTACAGTTTTAACAGTTATACTATGAGGCCGAAGTGGAACTGGTGTATTTGTGCCAGAGTGAATTTGAGTGAACAAACATATGATTAGAAAATATATGTTTAGACAATAAAGTATAAAGCTCAAGGCCATATTATTAATAAAAACAAAAAAAAGATCACTAAATTCTTATAGGAGTATATATACTTATTTTTAGTTAAGAAGTTTGTGTAAGAGTTGAGATTTTCTTCTCTAAAGTGAAACCATATTCTCACAATGGGAGCTTGAATATAAAAACAACACAAAATGCCCACTAATTGCTTTAAGAATCAACTCTACTCCATCAGGTCCTGGGCTCAATAAGTCAGCAGTGGGTTGTACTAACCTTGTTGCATATTTAGAAAAGACCCCCAGTGCAGCTGTGTCTCTTTGCATTATGCAAATGTAAGTGAAATCAGAAATAAAATACTGTGATGGGGGGCAGGAAAGAAAGCACATTTGAAAGAATTTTCAAAAATGACTGGCCTCTCCAAAGAAGTCATAAATATCTGACACTCACTGAGAAATACCTGGCAACTTACATGATCCCCCTAAATCTTGAGCTAATCATTCATAGAGGGGAAAATAGATAATATATAGTGTTACTTCCATTTTATTATTATTATTTATTATTATTATTATTATTATTATTATTGATGTTATTTTGAGACCAAGTTTCTCTCTGTCACCCAGACTGGAGTGCAGTGGTGCAATCTCAGCTCACTGCAACTGCAACCTCCACCTCCTGGGTTCTAGTAACTCTCCTGCCTCAGCCTCAGCCTCCTGAGTAGCTGGGATTACAGGCGCTCGCCACCACATCTAGCTAATTTTTGTATTTTTGTTAGAGACAGGATTTCACCATGTTGGCCAGGCTGGTCTCGAACTCCTGACCTCAGTCTCCCAAAGTGCTGGGATTATAGGCATGAGACACCACACCCAGCCCCATTTGATTATTTTATAATTTGGTGCAAATCTCTTAGAGAACCCAGTTACCAGATTTGCACTGGCAAAGCGACTCTTTAATAAAGAATGTCGAAGGCCAAGCGTGGTGGCTCACACCTGTAATCCCAGCACTTTGGGAGGCCGAGGTGGGAGGATCACGAGGTCAGTAGTTCGAGACCAGCCTGGACAACACAGTGAAATTCCGTCTCTACTAAAAATCCCAAAATTAGGTGTGGTGGTGCACACCTGTAATCTCTGCTACTAAGGAGTCTGAGGCAGGAGAACTGCTTGAACACGGGAAGCAGAGGTTGCAGTGAGCCAAGATCACGCTATTGCACTCCAGCCTGGGCAATAGAATGAGACTGTCTTAAAAAAAAAAGAAAAAAGAAAAAAAGGAAAAAAAAGAATGTGGAAAACAAAGTGTTAGTAATCTTTCTGATACACACACACACACATACACAGCCTACTGGCTATTTCTGATCATATATGTATATACATAAAAAATAGAACTCAATATATGTTCTTCTGTATACATACTGTATATATATTCAATAGTTTGTTCATTCCCAGGAAGCACCAGCCCATGGGCGAGAACGACGAGTCTAATTTTGTATTGATCTTCAACCAAATTTCCTTGTATACTGACATGACAGTTTTGGCCATCCATATGAACTAAATATTTCAACAACGACATGGAAAAGAAGCTCCTGAAAACTAACAAATGAACTAAACTCCTTCTTTTTATATAATATCCTGGTCAAAATGGGTAAGTAAGCTTTGCCTAAATTTTGTTTTCCTTTGTGAGAGAGGGGAGGAAGTTTGGAATATTGAGGAGTGAGCTACTTAAAGCCAAATATCATGTTCAAATAAAACAACTCCAGGGGATTTTGGAAAACAAGTAAATTCAGCTCCTTTACTAATAATGTGAAGAGAAGGGGAAAAAAAAGAATTCCAGTGACTAGGACCCTACCTTTACCACCTGCCTCAGTAGACATACTATATTACACGCTTTTGGCTGGCAGACTGGTAATTCAGTATCACAATGCATAGAGGTGCCAGGTAATATCAGCACACACCTGCGTAATTTTTCAACACCTCCCTTTCCTAAAGGTAGGAACCCTTCTGCCTACCACACCAAAACCAAAAAACAAGAACTTTAGTTCTTTCAATGTCTCCCAGAAGAAATGCCATACTAGATGCAAATCTCAAATCATGTGGCTATCTTGAGCCCTAAATGTTAGAGAATATGGATGAAATAAACTCTCATGAAACAATAAAATCATTAATTCTATAACCTACCTCTCTTCTCAATCCCTCTTCAAGGAAGGCAACTAGATAGAGTGGCATCAAAGCCCTCCTGATTCTGCAATTCCAGATCAATTCACATCTGGCATGCTCTTATACTGAGGATGGCTGGGTCTTAAAAAAACTAAGAAAGGCTTAAATACACCAACAAACCTATTAGTCTCACTTTATGCCTGGCTTTCTGAATGAATTTGAATTTAGTTTCTTAAAAAGGGGGAGAAAAATAATGAGATTTACAAATACAGTGAGTCCTCATTTAACATTTTGGACAGATTTTTGGAAACTGTAACTTTAAGCGAAACACATATAACAAAACAATTTGTTTTTCTCATCACCTTTATAAGAAAGTAACATTGTATGAAACAATTACTGGAAGCTCTCCTGCACATTATTTTGTTTAAGGTCACAGTTTCCAAGAACCTATCAATGACACTGAGGACTTAGCTGTTATCTAAAAGATAGCAACTAGTCCCAAACAGGAAATGCCAGGTGCACTTCAAATTTATGGCTTCTAGTTCAAAAAACTTAAGGGGTAAAGTGTTGTCTGTACTATCTCAAATAACCCAAAATACCTGACAAGAAGAAAAAAGGTCAACCTCTAAAGCTCTCAGAACAATTCCATTAATCTATGTTTAACCATTATCAGGTACAAAGTCTGTCTTAGCACTATCCTAAAATATTCAGTGACTTATTATTTTTTTTCTTTTTATAAGCTATATTCCTTGGGACAACCAAATTAAAAATGTACTTTTATAAGGGTAAGAGGGTGATGAAATCAATAATTAGAACTAGTAGGAATGAAAAGTCATACAAAACAGATGGGGTGTTGCCAGAGAAGTTCTGGCAGCTAATTTGATGGGAGACAAGATTTAGGGAAGAGAAATGAGATACATGAAAATAAAACTTTGGGGGTTCAACAATTTTTGATAAGGAGGCTTTGAAAAATTAATTCTAAAGATCCAATTCAGTAAAATGTAAAAAGACCCTTAGAGTTAGACACAGCTTCACTTTGGTCTGCTTCAAATACACTGATTAACTATTACATCAAGTTATATGGGCTAATTATATACTATACTTTGGATTTGCCCTCTACAAAAAAACTCACTTGAAAAACATTATAAATTTCATATCTAGAAAGACATTATTTTAAAAAAATTTAATGTTTAAAAAGTGTTGCCTGGGCACAGTGGCTCACCCCTGTAATCCCAGCATTTCAGGAGGCCGAGGCAGATCACCTGAGGTCAGGAGTTTGAGATCAGCCTGGACAACACGGTGAAACCCCATCTCTACTAAAAATACAAAAATTAGCAGAGTGTAGTGGCACGTGTCTGTAATCCCACCTACTTGGGAGGCTGAGAAAGGAGAATCGCTTGAACCCAGGAGGTGGAGGTTGCAGTGAGCTGAGATCATGGCATTACACTCCAGCCTGGGAGACAAAGTGAGACTGTCTCAAAAAGAAAAAAAAAAAAAAAAAAAAAAAAAAAAAGAAAAGGAAAAAGGGAAACTGTTCATTTCAATGGCTTTAAATATATCCATCCCAACAAACAACAAACATCAGGTCAATGTGCTCTGAGAGTCAGTGTCCCAAACTACCAAAACTAAAAAGGTGGGGTGAGTGAGTACAGGTGGTTTGGGGTTGGGGTGGGGGGCTTCTTGAGAAGCCAGCTTTTAAGTGGTTAGGTTGAAAACACTAATATCTTTCAAGAGGCAATCAATCATCCTTCCTTTGACTAGGACCCCAGTTTCGTCATTTCATTTCTAAACTACACGCGTACAAGGGGGCAGTAAATATAGCCCAGTGAATCATGGAAACGAAGCCAATGGGCTCTGAGTTTGGCTTCTAGTCCTCTGCCTGCCTGCTGACTTACTGCATCACCCTGGGCAAATCATTTCTCCTCTGGGGCTCCGACTTGGGCCCCAGATTTTTTGATTCACAAATGAGGCATTCCATTTTAAGACTGTATCTACATCAAAGGAAGGGGAATTTCGCAAAGTGAGCTTGCAAACAAGTCCAAGGCCACCATATCCTTCTGGATCTATCATAATGATCAGGCAGAAGCAGATCCCAAAATTGGCCCCACAGTCGTCTGGCAAGGTATTTACTTCTCCCTGCCTCCCTTCCTGCCACAGCCGTCTAGCTGCCAGACATGTACGAATTGTGCTCTTGATCGTTTTTTTTTTTTTTAAAAATCCTTCCTCCAAGCACTTTTCCTGATGGCCCCAGCCAAAGGGCCGCCTGTTGCCACCTGTCAGTTGCGGGGATTAATTACCTGAGCCAAGGAGGCTGGGAGCGGCACATTCTTCCCGGGCTGCGCCCACAAATGTTGACATCAAGCAGGTGGGCTGTCTGCTACTCACTTACCGTGAGGACCAGCCAGGAGCCCACTGATCCTGGCAGGTGGTGGGAGTGGGGCCACACTTGGACTGTGCCACAAAGCAGCAAAACCTCTGCAGGGAATAATGTGCCCTGGGTCTTCTTGGGGAGGCCATAGCCAGCTTTGTGGCTAGCCCTGGGCACTGGCCCCAGAGGCAGCTGTGTCCTCCCTGCTGAAGGACAGCATGTTGGCACCCACCTTGGGAAGGGGTGGGGGTGGAGCTGGCCAGCCTTGTTCTAGTTGCCTGAGGGTATGGATTTGGAAACCCAGTCTAAAAAGATTTGACAGACTTGATCGGTAATTTTGCAACTTTATCTCCCCAGGAGGGTAAAATGACCTTTCATTTAGTGTCTCCTGCCAGGGCCACCTCTGTCAACCCCACCTGACCAGTAATATCATTCACAGTTACCTTCACAGAGCAGACACTGCGAGGAGTTTGTCAGAGTGACTGTTATACAGCAGGTACTCAGGTAAGGTTGGCTTACTTTTACATGTTTCCTAAAGTCACAACTGTCATGACAAAAAGGCCAGGGTGAGATGACACTGATTATGTTAGAGGTGTAGAAACAGGAGCTCAAAAGTTGAAAGCAACCCTCCAGTAAATGGTGGAACTGGGAACTGAACTGCAGCTAGCTTTTCCTCTTCTCAGTGCTGATTAAAGTCCTGCAAACAACTTTCCTGACTACTGGACATCTATGTGTTCCCCTGCCCCTCAATAAAACAAAACTGGACATTCCTCAGCAATACAGGAAGACACAATTATCTGTAGAGTCAAAATTCTTCTAGTAGAAACCCTGGTGGGCAGAGAACGCTTACCCCTCACCCCCACTGGACATACCTAGTTTATCTCCCCAATAAATGAGAAACCCAAGAAAAGATGACACCAGAAGTTGGCAATGAGACATAATGAGAACTTGCGGCTTCTAATTTCCAGCCCTGTAATCTTTTCACTGTAAAACATTCCTATACCTCTTCTCTTTAAGATGTTATCAGTGGGGGGCAGGGTTGGCGGGCAGATCGGAGAGCTTTATGGACACAGACATGACAGACACGTGCATGCTCTCGCTCTCTCGCTCGTGCTCTCTCTCTTGCTCTCTCTCTCTCCAGACAGAAGACAATACTTTGTAACCATCCAGCTCCCCTTCCACTGCAGTAGCAGCATGTCTGTCTCAGTGTACTGCTCAGAAAGTCAGCTATCATTTTCCCTTAAGGTAGAGAAAACATTATCCTCCCCCTCAGGGTAGCTTGCTACTCCCAACTGCCTGCAAAACCCCGGGCTACTACACCTATCATTTCTTTCCCTTCACTGGATGTCCCTGCTCCTTCCTCAGCTCTTACCTTGTTGTATCAAGAAGTCAGTCTTCTACAAAAACAGTAGCCCTACCTAGAGCTCAGCATCCTGCTTGAGATATGTTTTATCCCCCGCCCGGTCCAAGACAAAGCCTCACGCAGTGGCACCCAACGTAGTAGTCCTTCCCTGGTAGCTGACCTCCTTCAAAACCTGGCCACTAGAGGTGAAAGTTATTGTCTGTGCTTCCACACATACTCTTTCATTCTCTTTTAAAACGACTCACATTATAGAATTCCTAAATCTCTGGTCTCTACTGAAGGTCTCATCATTCCTAACAGAAACACGTTCAGAAACCATTCATTCTGGGACTCACAGCTCAATTCCTCTGAAATGACTCAGGCATCCTTGGCGACATAATACCACACACATTGGTTCTCTTTCCTTGTAGATTAGTGGCTTGGTTTGGAGTTTCATTTGTACATCTGCTCTAAAAGTGAGTTCTCAAAAAAAAAAAAAAAAAAAGTGAGTTCTCTGTTCCAGTAATGGTAATGTGTTTGTATCTGTGGGATATTCTTTTACCGGGAGACTAGGTAGGCCAGTCTGATAAGAAGAAATGGGAGACTATGTATAGACAGTATGGAGAGTAATGGCATCTACTGATTTCCATAAAGGACACCATCACTCACCCCTCTGCATAGTCCTTAACAGTTTATAGAGCATTTTCATATACACTATTAATTTAATCCTCAGCTAACTCTATAAGAAAATCACCTGTATTCCCTTTCTGTCAAGGAAGAATCAGAATCAGAGATTTAAGTAGGTAAACTACTTTGCTCACAATAACACAAGATTAGAATTCTCCATTCTAGGTTTTACCTTTAAATTCAGAGCCCTTACTGTACATATAGGCATATACTATATGTACATTGTAGGATGTCTCCCTGTGCATTTATGGTGTCCTTGCCATGTTCAAATCATTATACTGCATGCTAGGATGGGAAAAGGTGGGGACAGAGTATCTACCCTCTATTTACAGAAGATTTATATATACACATATATATAAATTTACATATATAAATATTGCTGACATACAACAGTATATAGCATTAAGATACACATATAATGGAGCATGAATTCCAAAGTGCTCTCTAGCTTCAAAGCCCAAGAAGGTTATTGGGAAACTTTAAACAGTTTTTTTTTTTTTTGGAGACGGAGTCTTGCTCTGCTTGCTCTGTCACCCAGGCTGGAGTGCAGCGGTGCAATCTCAGCTCACTGCAACCTCCACCTCCCGGGTTCAAGCAATTCTCTGCCTCAGGCTCCCAAGTAGCTGGGATTACAGGTGCCTGCCACTACACCCGGCTAACTTTTGTATTTTTAGTACAGATGGGTTTCACCATCTTAGCCAGGCTGGTCTTGAACTTCTGACCTCGTGATCCACCCACCTCAGCCTCCCAAAATGCTGGAATTATAGGTGTGAGCCACCGCACCTGGCCACTGTGAACAATTTTTTAACATTTCACACAAAGAATACGTGCCAAGCCCTTACTGTGTATTCTCACCCTCTCCCATCTCTTTCTGTCTCTCTCATAAACACACACACACGCACACAGTTAATCTATTTTTAAAACAAAGTGTTTAATACCTTTTGCCTGAATTTGGAGAAGAAAAGAATAAAAGAATTTTTTTTAAAAAAGAAGAAAAGAAAAAAAGAATACTCAATTCCTAAAACAATTGTACATCCTCCAGTTGGAGCAATAGACTGAATTATGGTAGACATCTACATTTTTGAGGATTACTGCATGAAAAAAAAAAAAAAAGTTAGGCGCTGAACTTTCTTTTCTTTTTTTTTTTTATTATTATACTTTAAGTTCTAGGGTACATGTGCATAACGTGCAGGTTTGTTACATATGTATATTTGTGCCATGTTGGTGTGCTGCACCCATCAAGTCGTCAGCACCCATCAATTCATCATTTATATCATGTATAACTCCCCAGTGCAATCCCTCCCTCCTCCCCCTCCCCCCTCCCCATAATAGGCCCCAGTGCGTGATGTTCCCCTTCCCGAGTCCAAGTGATCTCATTGTTCAGTTCCCACCTATGAGTGAGAACATGCGGTGTTTGGTTTTCTGTTCTTGTGATAGTTTGCTAAGAATGATGGTTTCCAGCTGCATCCATGTCCCTACAAAGGACGCAAACTCATCCTTTTTTATGGCTGCATAGTATTCCATGGTGTATATGTGCCACATTTTCTTAATCCAGTCTGTCACAGATGGACATTTGGGTTGATTCCAAGTCTTTGCTATTGTGAATAGTGCCGCAATAAACATACGTGTACATGTGTCTTTGTAGTAGAATAATTTATAATCCTTTGGGTATATACCCAATAGTGGGATGGCTGGGTCATATGGTACATCTAGTTCTAGATCCTTGAGGAATTGCCATACTGTTTTCCATAATGGTTGAACTAGTTTACAATCCCACCAACAGTGTAAAAGTGTTCCTATTTCTCCACATCCTCTCCAACACCTGTTGTTTCCTGACTTCTTAATGATTGCCATTCTAACTGGTGTGAGATGGTATCTCATTGTGGTTTTGATTTGCATTTCTCTGATGGCGAGTGATGATGAGCATTTTTTCATGTGTCTGTTGGCTGTATGAATATCTTCTTTTGAGAAATGTCTGTTCATATCCTTTCCCCACTTTTTGATGGGGTTGTTTGTTTTTTTCTCGTATATTTGTTTGAGTTCTTTGTAGATTCTGGATATTAGCCCTTTGTCAGATGAGTAGGTTGCAAAAATTTTCTCCCATTCTGTAGGTTGCCTGTTCACTCTGATGGTAGTTTCTTTTGCTGTGCAAAAGCTCTTTAGTTTAATTAGATCCCATTTGTCAATTTTTGCTTTTGCTGCCGTTGCTTTTGGTGTTTTAGACATGAAGTCCTTGCCCATGCCTATGTCCTGAATGGTACTACCTAGATTTTCTTCTAGGGTTTTTATGGTATTAGGTCTTTCAATGAAAAACAACATTTACCACCCGTACATATATACTCAAATACTCTGAATACTGGGGAAAGGGTAATAAGACAGATGTAAAAAGTAAGACTTATGCTTGATGTATAAGATACCGAAAGCTAACACTTGCTGTGATCTACATAGCACTTTGCTAAGTTCTTTATGTCTCATATGATCATCACAGTAAGCTGTGAAGTAGACATTGTTATTCCATTTGCCAGGTAAGTACATTGAAACTCCAAAACGTGAAATAAGTTGCCCAGTCTTTCACAGCTACTAAGCAGTGGAGCCAGATTCAACTCCAGATCCCCCTCACTGGGGCACCCTTGCTCCTCCCCTGTATGGGGCTGAAAAAGAGGATAGTCCTCTCCGCTGCAAAACCTGGTGTGACTCATCTCTAAGACAGAGCTAATACTACCGCCCACTGCAAGCTTCTCCTGAGCGTGGAGAAAAAGCCACATGACATTCAGAGTCCAGTGCTTGGTCCAGGGTAAATGCTTGATGAACAGCAGCTATCGTGATTGCATCACATGATTTAGCTGAGCTCTTGTTTCCACTAGGCAGTTTCATCGCTAAGACAAGTAAGACAAGGAATTTTCTCAGCAAACTTCTAGAGATCAATCTTTGATTAAGGTACCAGCTAATATTACTGTATAAGAAGATAAGTTTTGGGGGTGAATCAGAAAACAAAGAAAATAAAGGGGAGGCAGATTGAAATAAACATAGAAGGCCTGTTCCAATACTGGGACTTAAATCACTATAAATGGATGCTCCATTCTACGTCTGAAGTTCCTATGATATTTTATAGGAGCCACACTTCATTATTTTTCTTCCAAGGTCGGGGAAGTACAGGTTCCACTTTGTGCTTCTAACTGCAATATTTAAACTGTAATCCCTCTGTACTATCCTTCCGGCAGGAATTAAGTCAGGTAAGCAAAGAGCTTTAAATCTCTTCGTGAAAGAGTACCAACAATAATTGTTGAGAATCATTGTTACTCTGACATTTTAGATCCTTCATTCTTTTCTCTTCAGAGAAATGGATGCCCAGGTGTAAATATAATAGGATTTAAATTGAGGAAAATGAGTAGCAAATGGATTTCAGAACATAAACAGAGTCCATGCTCATTGGTATCCTTAAATCTACTTTTTCTTTTTTCTTTCTCTCTCTCTTTTTTTTTTTTTTTTTTTGCTTAGGATACCAGTTGCTTTTTAGTGCACTTTAAAAGTGAACTCGCAAATGCTGAGAAGTTTAAGGACTCTAAGGTCCCTTCAACTACAGCTGCCCCTAAGGTTTCAAGTGAACAATAATGAGATAATTACTTTCAAGGCCCTACTATCCTATAGGCAAATTGCTGAGTTTCTTTATTCTGGATAAGTACAGGAAACCAATATGCTGAAATACTGAGATCCTAGGGGTAGTAAGATATTGCCAAAAAGGAAGAGTGTATTAATAAATTAGATCCGATTTGCTTTTTAATACCTTTAAACCAAGTTTTAGACTTTTGCTTTCCTCTGCTTTTTAAGGGAATCCCTAAGAACTAAAACAATTTTGAGACATCCATTTCTATGGTTGATAATTAGGTACTGTGTGGGCCACTAATATATAAGCATCTGGGCTAGGTGTAGGGGGTGCTTGGCGTGAGATTTAAACAAACCCTTTCCTCTACTTGCAACACCTCTTAAAAGCTTGTCATCATGTTACTTTCTATTTCTTTAGAGCTCATTTGTTTAAGATGGAAACGTGCTTCATCTTGTTCGCTTTTTCTGCATTCTTTGTAAACTTAATATTCTAATTAGCCCCAACAAGGAAAAGAATGTAACCTAACTGTCTTAGTTGTGCCACAGAGTTAGAATCTATTAACATGTTTTAGTAATAACAAGAAAAATAATAAACACAAACCTATTGTGAGAAGCTGTCCAAGCCAATAAATTTGAAACATTACTAGGAATATAAAAGGAAGGAAGGAAGCAGGTTAAGACACTCACAACAACAACAAAAAAGTAGGAATAATAAATAGGAGAGAGGAAGGGAGGTAGGGAGGAAGAAAGAAAAAAGGAGAGAATGGGGCCCAGGAGAATGTGGAAAACAAGTGTCATAGCTTAGCTCATATTTAATCTTGTCACCTCACTAATCCTGACCTCACTATGGCGAGAGAGATGAAAACTTTACTTCTGCTTAGAGAGTTGGTGATTTAACTGGGAATGGGGTTACCAGATAACATCCAGCAAACCTAGCTAAAATTTAATTGTAAAAGCAATGAAGTTTTTCAGCATAAGTAGCGAGTATTAGTCAGGCACAATGGCTCATGCATGTAGTCCCAGCACTTTGGGAGGTCAAGACGGGAGGATTGCTTGAGCCTAGGAGTTCGAGACCAGCCTGGGAAACACGGCAAAACCCCTATCCCTAAAGAAAAAAAAACAAAAAAAAAAAAAACAAAAAAAACCCCATAAATTAGCCATCAGGAAGCTGAGGTGGGAGGACTGATTGAGCCTGAGAGGTAGTGGCCGCAGTGAGCCGTGATTGTAACACTGCACTTCAGCCTGGGTGACAGAAGGAGACTCTGTCTCAAGAAAACAAAACAAAATAAAACAAAAGTAATAACTATTGCATGGGATTTCCTTATGCTAAACATTTTATGGTTTATTTCAAATTCATATTTAACTGACATCCTTGGTTTTTATTTGCTAAATCTGTCAATCTAGCTAGAAAGGATAAATAGAAATTTCTTAAATTTTTTATTATTGGAAATTTCAAATTTAATTCCAAATGCTCATGATCTATATTCAATAGTTATTAACATTTTGCCAATCTTCAAGGTAGATTGGCAGGATGATACCAACTCTTAAGTTTCTGGTAGATAGATTGAGAATTATTAACCAAATTACATTGAACAACCAAATGATATGACATAATTTTGGTAGGCAGGAATGAGAGGAAAGAGAGAGAGAAAAGTTTTGAACAGAGGAAATAGCAGGAGACAGGGCATGCAGAAGGGAAAATAAGACAAAAATCATCTTTTGTTGACTGCGAACCGCCACTTCGGGCTGTTGGGAAGAGCATACATTTGGAAGCATCCTGCACCGTGAAGAACACAGTACTCACAGAGGCAGAAGGCTCATTCCCCTACTTTCCAAACTGAGGTATAATCTCAAGAAAGGTTACATAACTTTGCATTTGAGAAGTGAGAATAATACCTGCCAATGTGACAGGTTTGTTATGAGGATTAAATGTGATAATACATACATGTGTGTGTTTTGAAAAATATAAGACATTTTCCAAACAGAAAGGGATTATTGTTAGCCGTGGGGAATTCGGCCACATACAAACCCTTTGATCAGAGTGTGACACGCTTAGAGGTCATCATGCAGTCACTAACAACGGACCATCAGCGATCCATGAACTGAGGTGAGTGTTAGAAAGATCCTTCTGCCTGACACTGAAGAGGAAGAGTTGGAAAAGAAAACGTCTAGGAGCACTGATAGGGCTCATCACACCAGTTCAGCAACAGGTAGGTATATGGATGGGTTTGCCAAGGAACAGGGATATTAAAATTAGGGAAGAGAGACATTACCAAAACCAAATCAGCAGGATGATACCAACTCTTAAGTTTCTGTTAGATGGATGAGAATTATTAACCAAATTATATTAAATAAACAAATTATACAACATAATCATTTCTACCGGTTACAAATAAAAAATGCTTTGCTTTGCCCAATCCTATAAGGGTTATTATACTTTCCAATGCTGGCAAACACAGAAATACTGCCTACTAGTCCCCATGCTAGAAGGTAGCATTCCATTTTCTTAGGAGAAAACGGTCATTAACAAGTGCTGATCATGTTTGTAAACCTCCAACACTTTGGGTATATTCAGTTTCATATTGTTTGCCAATTGAAATAAGAAAATCTTCTCTTAAAACAGGGATTCTTTGATTTTAAGTTGCACATGTACATTTGATTAATTTCCTTAGAAGAACCAAATAAAAACAATCTCTTCTTCCAAAATTAACAGTTTCCTGAATGTGGAATACGGATAAAACCCAAAGTGAAATCTCTTGAAAACAGCAGATACTCATGGAAATAAACCACTACCCATGTGGTCAAAGGAATAGGCACTCTGAGTACTTGCTTCAAAGACAGACCCACTGATAGGAACGTTGGACTAGTGAGCCAAATCTTGCCTTCCCCACTTTACTTTATTATTATTATTATTATTATTGTTTTGAGACGGAGTCTCGCACTGTGGCCCAGGCTGGAGTGCAGTGGTGCAATCTTGGCTCTCTGCAACCTCCGCCTCCTGAGTTCAAGTGATTCTCCTGCCTCAGCCTCCCAAGTAGCTGGGATTACAGGCACCTGCCACAATGCCCAGTTAATTTTTTGTATTTTTAGTAGAGATGGGGTTTCACTATATTGGCCAGGCTGTTCTTGAACTCCTGACCACCCACCTCGGCCTCCCAGAGTGCTAGGATTACAGGCGTGAGCCACTGCGCCTAGCTGCCTTCCCCACTTTTATGGAACATTTGAAAATGCTTTGAACCCAGACTTGCTTTAGTTGTAGGCAAACAGTTGCTGACAAGACAGGAACTGAGCATGCGGTAAGAATGTATTGCAATGCTTTCATTATGTTAATTATATCTGAGATACCAGGAGGCTGGTATATACACACCATGGTAAATATTCCTACTCATTTGATTTTACTGGGCACCAGCTTCATTTACAATTAGGACACAGGTCAAAAAGTAAAAATGATAAAGTTATTCTCAGTCAGAGAACTTAAGGGAGGAAGCTGGCAGACATCTTTTGTTTTACATGCCTTCATAACCTATAATTTATTTTCTCCCCATTTAGCCTTTTATCATTAGGAGTTTAATTTTTATAAAGTATAACTATTCATCTATGCCCTTTTAGACAATATGAAGTACCCTCCATCTAGTTTAATAAACTGTACAGAATCTGAGAATATAGAGTTAAAAAGATTTTAATCCTCAAACCCTATAGCCTTATATGTGTGGGATCTCAAACTAGATTTGACTCCCTCCACCAAGGTCAAAGTGAATTAGAGACTGCATGAAAAACCCAGCATTTTTGTCTCTCAGGACTCGTTCCGTAAGATCAGGCCACTCTTCCCTGTCTCAGTGAAGATTTAAATGTTTAGAGACATATGACCCAGTTCTCAGTCTTCAAGATTAAAAAAAAATGTACCATTTGACATTTAGCAAAGACACACACACACAAAAAAAAAAAAAAAAGAAAGGAAGAAAACCATATGAAATCAAAAACTATTATGTTTCAACAAAATATCAAAACATATATAATTGCTTTTTTCAAAAATCTGACGCATCCTAAGCCAAGATTTAGGTGCGGAGATTTAAGAATTGTGTTTCCTATGAAAAAAGGGTGTGCTTGCTCTGTCTAGAGCACCAAACTCTCTCATCACACCACTTGGTTTATGGTCTTAATCACCAGACAGATGAAAGCAACCTACAAGGTTGGGAACCCACAGCCTAACAGCTAGGAAGAATCTGTTCTGTGTGAACAGCCACAGTGCAACTGTGGAGACACATGGCACAACAAGTACACAAAATAAACAGTAACGTATTTTCTTTTCTTTTTGGTAGAAATTCCTAATGGAAAATTCCTGATACAGATTTTATTAGGAGGAAAGGCAAGTCCATAGCTGTAAATGGGGCAAAGTCCGCTTTCTCCACCTTACTAGCAAGTGCATAAGCATAAGAATCTACGTTTTCCAAAAATCATATCAATAATTTCCCCCGTCTCTCCTCCCAAAACTTAAAGAAGACTGTCAGACTATCAAAGTGCTGTCAGTGCCAGTAAGACACATCATTAAGGTGAGTAATTTTCCTGTTTACTTCAAACACTTTTTTTCCCAAACTCCAACCTGGGCAGGTCTGATCAGGTTAGGCTTTGGAACGAGTAAAAGCATCCCCAATTTCTACATAAGCGCTGCAGGCCATGGGGCAAAGACAAGTCTCAACTAGGCACTCCACGGTAGTCAAGCTTCCCGGCGCCTCTGGTCTTGTCTCCCTCATACCTAACAAGTATCGTCATGTCTCTCAACCTTCAAAATCGGTTTTATCTGCAACACAAATGCACATATGCTCACATACATCCCACTTGTTTTACTTACAGTTAATATCTACATACATTCTCAACACATTTGCTTTATAACTATTCTTTCCTCTGCACTTTTCAAAAGGAAATATTTTCCATTCTGAATTCAGGCATTCTTCATGTAAAGACAAATGGCAGAATGCAAAATAATAATCATTTTTAATTGTAAAATGCTACTCTAATTTTTAAATTCAGTGGAGTAGAGATCTGGCTTTTCTAGTTTTTTGTGGAAATAGATACCATTGTCTTAATTAAATGTTTTCAAGATCTACCTTTATGCAAATATATCTACTATGTAATTTGTGTTTTCTTAAAAAAAAAAAAAAAAGAGAGAGAGAGAAAATTGCTACCCTTGACATAAGATTACTCTTTCAGTGTGGTCTACTTCTAAGAAGACAGGAAGCTGGAATTAAGAGTTTAGTATTAGATCTATTTTGTCAACGTGGACAGATTGGTAGGTCTCAAGTTCACTTCTCAATCTATAAAAAATAATGCATGAAAATACATATAAGTCCCCAGGTCACAGGGGAATTGTGAGTTCTACTGTTTGCAAAGCGTTTTGCATTCTTTGGGTAAGAGGTGTTGGCTTGTTATGAAGACACTGCACTTACATAATTCTAAACATGCTCATAAATTGGAAAGGCAGTTTTCAAGCCAAAGGCATAATGTTCTTTTATACTACAAATGAACTTGTTTATATACTGGTCTGAGGTACTTATTTGCTCCTACTCATTCACCCTCTTTTCCTCTTGAGGCCGTCACTGTCATCACTGTTTCTTCCCCTAACTATGCTGAATTTGTCATAGGTAGAAGAGGGAAATGGAAGGAAAATTAAACAATGAGTGACAAAAGGCTTAAACTAAATGGAAACTCAATTTTCAATCTCAGGGTAGTGGAGGCAAAGTGAAGAAACAAAAAAGGAGAGAGGAGGCCTTAGCAAATTGGATTATATTAACTGTCTATCAATAAGGGAAGATCCCAGTCTCACCTTTGCCTCTGTTCTCTTTATCTCATTAAACATGCTTAAATTTGGACAGGCGAAAATGAGAGCTGTCAAATAGTAACAGATACATAGTAGCAAAAGTCAGAATACTAGTAGGAAGTGCTCTTCATTCAAGGATCACTCATCCCCAGACTTAACAGCATAGCTCTCTATTCATTTGGTAGGTGACAGGTGTTGTCAGGTCTAGAAAGACACATAACTCCGCATCTGTGAAATGGGAATATTAACCATCCATCCTGGAGAATTGTTACATGAACCAGTCACCACAATGTAAAGTGCCTTATGGAGTTTTTGACCTGGTACTCAACATACATTAACTACCAATTTTATCTCTATCATCTAAATTTTGGAGCTGGTCATCAGCAGCCAACTCCTGACAGCATAATAATACACACAGGATAATAAGCATAACTGACTATGTGGCCAGAGGTTAAAATTTATGTCAAACATTACGCTTCATTAAAAAATGAAGGAATAAGCCAAGAGCCTTTAATTTTACCCTTGCTTGCTGTGTCACTGCTGTAACTTTTAGTTTTAGCTGGTGAGCCATCCCCTGTTGCAGCTATTGTACTACAGCTAATGTGACCAGCTAATGGAATGAATGATACATTCTTAGGAAAGTTGGCCCTAAGCGACCTCCTTGGATTCAGGACTTTGTCTCTAACATCTGTCCATCCGTCAGTCCCTGGGGTTGACTATAAGAAGAAGAGTATTCCCCATCAAGCCCTATGCAGAGAAGTCTCAGATAACTTTCCAGTTTTCCATTTGCCAGTCATTTAGAAAAACCCCGAGAGGAGAAAAAAATTAGGATGCTGGCATCATCTGAAGATTCATTTCCCTCTATTAAGAGCATAATAGTGCCAGGCGTGGTGGCTCACGCCGGTAATCCCAGCACTTTGGGAGGCCAAGGCAGGTGGATCACGAGGTCAGGAGTTCAAGACCAGCCTGACCAACATGGTGAAACCCCGTCTCTACTAAAAATCCAAAAATTAAGCAGGCTTGGTGGTGCATACCTGTAATCCCAGCTACTCGGGAGGTTAGGTCAAGAGAATCACTTGAACCTGGGAGGCAGAGGTTGCAGTGAGCTGAGATATCACGCCACCGCACTCCAGCCTGGGTGACAGAGCGAGACACTCCATTTAAAAAAAAAAAAAAGAAAGAAAGAAAGAAAGGAAGGAAGGAAGGAAGGAAGGAAGGAAGGAAGGAAGGAAGGAAGGAAGGAAAGAAAGAAAGAAAAGAAAGAAAGAAAGAAAGAAAACAAAAAATAACAACAACAAAAAGCTTAATAGCTCTCATGGCACATCCAATTCTGGGTCAAAAATTACAATGCCAGCCCTACGTGTTATAAATCAAAACCTACTACTTCTCAGTCAAATACCACTTTAATTACAGGGCTCCCATATTAGAGACACAAGATTAGGAAGGGTAGGAGCTCAGACAGTGCAGAATGGGAACAGCCTCACACCGCAATCATCAAATGAGCACCTGGCCAGAAAACCAGAGTCCGAACTCCACCATCTATAGCCTAAAGACTCAGGTCTGTTACTTTACCCGTGAGCTCCCGTGTCCTCATCCTCAACATGAAGATGAAGATAACGACACCGAACTTGGAGTGTGGTTGGGAAGCTCGAATGATATCACGGAAATGAAAATGACCTCTGCATATAAATGTATAAATAAAATCAGTATATAAAAAGGAAATTAAGAAATACCCTCAAAGCAAATTAGAAAACCGTCTGCCTATTTAATCTGCCCTCTGTAATAGATTTATAAAGTCAATCGATTAGATGGAAAATAATAATAAGGGTCAATAACCAACTCAAGTAGAAATATTTAAGAGAGAATGCAGGACCCAAGGAACCTCAAACAGCGGATTTAAATTATCATCCCCCACATCAAAATTATAAGTGCTTTTGCTGTTGTCACAGACAGCGCAAGCCTGTTCTCACCTAATGAGACTCTGAACCCTTATGGGTTTTCACTGGAGGGGAGGTTGAGCATTGGCACTGGGAAGACAAGGCACACTGACAACAGAAATACAGGCTGCCTTTGCAGCTAGTACTTCTGGCCCATCTCATCCATCAAAAGCTGGTACAGGAACTCTGGTGTTCTTCCACTTCCCTAGTATTGCAGTGAGAACATTTTACACATTTTCAAATCTTAAATAATCCCACATAATTGCTTTGTGTTTAAATTGCCCCAGACCTTATAGGTGAGGCTTATGCTCCCTTTACATACTCATTCCCTTCTTCAAACAATATTTACTAAATGTCTATATGCTCCCTTCCTCCTTCAAAGTCCCAAAGAAATTCATTAGTATCTTTAGTTTTTCTTGTGCCACATATTAAATTTTCTAGTATTATAATTATAGGCCTTTATGTGTCTTCCCTGCCAAGAGACTATAAATTTCTAAATGAAGACCTTCCTTATCCATCTTTTACTCAAGTGACAGGCATAATAAAACAGCAGCAGCAGCAACAAAATTGCATGTTATGTAAAGAGAAATGATACTTGTGTAAAACAAGTAAACGAATATATTTGAGATAAGCATACCATTGTGGTTTGTGATGAAAACTCACTATTAGGAGGAAAAATGATGACTTTCAACTCCTGTTAGTAAACTGGAGGTTTTGCAGTCCAATAAAATTAATGCTGATATCCAATTTCCAATGGTTTCAGAATATACAATTTTTTTCAAATTTTATAGAATGAATTTTGTCTCTATCCCTTGCCATGAACATCAGAGTTTCAGTAAGTCAAACTGAAGAGCAGATGTTTTTTGTTTTGTTTGGTTTTTCAAACCCAGAAATTATCAATCTTTTATATCAGGAACTGTGGCAGACTGTTACAAGGGTAGCTCCTGACTACAATTCGTAAAGGCCTAGCTTTTTTCACTAGCCAGATTCTCCTAGTCAGATTTCAAATCTGAACTCCAGATATACTTGAACTGTTTTTCTATAACCAACAGTTCAATACTCTGTCACCAAAGCCGCATTCCCCATCCTATTCCAATCCTAGTAAATGACCGTTGACCTTTCTTTCCAGAGTTCAAGAAAATGAAGGCTTACAGTGCAGCTAATACTCAATCCCAGACACATCTCATCTGATATACAATAATTTCTCTTTTTATAATTTAAGAAAATATTGTATATCAGATGAGATGTGTCTGGAACATAAATACAAATTTACTGCAGAAAAATTGTTTATCTTGGTTGAAAAAAATAAGGTTACATTGGTTTGGTAATTAAACAATTAAAAGGGCTAATATTTGAAGAAAAACTGTCAGCAGTATAGAAATCTTTCACACTGGATTTATTACATTGGTGAAAAAGTAACGGCAAAAACTGCAATTACTTTTGCACCAAATAGTTAGAGGTGAAGTAAATTTTTATTTTTCTTTAGGAGCTCCAAACTTTCCAGAGTCTTTTTGCCTTCTAAGCCCTCACCAGACTCTAGGCTTTTAGTAGCCTGCTCCTCCAAATCTAGTCTCTGCTCATTCCCTAGTTCCAAAGCTGTTTCCACATTTTCAGTGAAATACACATTCATAGAAGCTGTTCCAAATACTTCCATTTGTAACTCTAAAATAATATGTGCTCTTCCACTCCCTCCCCTAGGATCCGAGACAAGTAATTCAGTAGAGGTACAGGGAAAGTGGATTTTCTAAGAATTGATAGTTGGATTCTAACTTGTTTACATGGGTCTAGTTTTCAGAATAAATGCTTAAAACTCATATTTAGTGTCCATTAGAGCAGTCTCTGTAGTATATTTCTGAGAAACAGTATGTTCAAGGCATGAAAGCAGGAAGAAACATGTAAGTTATTTCCTTAGTCCTCTTTTAAGGGGATTGGGTCTTGGGTCTATAGATAGGTGATTTACAGAGTCTTCTCTCTTGGTCCAGCTCCTGTAGTTAGATTTGGTAACATGGTATCTGTCAAGATTTCTGAATCCTTTTTTGGGTATCACTAAAAATAAAAGTACTTTATTATCAGTAAATATCATCTATAATAAATGTATGGTCTTTAGTACTCAGCAAAAAAGAACAAAGAGATTTTATAATTCTATCTACTGAACATTCAGTGAGGGCCAACCATGAGTCAAAGGCCAAATACATTTTCCTTGCTTCTGATTTTGTAAAATGGCATTGCTATTTATAATAATAGCATACCTTTCTTTTCATTATGCTCAAAAAACTGAAGCGGAAGATGCTTCCGTTTTCTTTAAGCTACTGTTAGATTATTTTCATTCAGTACAAGGACGAAAGTGTAATTTCAATATCATGTTAAGAAATAGGAAAAAGATACCAAGATTTAGCTCAATATGTTTCCATCACAGATAAGAAAACTGAAGCTCAAAGCAGCAAAATGGCCTAGCCAAAGCCATCAAGCCAATCAGTGGCTATTTGGGCAAATTTCTTCCTTCTTAAACCAATCAATTTTTTACCCAAACATTTCTAGTGCAAGGCATAGACATAGAGAATATTAAACGTTCTTTTGTCTGACCAATTACAGGTATGTGGTTCTTCCATTATTCAAAGCAGTAGAATCAATAGCCAAGACTAATCCTAACTAAAAGTAAAGCATGGCACCAAAGAGACCCCAAACACTTGAAGAATATATCATTCAACTTGTTTCTTGGTACAGTCCTCCTAAGAAGTACCTCTAAAACAAATGTCTAGAAAATGCTACAATGATAAGAGTCAAAATAATCCCAATTATGGAAAGTAGGTTTCTATCTCTAAAATGTATACTGCAAAACCACCCCAAACTCCACACTCACCTCCATTCCCCTTTGCCTGCCCATAGCTCTCTTTTTCTGTCTTGTTTTGAGATGGAGTCTCGCTTTATTGCCCAGGCTGAAGTGCAGTGGCACAATCTCAGTTCATTGCAACCTCCGCCTCCTGGGTTTAAGTAATTATCCAGCCTCTGCTTCCTGAGTAGCTGGGACTACGGGTGCCCACAACCTAGCCCAGCTAATTTTTATATTTTTAGTAGAGAAAGGGTTTCATCATGTCAGCCAGGCTAGTCTTGAACTCCAGACCTCAGGTGATCCGCCGGCCTCGGCCTCCCAAAGTGCTGGGATTACAGACATGAGCCACCTCACCTGGCCCCCATATCTCTTATCTAAAATATTGCAACACCTTTCCAATTAGCCTCCCTGCTTTTCATCTCCCTACGTCCAAACTGCTACCAGTTAGCTTCCTCCAACAGAACATGATGTCATCTCCCAACTTACAGCTCTTCCATGTTTTCTTAACACTTGCAGGTCTAGAGCCAAACTCCTGAAGGTGGTATTCACAGCGCACCTCAATCTGGCTCTGTGGACTTCTCTCTAACCTCATTTCCTGCTACTCCTGTTCCTGCAAACATTCTATGGTCCAGGTAAACCAAACTGTTTCTCACTCCTAGACTTACATAACACAATCATGTCTCCATGCCTTTACTCTCCCCGGTCCCTCTACCTGTAATGTCTATTCTTAGTTTTTCCCAAGACTCTGCTTGTCCTTGAAGACCCAACTTTAAATGCTATGTTTTCTGGGAAACTAGGAAAGTCAGTTTTCTGTACTACACTCCACTTTGTTTAGGCAATAAGTATTACCTAACAAATATTTGTTAAGACCCATTATATGTGCCAGCACTAAGACCCAGAGATGAAAGACAAAGCTACTGCCTCTGAACTCCTGAGTATGTGTCTGCAAGGGGGAGCTGGTGGGGGCTGGGTATCACAAGGCAAGTGTTCATCTACAATTAATGCTTCCAATGAGTTTTAAAGAATGAGTAGGAGTCTGCCTGGCAGACAGAGGTGGTGGTGGCTAGGGGAACATTCCAGACAGATTATAGCACCTGTCACACCAAATTACAACTAGGTTTATCAGTTTGCCCTTCTTGACTGTGAGCTGTTTGAAAAAGGGCTACTTTATCTATTAACATAATTACCCGATAGTGTCTAGCTCTAATCATAACTAGCACAGTTTATCAAGGGCCTGCTCAGTGGCAGGCACTATACTGTGGGCTTCATATATTGAACTTTCAAAAGTCTTCAATGGAGATTATTTTTACCTCACAGAAGAGAAAACGGAGTTTCAGAAGCATCAGGTCACTTGCCTAGTCAACCCAGCTAGTCAACTGTGGAGTTATATCTGTGTTTCTTCGAAGTGTCCCTTCTAGTGCATAGAAAATGCGTTTTGAAACTAAAGGTGCTGTTCAGTGAACTCTAACATTTGAGACCTCATAATATGGGGCCTTCAACTAAGCCTCCACAAACGCATCTTGGGACACGTGTGCACAAGCATATGACACAAAATATACAAGGCACCAGCTGGAGAGATCCTATGAGGGCCACGATATGTGTCCTCTTCCTTATACCAGTTTGGGTGGTTAGTAGTTCTGAAGCTTATGAGGAGATAAAATTGAAAATATTTCAAGCCAAGATTATTAATACTGAATTTTCATGTTGTAGAGCTCCACAGATATCCTGAAACTTACTGATAAAGAATGCTTTCAGCTTTTTAATTGGGGTATTTCACTGAACTCCTGACTTTGGAATAGTTCCTTCATATTCTATTTTACTAATATTCTATTTTACTAATATGTCCCTCAAATAAAAATTCTATGTGTCTTGGAATGCCAGAAAGTTCAAAATGAAATAAAAAAAATATATACAGTATCTCTTTCCACAGAGACTCATTGTTTACATTACAGTGTCCATAAAATCATTTTTAAAGTAGTATAAGCAAAAGGGAAATTAAATTTCTGGATGTGGACTAATGCCTTTTCCAAGAAGCTCATCAAATATGATCAACCTACCTTCATTTAAGAGACAAAATGCTTCTGAATTTTCCAGATCAGAGGATAACATTTGTCCTTGCCGCAGTCAATACTTAGAGTGGGCTCAGTCGGTATGTAAAGACTTGGTTTTATGAACTAGAAAACTTTAATTACACTAATTTCCCCTATGGAAGCTCAAAAGATTCATTTGGTTAAAAAGAACCATAAAACTTTTAAAAGTGTTCTTAATATTTTTCTCACCATTCTTTATTTTTTTCTTCCCTTGTCTGCCCTTTCCTCCATGTAGCTCATATCCTTTTTCAGAGAAAGAAAGAAAGAGCAAGAAGCAGGTGGGGGTGAGACAGAAGGAGGGGGAAGAGTGGAGAGGTCCCAGGGAGAGCAATCTTTCTTGTAAACTCTGAACACTGGGTACAAATTACAGCTCATACCCCTCACTTTCTTTCCAAATGATGTATTGAGAAGTACCTGACTACCATAAAATATCATTTTCTTTAAAGCATATGAATTTAAGAAGGTGCATAAGCACTACATAAGCAATGCCTATTAAAAACAAAAGAGAAAGCTTCCATTATCTTTCCCAAAAGGTATTTCCTATTTTGTGTAAATATATGATAAAGGGAAGAATAGAGACAATTAAAAATCACGTTGTTTAATAGATACTGATATTATTTAAGCTTATTCTTTCTTATTGACTTCCATCCCCAATTCTGTTATTTTATTTTTAATCAAGTTTTGAGCAATACCTCTGAGTATTTTGAAGCAAATATCCATGTACTTCCCTTTTATTCTTTGCATAAATTCGCTATCAGGAACATTTAAAAACTCGGAAAGCATATTTTTTGCCTGCTGCTGGATTAATTGGTACACTCATAAATGACTGCAGATATTCCTAATATTTTTATATCTACTTCATATTGATAACCATTTTTATATCACTTAGCTCAATATTGGCACTGCTCAATCTCCAACAGGGTATATAGTTTAACCACCACACTATCAATGTATATGCCTATTATATGAGGAAATAACATTTTAAGGTGATTCCTCCAAAACTTTATAAATCATTTTTAAAATTAGACATGTTTGAACAGGCACTAACACACAAACAGGTCTTGGCTGTATCTCATGCAGAATATGGGTTTGTTACAGATGTTCTCCTGCAAGCTACATCTTGCCTATTACAAGAACATTCATCTCCCAAACACACCATTTCACCTTTTTTGCCAGAAGCAAAACAAAACACACGCACAAATCAGAGAGCTTTTATTACTATTATTTTTAAGTCTTAAATTCTTCCACTTATTCTACATCCTTACAGAGAAGACGAAGCAAACATCTGATTTCTAAAATGCTTCTGTCTGATGATAGCTCAGTTTGCTTTCCCCCCGAACAAGCTAATGATATTAGGGGAGCCTAACCCATGTCTTTTTTTTTTTTTAAACCTACAAAACCGATGCCTGGGCCAGCACTGACTCATAAAACTGGAGACATTAGCTCATGGCAATGATTCAGTCGTGAGAATTCTGACAAGGGCCTCTCCCTCCCTGGTGCTTTAAGAGGAAAATCAGCCCTGAGTAAGTATGGCTTGTGATCTAGGCACAGAGGTTACTGTGTCTGTGATCAAGTACTATAAGGAAAGGGGCAGTGCTGTCTGTGTGACAACATCCATCCTAAGGAGAAAATCACTGTCTTCATAGGAAAACAGTTTCACAGCACCCCCGGCACAGCCTAATTAGAAAAGCCCAGGCTGGGCATGGTGGCTCACTCCTGTAATCCCAGCACTTTGGGAGGCTGAGGCAGGTGGATCACCTGAGGTCAGGAGTTCAAGACCAGCCTGGCCAACATGATGAAATCCCATCTCTACTAAAAGTACAGAAATTAGCCAGGCGTGGTGGCAGGCACCTGTAGTCCTAGCTACTGGAGAGGCTGAGGCAGGAAAATGACTCAAACTCGGGAGGCGGAGGTTGCAGTGAGTCGAGATTGAGCCCCTGCACCAGCCACTTCAATCAGCCCGGGAGAAAAATATGAATTTCATTCACTAGACTACTTTGGTCTCTCCTCAAGGAGAGAGGAAAGGCAGAAGGATCAAGATTTGGGGAGCTATTAGGCTTTTGGCATTTACTACTAGGTGTCAGAGAGAGCATGAAAGGAAGTCTTGAGATTAGACTGGATAAGAATTATCTCACTGAACCAGTACCTTCATCTTGGACCCCAGGTGAGAGGATATAAATGTTCATTTTGCAAGACAGAAAGCTGAAAGGTGTATCTGCTGCCTCTATCCAAAGTCTATCATGCGGTTTGCAAGAGAGACTTCCTAGTTTACAAATCACTTCCACCCCATCATCTCATTTACTCCTCACAATAACCCTTCAGGATAGGTAGCACCATCCTCATTTTGAAGACAAGAAAACGGAGGCATCAGGGAGGAGGCGATTCGTCAAGGTCCCAGCTAGAGAATGGCAGCCAAGACTTTAGGACAGACTTGCTCTAGTAAAATAACTAATGATTTTGGCTCCTTTTCTGGCTCCCCATTCCTCCTCCCTACCTTTCTATCTAGCCCTTTGAAGTAGTGACTTCAGCAACTGACTCCTGCCCTATCTCACCTGTGTCCTTCTCCTGTTGAGTGAGCCACATCACCGAGTAAGTGCTCAGCTCCACAGTATGTGTCTGCAATGCTGTGGCATTCTCCAAACTGCTCTCCTTTACTGCAGACCCCTCCCACCAACCTCCGTCTGCTGTCAGGTTAATCTACTCTATATATTGATCTGAAGAGGTGCTCAAAATGTATGCAATGTCAGCACACTGCCCATGCAATAGTGTTAAGATGCCTTACCCTACATAGGCTGGCCTATCCTTCCTTTCAGCTTCACCCTATGCAGTTTTCTACATAGAAACACAGCTTCAGAGAGAAAAGAAGAGACAGTGTCCTGGGAAAGGCACAGAAGGCTTGCTGTGTGTTTTGATGTAGGCTGAGTTCACTACCTGTCTGGAGGGTCTACTCTCTTCAGTTAACCAGTGGTCTGGCATAGAAAAGGTCAATTGCAGTCATTCTGTTTCTTTCCGGTCACAAAATACTTCTCTTCTGGATGCACAGAATTTGAATTCAAGGGGAACTTCAGAGGCCGCTTGATTTTTTCTCTCATCTAAAACTTGAGTCAAGGGTCTCTCACTCTCTGGAGGTGGAGAACTCACCACCACTGGAGGCAGTGCATGCCACCCATAGAGAACCCTGACCATTCGTTGTCTTCTGCAATCTGCCTTCCTGTGGCTTTCCTTCTTATGTGGTTATCGTGTCTTTGGGGACATCCAAAGAAGTCTAAAATATCTCTAGGAAAGCTGGCTGTAAAGAAGGGGCTCTATACAACTGATGAAGAGTGTTATCATTTTGTAGCATGAGTCCCAGTCATTTTGGGCTAAGGCTAGAAAAATAAACAATGCTCTTTCCCAAGGCACTCGAACTTACCTCAAAATTGTGCTTCTGAAACAATTATTGAAGGCACTTGTACATCGGAAGTGTGCCTGGTAGTGCGCCTGGGTATAATAACTCAATGTTATGAGATAAATACTACTCATCTTCCTGGAACAATAATTTACAAGATTTTTTTAATGAGGGGGAGAAATATTTAAATGCAAAGTTGAAATAAGTTATTCAAAAAGAAAATGATATGTCTTCTATGGGCCATTTCAGATTAAACCCTCAGGATGCCTAATGTAGCCATTCATTTTCCTCTGTCCTTAATTGGGGTAAAAGCATTTTTTTAAAATTTTTTTTATTTATTTTTATTTTTACTTTTTATTTTTTATTATACTTTAAGTTCTAGGGTACATGTGCATAACGTGCAGGTTTGTTACATATGTATATTTGTGCCATGTTGGTGTGCTGCACCCATCAACTCGTCAGCACCCATCAATTCATCATTTATATCATGTATAACTCCCCAATGCAATCCCTCCCCCCTCCCAATTGGGGTAAAAGTTTTAAAGTACTATCCTAATAAATCATCTCTACTAGGCACCAGAGGCTAGAGCTACTTTATGGAGATTTCCTGCTATGATTCTGCACAAATCTATGAATAAGGCAGGTTTAGTGTAAATTCTAATCCTAAATCTATGATGCATCCTAATAGAAATTACCATTTACAGGCATTGTTTTAGGTACTTTATACTTATTATATCAAATCCTACTGATAACACTGTTACCTAAAAGAGTATTATCCCCATTTGAAAGGTGAGGAAGCCACTCTAGAGACAGTGTTTAACCCAATGCCATACAGCTAGAGAGAAGTGAAATTCAACCCCAGGTCTATCTGACCACAAAGCTGAATTCTTTCCCCTACACTATCCTGTTTCCTCAGGCACTTTTGTTTGTCCTTTAGTAAAAGAGCCATAGTCCCTGCTTTCAAGGAGAGTCAGGAAGTGCTAAATATCGTATTTGTAATCTTCATCTTGTAAAACCACCAAAAAAGATATACTGTAAGTAACATATGCTTTTTAGGATGTCTCGTAATTAGCAGTTAAGGGAACATTTTCATTTTAAATCAGGAACTTATGGAAAGAAGATAATTCAAAGCATTGCATTTTTTTTTGTTTCTGAAGTCTAAATTCCAATGTCAAATTAAGAAAGCAATAAATTAGGAGCTAATCTATGCCCTACAACCACATGCCCAAATAACAACTTAAAAACAAAATTTCATAGCCATTAAAAACAGAAAATCTGTTAGCTGGGAATGCTTTAAGCAAGGCGTAGGAAAACATGACCTCCCTTACTGTTCATATAGCGGTGTGGGCAGTACCCAGGCAAAACATGTTCACTCTAATTCTTTCCTTGTTGTTCTGAAGCATCCCTCCATGTGGTAAGCACACTTGACCCTCTGTTTAGACCAGTAACAAAAGATGACAAAGTAGCTGTGGCCATTTCTTTCTCTCTGGCTCTGGAGGAGGTAGAGATTACTGCAGTCGCCAGAACCCTCAAAGGCAAACAGTATGAATGCAGGAATGAAATCTAAGCACTGTGAAGTGAGGCTGTATTCTGAGTTAGTGTAAGGGAAACATATATTCAAAAGTAACTATAATAAAATAATACTTCCAGCAAGTAGAAAAATCATGTAAGTAAAAAATGCTTCTATATGAAAATACTGCTTCAATTACATTATGGTACTACCAAAATAAAACCACTGCTACTACACATGAATCAAAGGTCTTAATTTGTTATTGCTTCTTTTGTTCTTTTCACTAAAATTCAAATAGATATTTAATGGGACCTTCTTTCCTGGAAATTTCAAAGCATTTTAGAAAAGTATATACAATTATGTATTAGTCATTCATTAAAACCACCTAACGTATTGGGTATATTTTGAAGAAAATACACTGTTCTCAAAAAGTGGCAAGGCTTACTAGGCCAAGGAAAGTAAGACATCTTCTTTCCTGAAATAGTTCAGTCAACTCTCCTAAAAAGAAAACTGAAGGAAATAATAGGTATGTCCTTATATTTGGAAGCAAAAATACCCGAGATTACAGAATGCAGTAATCAAGGACGTGAAGATTGTAGATAGACTGAATTTTAACATGCTATTTGAATTGGTTCTTCCTCATATTAGAAGTTTATATCCATAAAAATATACCATCAGAGCTACAAATGCATCTTAGAAAACATCTAACAAATGTAAAACGTGTGCATTGTACTTTTGTAAAAGGCTCCACTCACTAGTATCCAATAAACCATTTCACTTCCCCTTTCTCCTTTTGTTCCTTCTGATGATGCTCTCCCTATCTCCACCTCTAAACTCGAAGTGTCTAAGATGACAATTACACTTAGGTTGGGGGAGAGGTGTGAGAAAAGAGTCTATAAAAATTCAAAAGATTGTTCCCAGAACCATTCTTATACCTACTAACACATAAGTCTACCACGCTTGTGCAAAGAGAAACATTATAACTGAAATCCATGCTGTGCTAGGTAAGAAATCAGTTCTGAAATATGAATGCATTGTAGAAACTTATACAAATGGTCATATATTTAATTGCTTTTTGAAGAGAAAACCAGACTGCAAGAAGTCTTCAGTTCCTTGCGGTTCTGATGCGGAGTGAGTCCTTTTCTTTTCCCCATCTATATCACTTGCTCTATAGCTTTTACAGCAAAAGGTACACAGATGAGTTAATGTTTGCTAAATTATGTGATAATTCTCTGAAAGTATAAATAACTGCACAATATGCCTTTGTTACATTTACATACAAAAGTATTCAATGTAGTCATTGATGATAGATAAAAGTAAAATAGAGCTGGGCGTGGTGGCTCATGCCTGTAATCCTAGCACTTTGGGAGGCCGAGGCGGGTGGATCACAAGGTCAGGAGTTCAATACCAGCCTGGCCAAGATGATGAAACCCCATCTCTATCTTTTGTAAAAATACAAAAATTAGCCGGGCATGGTGGCACGCGCCTGTAATCCCAGCTGCTCAGGAGGCTGAGGCAGAGAGTTGCTTGAACCCGGGAGGGGGAGGTTGCAGTGAGCTGAGATTGCACCACTGTACTCTAGCCTGGGTGACAGAGCAAGACTCTGTCTCCAAAAAAAAAAAAAAAAAAAAAGGTAAAATATAATCCGTTATCAGTGAGTACTGTGAAAGAACAATAAAAATCTAAAGAATGAAATATCTTTTGGTAACTCTTGCATGTTGACAATTCTACTTGTAAAAGACTGATTTAAACAGTATCAAAAATAATTATTTGCCATGTATCTAAACTTAAAGGTAACAAAATTAGACTAAAGCATTTTTAAAAGCAGTGTACATTTACTTATACTTGTATAACTTCAACACAGCCTGGTTGGGAGAATAAGCAAAGGAGAAAGAGGTTACTTTCTTACGTGTCTTAGTTCAAAAAGAGATTTTTAATCATCACAATAAGGATCCATTTTCTAGGCATCCATTCTAACTATGGGAATATAGAAAAAGTTATTCCAAATTCCTATTACGAAAATACTTTCTATTTTTACCTGTTGATCAGTCTGCTTTATCTATCAACTATCCACCATTTTCCAAATGCTTTATTCACTAAATCCATGGTTTTGTATGGAAAGGTTATAAGAAAGGTGATAAACTTGAATTGTGTTTAAAGACAAACTCTGGCTCTAACACACAAATCATGCCCTCAAATTCCTTTTCTAACATCAAGGCAAAGGTCTAGGAGTCTCCCCATTAGCAATTCAAACTCTTCTCATATCTAGCTGTCTTTGAGGGCTTTTATTTCCTCAAGACTGCTCTGTTTTGGGGAGGGGCATCAGGCAGGAAGAGTAAATACACTCCAAAACTACATTTTCAAATTCAGTCAGATACAGTTTTTTTTTTTTACAAGCAAAATTCTTAAGTAATATCATTAAAAATGGATTCAACTGCTTAAAATGAAGACTGACCTACACTACAGAATTTTTTTGAGCATCATTCCTAGTCATAGGAATTATACAAGTATCCATTCTAATTTTCCTATGAAAATTTTGAGAAACATAGGCTTCTCAAATTATTCCCCATGAAATGGATCAAAATTATGGCATGTTGAAATGTTAAAGTATTTGTTATAATAGCAGTCAGTTCTAGATAAGTTTATAAAAATAACACTTTATAAGTAAACAATACATACATGTCAAGGCATACAAAATATTTAAGCAAACTTTATATGACAATGAGAATCATTTTGCTATTTCAAATAATTACAGTGGCTTGTGGTGGTAATAGCTTTGCTTTTATGACATAGAGTTAAATATATCTATGACTTACTTGATGATAATACCTTGGTCAGAAATGTTATCCATAATTATGACATTGTTCTTATGGGAAAATGTGATTTGTTTTTCAAGAATACAAAGTAGGAATAAAAGAATTTTCGAGCAATTTGTATTAACTCCAGGGCTCTATATACATTTTTATATTTTATAAATATGAAAATCTCAAATGAACACACAGTAGAAAGAGAAAGTAAGGCAGAAAGATAGAAGGAAGGAATATCTTTCTAGCCCAAATTATCCAATTCTAATTATTGCAAATAAATTCCATTGTTATTCAACTGGAGTAATATATTTATATGTATCTAAATGTGCATATTTGTTTACATTTAAATATGCATTTACATTTTTTAAACGGAGTGAATTTTTCTTCTCATGACCCAGTAAAGATGATAGCATTTTAAAACTTTTTACTGGTTCTGCAAAAATGTTACCAATAAAACACTGAAATGCTTTAAAAAAAAATAAAGCTGGTTAACAGAAATGAGATTCAATTAAACATTTTTTAAGAAGAAACTCTTTTACATCAGAAAAATTATGTACAATTTTTCAACCCATATTAATGTCTAGAGACTTATATATTTGTGTTGTTTTATTTCACATCTTTGTAGAAATAAAAAACCTCAGAAAACTGCCTGAATTGTAAGCATCGTTATGATACAGATTCAAGCAGGTAAATCTAAAAACAAAAATCCAGGATGAGATAATAACATATTAGGCCGGGCGCGGTGGCTCAAGCCTGTAATCCCAGCACTTTGGGAGGCCGAGACGGGCGGATCACGAGGTCAGGAGATCGAGACCATCCTGGCTAACACGGTGAAACCCCGTCTCTACTAAAAAATACAAAAAAACTAGCCGGGCGAGGTGGCAGGCGCCTGTAGTCCCAGCTACTCGGGAGGCTGAGGCAGGAGAATGGCGTAAACCCGGGAGGTGGAGCTTGCAGTGAGCTGAGATCCGGCCACTGCACTCCAGCCTGGGTGACAGAGTGAGACTCCGTCTCAACAAAAAAAAAAAAAAAAAAAAAAAAAAAAAAAAAAAAAAAAAGAGATAATAACATATTATGTTTTTAGAGCTTCTTCTCTCAGGCTCCCAAAGCACTTTATAAACTTTAATTAAGCCTCACAGCAATCTTGCCAAGTAAAAATTATAATACTCATTTAACATAAGGACAGAGACAAAAGACCTGCCCCAGTTCATACAGCTTGTTAGTACCCCAACGTTGTCCTTCAGAGTCCCGTATTCTACTTAATGAGTCACACTCCTCGGGAGCCTGTCAGATGTCTTCTCAAATTCAAATGAGAACCCTTAAGTAATCATTAGTCTTCTTATTTAATACAACTTGGAAACCACTCAAAGGAAAAGTCTTTAGAAATAGTCTCCTCAACTTATTCATTATCGTTTTTATAAGATTCAATGCAGATGATACTGGCTGAAGAGTACACAAAGCAAAACAAAAATACTAACTTAGGCATTAACCCAAGAAGGAACTCCTATTTAATCAATGAACTTGAAAGTTTGGTACTAAGACAATTAGAAATTAAGGTCCCTGCTCTGTTTTCAGTCCTTTCTGATACAATAACAAGGTGGCAAATTGTAGTTTTTGTTTTGTTTTTTTTTCCCACATGAATCTTCATTATTAAATTCAGACTAAAATGAGAAGTCTCATTCTATCTGTAAAGTGAGAATCCCTCCCTAATCTACCTCACAATAAATTAGATCTAGGGTCTCTGACTACTATCAAATTTTCTTTTAAATTTCACGTGGTGGGCCTGATGATAAGGTCATGATCATTACTAAAAACCACAGGAGAGAAATCTACTAAGATCATTACCTTTAGGCCTCTGTGTGCCTCATTACAGGATCCATCGTTCTAAAAACTATTCCATAGCTACAAAATGTCTGCAGGGCTTCAAAGAACTGAAGAATTATCTTTCTATTCTACCATAAACTCTTCTCTAATTTTGAAGAATTGGAAGTTGTTGGAAAGCTACATTATCTCAAGTCTCCTTTCAGTCACAGTGACCTGACTAGACATACCAACTGCTGAAATATAAAACCAGGGGGTTTTATTTTATATACAGTTATATGCTTTTATTCATGACATGACAGCTGAAACTGCCAAATACTTTTAATGAGAAGCATACATTGGCCCTTTACCAAAGCGGGTAGGAACCATTGCATAGACGTGGTGACGTTATGGAAGTAGCTTATTTGGGGCATGCGAACAGAAGAAAGTGCAAAGCTCATGTATGGAAATGTACCAAGAGCAACAATCCCACAATAAATGGTACACACAACTAAGGGCTGATTTTAAGTTTACATTCATTTTAAGGGATCTCTGTTGAGCTTAGTGATATAGTTTTCTAGAGTCATTAAAAGTTCTTATGACTTTATTTTCTCTTTGTACTTCAATTATCAGGTGATTTTTGTTCTGGCACACTATGTGCTAATTAAAAATAAGCTATCTGTTAGTAAGCTGAGAAAATTGATTCGAAGCCCTTTAAATCACAGAGCTCTTTTCTGAGTATGACTTCGGCCAATTTTAAGGAGTTAAGTTACAGAATTCCATAATTCTCTAATGATAAGCCTAGGAACAAACAAACAATAAACTTTTTAAAATGCCAAGTATCCAATACTGCATATCATTAGATTTTTAAAATATAAAATGATATAAAAATGAGAAGCAGAAAGATCATTTGCTGTAAGAAAACAAGTTGAGAAAAATATGTTCTGATAATGTATTGCTTAGTTAAATGCAGCAAGAGATTAATCTATATGACTTCGTAAAGGAATAAAGAATTATTATTTCTGAATAAAATACACCTCCTAGTAACCTTTCTCTTAGATGATTCCAGTTATATTAGTTATTTTAATAACTAACTTCCAGTTAATTTATTTAAACATTCAGTAATCTCCCCTTGTTACCATTAACACATTACACAGGATGGCATGAAGCCTGTGTACTGTTTTGTGTTTTACAAGTATTGTTTGAATTAGTCTCATCATTTTAAGATATGAAGTTATTACATGCAAACCCAGGTTCCTAGTTGCTCGTTTAAAAAATTAATATTTAATAGTTTAATATTGTGATAATTTAATATTTTAAATAATTTAATCCTAGGCCTACTTTCCCCTGTGACAACAGTCTGGGATTGTAAAGCAGATGTCCTTGTAGATAGAGTATATAAGCTCATTTTGCCACAGTCTCTGTACTTATCATTTGGCTCATTTATGCTACCTCCCTGACCCCAATGACATTTGAGTTTGCTATCTCTAAAGCAGCCCATTATTACTCATCAAAGTGATTTGTTATATGAAAAGGGTCTGATAATTTAATATTGATAAAAATTTCCATGCTGATTGATTTATATCATGTTCTCCATATTAATTTATGGAGAAGAGTGAAGCTATAGTTAAAAAAAAAATACCATGTAGCTGATGATACCTATAAAACCAAATTAACTAATAATAATAACATAAATGAAGAAAAAAGAGAAGGAGTAGAAGGAAGGGGGGCAAAGAAATGGGGGAAGAGGAGAAGAATAGGGAGAAAGAAGAAAAGGGAAAAGCAAAGGATTTTCCTGTTACTCTTTTAGTAGGAAAAGAAATATAAGCTTTATTTAAATTATTCATTTTTAAAATCAATAGTTTTTATAATGTTCATATGCAAGATCAGTTTAATTTTAAATAGACACTCCATGGTGCAGTGAACAGATCACTCAAAATAGTATGGGAGGCTGATAAGCATTACACTGGCTCATCACAAATACACTAACCTAGAGTCAATCTAAACAAACTCAGGCAAGAATGCGGATTCAGTTATTCTGCTCTGGACCAGGGAACGACTCTTCGGAAGCATGCCTTACAATGAGCATTCATTTTAAATCCAAAACCTAGAGGTAAGTTACTTGAACCATCACCAAGAATCTCTAAGCACTTTATTTAGCACATTCTTCCTCAATACTCTGTGAACTAAGAAATAGCTTAGATAACAGATTAATATGCTCAATGTTACTATTTTCTTCATCATGGAAGAGGCACAAAAAGGCACGGGATACATATCTTACATGATTTATGAAACAGCTATGGCAAGAAGTGAAAATTATCTTGTTATGATAAACACGAACCCATGTATTAGTGGCACGAGCTACTGACTTCTGCCCCTCACCAATAAAATCTAACAGCCACTCAATTGTAAGATTAGATCAAGCCCCAGATGACACTCAGACTTTGATGGAGGAAGTGCTTCCATTGTGAAAGAAAACTGATAAATCTTATTTACCATCGAAGAGTTTGTCTGTACATCTTGTCCTTTGATGGGCTATTCTTAAGAGTCTCTAAATTCCAGAGGGCTACGCAATTGGCTGGGTTGCATTAGATTTCTGCAGAGCTGGCAGCCTTTTTCTAAAAGTCTTACATTACAGGTAACCTGATGACAGGGAGGGTGGGCCGCAGGCCGCATCTCAGCCTGCCTGCGGAGCCAAAGGGAGTGAGCTTGCGAGCCCAAGACCCATAGGCTGAGATCAATGGAACTCTCCGGGGAACTGGCTGTTCCCCTTTCAAACGCCACCTCCCTAATCTCTCCACTTGCTCAAGTCAAATTCTCCAAAGCTCTGAACATGACACGAAGCTGGCATGGTTAAGAAAGGCAAAGGAAGAACGCTCTCTATAAATCATGGGTGAAGGCTGAAGGGAACAAATTTATGGGCAGTTAACAGAGTCAGAATTGAGGGCTCCTGCTGGGAACGACAATTGTTTCCTTTAATTATGAGAAAAAAAGTTTCTTCCCATTTATTAAAGGTTTACCGTATGCTGGACATTGTGCTGGGCGCTAGATCAGGCTGTCTGCCATACAAGACCTTGAGGTCAATGACAGGAGAAAGATATACCAGCAAAAAGTGATCCTATGTCCTAAGGGTAGGATCCTTACTTCAGTCTGAGCACAATTTAAAAAACAACAAAACAAAAAAACAATCTGAGGACTTTCATGGTGTGAGAACACAGAGAGTACTCTTGTACCATGAGCTGTGAAAAATAGCTCTCAAACGGGCAAAGGTGTGTGAGGCCAATAACTGAGACAGACTGACCTGTATTCACCAAGAAGCCTCATCACTAGAGTGAAGCACAAAGAAACGCTTCCCCTGCAAGCGGGGTTCCTTACCAGGACTCTCAATTCTCAAGCAGGTGCCACAGAAAGCTTTCTTTTTCCCTCACCAGCAACTCCCACAGCCTTCCTTATCAGTACAGAGAATTCTTTCTAATGGCCATATGGTTATTTCTTATAATATACTACAATTTATTAACGCCACCAGTTTTTCACTGGTGACTGATTAGGTTACTTCCAGCAGTTTGTACATTAATATGCTGACTCTGCAATAAGGAAGGCCCACTGTTATTCTTTAACACCAAGAATACAAAAAGGCATTCCCATAATGAAGCCTCAGATTAAAAATGAGGAACGAATGTCAGAAATCAACAGGCTCTTAAATCTGGAAACGGCGTTTCCTTGCACTGGCAAGGAGAACCTACATCTGGCTTGGGCAGGCTTCGGAAAGCGGCAGAGCCAGCCTGCAGAAGTCTGCATTCAGGAGAGGCTGTTACCACCCTTGACCATCTAGTCATATATTTGGATAGTGGATAGTATCACAGTCCCTCTATAAAGTGTGCATGTTAATAACCCAAAAGCATTAAGAAAAAAACATTAGTTGGAATTTTATTTTTCATTCTCTCAAATGGTTACCTTTAGTACAACTAAAGGTACTAAAGTTTTGTCGAAGCCTCAGGAAAACGTCAGTAAACTCACAAACCGAAGAAATTCAAATTCAGACTCAATAAACACTTGGGACCATATGAGCAGCTAGGTGCTAATAGGTATGTTTACATGAAGTAATCTTCATGATAAGGAAAGTATTAATGTTCCCATTTGTAGGTGAGAAAAGTAAGGTTTAGAGACATTGAATTTTTGGTGAAAATCCCATATACTGTTAGTAAGTTTCATAGTTGAAATCTGAATTTAAGTTTCTTGCCATCTCCACACTACCATTCTTTCAACTGTTCTATGATTAATGATTCCCAGCTACAATGCTAGACCAGCACTACATTATATTAAATGGTAGGCCTCTGTAACTAGTATCAATTAAATTGTGGAAATAAGAAAATCTGAAACTAAAGTAAATGTTGGTTCGTGGTGTATGTATGTGTGTGTGAAACAGAGAAGATGAAAAATGTTGTCTTATTTTACCTCATTTCATTGAAAGAAGTTTAAAATAAATACCATATTTTTGTAGAACTGGAAACACAATCACATTTGTTATTTAAAACACAGAAAAGCAAAGGAAAAATGCACATATATTTTAAATATATTAGCTGTATTTTGACAGTAATCCTGAGGGTAAAACCAGAAAAGTTAAAAAAGAAAACTTGACATGAAAGGATTGCAAGTGATAAAATGGTACTAAAAATATTTTTATTAAAGAATTACCAGAAGACTATGTGATAAACATGACCTCCCTCTAATGACAGTTGCTTCTGTTTCTTCCAGTTTGTGGGCAGTTCTAAAATGCAGCATTTTATTTTGAAAAATTGCTTTAAAAAGGACAAATGCCTAAGAAATAGGTGTTGCATGATAAGGCACAAAAAATTTCTCTACTAGTTGGACTCTGTGACATAAGAGGCAAGCTCCAAACTACACAGGCAGTGCCTGCTCCTGTATGCCCCTCCCTGCTCTCAATCCAGAGGAGAGACAGTCTAACTAGGATGGTGGAGAGACTTGAATTGGGGTGAGAAAGGCCTGGATTCTTCCCCATCCTTGGCTGGTTATTAACCATGTGACTTTTATGTCTCCGAGTTTCCTCATCTATAAAACTGGGGATTACAAACTTGGTTATGAGGCTCAACTGAGACACATAGATGAAAAAATCCTTTTTAAAATGGGAAGTCTGTTTATAAACATGAGGCTAGGCCAGGTGTGGTGGCTCACACCTGTAATCCCAACACTTTGGGAGGCTGAGGCGGGCGGATCACGAGGACAGGAGATGGAGACAATCCTGGCTAATACGGTGAAACCCTGTCTCTACTAAAAATACAAAAATTAGCTGGGTGTGGTGACGGGCGCCTGTAGTTCCAGCTACTTGGGAGGCTGAGGCAGGAGAATGGCATGAACCCAGAAGGTGGAGCTTGCAGTGAGCCCAGATCGCGCCACTGCACTCCAGCCTGGGTGACAGAGCAAGACTCTGTCTCAAAAAATAATTAATTAAATTAAATTAAATTAAATTAAATTAACATAAGAATATACAATTTGGCTCAAAGAATTAGAAGCTAAGATGCAGGTATCCATGACGAAAAACTTACATCATTTTAGGTGATCTCAGTAGCTGTTCAGATAAGGGTTCAAGTACCCTAATTTAGAAGAAATGCAACTGGGCCTGAAATAAGCCTGGTTGTGAACAAGAAAGAAATTTAATAAAAATATAATTACCGTGTGATAAATGAGTAGAAACCGTATTGTAAAATGTATAGGTAGAATGCAGCAAATTGAACAAAAATCCAAGAGACGCAAAATCACTTAACCAAGGACACTCACAAATGGCAGATGATATATCAGTAAGAACCAAAGTCCTTCTAAAAACTTTCTATGTTAATTATTAATACTATCATCTCACCTTAAGAAAACAGAGTAGGTTTCACCATCCTCATCCTCTTTCTGATCTGAGGCGCAGACTGAATTTTAGAAAGATAAAGCGACTTGGCTAAGTGTGCATCGATGATCAAGACCGTAACACAGGTTTTCTGTCTCCCAGTCAGTGTTCTTTGCTTGTCATCACAGTGCAGCCCTTTTTTTCAGGCCACTGATATTACTGCTGTCACATGTAAGGAAATTTTACCAGTGTACTCCTCCAGAATATTTTCTTTTCTTTTAAACCTACGATTTTGGTAAAGATCTCCAAACTTTTGGAGTGAGACAATTAACTTCTCTGAAAGAGGGGCTTTGATTGATGGTTTAGGATTGTGCTAAACCGGAAAATAACTTTAGTTTTTTTTTTTTTTTTTGGAGGGGGGAGACAGACTCTTGTTCTGTTGCCCAGGCTGGAGTGCAGTGGCGCCATCTCAGCTCATCACAACCTCTGCCTCCTGGGTTCAAGCGATTCTCCTTTCTTAGTCACCCCAGTAGCTGAGACTACAGGCACCTGCCACCACGTCTGGCTAATTTTTGTATTTTTAGTAGAGACAGGGTTTCACTCTGTTGGCCAGGCTGGTCTTCAACTCCTGACCTCATGACCCACCCGCCTCAGCCTCCCAAAGTGCTGGAATTAGAGGTGTGAGCCCATCACGCCCAGCTGACTTTAAGATTTCTATATGAGAAAGTAGTGAGGAAGGGACAGGGAAGGATAACTAATCTGATGTCTTACTTACACCAAGCTTCATCTCCATGGTTTTCTAACAATTTTACAGGGAAAAAAAGCGATTATTCATTTAGCAGCTCTAAGATGCCCATCATCTCGTCAGACATGCCCACTCCTCATACAGTGGAGCCCTGGCGGAGTAAACTAAACTAGGAACTGTTAGCTTTGAAGACTGGTGATTGTAAATGTCCAGTTGGTGACCTAAGAGATATCAGTGCTCCATTTATAAAATGGTTATTCTAGTGGCTCTTTAGCAAGATCCTACTTAGATCAATCAACCAACTATTTGAAGCCTATAAACTCTAAGTTTACTCACCTGCAGTATCCATCGCCTCCAGAATTATAAATGTAAAGGAAACTAAGGATTATGACACAATTTATGAGTAACAAGTGGAGGAGAGATCAAGTTTTAAGCTGATACTTTTGCTCTACAATTGAAATATGAGCCACAGGAGACTTATTTCATAAACCACAAGAGGAAAGAACTAAAATAACATTAATTTTTAGACAATTTGGGGAGATCCTGATATAAAATGGTTGAAAGAAAGGATACAATCCAGTGAGAGGGAAGAAGAAATGAAAAACAAGCCCAGCTACACACAAGTTTCTGTAACTTTAGGCATGCCTCTTAACTTAACCTCCAACTTCTTCAGCTTTCCTCGCTAGTATAGTGAGACTTATAAAACTTGTCCTGTGTACTTCACAAAGAAAGGAGGTGAAAAGGAGGAAATGGATGTAAAATGATGTTAGAGTGTAATAGGTTTTATGCATGCAGATCATTTTATAAAATACACAACTAAAGACTGGAATGAACTAGGTACTATATATAAGATAAACATAGAAATGCTTTCCAAAGAAACCCATTTGTCAAAGAGGGAAAAAAGTGTCAAAACAATTCTAAAGCCACTTTTTATTAAGATGATGATATTTGGAAGCATTTCTACAATCCATATAAACGTTAAGTTGTTTGACAAACATACCACTTTGGTCTTGAACATTCTTTGATCAACCACTTAAAACCAACTTTGTAGGTGTCCTCTTTTATACTTGACCTTTATTCGTGTTATAATACATTTCAAAATGCACTTCGAAATAAAATGTTCTTGTATCAAATTTATGAAAAAGAAAATTCCACGCTTCCTTAGAAAAGCTATATACAGAAAGATTTTTTAAAACAATTTCTTTGGACTAATTCTTGCATCTTCCTAATTTATGAAAAGAAAATTCCATGCTTCCTTAGAAAAGTTATATGCAGAAAGATTTTTTTAAACAATTTCTTTGGACTAATTCAGGGCCCTGATATGTATATTTAAGGGCTTCCTTTTTCGAAAAGAATATTTCTAAATTAAATAAATATATACGTATCAATAAATTATAATTCACTGATAAATTATTACAATAAATAGTAATTTATTATAAGAAATTATACAGTTTACTGATAAATTATAATTTATTGATACCTACATGTATAAACATATTCATCCTTCCTTCATAAATAGGATTTTATTTTCTGAATTTTTATAACACTATATTTATTATTTTATTGTTTTTAAAATCACACCTTAATGTGACACTTACTTCTTTGACAATAATGAGACTGGCAAACACTTTTCTGGAGACTGTAAAAACATATCCCATGATTATGATACTTCTTGTTGGCACAGTGCTCTTTACTTTGCCATCAACTTTCATATACAACAGTGTGAAGCAGGCAGGAGCACACTGACTGAAGTTGCCAGGAGCTGGCTAGAATGCAGACGTTTGGTTCCTAAATTGGGACTTTTCCCACTAACTGGCACTCTCTCTCTCTCTGTGGTTCAGTATTAAATATTCAAAGGCAAATTTTCCACCATTGAACGTGGAATCGCTAAACTGGAAAGGGGGAGAAATCCCTGGGATGTGGTGAAGCCCGTCCTTGGACTGGGGTCAGACATGTGCGTGCCCGCTGCTCTTACCGTCCAGGTGGCCGACTTGGCGGTGCTCGACTGCTGGAAGGACACGTCGAAACTGTGCGGGCCTGGGTAGTCAGTGTTGGAGGGGATGGCGGGTGATGGCGAGAGGGCGTCGAAGGTGGAGCTGGGCTGCGCGTAGGGCGAGGGCGCCGTGACGCTGTTCTGCGCGTGGTCTGTGTTATAGGGACTGGTGGACGAGGAGCCGTTCTGAATCTGCTGGTCCATGCTGTTCAAGAGCCCCAGGTTCGTGTACTGTGGCTGCAAGGACACCCAGAAACCCCAATATTAGCCGTTGAAGCCACAGATCATTGCTCCAAAAAAGGCATCCATGGGTGAATGCATTCTACAGAGATGGACCTCAGGTTGGAAACACTTCACATTCAAAGTAAAACCGTTGATTTTTGACAAACAGAGAAAACACGAGAAGTCTGAGCATGTGTGTGTGTGTAATGGCTTTTCCAGATCACTCAGCTCTGTGTGCTGCCTCTGGAGACTGACTTCCTAAAGAGCATTTGAAAGTAGAGTATATGCTTATTCACAAACTAGGCAAAACGTTCCCAGTGCTCAGTAGCTGCTTAGGAAGTCTTTAAATGAATACCGCCTGTTATTCCATTTTGAGGTTGTTGGGAGTGGTGGGGGGAATGTTACACAAAATGAGAAAGACCACTTGGTAGGTATGTTCCAGAGGGGATTTAAGTGTTAAATTGTTGCATAGGGGGCAAAATCAAATGACCTTCGAATTATCTCTTAGTCTTACAATTCTACATTCTGTCCCAGAGTACCAATAGTGTATCACCCAGCCACCTAAGGACTGGTTTCACAAAGCCTGGAGGATCATGCGTAGCAGGGTTAGGGAGACCCAACTGTGTATTTTAAAAAGTAACATGCTAGTAAATCATCCAAACTGGTCTAATTTTTTTTATTTGTTCTTTCATTTTCTTAATAGAAATTTATTCTTTTCTAGAGTAGAACATTTGTAAGAGAAATACCAACTAGTTATGAAGAAAATTCTATGCTCAATGTAATTCAAAAATACATTAGCTCACGTATTTCCTTCTGCCAGATGTTTTTATGTCTTCTATGTGAATGGGCCCAAGCACAGAGTGAAAGTACTCAAGAACATATTTATGAAAGAATAAGTTAATTTTGCCTCAGTTTACTGTATAGAAAACTTTACTGTATTACTATCAGAGAGGTAAAGCCTTTGCCCTAGCATCCGCTAACACAATGACTGGGGCGTTCGGAGCTGAATCTTCTGGTTCAGAGTTCAGGGCTCTGCCCATGCCATCAAAACTGTCAGCCTGAGTAGGCAAATCAGCCTATCATCATTTCTAAACCTGAGCCAAAATGAACAGAAGGAGCAACCAGCTTATGGTACAGTTGTTTTTCCTTTGTAAAACCTTCCAACACATAGAAATCTTGTTTCATCAATCTAATGAACGAGAAAAAAAAAAACAAAAGCAAGATTAAGGCAGTCCTATTCATACATATTTTATAAAGGAAATAGGCCTAGCTCTTCAATTGAAATGTAACTGAGAGTCCCAGATTAAGTAAAACTATAGAGAAGAACAAACTTACAAAGAAATAGGAGATAGCCGTATCTTTTTTAAAATTTCAAACTTTTAATTATTTTACTAATTAATATTATTATTATTATTTTCACAGGGGGAGGAGAAGTAGGCTCTGCCATTCCATTCAGTCCGGGAAGCATTTGTCTAAATATTACTAGTCGCATGCCCATTCCATTACATTCATGCATTCGCATTCCACTGCCAAATGCCATGTCCCCATTTGCTCTTCAAATAACTATTAATCTCTTTACACTTATCCCCATGCTGACAAGAGCAGCTGTTTGTCTCGCCTTGTCTCCGCTCTGACTTCTATAGCTGCTATCCACTGCTTATCCACCATCTTCGGCTTTCTCTCCCGGTGAGTGTGGCCAAACTGCAGGTAAGACAACTAGGGGACAAAAAAATAAAACCTGATCCCATATAAATAGTCCCCACCCCGGCTGAACTACAGTTCTTAGGTATCCAAGCCTGAGGCAACAGCCTGGGAAGGGGATTGAGAAGATACTCTTTGTGTTGAAGTTAAGGGTCAGTATACAAAGCACTCCTGAACGTCCTGTAGGAATCAGATAATGCTTCCAAAGGCACGTGCCTCCCTACAGCAGTACAATTAGGGAGGCAGCCGTCCCTGACAAAAAGGACAAAGAAACTCACAGCACTTTCTCGCAGGCAGTAAAATGCCTGTTGGGCCACCCCCTTCCCTCCTGCTTCTAGCTGCACAGAAGGAACCCCAGCTAATTGTGGGCTTGGATGAGAACAAAGACGCATGGGCCCCTTGATTTTTGTTTTTTAACCCAATATAAATGAAGAAAAAAGTTTTGGGACCACACTTTAAAAGCCAGTGAGCAAACACTCTTCAATTCAACAAGGACTTAAAAAAAGGGAAAATTCCATGTAAGGGGCAAAAAAAAAAAAAAAAAAATGTTTTGCTTCTGTTCTTGATTGAGTGGGTTCTGAACAGCAGGAGATCCATGTCCAGGGTGGTTTGGAGAAGGCCCCTATCCCCAAGGGGGTAGCAGGAAAATGTCCTTGACTTGGTGAACTTGGTCTGCCTCTGAGCCACCTGAGGAACCTGTGTTTTGAGGCAGGGTTTTTGGCCTTAAGGCAACATTTCCTCAGTCTCCCTTTGCAGTTCAAAGTATATGGTGACTCTGCTGCAATACATTTCTTTCTTCAAATCCTGCCATTGTTTTGTTGACCAACAATTAACGGGACCTCAAAATAAGCCATGCTACTTTGCACACTAACTGGCCTTCCTTCCTATTTCTCCTTGTGGATGGGCCTGGACAAGGCTGGTTCAGGCTGAAGGCCTCCCAGGCTGTTCTTCCACTGTCCTGAAACAGTGTTTGATGCCATATAATGCCAAGGGTAAACAAGCCTGATTTAGGCACTGCTTTATCCTAGGGCTTCACCGGTGAAATTAATAAAACTTACCTGAGCAACTTGAAAGTTGGTTCCCAGAAAATACATTTCTGGTTTATAAATCTCCTGTTATGCTCATATAACATTAATAATTATCTGTCTTTGATGATGTGTCTAAACTGAACAGCAGAAAATAAAAAGGTCATACTTTCTGGGAAATTTTAAAGGAAGAAATCATTTTTAATGAGATGAAAATGTTTTAATGAATAAAAAAAGCTAATGACAATTTTGAAAAAGGGTTTAGGGTTTGGGCTGTATATTGCTATATGATTTCTTAAGTAAACTGATTTTATGGATATTAAGAAAAAGAAAGGGAAAATTCCATTTACTGAGGAGTCACAAAAGTGTCCTTTGGAATGAAAGTAAGACTGAACAATTGAGAAGCAACAAAGAAGCAGAAACTATATTTCAAACATCATTAATAGCACTGTGGGTACTGATGGGTCTACTTTTTTTTTTTTTTTTTTTAAGATGGAGTCTCGCTCTGTCGCCCAGGCTGGAGTGCAGTGGCTGATCTCGGCTCACTGCAACCTCCACCTCCCGGGTTCACGCCATTCTCCTGCCTCAGCCTCCCGAGTAGCTGGGACTACGGGTGCCTGCCACCATGCTCGGCTAATTTTTTGTATTTTTAGTAGAGATGGGGTTTCACCGTGTTAGCCAGGATGGTCTTGATGTCCTGATCTCGTGATCTGCCCACCTCGGCCTCCCAAAGTGTTGGGATTACAGGCGTGAGCCACCGCGCCCGGCCTATCCTCCTGTTTAGGCCTGATGGGTCTATTTTTAAGTGTCATAGTTTTAAATTATATACAGTTCCAGGTGAGATTTTGTACATAAGAACAAGATCTGTTACCAATGCTAAATCCTCAAATAATATAACATAAAAGTATATTTCTTAGGATTGATGAGAAACAGCCTACTACACAAAATAAAAGTGGGAAAACACATTTCAATTGAAACTCTTCTCAAGTAATACTTTACAGAAATATAAGCCAAGTAGTATACTCCATTGTCTTTTCCTGGAAAGCATAAAACCGACACCACTAACTTTGAATGTTAGCTTCAAATGAACAGAAATAACAAGCCCACCAAAGTCAGAACTGAGTGATTAGAAATCCATTTACATACTTTTCTTAGTTTATTAAAAATCAATAAATCATAAGCCTGCCATTAGTTCTTCAGAAGTTAATTTTTAAAATATCTAAAGAAAATATTCTTATTTACTTATTCCTTTGATTTAAAGAAAGATCGCCTGTGTTAACAGGGTACAATTGGAGGCCAAGGTTGGGCCATTATAGCCCAGAAGAACAAGTGTTACCCAGACGGGTCCAGTAAAACAATTTGTAGTGCTCAGTGCAAGATGAAAATGCAGAACCACTTGTTCATAGGTTAAGAATTTCAAAATGATGATAGCAAAGCATTAAACAAAGAATGGTGCTTTTCTAAGATAGGGCCCTGTGTGACCAATTGCAGTTTTTGTGCCCATGAAGCTGTACCAGGTCAAGTGAATAATATCTATCCCTTATTTTCTATCACAGCAAATCTGGTGGGGTAAAGGGAGCCAATACCTGTTGCCTTATTCCATAACTGCCAACAATTCCATAACAGAGGAGAGAAATGTGTATTATACTGGGATGTTAATGAAATGCTTATTGACCATGACAAGTCAAAGAGTCAGTCTCAGAGATTAGAACATGACATTTTCAGATCAGCCATAAAAATGGCCCTTGGAAGAAGTCCATAGAGCCCCCATGTCCCATACGCATGTGTTTCTTAGGAAACAAAAGTTATTGGTATACTTGAAGTGAAATAGGAAGTAGGTTCTCCCCTTCTAAACACAAGGTATCTTGATTTTGGAATAACCTTAACATACTCTGCAGACACTCAAATAATGAGTGAATGGAAAACAACTTCTGTGATATCTACTGTGAATCTTCTAAAGTAAAATAAACAATTTCCTGTGATTCCAAACACATGCTTCATTTCCTATAAAATAACTTTGAAATAGAAGACTCACTGCTTGGACCCTGGAAAATTTATTTGTAGTTATGATATATTCAGGTTCCTCACAAACTAGCTGATCTGACCACAGAAAGGATGAAGTACACCTTGGTCACAGGGACTTGACATATTCCATGCAATCACAGAACACCCTGAGGGCATTCTGAAACATACAGCTTGCATGTAGGTATAAGGATACCCAGGAGCTGAATCTCAAACTGTTTTCACCGTGAAGAAACAAAACTGTGTCTATATATATTGCTATAGCTCAATAATAAATTTCGTATAAAAGTATTTAACATCAAAAAGGGATTCCAATGAAGCCATTTGACCAGTGCAATAGGGATTTTCCTGTAACTTGTGTTTTTGAAAATCTCTCTCCACCAATTTATCTATCAAATATGTATATTATTTTCTTTGAGATAGAGTTTCGCTCTTGTTGCCCAGGCTGGAGTGCCTTGGCTCACCGCAACCTCCGCCTCCCAGGTTCAAGAGATTCTCCTCCCTCAGCCTCCCGAGTAGCTAGGATTACAGGCAGGTGCCACCACGTCTGGGTAATTTTGTATTTTTAGTAGAGATATGATTTCTCCATGTTGGTCAGGCTGATCTCAAACTCCCGACCTCAGGTGATCCACCTGCCTCGGCCTCCCAAGGTGTTGGGATTACAGGTATGAGCCACCGCACCTGGCCAAGAGTATTTTTAAAAACATTCTCGGCCGGGCGCGGTGGCTCAAGCCTGTAATCCCAGCACTTTGGGAGGCCAAGACGGGCGGATCACGAGGTCAGGAGATCGAGACCATCCTGGCTAACACGGTGAAACCCCGTCTCTACTAAAAAATACAAAAAACTAGCCGGGCGAGGTGGCGGGCGCCTGTGGTCCCAGCTACTCCGGAGGCTGAGGCAGGAGAATGGCATAAACCCGGGAGGCGGAGCTTGCAGTGAGCTGAGATCCGGCCACTGCACTCCAGCCTGGGTGACTGAGCGAGACTCCGTCTCAAAAACAAACAAACAAACAAACAAACAAACAAACAAACAAACAAAAACATTCTCTTTTTCAGATATTACTATGTATAATAGTAAATTTATGACACTATAGAAACAATAGCCAACAATATATAGTAAGAGATTATTAAAAAATGGGATAGGGACCAAATCAGAGATAGAAGAGATTACTGTTGGGATATATAATCATAATTTATCTCAATTCAACCTGATGTTTGTTACAAGATACAACAGAATTCCCAAATTTCACTTGGAAGAAATTGTATTTATAATCCATGAGTGACTGTTAGATGAGGCTAGGGGATTGAACATGCTTCAGTACTCCTTACACTCCTGTATGGATCTTAGTAATGCAAAAGAACTCTGAACTTAGACTTGTTTACATGGACTTTAAGTCCCAACACTGCCACGAGTGTGCTGTGCACCCCTGGGCAAGGTAGCTGAACAACTTGTGGACCTTAGTTTACCATAATCCAAAGTCTATGTAAAATTGAGGAGACTGAATTTGAGGATTCGGTGAGAGGGAACTCCAGTTCTAACATTCTGTGACTTATGGCCATCCTCATCTGTGAAGCTACGTTAAAACAATGCTATAAGGCTGCTTTTGAAACAGTTTTCTAAGGTAACTGTTCTCTCTCTATACAGATGTCCCTGGCCAAACTTAGAAATCTGAAACATTTTAGGCAGCACATACAGTTTCCTCGGCTGATAACCACTTTTCACCTGAGGCTTCATGGAGGTGCTTTTATGAACATTCTACAGCCCCTCATGGGTAAAGAAAACAGCTTTACTTCATGACCCTGGCTTTAAAAGCATTCATTCAATTATACTTTAGCAGAGAGTACTGCATTTCCATCCCCAAATATCAGCAGGATAGTGACTTTTCAACAAGCACTGCCTAAGGGAGACATACTTGTCATTTTTTCGTCTTCTGCCACCTGCCCCACCTCAGAGAATGATGGTTTCTTTTATGCTAGAATTAAACACAATTGACTTACAGTGTTCTACTCCAGGTTAAGAAAAGGTATTGGTATAAAAATGTCAAGTTAAAACAGCATCTTTCCAACTTAAGAATTTATTTAGCATCACGTTTTTCTCAAAACCAGATTTTATTAGGTATAAAATATTTCACTCATTTTGATTTCTAAAATTATTCTAAAAAGTGAATACTTAAATATATACTCATACATTACAACGAACAAAATATAAGAATAAAGTATTTAAGCACACCCAAAACTATCAAGACTGTGAGCAGAGAGTTTACTAGATGTCCTGTGTTCTGACACAAAGTGTCAGGACTCCTTTGAGCGCCAAGATTCCATGATGTAAGAGAAAGAGCTCTAGAAGCCCCAACAGCAGGTGAGGCAAATAAATACAAAGTTGGCTGATCAGGTGGACAATAATGTCAACAAACATTAGACACAGCATTTGAAAAGACAGGAAGTGTGAAAGGTATTAAAGTTAAAACTTGATCCAAATGCAGCTAAATTAACATGTGTAGAACTCAATTAAGAAAAATAAACTTTTAAATTCTATTATTTTAGTACATACTCCTATAATAATCATGACAAATCAACAAAATAAAAGTCAGAAGGCATCTCAATTCTGAAAGAATTAATATCATTTTATGTCGAAGAAGTATTAAACTAAGCAGAAAGCAGGATAGAATTTTAATATTTAATATTTTTTATTTCTGGTATTAGGGAATATTCAGAATTTCAGTTTATTCAAAGTGAATCAAAATAGGTTTGAAAAGATTTTCAATCTATAGCAATCAATATGTTTTAGTAACTCTATATAGCAGATGTGGTAATATTCAAAGAAGAAAGTACATAGTAATAAAATTCTTCAACGAACGTTAACCCATCTTTATATTAAGCATTCCATACTGCCTTTAGAAGTTCAGCAGTAATGCATACTTGGTTTTGAAAGTGAGCTTAAAAATATTTTTAAAATAATGTTGGTAGTATATTTGTCTAGTTCTTATCCTAAATTGTGACTTAAAACAATGGGGTGATTAAATGTGATTAACATTTCATCACAGAAAATAAGCTTTAGTTACCATGACATGAAACTGAAGACATATCAATTTCAGTAAAGTAATGGTGATTATCAGGAGTAAAAAAATGAAATAAAAATAAATTTTAAAACTCTGAAATCTACTTATCATCCATCTTCCATCCCCTCTATAAAAGAATAGGAGTTATTACTTCTACTATTATTAATTCTCTTACTGAGTTCTAATTATGTGTCTCAGAGTGTTCAATTGCTTTGCATGGTTTTACTTATTTCTTATGAGATACATGGCATTACTATCTATGTTTTATACATGTTTTATAGATGAGGAAACTGAAGTTCCACAAGATTAAGTAACTTGCCCAAGGTAGTGAGAAGAACCTGGATGTAAAACCAGTAAATCTGGCTCCAGAACCCGCTTTCCTAAGTAGCTTTCATTCTGATTGCAGGTAAATAGGAATCGCTCACATTTCTGCCTGGAATTTTTATCTAAAAGTTACAATCAAGAAAAGCACACCTCTTTTATTTGATTTTTTTTTTCTCACTCATTGAAGACAGGATATAAAAAGTTTCCCCCTTCTTAGTCAGAATGGGTATAATTGCAAAGGGTCAGAGACCCAACTCCTTGTAGCTACCGCTTGAAAGCCATTGCAAATCTGATCTTGTCACTCTGAAGCTTAAATTCCTTGAGCAGCTCCCTATTCTCCTAGAATAAAGGCCTCAGGTCTTTAACGTGGCCTGTGAGGCACTATTTGAAACTCTGCTTTGGCCAAATAGAACTTTCTTCATTTTGTTAAAGGCTTACTCCTTCAGTCCTCAAGTCTTTTGCACATGCCAGCTGTTTTCCAATTCACTGTTCAACCTTTAGCTCAAATATCATCTCCCAGAAGTCTTCTTTGACTGTTCAGATTATTCTCTTTCGTTCCACATTTTCCTCGCACTTTCCCTTTGTATCATATAATCATAATAGAAATTAACTATATGTGGCCGGGCGCGGTGGCTCAAGCCTGTAATCCCAGCACTTTGGGAGGCCGAGACGGGCGGATCATGAGGTCAGGAGATCGAGACCATCCTGGCTAATACGGTGAAACCCCGTCTCTACTAAAAAATACAAAAAACTAGCCGGGCGACGAGGCGGGCGCCTGTAGTCCCAGCTACTCGGGAGGCTGAGACAGGAGAATGGCGTAAACCCGGGAGGCGGAGCTTGCAGTGAGCTGAGATCCGGCCACTGCACTCCAGCCTGGGCGGCAGAGCAAGACTCCGTCTCAAAAAAAAAAAAAAAAAAAAAAGAAATTAACTATATGTATAAACTTTAAAAAAATGTTAGTCTTCTCTGCTAGGCAATAAGTTAATGAGAGAATATATCTGGCTTATTTAGTACTGAACCCCCAATACCTGGGATAATGCTGAAACATAATAGATGCTCAGGAAATAGTTCCTGAAAGAATAAATGCAAAACATTTCAAAATAAAAATTACTTGCAGAAAGTATCTCTTTTATTCTAATGCAACTAAGCATTTGTTTTATCCTGAAGTAAGTCTGTGTCCAAATTTGATTCATTTCTTTATATGCTACTGTCAGACAAATGTTATAGTGCATCGCTAAATAATCTCTATGATCTTTACTTTTTGTTTAGCTTTGTCTTGGTAGGTGGGAATTGTGCTTTTAGCTTCAGCTTTTATGGGAACTAGTAGCAGAACAGCCAGTCCTGTCACTCACAATGCAATGAGTAATACTTGGTAGCTCACACCTAGCTGGGAAGTTTATTAATGAGCTTCTACTTCCTTAAAACAAACACATACACACTTTTGTGCCAAGGCAGTGTTTTCTAACCTGATGTTCTAGGTTTTGTTTCTAATGCATCTAGGTCAGCAATAAGAACCCATATCTTTGTGGTCATACAATTATTCACTTCCTACTGATGGTACACATGGCCAAATGCAGGTTGCTTTGAAAAGAAACCACCCCGAAACAAGCTTAGAGAAAGACATTTAGTTTCTGGTAGATAGGCCACAAAATTGGTCCCTCCCTGCCTAATTTCCATGATTTTATGCCCAGTTAGGCAGAGATTCAGTTTAGAAAAGAGCCATAATTAATAGTTTACAAATGTATGTTTAAGGAACTGAGATTATAGTTTATCAGACTTATAAATCCTTTCTTGCAAATAATATAAATTTATGCTCCAATATAACAAACACTCAAAGGTTGAAACACTAGTTTTTATTTGCAACTGGAAAACTGAAGCTTGAAACAAGGAGTGTACTACTCAATCTTGTTAGTCTATAGGTATTCAAGTGGGGAACACTGTTTCATGAGTTCTAATTTGCTTTTGTTTGTCAAATTCTTTGCTGATTGCTGCTTTTTAAATTATATTTGAGATAATTAAAATTTTTAGTGATTACTTTGCAATTAGATATGGTGACTTATATAACATTGGAGTGTTCCTCTCAGCTGTCACTTCAACTGCAAAATACAACTGAAGTTTTGAGCTATGCAGAAGATATGTCTTACTTTTGAAAAGACACTCATCTTATTCATTTTATTCTATTTATCCTATTACAAAAGATATGAGCATAAACAAAAAAGTTGGAATACCACGTTTAAGAGAAAAATTGCTTTGAGATTTCTCAGACATCCTTTAGTGATAACACTATAGAGAATTAAAAGGAGAGAGCGTTTGCAAATCATCAAGCTTATTCACCCAGATCAAACTACCTCCATCTCTGGTGAGGACAGAGAGACCTGCAGGGGATAAGCTGAATCAACGGAACAGTGCAGATGCAAGGAAACACTTTTAAAGAGGGCCTGCAAAGCAAGATAAAAATCTAATTTTTTTTTAAATCAAACACATTCTCTGTCCTTATGAGTAATCAATTATATGAAAGCAGCACATACTTTACAGTAATTACTTGATACTGTACAAGTCATCTGCCCTGTCTTTTAAAAACTTGCTTGTTATTTAAAAGATAATGGAAATAATATCGGGCTTATTAAAACAAATAAACAAACAACATGACTTGCAAGATGTAAAGGAAAACGATACAATTTGGTTACCTGCAGAACATATAGATAGAAGAGGGTCGTATAATATGTGGGCTCGCTTTATTTATTTGTGTGCAAAAGTCAATTACAAACAGCCTTTTAAGTATATACAATACACCATATATTCCTAGGTGAAGATATCTCTTCAAGCGACAGCAACAGATGCATGTTCTCATCACATTCAGGGAACGTTATTGAGTGGCCCTGTAGGGGATACAGAGAGAAGCGTAACACATCCTCTACCCTCCCAGGGTCTTCAGTCAAAGGATAGGGAGGAAGGATCTGGTGCACACGGAGAGCAATGAGGAAGAAACAGAGTCAAAGAGTTCAGAGGATGGACGTGTTATCCTGAATGGGGGAATCTGAGAACTTTTTCAGGGTGAAGTTTCTCCCCAGCCCGGCTTAATGACTGGAAAGGATTTGACCTGGAGATAAATATTTGGGGGTGAGGTATTGGAGCGAAGTAGGAAGGCAGAGAAGCCCTCTTCTCTGAAACTGCACCATTCTGATTTTTAGCCTTTCAGCATTTGGGGATTGTCTGTTGAAATAATTTCCCAGGCCTAAGGCTTATGAAGAGCTTTCTGCCTCATCCAGTATTACTGTTTCTCTTCATGTGTGTCTTGTGGAGTCCTCAACCTCAGTCTGTGGCGGAGTCTCACACGGTCTATTTAAAAGTAATCATGCCATTCCCCAAACATCTGATGTTGCCCTTTGAGAGGGTAATGGTTTTCCTTTTAATTCTGATTCCATCAATAGAGTGACACTAATCCAGACTGATTTGAGTAAACAGGGCATATTCCCCATTGTCTCTGTGATCTGAGAAAGAATAAACCTGAGAAAGATCACTGGCTGGATTGAAATGGCCCCTTTGGGTGTTTTGCGCAAGCTTAAAAGGAAAAAGAAAATGCCTGTACAGAGTTCTTTCCAAGGCAAGCTCACTTCGGGGGTGGTAATTCTCATAGGGGTATTATACTAAACTGCACCTATTAGTGGCTTTAGCACCAATAAGAAAGTAGAACTATTTCTTTTGTAGTGTTTCCAGCATAGCTGACAAGAGTGTTTCATAAATTTCCGCCTCTGGCAACACACCACAGCTTGACTCAAAATTCCCTCTTTCAGCTTGTATAAGGAAATCTTTTTGCCATTTAAGAAATACAGACAAGATGCAATTCAGATTACAAGTTTTGCATGAAATATCAATTTATGTTACACACACATTCACTAACATTCCAAAAATGTTTTATTCTTGCCAGTTATTCCCTCACCTAGAACCAACATGTGCTCTATCTTAACCCCAGTTACTGAATTTTAAATTGACAGGTGAACATTATCTGGTGAAGCCATCTCAGCTGGAATCCATACAATCATCCATTTGTACCTTGTCTTTGAAAAAGACACATTAACAATTTAAAAATCAGAATATATAAAGTTAGTCCATATCAAACATGAAATCAATCAACTTAGAAATGAGAAATTTATAATTTTTGTTTTGCAGAAAATGGAAAAGAATAGTTTTTGAATAGTATAGGTGCTATATTCTCAGACCAACTAAGGACATCAACTGTGGGGAAGTACAAAGTAAGACTTTTGAAAAGATTTTACAGACACTTCATAGAACTACTGATTTCTTTTAAGGAGGTTGTATTTAGTGGAACCTCACTGTTTCCCCTAATGTCTGTAGGGCAATCATATGCTAACATTCAATGCTTTCAAATTCTACTTTATGGAAGTGGACGATTGGGTTGCTTAAAAAAGAGAAAGAAATGAGTACAAGCTTAGATGTCTCCTCATTTATCTTGAAGCCCAGTTCTCCTCTTATCCACTCCCTGTGGCTTTAAATCAAGGCCCTGATTCACCCCTTCCTCTTGCCATGGCTTACCCTCACCTGCTCTATTATTATCTCTTCAATTGCCCACATGGTCTTCTTGGGTGAGATGAAAGTGATGAAGGAGGCTGTGGAAAGGGAGAATATTAATGTGTGGAAAAGACGTGTCTTCTCCCAATATTTATCTTCACATATTACATCTTACGTATGTATCCTTGTCCCAAAGTCAAATTAAAAAATTTTATGGCAAAGATAGTATCTTAAATTTTTGCTGTTTTTTACTGGGTGCGGTTGGTTTTTAAATGGGATATTCACATTTCCTTCTGCTCTGTTATTTATTTCCTAGCTGGGATTCTCATTTTGAATAAATGTCTTATATTCAGCTTCAGGATCACTATTTGCATTTAGAGCAGTGACCAGGGAAAAGACTTCTGGTCCTATTTCTAAGACGACTATTTAATAAGTAAAATCAACTCATAATAAACATAGCAAGTCAGTTTGAATTTTGTTCCTAGCTTTGATTAGTTTTAAAATGTCATTACTAAGTCCCTATAAATGATAAGACACCATATCTGTCTCTGTAGAAGTCTAAGGAATGGGAAAAGGTCATTCTCAACTTTTCAGCCCAAGGAATCATTCAGGCTCATTTTTTTTCCCTTCCTGCAAGATGTCACTCATCATCCCTAGAGTATGTCAAGTTTTGCATCTCAAATTCTGAACAATGGTCACACTTTTAAAACACACATAGGTTTCCGCTTTTAGTGAGATCAATATTCCAATGAACTTTTGCTGCTATTTCGACAAAAGCGTTCCATTTTGACATAAATAGTAAATACATATCAGTGTTTAAATACATTTTCTTTTTAAATCAATATACTATGTTCTTTCATCTTGTCTGGCACAGTCCTCCCTTGTATTTTTATTAATTTTATTCTCTCTAAATAGAATGTCTTTGCTCCCCTCACTCCTCATCTGAATTTCAGTTCTCAAACCATATAAAATGTTACCTTTATCATAAACAGTTTAAACTCTATTTCACTCTTTTAAAACTTGAGCTATCTTGGTTACACTGGAGTCATTTATGAACCCCTCATATACTCCCTAAGACTGTGAATTCACTGAGGTTAGAAGCTGTGAATTACTAATTTCTTCTTTCTTCACAGTGCCTATCACAGTGACTATTAGTAGTTTTCAGTAACTGTTGGATTGGAAGGAAGTGCTTCCTTTAGTGGGGGAAATAATCAAAATGGTTTGTGGTTGGTGCTTCAAATCATTGTATCTGGCTTACAGCCAAGTTTATACTATTTCATTTTGGGGTGGAGTGTTAGGGTGTGGAAGAGAACGAAATAAGGAATGGGGTCTTTACAGAGTGATTATGTAATTTATCTTCTAAATGGGACAGTTTTGAAAGTGAAAAGGTGTGCTATTAGTAATTATGCTAGAATAGCAGGCATAAATAAAGACAAACCAAGACCAATATTTCCCAATTTGTCTATGGCAGGGACCATAGTTATTATAAAGAGCACTGGGCAGAAAATACACGGGTTGTATGAGACTTTAGAAACAATCCATTTGTATCCTTCCAAAGGTTCCAGAGAAGTGATAGATATTTCTGCAAAACAGGCAGCCAATGTGCAATGCAGAGAAATGCATTTTGGTGCTTCTAGGCAGTCTCAAGCAAAGCCATTTATTCTCCCTGTGCTCTCTAGTAGAGCTCCAATTACACAATTACACCATTCCTCTGTTCAAAATCCTTCCATGGCTTGTCATTGTCACTATAATAAATGTACTCTCCTCTCAGTGTTATGGTCATCTCTGAGCCACTCTATCTTGCATTTCCAACTTTATTTCCTGATTGTCTCATAATTTCAATTGCATTTGAACTATTTGATGCTTCTGAGTGTATCAACATTCACTCCTCACCCCCCTTCCCTTTGCTGATGCTTATTTCTTCACCTAAAATCCTCCTTCCTTCTTATATTTCTAGAACTTGGAAATTTTGATCTATCCTTCCAAGTGCAGCTTCATCTTACATATGCATGTAGATTTTCTTGACCCTCCTACATCACGGGCTCTCTTTCCCTTTGATGCTTTATATTATCTTGCTCACACACTTAAAAATCTCTCCTGTATTATAATTGCATGCATATTAGACTCATTCCCCCAATGAACTATAATCTTCTTAGTGTAGGAATTGTTTAATTATTTTTAGATCCTGTGTACCATTTTACACATAACTGATGCTCAGTAAACATTTTTTTAAGAGTCGGTCAGTTCTCCTTCTAACCTGTTTCTCTTTCTCAATACTACCTTTCATGAATATTGACAATGTAGAACTTAATCAAAAAGTATAAGTAAAAATTATAAAATGTTTAGAGAGGTGGGCCATTAATAAGCCACATTTCACTATTTTCTTGGGCCCACAAATTGCGTCCTTAAGATTAGGAATAAGATTTAAAACTTAACTTTTGAATCAAATGTTTCACTTTGACACTTGAATCCATTCTCTTCCAGACCCAAAATGTAGTACTCTATTGGATACCATTCGTAGGTTCCACTAAATTGGCACTGGACAATAATGCTATATTAGTCATCTGACGTTTTCCTCAACATACATCTAAAGAAAATTGATTGCCCACTTGGGTTTAACAATTTTTTATCTTCAAAACAGTAAAACTTACAAATTGTGGAAATCATCAAGTTGTTTTCCACAGAAGTATCTTTTTGTTACCTGTATTCATTCTATTTGTTGACATAAAACAATTAGAAATTTAAAAATATTCAACGGGAGAAAAAAGTTGTACTAGGAAGGAAGGATTTTTACCTGTGCCCCTCTGTTCTACCAGCTCAGATTCCACCCAAAGCAATCATATGCACATCAAAGAAAACCAGGGTGTATTTGTGGTAACATATTTCTCAACTGTTTGATCCAAATTCCTTTTTAAAATCTCATGACATTAGATATATACTCCCTTTATAGGCAGAATGTAGAATCTAAATTCTGTACATAGTCATTGAGGAATGTTTTAGCAACTCTGCATTCAGAAAATGTATGTGTAATGAAAAAGAAACCAATTTTTTTGGTTGCTCTAGAAAATCTAGACATCCATTGATGCTTTCTGTTGTACCTGTGACATCCTGTTGAGAATCACTGCTCTTCTAAAAAGTAAAACAAACCAAACATGGGTTTCCTTATCGAGGTAAAGGATAAGTGATTTATTATCTCAAAATCATTTTTTTTCCAGTAGTAGTGAAGGAAGGTATGATGTGCGATCTGTGATCTAAGATGTCTTTCTCCTAGTTCCCTCTGGGCTCGAGGACAACCAACTGTAAAACAAGTAGTGCAATCTATGGCCACAGCATGGAGTAAGGAATATGACGTGGCAGACATGAATTAAACCTGCAGCTTCTGCTTCTCACCCACTGTGCTTTTTCCTATGATACTAAATAGCTCAGAAGCACAACATGGGGCAGCTTAATACATTTATTGACTATCAATAGAAAACTCACACCCATATCTTTTAAATGGTTGAGTCAGTAGAAATAGCACTAGGGGCCAGGCGCGGTGGCTCACGCCTGTAATCCCAGCACTTTGGGAGGCCAAGACGGGCAGAACACGAGGTCAGGAGATTGAGACCATCCTGGCTAATACGGTGAAACCCCATCTCTGCTAAAAAATACAAAAAAACTAGCTGGGCGCGGTGGCGGCGCCTGCAGTCCCAGCTACTCGGGAGGCTGAGGCAGGAGAACGGCGGGAACCCGGGAGGCGGAGCTTGCAGTAAGCCGAGATCGCGCCACCGCACTCCAGCCTGGGCGACAGAGCGAGACTCCGTCTCAAAAAAAAAAAAAAAAAAAAAAAAAATAATAATAATAATAGTATTAGGACAGGAAAGATGTTTTTTTCCTAGACCAAGCAGACACAGAAGTCAATTAAGTGAGAATGACCTGGGCTACAGGGAGTTTACACTGCTGCCTCCACACTTTTTTTCTTGCATTCAACTGGCTTTGTACAACAGTTCTTCATGGAAACTTTTTTGGAGCACCTCCTATGAATCATCCCATCTCTCCTGGGTATTAAAAAGAAAGTGGCTGAGTAAAGGGAACACAATCATATACATACAGCTCTCTCAACTACAGAAAGAGAAATCATTAACCCTGATTTGTAAAATGAGGTGTTTCTATATACGAACCCTGGTTTCCCATTTAGTTCTAAAATACTGTAACCCATTTACCAAAGTGTCTTTCCTTCATCATGTAACACCCCGGATGAGGAATTTTAGTAAATATCTCTTTCTAAGAAGGAGTTTCAGATCCTCCCACTCACACATACACATACACACACTTACACACACAGCCCTGTTTTGTTTTGTTTTTCCAGAAAGTTGAAGTTAAAACTTGGTCTGTGAAGAAGTTCCTTTCTTTTAACCCTCTCTATCTCTAAGTCTGAGACCATTCCCAGAGGCTCTGTCTTTCCTAGCCTGGCACTGGGGAGTGGAGCTTGCTTGCGGACTCTCCACTGTACCCAAGGGTAGAGCCTTCAGCCTTGCCTGTTATATCCTGCTCATGTTCTCCTCCCTTCTGGAACCTTTTCCATTAATTAGCAGCACCCCCAAATCCAGATCTGCTAGGGGTTGGGGTAGAATTCAAAAGTTATAGAAAAAGCAGTAGAGAAGGAATAGTGTTCTTATATCGTTTTTGAGTTACCAATTCAAAGAAATTGCTAGCAAATTACTATAAATTTATTTGAAGTCAAAGAATGGGTTACAGTTTTTAAATAATTTTCACTCTTACAGAAAGTTTTATGCCTTTTTCATTTTTAATCTATCCAGTGTTTAACAATTCTTGTGTGATAACAGTAGATTGCTTTTTCTGTATTGACAGTTACTAATACACATAAATCCCCACATATTATAACTTTTATATTAAATTTATGGTTCTCAGAGCCGTGTGGTCCCAAGCATTTCATATACTCAGATGTAGCACTGAATTTTTACAGAGGACTAGATATGAAAGCATAATCCTGTACAGAAAGAAAGCTGTTTGTACGTAATAGAATGGAAGTCAAGCTATGAAATTATGACCTAATACATGCACTGGTGGAAGGATATGAAAGTCATGTAGGCAATACGCAAAAAGACATAGAAAGGTATGGAAGTGCAGCCATGTTTTCTCACAGATATTTTTTGTCGAACTTAGCGGCATTCCAATAGAAAACAGACAAGTGATGCCTTTTGTAGCTCTTGATTACATATTTACCTGAAGTTTTGAAAAACTAAAACCTGTGTACAAAACTATTTTCTTTCATAAGCATGCCATATTCTCACATACAACACGACTCTTTCGCCTCCATAAAAGGAAACAATTTCTACAAATATCCTCTAATCACATTAGTGCAATTGCTTTCTTTCACAACATTATATTTAGCTTAAAAATAATCATTTCTTGCCACTTGACATCAACCTTGTGCTTCACTTAGAGATATCAATGAACAGACTTTTGCTTCTCCCATTTGATTTACAAGATCCTAGGTGGCTTATAAATACTGTGTGTGAAATAGTTCATGAATAAAGACAGACAAACTCAGGTATGACATGATGGACGGATCATTTTCTGAATGATTAAAACTGGACAAAATTGGATCCAATAGAAGCAAGAAGATCTTAAAAGCTACTTCTATTTAAAAACAAATTGGTAACGTTTTAAGCTAACTTTCAATATTACAGCAAAACAAGAAACTCAAGTTTTTCTACCGAGGACAAGCAAGCCTGCTTGAACGTTTTAAAGAAAAATAGGCACTTCCTTTTCCTTCTTTAGATAACTCACTATTTCCCCTGTTGTATTTACACAGTTCAGGAGTCTAGACAATACTGTGGTCAATACGATAGCACAGGCCTGCTTAGCAGCCCTCTGCTCCACTCTTCCTCTTGCGGTCTGCACCGGAATACTATGCATTTTGTTTTGATTTTTAAGGAGCTCAATTTGAGTACTCTAGTCCACTTTTCCAAGCACTCACCTGCAAGCATTTTTATCTGAAACACGGAACTCTCTCTCCACAACACCCCCCACCCAGTCTGATTAGTGTCAACACAGCTGCCCATTCTGAGGAATGTAAACTAATATTGTTGTTAGACCTCCCTCAACCTTAGGAAACTTCCTCAAAGCCTTACAGTCTCTTCAGGATTTTTTTTTTATCCCTTTGCACAGGTTTAAACACCTAAGACAAACTTGCTGAGAAGAGATCAGAAATGCAAATAATCAATCCCTTCAATAAAATCCTGTATGCTATAATACACATTTACACACATGCATGTATAAATATTTAACAACGCATCCCTCCAAAGTAACTTTATTTGTCATCACACGTGAAAGTACAAGTCACCCTCCAGACGACAGAAATGTTATTACAGTCCCTTCTGGATTTAGGTGGGTCTCTGGATTGACAGACTTAAAAATGAAGATGGCTTTCAAAAATCTCACCTGATTATTTTGAAAAAAAGCTTCATTTGCTTTTAGGATGAAGTCTGGAAATAGACCTATGCTAAGAAGTTAAGACACAGTCAACTTGTTTTTCTTACTGGTACGTGAATACCCATGATAGGATTCATTGCAATGTATCCAGCAGAGTGTAATCTGCTGAGTCTGTTTTTATAAAAAGTGACTTTATAAAATCCTGAATGTTAGTTTTTCAAATACATGTCATCCAGATTTTTTTTCTTTTTCATCTTCTCCTACTGCTTCATCTCCTACTTAATAATAATAATAATAAAAAATCTTACAGCCACCACAGAAAACATTAACCAAGAAAAGGAGATTCCTACATACAATTTGCAAAACATTACATTGGGTGACCGAGAACCACAAATATGTAAGTCTTTTAAAAAATAATAAAAATTAAAAAGCACCTCTAAATGGAGTGCTAAAATCTAAAATCCTTACCTCACTAAATTGAGTCTGGGCATTGTTTTCCAGGTACAACATGTTAGCTGTAAGATTGATCAATGCTGCTGTCCTCTCTTCTGGCTCCAGGATTTTGCCAACCCCCCCACCCCCTCTGAGACCCTTACGATATGAATCTACTAAGAAGATAACAGAACTCAAGTCCCTCTCTCTCTTTGTCTCTCTGTACATAATTTAAGGTTTCCTAATATATACCCAACTATAGGCATGAGGAGGCGGGACTCTTCTCTTTACCTGTCCAATCCATCAACTTCCACCTGGACTCCTCCACTCCAATGGAGTGAGGCCTCTCCCATCTCATTAAGTAGTTAGAATTCCTTATCACCAATCTTTAAAAGAAAAAGAAAGAAAGAAAGAAAAAAAAAAAAAAACCCAGGAGACAGACAGGTAAAACTTTCCCTGTCTCTTTCATAAGAAAGTGCACTCTCTTTTAAAAACAAAACAAATCTCCCCAAACAAACCGCACCACCACCACCACGATTTACAGAAGGCATTTCAGAAAGTTATTTTACTCTTTGCAACTGAAAAGTAAACTTCAGGAAAACTTTTAGAAGGCTTCTTTTTTTAAATCTAGATTTGAGGTTTCAAGAATGAATACACCAAGTTAGAAATTAGGAGAGAGAACTCAAATCCACTGTTACATTTAATCAATATAAAAAAATCAAAACCCACTGCCTGATAGCTAAAGAGTATTTAACTTATTTTCCCCAGAGAAATGCCAGTGGTCTCATATCAAGCAATGACAAAATAAGCTATCTGATTTTTTTGAGCATGTTTCAATAACAATTTAAACTACTGGTCCCGTTAACTTATAAAAACAAGCAAACATCCATATTACGTACAGGAATTAGGAATCCTGATAAATATGTCTTTTTTTTTTTTTTTTTTTTTTTTTTACAAAACCCTTATATATTTGAATATTTCTTTTCTCTATTTTATTGTACCCAGTTTATAATAATATCTTTGCTTGTGAATAGGTAATAAAAATGATTACAGCACATGATGCATCTATGTAAATGAGTAGAATAAGTATTAAAGCATAAGATAGCAATTCTCTTTTGTCTTAAAAATACATTTACCTAACTACATACCAACATTCATGCAGAATCTGGCCTTGGTTCAAAGATTTGGTGGAGATGAGATGCACCCTGATGGTTATCATGTGATTCATTAAAATACTCTCTTTACTGCTGAGTATTTGTAATTCAGTTAGATTGATTTCTCCACATCATCCTACAACCCCCACTCAGGAACCCAATGTCCTCTATTTTGCTTGAAAAGTTGTAAGTGGTAAAGACAACTATAAGTGAATATTGTGATTTCTTCTAAAATTTAGAAGACACAAAATTTAGAAGAGAATTGGAAGCCAGAAGAGACTAGAACATACATTTCAGAAACAAAGTTTACTAATATGTTCACGACTTCCGATTTGCCTCCCCTTTACTTCTACTTTTGCATCCATAAAATGTATGCACTTGAAGGATGATATGGTCATTGGCTGATATATAAGACCCATAGGTTTCTGGTAATAATGCATCCTTCTTTTATAAACAGAAACCAAAAAACTCCCATAATATAATTTTATCTTGAGTATGCAAGAATATGACAGTACTCTGTAACACTATAAATTTATATCAGACAAAACATTCATTTCTTCACACATACATTGGGAAGAATGATCTCTCTTTCTACCTATAATTAATCAAATGAGCACTGCCTATGAGGCCAAAAAAAAAAAAAAAAAACCTGCTTACAAAATACAGTATAATTATTTGTACAATGTATTTAAATGCTACACCTACTGACAGTTTAAGAGTCAATAGTAGAAAGCAGATGGTTGCTCCCTTAAAGGTGTGCATGATTCCTGTGGCCCAAAAACTTGGATGATCCTGAAAATCATCCAGGGTGCTTTTTAAAAACAGATTTCTGGACGTGGCCCCAGATCTCCTGAATCAGGCTCTGCAGGGTTACAGCCCCAACAACTGGATTTTATACAGCTTGCTAGGCAGTTCTGTATGAGTTATGCTTGGGAATCAATGATCTAGAGGAAATGCTGTTAGCACAACTGCCTACAAAAGTCATTATTGAATTGTTTTTTACACTAATGGGATCATGCAGCCATTTGAATACCCAAATCTAAGGCTCAAGGTCTCAAGTATTGATATCCACTAAAAATGTAAACAACTTCATCTTTCACGAAGTCAAAAGATTCCCAGCAAGATTTGATGGATGGAAAAGTCAGATTCCTTTCACGTGCCACCTCAGCTATCAGCATGAATTCAGATACAGTCTCTAACATATCTACAAAGATTCTGGACAAAATCTAAGACAATATATCCACTGTGGCTACTTGAGAGCTTTGAGTATTTTGGAAGAAAAGAACACTGGACTGGGAGTTAGGAGATAGGAGCTCTCTGCCCTTGGGGCAAGTTACTTAACCACTCTGGATTCAGATTCCTCATTTGTGAAATGAGGGGCAGAGCTAAATGATTTCTAAAGACCATTACAAAGATAAGAGCCTGTTTTTGTCCAGAATCAGGGAAGTGATTTAGAGGATATTCATCTTATTTTACTTGGATATTTATTTGTCCCTCAATTTGCTCATCTCCATATTGTACAAATGAAGTAGTGAAATTGCACAGCTACTTAAGATACTTAAATGACATAAAGAAAAAGGAACAATATATTGGTGGAAAATCTGTATTTTTTGCTTTAAGGTATCCTCACAATGAAAAATTAGCTAATGGTTCATGTAGATTTGAACTCAGCACAAACATTTTCATAAAAGAGCTAATAAAAGTATATCTGATGTTTGATTTCAGAATTAGTGTGAATAGCTGACGTAAATACCATGCATTGATTTAAGCAGGTTACAGAGCAGTAACAATTCTCTGCACTCAATAAACAACAATGCTTATACGTGGATCTCAAAGGTTTAGTAACATGCATTAATTTTCCTAACCACCTAGTGGTGTAGGCTAGTATTATTATCTACATTTTTCAGATAAACAAACAAATTCAAGAATTTTAAGTGAATGCCCCAAGTCCTCACTAGTTAGAACAACTGTAGTTAGAGCTCTTGCCTTTTCTCAGGCATTTCCTCAGACTTCTTAAAGCTCCAAGGTCTCAGAATTAGGGGTCAGCACTGCCCCCTGGGTAAAAATGCCAGTGCTGTGAACCCACAGCTTTGGGAATAGAAGTCCAAGATGTCAGATCGAAGCATATGCTTTCCAGAAGTAACAAAATGCTAACATTTTGATGAATATCCTTTTCTAACATCCAACTTTTTATTAGAAGTGTTATATTTTCCTGTGTTTGTGTGTGTATTTGTGCATGCATGTGTGTGTGTGTGTGTTTAGGTATGTCTGGTCTTTCAAACTTGCATACAGTATTACAGTTTGCTTTTTGGTGTAGGAAAATTCTAATTTTTCCATAGTCAACTTTACTATTTTTTTCTTTGATGACTTATTGTGTTTCAGACGTAGTTTGAAAGGCCCTTCCCAGTGCAATGTAAAATTTTGCAACCACATTACAGTATTATGAGTTTTGAATGTTTTCACATGCAAATCTTTTAACTTTCCAGAATATATGTCTGTATGAAAAACAAAGGAAAATCTACTCTCGCCCATTGAAAACTGATCTTTATTATCTATTGAATATTTTTTCTCAGATTTGAAATGCCATTTTCATAAAGTACCAATGTTAATGGCTCCATTTGACATCTCTATGTGAAAAAGTCAAATAGTTATATTGTATTTTTTTTGGTTTGTTTGTTGCATTTTTATTTTTTATTTTTTTCCTGATTTACAATCCATGGTTGTTTGATTCTATGAATACAGAACTAGCAGGTACAGGGGGCTGATAATCCTTCTACGTTTTAATAAGAAATCCACCTGAATGCGGCCGTGCGCGGTGGCTCACACTTGTAATCCCAGCACTTTGGAAGGCCAAGGCAGGCGGATGACAAAGTCAGGAGATTGAGACCATCCTGGCTAACACAGTGAGATCCTGTCTCTACTAAAAAAAATAGAAAAAATTAGCCAGGCATGGTGGCAGGTGCCTGTAGTCCCAGCTATTTGGGAGGTGGAGGCAGGAGAATGGCGTGAACTCAGGAGGTGGAGGTTGCAATGAGCCAAGATCGCGCCACTGCACTCCAGCCTGGGCAACAGGGTGAGACTCCATCTCAAAAAAAAAAAAAAAACACATATATACACACATATATGTATATATACACACATATGTATCTATGTATCTATGTATATATACACATGTGTGTATACATATAGATACATATGCATATACATATATACACATACATATATACATATATGCTTATGCATATATACACATATATACACATATGCATACACATATATATATATGTATGTATAGGTATATGTATATATGTGTATGCATATGTGTATATATGTGTGTATGTGTGTGTATATATATATATACACCTGAATGTTGAATGAGGGCAAAAAAGGAATATACAGCAATGTCTCCACTTTCTCTCCTCCCTGCTAGAGCTCCCTCACTATCAATTCACCTTTCCTAAAGGGCAACTCTGATCACGTCCCTCCGCAGGGTGTCCCAATGCCAACAGGACCAAACAAATTATTTACAATGGCATTCAAGGCCTTTTAAAATCTGGCCCCAAACTACCGTTTCAGCTTCACTTTCCTTATAATCCACTCTGCTTAGCAAATGTGGACCCCAGCTGGCTATTTTTGTCCTGTTCAATCTGGTCCCTGAGTTTGGAATGCCTTCATTTGCTTTCCTGATATATTCAAATACTTTTAGATTCTTTAAACAATTTCTCTAAATTTCTCTAAATCCCTAAAGTTAAATCTTCTCTTATTTTATATGAATATAAATAAAAGCAGTAATAAAATTCTACCTTTTAATGCAAAAAGTTGTATACTTAACTGTCTCCTCAACAAGATTTTGAAGTTTTTGAAGTCAGAATACATTTATGTTCATCATGTCACATTTAGTACTCCAAAAGCTCGATGAGTATTAGCTCAATTAAACAGTTCTATAATTCTATAAGAGAGAACTAGAAAGTAGAAGAGTATTTACCCAAAGCATTTATTATAAGACAGACACAGAGAGATGTCTTTTTACAGAGAGATGCCTTTTCATCTTGTAAAAATCAAAGCATAGCATCTAATTAAAATAGAAGAGAGAAAAAATATTGCTTTCAATTCAAGCTCAGTATCTCAAGCCCTCAATAATTATTTGTGAAAAGGAAAAGTTGTCAGCATGAAAAACCTGTAATAGTCAAGAAAGGTTGGGGTTTTTAGAGCATGTGTGAAAGCTAAGAAATGGTGGGGCTTTCCAAGCTGCTGCAAAACAAAACCAATGAGATCTTTTTGATATCAGCTACCATTAATTTGAAGGATGATCTACAAAACACACTGAGTAACTTTTAAAGTTCTAATACTGTGTGAATTAAGTGTTTACCTCCCTCTCCTGCCTCAGATAGGTGAGAAGAATTAGCATTTGAGGAAGATACTAAAGGCCACTAAATTAGTTCAACAAATCAATTTTTAGTCTGAGGCTAAGTTCCAAAACAAGATATTAGATCTCATCCATTTGAGGATGACCAGCTAAGTTCTGAAAAATGGGTAAGTCTTATAGGCATAGAAGGGGAGATGAGTTCTGTCTTAAATCTTACAGTGTATTCCAGATTTAATTTTTTATTTGTATACATGTTCAAGTAAATGATAAAATGGTAGACAGAATTTAGATTCTCTGCACTTTTTATGGTTAAGGTACTCAAAGCACTTTACATATAACAAACTCATTTAATTCTCATAAAATTATTCCTTAGATACTATGTTCATTGCTATTTTACAGATGAAGACACTGAAGTGCAGAGAGATATTAAACGATGGAATTGAGATCTGAATCTGTGTATTTTGAGACTGGAAAACACTGTGCTTCATGGTTAAATTACATCTTCATATTTACTTTTCCCCCTTACTCCTGTATTTATCTTTCTTCAATGTCACCTATGTCCTACAGTTCATTTGCCGTATAGCCAATGCTATGATTATAATAACAACAGTATTTTACCACTTACCTGGATTTAGATAGTGCCTTACAGTTCAAGTAAATAGATGTACAAATGTACAGAGATAAGATAATCTCTCCTCATATTGTTTCACATTATGGATTTAACATTTTTAGATTACAAAAATAGTGTGAAATTTAGAAGAAAAAAGTAAAATACAGATAAAAAATGAAAGTCAACTGTAAGTGCAACTCTCATAATTACATTAAAAGTTTCTATGGTCTTCCTCCTATGTTTATGTATGTAAACAAGATTGAGATCATACGCAATATAATTTTTTTAGTTATCATAATATTTTGAGTATTTTCCCCTGTTAAGTATTCCTACAACTAAAAGTACTGGGTCAAATGTTATGGACTTAAGTCACTTCATGGGTATAGTATCAAGTTATTTTCCAGAAAGATTGCAATAAATTACATTTGAGTGAGGCTATTACAGCACTGAGCGGATTATCTTTTCCAACTTTATAAATAAAAAAATATTTTATTTTCATATTAATTCCCTTTATTGCTAGTGATATTACATGTGTTTCAATATGTTCATTAGCCCTCTGCATTTCTCCTTTAAATGGTCTGTTAATATATTTTGCCTTATTCCCAATCCCTGCTCCATTGAAGTAGTGTCTTCTTTATTAATAAAGTTTAACCCTTTAATAGATTCATCAAATATTTCCAAATTGCTTTTCTTTTTAGTATTATACACGCTAAAATAAAAACGATTTTATTATATAAAACTGACTTCTTTAGGATTTTTAAAAATACATGTATTTGTGTAGATTACAAATATGTTGTTGAAAATACAGAAAATACACAATGGATGGAATACACTGCAGTCATTTATCCTAGAAACTACAGGTAGACACCATTAGCATTTTGATTTATTCTCTTCCAGAGATACATATTACACATAAGTATGTGTTTTACCAGCTGTACACATACTCAATACTAAAGATATATTTTGTTAAATATGTACATATGTATCTGTGTATACAGATGCATATACCTACTTTTTGAAATTAATCTGCTAAAATGAGTACATTCTCAGGTCATTAAATGCATTATATTAAATTTTAAAATTAAAAAAATTAAATTGCTACATAGTTATTGAATTAATTTAGCTATTTCCAACTAATTGGGAATTCAATTTGCTTCCATTTTTCTTTACCACTATAATCATAAAGCAAAAATTATTACACTATTTATTAAAGTACACTACCATAAGCAAATTATTCAATTAAAAGACAAAAATATTTTAAAGTCCGATAGATACATTAATTTCCAAACAGGATACTGGTTTATGTTTAGGCCAACAATGCATTACAGAGCTTACCTCACTACAACACTAGTACAAGCACTAGCAGCTACTATTATTTAAAATGTTAAAAAAAATAGAGTAAAAACTCATCAACAAAATTAAGTTCCTCCTATTGCTATTATATGTTATTCATTAAAATAAACAGACTCATCTGTACTCCCACTGACTGGTCTACTTTGGAAAGAGAAGGTCTTAAATCAAACTACATTGTGTTTGAATAGTGATGTGTTGAGTTTCTTTGAACCTTCATCTCTAAAAGCAAAATATCACCTCACATTATAACATTTAACTTCCCTAATCAGCCCTATGGCACTATTTAGTTTATGATAGATTCCAAATAAATGTCAGTATCTTTTATTGTTGTATTTATCAATATGTGTATTTCTGAAGATGGCTACTAAATATCTCCTATAAATTCTTATTTTTTAAAGCACTGGCTTGTCTTATGTTTGAATAGACTGATTAAAACTATATATTTCAGTCCCTGGCCCTCCTACTTACTGCCACATCCTCCATACAGCTGCCACCATGGCAAATGGTCATAGACGCAGTCAATTGCCGGCAAGGAACAGTGGAAAGAACTCTGGAATCAACATCAGGAAACCTGGGCTTTGGGTTTCACCTATTTGATTTTGAGTTTGTCTCTTTTCTGAATGGATAATGAATAAGTATTCACTCAGGTTCATTGCATAACACATCACTTTTCCTTCTGATTCCACACTGGGATATATTATAATACAAGCCCAGATTTCCATAATTCATTCTACCTTGAAACCATAAAAACGAAACCCCTCTTGCATTCAGGATCATGCATGAAAGGGTACTGTTCTAAGAGTCATGAATTTTGGGTTAAATTCTGCATCTGCCAGTAAATTCATTACATTACTTGAAGCAAGACACTTCCCCTGCCCATGCTTCAGGTTTTCAAGCTGTTAATTGGGTTTAGTGTTATTATATATTCGGCATCCTATATAATTGTGATCCTACTCTCCTTGGAGATGGCATTTGTCTATTCAACCTAGATTTGATTTACTATTGATGAAGACAAGACAACTTCCCTCTCAACTTGACATCAGACGTCTGTTCCTCGTGGTATTTCCACCCTAAAGGGCCAGTGAGGCAGCTAATTTTATAGACCAGTTGATTTCTACCAAGATTTCAGCCCTGGCAATTTTAGGCTTCACTTTTAGTTCCTCAATTTCTCTCTCCTCAGCAGGAATAATAGGTTGGGCAGGAGATGCCTCATTCTTTCTGGAGGCTGTATTTTGAGGCAACTCAGCTTTCTTACGTAAATCTTCTCCACCCTTTCCAGGAAAAAAAGAAAAATCCCTAGGCAAAATAGAAAGGAGGTGTATTTACTGTGGAATCCTAGATGAACTCCAAGTGGGGCGGGGACTGTATTTTGCTCTTAGAGAGTTCTAGCGTCCATCTCTGGTTTTAACTGCTGCCGGTCTGCACCTTTAGTTACAGTATATGTGTCCACTAGTAGCCACAGTTGTTTTAGAAAATAGGAGAAGTCACAGGTTTGTGACATAATCTCACCTGTGAATCTCCCATCCAGTATGCACACCACCTTTGCATCATAAACCACGAGGGTGGATAAGCCACTCCGAGAACCCTGTTTTCACTAATCCTCTCTGCTACATTGTTCAGGATTACATTACCCTTAAATCCTAAGTATACAGAAATGGTGAAAGTAATGGTGGATGTAAATGTGGTATCTGTAGCTATCTATAGTTTTCAAAGGTCCACTTGTTTCATGCTGTGACTTGTTATCAGGCCTTGACATAGCTATCTAGTCTGTCTGTTTCTCAGCCCCTTGCAAGTACAACAAAGACTTGGCCAAATCTTGTGGGATTTCTAAAGTTCTTTCTGGGCCTGACATTCTCAGATTTTCTCTACACTTCTGAAGGACGCTAGTCCCTCACTATGCAACTGCTTTGATAATGTCTGTTTGGCAGAAAATAGCCCTTAACATAAACACAAAACAAGAAAAAATGCATTTTAAGAAGAAGAAGAGAGTCAACATGATCAGGAAAACAGAAAGACTGAAACCTTAACTGGACCCAGGATAACTGACATCACTGCCACCGCCAGCAGAGAGGTGGAAGTAATTTAGGTATGACAAACCATAGTGTTTCTTAACACTGGGGAAGCAGCATGGACTGGCAGCTCTCCCAGGCACACATGTCACCAGGCTGCTGTCATCTTCCTTCTGTGACAACAGGCCATGGGAGGAAAAGCACCTATCTCTGGCAACAATTTCCACTCACTCTAAGTGTGGGGTGTAGAAGATCTTAGTCCAAAACAATAATAAAGACATAAAAATAACTGCCTTCCTTGTGTCATTTTTGTCCCAGTGGCCCTGAGTACAGAAGAGAGTTAAGTGTACATAGAATTAGGAAATAGGGGCTATAAGTAAGGTATGGAGGAAATTGTTTTCCAAAATGAAAAACCAAATCCAACTTCAAGAGTGTAAGAAAATATTTTGATAAGAACGTAATGATCAGTTCTAGCTTTAAAGTATTCTATATTTCTGTCTAGGATGATCTAACTTGAGTACTTCTTTTGAAAAAGTCTTGTTAGTGGGCAAAGAAGGGTGCAGTGATTTGGGGCTGGGTTATAAGAGCTTAAGGATATGTATCCTGCATTGCAGCTTACAAAGCATACATCTCTTATATTTCACAGTTTGGCAGCTCTGTAGACCCTAGTTCCTCTATTATCTCCAACAGGCACACTCAAAACACATTCTTTAATACCCACATAACTGCTACTTCCATTTTACTCCACACTGGTTGAGTGTCTTCTATGTACTTGGCTTGTGCTTGCTAGGATCTGTCTTCTTGCCTTTTTTTGTAATTTCTTGTCTTTTCTAGGCAGTCAGTTGCTCTCTCCATTAACATTTTACTAATTCTTGGGATACCTATATTATTGTTGATCTGATCTTATTGCCTTTTAGTTATGTTTTCATGAATCCCACACTGAAATAGAAGCTTGAGAGCAAGGGCAATGCCCAATTTAGTTCTGTATTTCCTGCAGCTTGGAAAGTATGCAGAGTAAGCACTCACATTCTGCTTGGGAGATGTTTATTTTGGTTTGATCCATATAATAAGTCTGTGAAGTTGGCAGAGTCTTACTGTCCTCCATTCTCAGATAAGGAAATGAGGCTCTAGAGGGGTTAAATGTCATACTCAAGTTCATACGATAAACTATACTTAAGGCTGGAGCTTGGAACTCGGGTTTGCTGGCTCCAAATTTCATGCTTCCCTGTGCTACACAGGTTACTCTGTCACAGAAGAGATTACTGTCTTGCACGCATGCCTGAACATCGTGCAGGAATTCTGTATCAGAGCAAATCACGTTTTTTACTTGCATGCTCTGCAAGGGAAATTGAGAGGTCCTGTGGACACAAATGGCTCCCATGGATTTTCTTTGCAGCTTTTTTCCCTACATGTTGGTATTCTGAGCTTCCTACTGTTACAGACACAATGAACTGACTTAACTCCACTTTCCCAAGCCTGATTCACAAGTCGATTAAAAAGTGGTGCAACCAAGTAGGTGTGACTCTGTGACCCGGGTGGTTAAGCCAGATCTTCTGGCCTATGGAGGTTGCTGGTTTGATTTTGTAAGAAAACATTATCTGCATTGATCATGAACTAGACAATTCTGTAATAATGTCACGAAGAGATTAAAAAAGACTCAAGAGGAGTGATGCATTTTAAAAATATAGGTAATTTCCAGCAAAGATTGCAATTTACTTTAGGGTTAATATATATGTGGCTTAAAAGTAAAGGGAAACTAAAGACTTTAGCCTCCTAATAATGATGAAATCGTTTCTTCAAATGGAATTCAGTATGAGTGTTGCATTTAAATCACAAAAAGAAATGCATAGCAAAGTCAGACTTCATTATAAGTAATATAAAGACACATCCACACATCCACACACACACAAGCTATGGAAAAGCTGGCTTCAGCAAAATAAAAAAATAAAGCTAAGGAATTATTTGTAACTCAGTTGCTAAGTGAATGAATGGTAATATTACACCCATCTTATTTACTTATATTCTCTACTTTAAGTATTTCTTCGATTTATGAGGTTTTGTGATGCAGATAGTTTCTCTATGGGGTAAGGGATTTAAGCTACAAAGTTAAAGGGCCAAGTTGATAACAATGTAAGTGGTGTGACCAGATCTGTAAGATTATGGACAAAAAAGAGAACTGATGTTTCAGTCTAAGCATCTCTTTAAAAGATATATTCAGCTTCTTTTATCCTAACTCGTTCCTCAAAATATCCACATTCTTACAATTCCTGTTTAGCAACAATCATAAGTTCTTGGCCATGATCATTAACTAGAAGACTACTTGAGCAAACTAAAACCCATGTACAATCCTCACCCATCAGACAAGCTCTACTTTCGATTCCATTATGACTCCAGAATGGAAAAGATCAAAAATGTTTACTGGTTCATGTAATAGAAAAGATTGTCAAATTTGAGTTTTGCATCCTCTTACAGGGAATCTAGACAAAAAAAAGTGAAGGCGAACGTAAATAATAACTGATTAAAAATTAGTTGATTTTATTTTAGCGATACATCAAACCATAGATCCATTCAGTGTATGTTAATACTAGAAGGGCCATCAGTATGTTAGAGGCCATCAGTTAGAGACCATTTTATTTCTCCCACATACACATGTAGACAAGCACATTTCCTTTCAAACATTAACTGAATATTTTATTGTACATTATCCTGCAATAAGACCTAGAGAAGAATAAGACTCGGCCGGGCACAGTGGCTCATGCCTGTAATCCCAGCACTTTGGGAGGCCAAGGCAGGTGGATCACTTGAGGCCAGGAGTTCGAGACCAGTCATGGCCAACATGGTGAAACCCTACTTCTACTGGAAATACGGCAACTAGACAGATGTAATGGCGCATGCCTGTAATCCCAGCTACTCAGGTGGCTGAGGCACCAGAATCACTTGAACCCGGAAGGCAGAGGTTGCAGTGAGCCGAGATTCAGCCACTGTACTCCAGCCTGGGTGACAGAGTAAGACTCTGACTCAAAGAAAAAAAAAAAAAAGAAGAAGAAGAAGACGATGATGACTCAGCATCTGTCCAAAGACTTCCTCATCTAGTATAGGAGACATATACTTAAAAAAAAAAAAAAAAAAAAAAACTAATATGTTTACAAAGTCGAGTGAAGTGCATGTGAAATAGCAACTAAAATGAATGCTAAGTAAGTGTAAAGTTACAGACATAGTTCTATGGGAACAGAGAGAAAGGAGTGATTAATTCTTCATGAAGAGATAAGGAGTTGAATCCATAAGGTAAAAAGGAAATAGAAGAGGAAGAGGAAATAGACCTTTAGGAATCTAATTAAGAAACAGCATAGGACAAAAGACAGAGACATGAAATTATGCATTCAGAATAACAGGGTGAGGCCAGGCATGGTGGCTCACACCTGTAAATCCCAGCATTTTGGGAGACAGAGGCGGGTGAATCACCTGAGGTCAGGAGTTTGAGACCAGCCTGACCAACATGGTGAAACCCCATCTCTACTAAAAACACAAAAGTTAGCTGAGCATGGTGGCAGGTGCCTATAATCCCAGCTACTCAGGAGGCTGAGGCTGGAAAATTGCTTGAACCCAGGAGGCGGAGATTGAAGTGAGCTGAGATCCTACCATTGCCCTCCAATCTAGGTGACAGAGCAAGACTCTGTCTCAAAATAAAATAAAAAAAAAAATAAAAAAAAAACCAGAGTGAGTTAGGTGAGCCTGGAATGACAGGAGATGGAAGACAGAGTAGGAAAGACATGTTGAAATAAGACTGTGGTGGACTTGAATTATCTGTATCCTTCTCATACTTGAAGTAAATATGAGAAATACACCTCAGCTTTAAGCTTGCAGAAAGGTTTATGACTTATCTTCCCTGAAGATAAAGTTATGGGCTAGATCACCTTTTATTTCCTATGACTTGATATTTCAATCCCTTGGATTACAAAAGGAAGCCTTTCATGTGAATTGAAAGGATATTTAAAAGACCACAGAATTTAGGGAACCGTCTTCTGCTACTGCTATCACCAAAGATCAACATCAACCTCTCTTCTCGCTCTTATCCTGCATAGAGAAGTGTGCCAAGTCCACCCAACTGTCACAACAGCATTTACCCTCTGACCCTCAGTAAACAATTGCACAGGATGCCTTTTTAAATTGCTGGAGCTACACTCTCATTTCTTTCAAGACTGACCTGCAGGGCTAATTAGAGAGTTCAACTCTCTGCCCATCTGAGACTAACATTTACATCTAGGTCTGTAAGGCGAAACCAGTGCTCCTAACAGATCCCTAGCTTTGGAGGACTCTAACCTACAGGGGCTGGCTTTTGTTTTCAGGATAAATTTAGGAATTCAAACATAAAGATCCATTTCTTCATTGCTACTCTTCTATAGGATTGTGAGCCTTTAATAGAAAGCAATCAGTTAAGCATCCACTCCTAAATCCTTTCTTCATTATTTCCTAGGACTATACATGTATTCACCCGTAACAATAGTGCCCCTTTCTCTTCTTAGGCCCCAGCAAGACAAGAAGAGAAAGGAGGAAGGGCTCTGCCTCTGTCTCTGTCTCTGTCTCTGTCTCTGGAGGGAAACATGGTGTTCCAAAGATAAAGGATAAAAGCGAATGTCAGGCTTATTGTAATAATATGGGCAGTAATTGTAAGCAATGATAAAAATAAAACTAAAGAATATTACATCAAGAGACTTTAGAAATCATATAACCACACATTTTCATTTAGAGAAAGACAATATGAAATCCAAAGATTGAAAATAAGTGTCCCAATGCTTTGCAACTCTTTTTTATATTTTGTTAAATACAGGGTCTTGCTATGGTGCCCAGGCTAGTCTGAAACTCCTGGGCTAAGCAGCCCTTCTGCCTCAGACTCCCAAATTTGCAGCTATTTTGTAAATGTCAAGTGGCTCTCCTTCTCTCCTCATTCTTAGGATTGCATCCCATATTTGAAATAATTACATTACTCATTACATTTAACTATGAGAACTACATGTATTTTTGTTTATGGCCCAAGGCTTATATTTCAAGTGTACCAAAACTTTGTCTCAGTCATCCCATTGGGCTGCCTCAATTTCTGCTTTAAATTCAGTTAAGTGTTGGTGACTGTTACAGGTTTCCAATAAACATACTAACGTAATAGTAAAAGGTAACCTCTGTTTCTCTCGGTGAAAAGTTTTCACTTCTATATTTGGGGCTTAAAAAAGATATTTAAAAATGTGTGAATTAGAGATAGAAGGTTAGATATCACTAAAAAGAAATGAGGACAAGATGCTTATGATATTCAGAGAAGTATAGTAGCTGTTCAACTATATTGGAAGATACTTTACAAAAAACTTGATCCAAAGAGTACCCCCAATCAAATAGAAAGACAAAACTAAGTCAAAACAAGGAGAGAGAGAACATGACATGTTATGATCTAGGAAACTGTGTGGAAGGTAGTTTTCATCTTATACTGAAAGGGTAGAACCTAGAACCCAGCAAGAAGGCAGAATCCTCTGGTTTGGGGTGAGGACAAGAAAATAAGACTGACTTGAGGGAGAATGCATTTGAAGTTGTAAAAAACTTAACACAGTGGACTCAATAACACTCAATAACAGGAAATGACTTTTTTATATGACTTTTTTCAATTTCTTTTTTTTTTTTTGAGACAGAGTTTCACTCTTGTTGCCCAGGCTGGAGTGCAGTGGCACGATATCGGTTCACCACAACCTCTGCCTCCCAGGTTCAAGTGATTGTCCTGCCTCAGCCTCCCTCCCAAGTAGCTGGGACTACAGGCACCTGCCTGCCACCATGCCTGGCTAATTTGTTGTAGTTTTAGTAGAGACGAAGTTTCACTATGTTGGCCAGGCTGCTGGTCTTGAACTCCTGACCTCGTGATCTACCCTCCTTGGCCTCCGAAAGTGCTGGGATTACAGGCATGAGTCACTGCGACTGGCTGTCAATTTCCTTTCTATAGGAAAAGATTTGTACCTCAATGGCCAACTGCGGACCCAAGTCTTGAGAATATATTCGATAACAGTTCTAACATTTTGTATAGCACTTCATAGTAACAGATGATTTGCTGTATCTGATGCCCTGTTTGAAAGCACTTCCCATACTTGGCTGCAGTCAAAAGGTCTGGGTTCTGATACTTTCTAGGTTGGCAGCCTTGGGGAAAATTGGAAACTGCTTTTACAGTTATTGAATAGGGATAACAACACCTACATCATCTCACAGGTAACTGTAAGGGTTGTCAAATGAGATGAAATGTTTATAAAGTGGGAAAAACATGAGATTATAATCAATACTATATGGAGATTACCAAAAGAGCGATGCATATATCTTTATGTTCTACTTACTGCAAGGCTCCCTTCAAACACAGATGCACATACAATTCCTGTCACATTTTATCTTTAATTATCTCAACTTGAGACTTATCGGCTCACAAAAGTATTTGATCACAAGGAAAGATGGTTGCAAAGGTGCTACACATAGTTCTTTTAAAATCTTCTTCCAAGTATAAAATTTGTGTCCTAAAGGAAATTCAGTTTGTTGGAAGAAAGCAATTTTTTTCTTTAGACAAATTATAAATATGAAGCCAAGAACTTGGTGTGTTGTTTTTTTTTTTCATATTCAGCGATATTTTCTGATCTTCAAAGGACAGAATACATGGATATGTGTTTTCTTACTTCCTAAGGGAATTATAAGCCAGTCCTTTGCATATTATAATGATAGAGTTAAAGCCCAGACAGAATGGGTGGTTAGATCTGATGACCTTTGTGATCTCAAAGTTTTCTATGATTTAACAAATACTCTCACATGACATAAGCTAGAAAAAAAAAAAGCCGTTGATGGAGAGGATGATTAAACAATATTTGTAAGGTCACTGGGTATTTATATTTGGTGATTTAATGATTAGAAAATTATTCTAGTCTCTGTTAAAGAGCAAAGTCACCTAAAAAAAAAAAAATGTGGCAGCCAGTATTGTTCTTTAACTCTCCTAGGAATCAGCTTCTGAATTTTGAGTCATGGGCTGCTAAAAGGAAACAATTTTGGCTTGGCAACTTACTCTCTTTGTGTGAATTAACAAGATGTGTACAAAATTAATGAAGGCATACTCAAAAAGATCTCTAACAGGGTCCATCAACCTTATTAAACACAACTTCACTTCACAATGGTTTCTTGGAGCCATAATGGCCTGAAGCTGTCTGAAAGATTTACTGTCTAAGGACTTTGACCTAAAATAAGATTTACAAGGGAAATTTTTGAGGAGCAAAATAAATGCAAGAATGAGAATTACTCAGAGGGAATGAGTCTGACACAATCAGAAGGGATTAAAAAGACAGTAAACGCCTTACTTGGTACAGTAGAAGTTTCTTTTTTCAGATCCAAACATTGTAGGAGAAAGTGCATACAAAACATTGCATCAAGATCAAGATAACTTTTAGAGCGATTGCTTCATATCCTGGTGCCTTAGCTTCACAGAGAAAGGGCAAAAACACATCTTTATCGCTGATCTTTCTTTGGAAACATTTTCACTGATTTATTGATTATGGAGGAGGACCACAGAATAAAAGGAAAGACCCCGTTTTCTCCTTACACTAACGGGCCTTGATGTTTAAGTATACAGCTGCCTTCAGATGCTCAGATAAAAGACACTAAGTGGAAAGTAGTATATTATCTACTTATTACCCCACTTATCTGCTTATTTCTTCCTTGAAGTCTGTCTGCAATATCAATCACTTCTCTGGCAGCTTGCCTCACTACAAAGGGAGGATTTGATCCCCTGCTTAGTCCTCTAGAAGCAGCAGACTCGTGCAAGACTAATTCATTTACACCACCAACGCTGTTAGACAAGATTATCAAGGGGTTGGGGTTGGCATGCTCTTACAGACATTTCTTGAAAATGAGACAGAAATTAAGTCTACTTTTCCATTAAACACGATGCAGTCTAGGCACTAAACAGCAATGAGTAACCACGAAACGCATCAGAGGAAAAGCCTTGATACTTTCTCCTAGTAGATATGAGCTGCTGTTAGGCAAAATGACAGCGTGAGAGCAACTATGGAACATACCAAAAAAGTTTGCTAGTCTCAAGTTGGTGTGTACTGATTGGTGAAATATAGAGCTAGTTTCCAGAGATTTTATACAGGCATCTAGCCTGTATTTCAAAGGAAGCATCACAGTATAGTGGAAACAATGAGGAGACCTGGATTTTAGACTGGCTCCTTCACCAATTAGCAATGTGATCCAAGGCTTATCACTTCACTTCTAGGAGCATCAGTTTCCTTATTGGTAAAAGCATTAGCTAGCTAGTAGCTAATCTCTAAAGTCAGTTCGAGCAGTGATATTCTAAGTGAGTGAATAGAGCATTAGGTTATGAAGGAAAACAAACTAGCTCTCCACTAAATGTAAAATAGTTGTTATGCTTGGGAAGACATACATAAAACTTTGGGCCCGGGACAAGAAGCAAATTAGCAGAATGTCTATATGAACTCCTAGATTCATCATAATGGTTTGTTTATTTAACTGTCTTCATTAGCTGCTCTTAGTACATCAAAGGAGTGTTTCCAAACCCTTACAATTAGTCATGTAAACAAAAGCACAATTTATCACTCTACCATGCTCAACAGTTTCCGATATGCTATCAAATCCTATTGAGAATGATATCTATACTAAAGCCATTAGATTATCATACAAATATTAAACAGGGTCGTATGCATAGGAAATTTTCAACGTATTTTAAGAATAAATGAATCAATCAACGAATTTGCTGAATGTTGATGTGAACTGACCCACTGATTAGCAGACACTGCCCAGACATTTACTGCTTTAGCCAAATGAGAGCCAAGATCTCACTCTCAGATAACGAGGCAATCAACCAAACAAACCTTTATTCAAACACGAGTTATACGTATACTGTCACGTGTGCCCAAATGTTCAACTCAGGAGGGCTAAAAAAGAGTCTGTGACATTATTAACAGGAGAGCAGGCGTGAAAATTAAAGAAAGTGAGGGTATCTTCAAGGCCAATCAGCTGATCAGTGCTTTCATCCTCCATATATATACGTATATATACATATATATAAATATGTATATATATTTGTATAAATATATATACACATATATTTGTATTATACATATATATTTATACAAATATATATACACATATATGTATAATACAAATATATGTGTATATATATTTGCATAAATGTATATACATATTTGTATAATACATATATTTGTATAAATATATATACATATATAAATATGTATATATGTATATACATATTTGTCTCAGCTTTGTCATAAATGTCACCTGTAGGTAGAATAACATGCAATAATAATAAAACATATCTTTGAGATCCCATTCAACTTGGAGCTCCCAAACAATAGCCACATTTGTACTTGTTTAATGTTAGTATAAAATATTATGGGCACCTTTTAATTGTCATACATACTAACCTGTTCACTAATGAAGTTAAGTGGCTCTTCATAACATTTAATTAAGCCAAAAATCCAACAAAATAATGCACTTAGAATGGTGGTAGATATATATTGCCTGTTGTTGTGAGGAGCAAGGGTAATAAAAGATGTGAAATAACTTTTTAAACTGTAGAGCATTACTCAAACATTTTTATTTGTTTGTTTTTGATAAATAGGTATCATTCTTCAAATCTTTACTGCAGTTAGCTTTAGTTCATCCAAACAAAAACCTCTGACATATTAAATGATTTATACAGCGGAAGTGACTGATAAATTTCAAGAGAAAATTTGCAGTATCAAACATTTCGTCTTACCTAACAATCTGTAGAGATGACTTGGGTTAGCCTCCTCAAATTTGCGTAAACTCAGACAAAAATGTTCTTCAAAATGAAAAAGAAGGGACAGCCTTCTAGGCATAATACTATTCAATAATTCCCCAAAGGTGTAAACTGTTGTTGTTTAACTTTGCTGCAAATTTCTTAATAGATGCCAAAATAATTTTTTTTTTTTTTTTTTTTTTGAGACAGAGTCTTGCTCTGTTGGCCAGGCTGGAATGCAGTAGCACGATCTTGACTTACTGCAACCTCGGTCTCCTGGGCTCCAGCAATTCTCCTGCCTCAGCCCCTCTGAGTAGATGGGATTACAGGCATGTGCCAACATGCCCGGCTAATTTTTGTATTTTTGGCAGAGACGGGGTTTCATCATGTTGGCCAGACTGGTCTCAAACTCCTGACCTCAGGTAATCCGCCCACCTCGGCCTCCCAAAGTGCTGGGATTACAGGCATGAGCCACCACGCCAGGACCAAAATAATTTTAATATTTACACATTCCAAATAAATAGAACACAACAGATAACATAGCAATGATAAAGAATTCTAACAAGGATGGTGTCCCAATGATAAGGATTGTGTCTGCTTTTCAAAACTTACATCAAGGCAATATGCAGCATTTAGAAGATTCAGATTGTACCATTTTTCTAAAGGCGCTGATAAGTTAGTTCAAGAAATGAGGCTACTACTCCCTCAAACCATTCAACAAACATTTGCTAAAAATGAGCAGGTGCCAGGCTTTGTAATATGTTTAACACACACACCAAAAAGATATAATTTCTGATTTCATGAAGTTGTAACCCTGGTAAACAATCTGTTGTAAGTTATGAACCAGTCTGTGATTTATTATTGGAATATAATCATCAGTAACAAATTTTCATCTTTTTAAAAAATGTATTCAGCCAAATTTAGAGTGTAACATGAGTGGTCAAATTGGATAAGATAATTTTAATCCAGAAAACGAATTCGCATTAAAATAGGGACAGTTTTAACCTCTGAAGAATCTTTCACTGAAGGTCAGTGACAAGGAGGAAGTCCAGCAACTTAATTGCCTAAAATGGCTACTTGGAAACATTTTTAAATGTCTAAATGGGTACAATCATTGAAGAAGTTTTATTTCTTTTGATACCTCCTATGTGGTACATGAACCATTTATTGGGTATATTTATTATCATATATTTACTCATAGACCGTATTAACTTTATTAATTGGATTAATTCTAATTTATGCCATTGCAGGGCATAAGTTTTGGAATTTTTGGTCAAAAGTGTTTATAATAAGGAAAAAAAGCAATTGTTTAATAATAGTGTGTTGACTTTAAAATAATTTTTTACTATTTGTCTTTCAGGATTTTAGAGCAGTTTGACTAATGATTAGAGGTTGCAAAAACAGTTTTAAAAAGTAACATGCAACTACCTATGTTTGTGATTCAAGATATTTTAAAAGAATTACATAATTATGAGAATAACACTGCTACCAAAATAAGAGGAACTAGATGTTGATGCTGGTAAAACATTGTAACGTCTATACAAAATCACCCCTTAAATTGTGTTTATTTAAAACAGCCCCTTGTGTTCAATTAGTGACCTATTTTGAAAGGAAAACCAATGAAGTGGACGAATACTAAGAAAAGATCAAATATAGTTCTTACATCCACTGGACACACAATTTCTAATCCAAACTCATGGTAGAGCTGACTTGTCAGACTGAAATCACCACAAACGTATACACATAAATAGGAACATCTATAATAGTGTTTTACTGTCCAATATTCTCAAAAGAACTGACTAGAAATAACATTTAATGAAATAAAATTGTACTTTCATTTTTACCCAGAATAAAGTTCTACTCAACTTGATCCTTACATAGAATCAAGGTATTGGAAGATGATATAATTTATAGTGCCTTTAATGCAATAGTAAACATTGAAAAAAATATTTATGCATAAACAGAGTCAGAGAATGACAACAGTGACCATTTGTTAAACACTTTTTAAATCAAGACATGATTCTGAGCACTGTATATACATGGTTTGTTTTCTTACATTAGCCTATGAGGAAGGTACTACTATAATCCACAATTTACAAATGAGGGAATGAAACAGGGAGATGAAATAACTTGCCTGATGTTACACAAATAGTTAGTTTTAGATGTGAGCTTCAAAGAGTTCTTCTGCAGCCAGATTAATTTGCTTTTGTTCTGACCTTAGATTGAATCTTCTGTGGCCATCTCTGTGAACATACCTATAATTCTTGTAAATGTCATTTACTAGGAAGTTATAACTGTGCTTTTTTGCTGTTGTTCAGCTCCATGCTTTATCTATTACATTCATTTAATCTGTACATGAAGTCTCACTATGGCACCCATCTGCCATTGTCAAATAAGTTTTCAGTACATTCTCTTATCACAACCCAATATTAAGTCAACTATAAAAAGGCAAGTCAATCCTTCATGCACAGTGGGTGATACTGCATCATAGGCCATTGCAGGGCATAAGTTTTGGAATTTTTGGTCAAAAGTGTTTATAATAAGGAAAAAAAGCAATTGTTTAATAATAGTGTGTTGACTTTAAAATAATTTTTTACTATTTGTCTTTCAGGATTTTAGAGCAGTTTGACTAATGATTAGAGGTTGCAAAAACAGTTTTAAAAAGTAACATGCAACTACCTATGTTTGTGATTCAAGATATTTTAAAAGAATTACATAATTATGAGAATAACACTGCTACCAAAATAAGAGGAACTGGATGTTGATGCTGGTAAAACATTGTAACGTCTATACAAAATCACCCCTTAAATTGTGTTTATTTAAAACAGTCCCTTGTGTTCAATTAGTGACCTAAAAAAGTAAATATTAAAGAAAAGCCCACATTTATTGAACCAATGCTATTGTGATAAGCTCTTTATATTTACTATCTCAATTAGTTTTCACAATAATCATATTAATCCTGTTTTGCAAAACAACAGCAACAATAACAAAGCCCCTAAAACCTAGAGATGGTTAGTTATTCATACACGCAGGGTGTTTGAACACAGAGCCTGAAGTACTTAGTTCTTAAAATAAATCTCTAATAATAAAATATGACTTAATTTCTTTTATGTGCTATGCTGGCATACTGTATGTGATTTCACATATATATTATTATTCTAAAAAACTGGATTAAATATCAATTATTTAGATTATTGTAAGTGATGAAACTGACACTAGAGAGGGTTAGTGACATGTGTCAGGTCACATAACTGAATGGTATAGAATTCATGACCACAGTCTAGGGTCCAAAACTTCTAAGGTAGCTCCTTTGTCTCTGTTCAGTCTATTTATTGAGATATTTGAGTCTGAACATTCTTTCCTCCTGTAATTAAGCCATAAGATGATGACTTATTTCCTTTGCCTATCAGACAATTTAGTATCCTAGCCTCTATATGGTAAAAGTTGAAACTCACAGTTTTCCAACCATGAGCTCCTGTTTAGCTGAACTTCCTGATGAATATGACTGTTTCATCATATTGTTCCAGAGGAGTTAGAAATGAAAATCAAACTTCAAATTGATTCAGATTCTGGGGATGTCTTCAAATATAAAACTAGCAAAGAAAATGACTATTCCATTCTTGGCCATTCAGATTTTAGCCAGAGAAAGCAAGAAATTAAATTTTTATAACACTTTGAAAAGCATCCTGATTCCACTGCACAAATTGAGAGACTTGGCACAATGCTTACCGTTTTTTGTCCCTTCACTGAATTCAAATCACAAACTATCCCTATATATTTAATAGTAACTATACACAACCAGAAGAAGAAAATGTTATGTAAGTCATTACTGTTCACGTTTTTTCTTTTTTCCTGTAGAACTACTGGATGAGAAACCGGTTCAAATAAAATAAAAAAGGAAAAGATTCCATTGACATCTGTTATTGCCTAAGATGCTATTAAATAATAAAGATAAATTTTGAAGTATATACTCTACTACTATTACATTTTTCACCATAGACTAAGAACTTTTTGTTTCTACGAAAGCAAGATTTGTTAGGGGTAAAGATTTGTTATATGGCAAGATTTGTGGAAATATGTGATTTTTATACTTTGTTCCAAATTTTATAACTTGTTTAAAATGCCAGCAAAGAAAATATATACTTAACATTGTCCTAAAATCACTCCCAGGCTGCAGGGTGAGGGATGGAAGGAGATGTGCAACAAGGAGGAAAGATTTCATCAAGAGAGTTTAATCCCTGTCACCTCAAAGAACAATTGCAACCCAGAAAGGTATTTTCTTTAAAAGGAGAAAAGCAACTGTTGTCCTAATTGTTTCTGTTTTCGTTATTGTTGCTGTTTCAAAGTGGTAGATAAGTTTGTGCATTTTTTTAAACCAGAGAAAAGATTTTATGTGCAATATTTACCACTCTATTTTTTTAAACATGATTTATGTTTTTACCGAGGTTAATTTTCTGAAGAAATCTGAATGAGGAGACAGTCTGGAGAAAGACATTCCAATGAACTGGTTAGGCAAGTAGTTGTTTGGAAAGAACGCTGCCTGCAGGGCTTGCGAGGAAGCAGAGGCAGCATATTAGAGGAGGGAACAGGAGAGTAACAGAGAGCGTTAGGAACTTCTCCTTTCACCAACTCCAGACAGTATTCACATTTATGACTGTCTTTATTAGTGTAATATCTTACCACCCACCCCCACCTCCACAAGAAAAAACAACTGATTAGGAAGTATTTATTTTCTCAGATATATAAATGTAGCTTCTGTGTTTGGGTTTTTGCAACACTCACCCCGGATCCAAAAACAGAAAGAAAGAAGAGACATCATCAAACTCTTTCGATTCCACGCTACAGCTATTATTTAGAAGAAATGTTGTTTTACAATATTTCATACAGATTACATTTGTTTATATACGCTTTCACTAATTATTATTTTTTTAGATGAGGTCGGCCGGGCGCGGTGACTCAAGCCTGTAATCCCAGCCCTTTGGGAGGCCGAGACGGGCGGATCACGAGGTCAGGAGATCGAGACCATCCTGGCTAACACGGTGAAACCCCATCTCTACTAAAAAATACAAAAAGCTAGCCGGGCGACGTGGCGGGCGCCTGTAGTCCCAGCTACTCGGGAGGCTGAGGCAGGAGAATGGCGGGAACCCGGGAGGCGGAGCTTGCAGTGAGCTGAGATCCGGCCACTGAACTCCAGCCTGGGCTACAGAGCGAGACTCCGTCTCAAAATAAATAAATAAATAAATAAATAAATAAATAAATAAATAAATAAATAAATAAATAAAAAAAATAAAAAAAATAGATGAGGTCTTGCTATGTTGACCAGGCTAGAGTACAGTGGCTCCATACACACTGCAGTCTCCAATTCCTGGATTCAAATGATCCTCCCCACTCAGCCTCCCAAGTAGCTGGGACTACAGGCATTCACCATTGCACCTGTCCACCAGTGTTTCTTAAAAACCTGTTGAGCTGTGCTGGGTGCCTACCATAGCCACATGGAGACCCCAGAGGAATCCTAGCAAGATGGAATTCAGAAGCAAGGGCATGGAGATTTATCCATTATGGAGTATAAGAAAACTAAGTATTCGCCTAGTCCAACTCCATGCTTTTACCCATAAGGAAACCAAGCCCAGAGGGGGAGTGATTTGTTCATGAACGGAAAACAATTAGTGGCAGCAGTTTGAAGAACAGAAGCCAAGGTCCCTGGCTCCCAGGCCAATGCTTTTTCACCAAACTGCTGCTCCTTTAAAAATGCAGATGACAGGATATTTACAAAGCCCCAAATTGAAAACCCCAATTTTCCTTTTTATGTCAAAGGACTTCCAAAGAACTTAATGTTACACGAGGAGATTAATTCTTGAATCTCAGGGGAAAAAATAAACAATATACTGGGATACATTTGTTTCTCGTATCCATTAGTCACACAACTGATTTTTTTTCTGCTCTATATTCCCCTTAGTTTTCTATCAAACCATAAAATCTCATCAAGCAGCTGAGTTGTCCCTTTTCCTAAACTGGCTTATTGCTAAAAAATGAATCAAATATCTTGGTTAAATGGGAAACTGGCTGCATCTATTTAATTCAATAGCAAAGATGTTTTCTGCTGATTCCTTTCATCTAAGGCAGCCAACATCACTAAATCCGTAATACTCCAATAAAGCTTTGATTACAGAAAAGTCACCTGATACCCCACCCAGACATCTAAAAGAGAGTTCTTTTTTAAAAGCCACATTTTATAAGGCCATCTAGTTCTAATTTTAAGAAAAGCAGGTAGTAACATTTACTGGAACAAAGTGCACTCAATTCCAGGACAAAGCACGGGTTTTATTTCTAGTTTATTTTCTGATTCATTACACTGTGCCACAGAGGTACAAAAATGAGATTTTAAAATACCTGGACTCTTTCTACCTCTTCAAGTGGGTGTGGTGAGAAATGACTTGAATAATATCCATTAAGAGCTCCCAGCTTCTTGGGAGGATGATAAGTAAACACAATGAAGTTAGAACTAGTTTTTTTTTTTTTAAATCTACAAGTGAATTATATGTCTTTCCTAAACACAATGAATAACTTTAGTAGACAAAAGAGACTAGAATTAAGCTCACATTACTGCAGACAGTACACTCCTGATGAGCACCCCAGTCAGCCGACCTATGTCCACAAAGTAGAGAGCCAAGGGAACATCTTCAAAACAGCTCCCAGTAAACAGCTTATACTGCACATATTAAGAGTGTGACATATGTGTGTGTGCATGGGTGTTTAAATTTTTACCTTTTACCTGATGAAGACTCCTATAATCTTCCCAGTCAGAAATAAGCCATCCAGCTACTGGTTTTATCAGCCCTATTTTCTGTTTGTATTCTGGCATTTTATCAACATGGTTCTTGTTTCCTAGGTAGTGGGATATGAACCTGCATTCCTCCTTAGACTGAAAACTAAAGAGACTCTTATTTTCCTCTATTCTTACTCCAAGAAATAGCATTTAGTCTATTCTAAATGGATATTGGGAAAGAAAAAGTAGACAATTCATAGGGCCTTATCTGCAAAGAACAGTGTGCCAGAGGGACTTAATCATACTCCCAAGACACCCACCTCTTTTGACAATGAGCATACAAGGGTGCAGAGTTTGAGGTCATATGCATGCACAGGGACCTTCACACCTCCAGCTGCCCATCCTCTAGTTACCACAGTCAACTCAGCAAGAGCACCAGGTTAGAGAGTATTCCTATTTCCCTTTAATTGACCCTCAGCTGTTTGTTTATTCCCATATAATTTATCTTGCTGTAGGGTTCACATCAAACCAAGCTGATCCTCCTCCCATTGCACATTCTGTCAAAGTCATGTTTACACTTAAGTAAGGGTTGTCAAACTGACAGCCATATATATGTTCTGCATGTCTAGTAAACTTTAAAAAATTAATTTAAATACTTTTGATGAGTCAAGTATTTTTCAGCTCTAAGCATCACCATTTCATGTTAGACTGAGTGTTTCACACATTGAAGCTGGCAGCCTATTTCCTAACTACCTTAGACATAGTTCCTCTCCCTAGTATAACCTCTCCCCACCTCTCTCAAGTGACCAGGCTCTTTCCTGAGCTTTCAAATAGAAATGATGATCAGAATTTCTGCTCTTTACAGCTTACTTTCCTCTGGCACTTAGCAATTTCTACCTTGACATGAGTTGTTTGTATTGTCTCCCGTCCATAACAAACTAAGAAATCCTTAGGGGTAGAATTTGCTTTTTGTTTATTAATTCATTCTCCACATTGCCTCAAGTTTAGCAAGCATCAAATGTAACTGAATGTAGGACCACTGAGCTGCCTGATGCCAAAAGGTAATATTCATATAGAGTATGATATAAATACTGTCTCTAAAGTTATATAGCCCAGCAGTACCCTCCTCTTTTATTATTTTTTTTTAGAGACAGAATCTTGCTCTGTCTCTCATGCTAGAGTGCAGTGGCACAATCACAGATTACTGCAGCCTTGACCTCCCAGGCTCAAGCAACACTCCCACCTCAGCCTCCTTAGTAGTTGGGAATACAGGCATGCACCACCATGCTGGATACTTTTTAAATTTTGTTTATAGAGACACGGGTCTCACTATGTTACCCTGGCTGATCTTGAACTCCCAAGCTCAAGCAATCCTCCTGCCTCGGCCTCCCAAAGTGCTGGGATTACTGGAAGGAGCCAGCACACCTGGCAAGCAGTCTTTGTTAATAACAGAACTCTGGTCTGTGGTTTAATGATGGATGCCCATTTATCGTCTTTTCTATTGATCCCTCAATATTTAAGCAGCAAATATTTTCCCAGATACAATAATTTAGATCATTGATAATCTAGTTTATTGACTTCATATCTGTCCCCTCACCAACCTTAAGTTGTAGGCAGTGATAGACTCAGCTCTTTTAAACTTTGCACTCCTAGCAGAGCGTCTTGAACTTAGCAGACACTCAGTAAGTGCTTCTTGAACTAATAAGCATACAAGCTTGCCATTTTAGTTCTTTTGCCAAGGAAGAGATTTTCATGAGAATTCATTCAACATCTTACTTATAAAAACACATGTAGCCAACCACTGAATAACTACATTTAATTACTATTTTAAAGTATTACATTTTACCTTTTAACTTTTTAAATGATAAAACCCAGCAGACCCTTCCACATGTTTTAAATGAGTCACAGTCAGAAATAACTATCTTAGAGATGGGTCTAGAAATTTCTTCTCTGTCATTATAGCTGCATACCTTTGGACCTGAGGACTAAACTCTGACCTTTTTTCTCTCTGGCCCCAAAAGCTATCTAAGGGACCTAGGGAGTCATGCCCTACAAACTATAAAATCCCATCAGAGGGGATTCACTGAACTTTAAACACCATGACTTGTTTTCCATCCTGACTCTGACGTATCAAATAACAGATGGAGAAGTCAACAAAATATTTTACCCCAAAATATGTTCCTTTGCCATATTTTGAAATGGTCCTAATAGGCAGTCTTTGTGCGGGAAAATTTGCATCTGTAAAGAATCTCTATTAACATTAACTAGATCTTTCTTTTTCCAGGCCTTCCCAATCCTGAAGAAATTAGCTGAGAGTGTAGTGTATTTTAAAGTTCTGAGTAGGAAACATTTGCCATCTGCCATGGTTTGGCTCTGTGTCCTCACCCAAATCTCATCTTGTAGCTTTCATATTCCCACCTGTTGTGGGAGACACCCTGTGGAAGATAATTAAATCACGGGAGCAGGTCTTTCCCATGCTGTTCTCGTGACAGTGAATGAGTCTCAGGAGATCCGATGGTTTTAAAAACGGGAGTTTCCCTGCACAAGCTCTCTCTACCTACTGCCATCCACATAAGATGTGACTTGCTCCTCCTTGCCTTCCTCCATGATTGTGAGGCCTCCCCAGCCATGTGGAACTGAAAGTTCAATAAACCTCTTTCTCTTTTAAATTTCCCAGTCTCGGGCACATACACCACACACACAAACATCCACAGCATGTATACATGCAGGTGCACACACATGCAAACACATGAACACACATAGGACATGCTAAGATATGCATACACGGGCACGTGTGTACACACGCACATGTACACAGTTGCACAAATGCACACATATGCACAAAGATGCACACATTGATATACACAATAGTATAAATAGTAGTGTAAAAATGGACTAATATAGTAAATTAGTACCAGAAGTATGGTGTTACTGAAAAGATACCCAAAAATGTGGAAGCAACTTTGGAACTAGGTAACAGGCAGAGGTTGGAGCAGTTTGGAGGACTCAGAAGAAGACAAGATAATGTAAGGAAGTTTGGAACTTCCTAGAGACTTGTTGAATGGCTTTGACAAAAATGTCGATAGTGATATGAACAATAAGGTCCAGGCTGAGGTAGTCACAGGTGGAGATGAGGAACTTGTTGGGAATTAGAGCAAAGATGACTCTTGTTACAGTGTAGCAAAGATACTGGTGGCATTTTGCCCCTGCCCTACAGATTTGCAGAACTTTGAACTTGAGTGAGATAATTTAGGGTATCTGGTGGAAGAAATTTCTAACCAGCAAAGCATTTAAGAAGTGACTTGGGTGCTGTTAAATGCATTCAGTTTCAAAAGGGAAACAACACAAAAGTATGGAAAATTTGTAGCCTGACAATGCAACAGAAAACAAAGTCCAGTTTTCTGAGGAGAAATTTAAGTTGGCTGCAGAAATTTGCATAAGTAACAAGGAGCCTAATGTTAATCACCAAGACAATGGGGAAAATGTTTCCAGGGCATGTCAGAGACCTATGCGGCAAACCCTCCCGTCACAGGCCTGGAAGTTTAGGAGGAAAAAGTGCTTTCATAGGCAAATCCAGGGTGTCTGTGCTGTGTGCAGCCTAGGGACTTGGTACCCTGCATCTCAGCCATTCTAGCTATGGCTGAAAGGGGAAACGTAGAGCTTGTACCATGGCCTCAGAGGGTGCAAGCCTCAAGCTTTGGCAGCTTCTACATGGTGTTGAGCCTGTGTGTGCACAGAAGTCAAGAACTGAGGTTTGAGAACCTCCACCTAGATTTCACAACATGTATCAAAATGCCTGGATGCCTGGGCAGAAGTTCACTGTCAAGGCAGGGTCTTCATGGAGAACCTCTACTAGGGCAGTGCAGAAGGGATATGTGGAGTGGGAGCCCCCACACAGAGTCCCTACTGGGGCACTGCCTAGTGGAGTTGTAAGAAGAGGGCCAGTGTTCTCCAAACCCGAGAGTGATAGATCCACTGACTGCTTGCACTGTGTGCCTGGAAAAACCACACTTAATATCAGCCCATGAAGGCAGCTGGGAGGGAGGCTATACCCTGCAAAACCACAGGGGCAGAGCTCCTCAAGGCCATGGGAACTCATCTTTTGCATCAGCATGATCTGGATGTGAGAGATGCAGTCAAAGCAGACCATTTTGGAGCTTTAAGATTTGACTGCCCCACTGGATTTTGGACTTACCTGGGGCCATTAGTCCCTTTGTTTTGGCCAATTTCTCCCATTGGAATGGCTACATTTACCCAATACTTATACCACCATTGTATCTAGGAAGTAACTAACTTGCTTTTGATTTTACAGGCTCATAGGGAGAAGGGACTTGGCCTTGGCTCAGAAGAGACTTTAGACTGTGAACTTCTGAGTTAATGCAGAAATGAGTTGAGACTTTGGGGGACTGTTAGGAAGGCATGATTGGTTTTCAAATATGAAGATAATGAGATTTGAGAGGGGCCGGGGTGGAATGAAATGGTTTGGTTCTGGGTCCCCACCCAAATCTCATTTCGTAACTCCCATAATTCCCTTGTGTTTTGGGAGGGACCCAGTGGTAGATGATTGAATCATAGGGGTGGGTCTTTCCCGTGCTGTTTTTGTGATAGTGAATGGGTCTCATAAGATCTGATGGTTTTTAAAACAGGAGTTTCTCTGCACAAGCTCTCTCTTTGCCTGCTGCCCTCCACATAAGTTGTGACTTGCTCTTCCTTGCCTTCTGCCATGACTGTGAGGCCTCTTGGGCCATGTGGAACTGTAAGTCCAATAAACCTCTTTCTTTTGTAAATTGCCCAGTTTTGGGTATGTCTTTATCAGCAGCATGACAATAGAGTAATACAACATCTATTGTCTCTAAGGGTGGTCACCTATGAGACTTCATCTACATAATAAGAACTGTGGCCTCCACAAGTCCTTATCTCAATTCAGACACTCCTTTCTATTGATTCCATGTTTTAAAATAAACAGTTGCCAATTAGAAAATCTTGGAGTCCACCTATGACCTGTGAGCCCTTAGCTTCAATTTGTCCCATTTTTCCAGATCATACTAACGTATACCTCATTTGTATTGATTGATATCTTACGTCTCCCTAAAATATATAAAACCAAGCCGAAAACCAACAACCTTGGGCACATGTTCTCCAAACCTCTTGAAATATGAAGGCCATGGTCACTCATATTTGGCTCACAATAAACCTCTTCAAATATTTTACAGAGTTGTCCTCTTCCTTGACAGGTTAGTCACTTCCCAAAACCTGAGTTCTGTCCCCTCCCATAAAAATATATACTAAATCATTTGTACCACTGGTTCCCAAACTTCTGAATCACCTGGAGGGCTTACAGAAAGATCACCGCTCTCACTTTCCCTCCAGTTTCTGATTCAGTAGATCTGGAGTGATATCCAATAATTTGCATTTCTTAACAAGTTCTTAGATGATGCTGATGCTGCTGGCCCTGAGAACACATGGTGAGAACCACAGAATTAAACTATATAGGAGATCATTCAGCTCTGGCTTCATTATCATGCTAAGATTTAAACTCAAGTATATTGGTGTGCTCAACTCCAAAGCCCATGCTCTTAATCATTAGACTGTCAAAGGGAATATTTTATTATGTTATCATTACTGAATGACACCCAAATAACTTAAATAAAATTAGCAAGTAAAATAAAAGTTTTCCTGTGAGTTCTCTGAGACCTGAACAGACAAAAGATTATTGGCTTTCATAAGAAGTCCGTCTGGTTCAAAATCCTGATTTTAGTTTGAAGAAAACTCATCCTTGTCTAGTTTCAAATGGGAAATGATGGTCAAGTCAGATTTCACAGCCTGCCAGTGTCAGCAGCAGAATGTATCCAAGTCATGCAGCACCAAAGTATGTCAGTGGCAACGAAACTGTACGGGTCTGCAGAGACCTCAACTTTTGCCTCCTCAGAAGAAAGATTGCAACTGAGGGCCATAAGGCAGAGGGAGAGACCAAGACAAGTTTTAGAGCAGGAGTGAAAGTTTATTAAAAAGTTTTAGAGCAAGAATGAAAGGAAGTACACTTGGAAGAAGCCAAGCAGGTGACTTGAAAGGATCAAGTGCCTGGTTTGACCTTTGACTTAGGGTTTTATATGTTGGTGTACTTTTGGAGTCTTGTGTCCCTTTTCCCCTGATTCTTCCCTTAGGGTGGGCTGTCAACATGTGCAGTGGCCTGCCAGCACTAAGGAGGGGCTGCGTGTGCAGTGTGTTTACTCGAGTTGTATGCATGCTCACTTGAGACCAGGGGCCCCCAGCCCCCATTCCATGGACTGGTACCAATGTGTGACTTGTTAGGAATTGGACCACACAGCAGGAGGTGACAGGCAGGCAGGCCAATGAGCATTACCACTGGAACTCCGCCTCCTGTCAGATCAGAGGGGCATTAGATTCTCACAGGAGCATGAAGTCTGTTGTGAACCGCTCGTGTGAGGGATCTAAGTTGTGTGCTCCTTATGAGAATCTAACTAATGCCTGATGATCTGAGGTAGAACAGTTTCATTCCCAGACCATATCTCCACCCACCGTCTGTGGAAAAGTTGTCTTCTTCAAAACTGGTTTCTGGTGCCAAAAAGATTGAGAACCATTGCTTCAAGTGTTACTACTTTACTAGTCTGAATGTTCCTAGAAGGTTATATACTAGTTAAACTCTGCCATTTTGCTCCTTAGTACACATGCTGAGCCCATTCCCCCAACTCCTGAGGTCTTCTTGGGAAGCTACTGATCACCAGTTTCGGGTTTTTTTCTATCTATTGGAAGACTGCTTTTCCCTGGTGCTGGCTGCCACCATGACCAATTATTAATATTATTTTAGAGAAACAGTGTAACAACTGCCTGACCATCACCTTATGGTCATCTGAAATTGCTTGTGAGGGTTGGGGGTAGGAGGTGGAGCTCTCTCCTGTCCTGCTCATGTATGACTAGCTACTTACAGTAACACTAGTATATCTTCAAATAATACCTTAGTTTTTGGAAAAACAAAAATGCAAATCTATGTAGATTTCTTTATTGTCCTGCATCAGTAATTGCTCTATTTAGGATTAATAATTCACTGTTTCCAAATTTAACACATTCTAAAGAGTAACAGCAACAACCATTTCCACTGAGTACTGGCCACATGCAATGTGTTATGCTAACATGCCTTATCTCAGTTATCAGAACAGCTCTTCCATAGGAAGTCACCAATATCAATCCTTATCCTCATTTTGCAGATGAAAAAACTGAGGCTTAGAAACATTCTGTAATTCACCCAAGGTTACCCAAATACCGAATAACTGAGCTACATTCAAACACAGGCAGCCATCTATCTCTAGAGCCTGACCTCTTTACACCACCTCTGATAATAGATGGAAAAACGGGTCTAGAAATCCAGAAAGTTGGGTGTAGCCCTGGTTTTCTTGAAAACTCTTAGCAGAAATTTTGGAGAAGTCACCACTAATGAACTTGGATCTTAATAGTTTTCTCATCTACTAAAGGTTGAACTAGAATTAGCATGTCTAAAGTTCCTAAATATAACATTGTAGAATTTTTCATGTTTTGCAGATTGAAACTATATATATGTATATGTTGCCAAAGGAAAGGGACAGGTGACTAATAGCATGAATATTACTTCAAACAAATCAGATTCTTCTTAAGCCAGCACGATAGGATTTCCACCTGATCAGTTTTTAAGAGGATGCAAGGTCAGAATCAGCTCCTGTGTTTCTGGCTGAAATCCCTTTCTGTTTATCTGCCCTCTTCAACTTTGTCATTCTGAATGCATACAGACTGAGCACAGTGTCTTAAGTAACATTGCTGAGGTTACACCAAAGACAGGTGTTAAGGGAACTATTTCCCTGGGGCTATCATTTCCAACTCTCCCTCCTTAAAAAGAGAGGGAGGAGACAGAAGGAAAAGGGTTTCTTTTCAGATTAAACACAGCAACTGCAAACACCTTCCCCTAGGCAATAAATTCTCTGCCAGTGCATGCTGCAGTTTACCCAAACACCAAAGCAAAAGGCAAACAGCCCCTTTTGTAAGGGAAGAACTGTCACCTGTCAAGTGATATTTGTGAATTTCTAGAGAACAGAAGAAAGAAAACTCTGTCCCTTATTTTATTAAGAAGGCTGTTTGTTCAAGGTTTGAAATGCATACTTGTGTTTAAGGTAAAGTCCCCGACTTGGCACTCTTGAACAAAGTGGTGCCTTCCCATTGGCTATACTGTACAAAGAACAGAACAGAAAAACAGTCTGCTCTTATGGGGACACCTGAATTCAGTCTAAATGGAGTGAATATTGAGCTACCCTATAAGCCACATAGGTAGCTACAAATCCACTTTCCAAAAATTAGAGCATTTTTGCTATGTGAAATATATTTTCTTATTTAATATTTATAGATTCATACTCAAAGCCTATTTGACACAAATTATGCTTAAATGATTATTTTAATAGTATAAGCCAAAGGGATAACAGCATTTGGGATACTAAAAGCAAGGGTTAAGAAGGAAAAGGGGAAAATGTTACGTCCATTCCCTTGTTCAACACTAACCTTAGGTGAAAGTCTTGAAATAGACTTTTTCTATCCCTCTTTTACCACCTCTTCCCTCATATTATTTCCACCCCAGCTAGGTCTGCTCACCCCACTCCTGGATACTCCATTCTTCAAGATGTCTTACTCACCTCCAGCCAAAACTACTATCCCTTCCATAGACCACAATCAAAGGTGTATCTAGAGACACTATTGCAACTTGATGGCAAACAACTAGACAGGCCTTCAGTCACCTAAAAGTACTTGCATGTTTCAAAGAGGAGACTGTATCATCAAATTGATCTCAAGCCTATAATCAAACTGATTTCAAACCACACTTTTGCACAGTTGGTGGGAATGTAAACTGATAACAAACATTAAAAAAACAGAATTCATGAAAAGAAGTTTGGTTAGACTAATGTTTATACAATTTTACCCAATAATTACACTTCTAAGCATGTAGCCCAATAAAATAATCTGTATTTAAATTTTTTTCTTAAAAACATGAGAATAGCTAAATAAACCATGGTATATGTACACAATACAATATAATAAATAATGGGGCAATTTAAGTTTTGAAGATTAGTAAATAAGAAAAAAAGTTTGTTATAGCATGCAAAAAAAGTATATTACAACATTTAGTATGACATGATCACACGTTTTATTAAATCTTTTCTAGAAAAAAATTAAAAACCCCCAAAATGTCCAGTTATTATCACTGGTTTGGGATTTATATCCTTTTGATACTTCTAAACTTAATTATATTGCTTTCATAATATGAGAAATGTATAAATTGATATTTTATTATAAAAAGAAATACACATTTACCTTCCTCACAGAGTTTTGAGGAAAATGGTACAGACAGACAACTGGTAAGAATAAAGATAATTTATATTTGGCTGTATATTTATGCATCAGTAACTCTGAATAAAACTAACCAATAAAAGGTATCATCACAATTCTCTGAGATCAATGAGAAATACTATGTTTATCTATACAAACGAGGAAGAAGAAGCTTATAAAGATTGTAAAGGTCACACCTAAATTAGTGCAAACAGAATTTCAGCTCTAGTGTGTCTGAGTAAAAATCCCATGCTATAATTCCAGAGTGAATAGTAAATCATAAAGCCCTAAAAAAGAAAAAAAAAAAAAAAAGCATCAGCCTTTAATCAAATCTGCCCACACTGAATTTTAGTGGTTTTCTGGGTAACCGAGAAAGTGGATACTCAACGTGGGGGAAAAGTAGGGAACTTGAAAAGGAATAAGAGAATGTACAGGAAGAACACAATGAGGATGATAATGGCGGTATGAGAGTGGCTCTAGGAGCCTGATAGAAACCGATACAGGAAGAGAAGAGAAGGAAAATAGAGATGCTTTCTTTGTAGTGAGCTCGATATTGGTGTCAGACTTAAAGTTAAGTGACATTGTGAATTCCAGAAGTCTAAGAGACCAAAACACATAGAAAATGGTTGCTGTTTATATGACATATCAGAAATCAGATCCTTTCAACCTTCTTGATCCAGGAGAAGGCACACAATAAGGAAGATTTAGAGTGCTTAAGTGACTCGCCTGATAATATTGTTAACCAGCTCCTTGCAGGCTGACTGGAGTTTGGTCAACGTATTTTTCAATAGGCCACTGAAATGTTCATACAATATGTGTTTAATATATATTTAAATATTAAATTTTATCAAATGAAGATTTTAAATAATTGGCATATCAGAAAGTTTTATAACCCCATTCTATACAGAAAATATAATTGGTTCAAATTGAGTTATATATGGGTGATTGTGTATGTATACCTGCACATACATGCAGATGCAAGGATGGAGGAAAGAAGGAAGAGAGGTATTAAGGAAATATTTATAAAACTTTGATCAATCCAAAATTTAGCAAACTAGAGCTCTAACTTGGTTTACGGCCCCAGTTATAAAAAACTCATCTGATAAACAAAAATAGAGGTGCATGCAGTTCTCTATTCTTCCTGCTAATGTCCAGGCAGAATGTTAGCTTTGGCATAAAGAGCAACAGCAATAATAAATATTATATTCAATAAAATAGACTATTATTCTCTTGAGTTCTTTACTCTGTCAAAAGTAAAAATATAAGCATCTGATGATATTTTCAGTGTACAGAAATAAAATATATATGACTATCACATAAAGGTGTGAGGGTTATAAAGCCAATATTATGGTAATGTTTCTACCTTCCATTTGAATTCATAAAATAGTGGTTCTCAGCAGATTATGAAAAATAATGAATATTGAGATTTCTAGAGCCATCACTAAAAACATGATATAGCCAAAACTAAAATAGATAAATTAAAATTGAATACTAAAAATAGGTTAAATAATTTGAAAAGAAGTCAGTATAAAAACAAAGGGAGGGACACAGGAGGGAACCAAAAGAAAACTAATAAATGGTAGTTCTAAAATTGCCATATTGATAATTACATCATATGTAAATGATGTAAATGCACCAATTAAAAGACCAGAGCTATCATAATGCATAAGAATGATCCAACCCTATATTGTCTAGAAGAAACTCATTTCAAACATAATAATAAAAGTAGGTTAAAAGTAAAAGGATGGAGAAAAAATTTACCATGCAAACATAAATCAAAAGAAAGCTAGATTTGCTATATTAATATTAATACAGACTAAAGTAGACTTTGGAATAAAGCAATTATCAGATATCAGAAATAAAGAGAAATATTACATATTAATAGAAGAGTCAATTCATTAACAGAATATAACAATCTTAAATATGACACACCCAACAACACAGCTTCAGTATACATGTAGTAAAAACCTGACACATTTGAGAGGAGAAAAGGACACATTCATAATTACAGTTGAAAAATTCAACCCTCTTTTCTCAGTAATTAATAGAACTAGTAAGCAGAAAATCAGAATGGATGTAAAAGAACTGCACAATACCACAATCAACTATAGCTAATTGACATTTATAGAACATTCCACCCAACAGAAGCTCATTAAACAGTCTTTTCAAGTACCATAAAACAGTCACCAAGATAAACAATATCATGACTCTAGAAACAAACCTTAATAAATTAAAAATTTTTGAAATAATGCCAAGTATGTTTTCTGATGATAATCAAATTAAACTAAGTTAGTACAGAAAGATAACAGCAAATGTCCAACTTAGCAATTAAACAAAATGCTTTGAAATACTTATGGGTCAAAGAGGAAGTCTCAAGAAAAACTAGACAATATTTTGAACTGAACAAAATAAAAAATAAATATATCAAAATGTATTGTATGCAGCTAAAGCAGTGTCTAATAGAAAACTTATAGCAATGGATGCTAACATTAGAAGTCTCAACTCAATAATATAAACTTCTAATTTAAAAAACTCAGAAAAGATGAAAAAACATAAACCCAAAGAAAAAGAAAGAAAATAAGACTGGAAATAATCAAGTTGAAAACAGAAAGAGAGAAAAACAGTGAAACCAATAAGCTGACCAAGTTCTTTGAATGATAAATAAAATTGATAAATCTCTGGTAAGACTGACAGAAAAGAGAGAAAACGCAAGTTACCAATATGATAAATGAAAGTGGAAGATATCATTACAGATTCCTCTGACATTAAAAAGGATAGTAGCTGGCACAGTGGCTCACACTTGTAATCCTAGAAATTTGGGAGGCTGAGGTGGGAGGATTGCTTGAGCCCAGAAGTTCGAGACCAGTCTGAACAGTGAACATGGTGAAACTCTATCTCTACAAAAAACTACAAAAAGTCAGCTGGGTATGGTGGCACATGCCTGCAAACCCAGCCACTTGGGAGGCTGAGATGGGAGCATCAGGTGAGCCTAGGAGGTTGAGGCTGCAGTGAGCCGAGATCACGCCACTGCACTCCAGCCTGGGTGCAGAGGGACATACTGTCTCAAAAAATAAATAAAATAAAACATATTCCCAATAATTTGATGTAACTCAACAATTTTGATGAAATTAACCAAATCCTCAAAAACCACAATTTACCAAACTCACCCAAGACAAAATAGATAATCTCAAGATTCCTGTAACAATTAGAGAATCAAATTCACAATTAGAGTGTCCCAGAAAAAAAATCTCAGGCCCAAATTGTTTCACTGTTGAATTATATCCAATATATAATAAGATACATCAATTCTGCACAATTTTCCCCAGAATATAAAAGGCAGGACATAGGCATGGGAAAGACTTCATGACTAAAACACCAAAAGCAATGGCAACAAAAGTCAAAATTGACAAATGGGATCTAGTTAAACTAAAGAGCTTCTGCACAGCAAAAGAAACCATCATCAGAGTGAACAGGCAACCTACAGAATGGGAGAAAATTTTTGCAATCTGCCCATCTGGCAAAGGGCTAATATCCAAAATCCACAAAGAACTTAAATTTACAAGAGAAAACAACCCCATCAAAAAGTGGGCAAAGGATGTGAACAGACGCTTCTCAAAAGAAGACATTTATGCAGCCAACACACACATGAAAAAATGCTCATCATCACTGGTCATCAGAGAAATGCAAATCAAAACCACAATGACATACCATCTCACGCCAGTTAGAATGGTGATCATTAAAAAGTCAGGAAACAACAGATGCTGGAGAGGATGTGGAGAAATAGGAATGCTTTCACACTGTTGGTGGGAGTGTAAATTAGTTCAACCATTGTGGAAGACAGTGTGGCGATCCTCAAGGATGTAGAACTAGAAATACCATTTGACTCAGCGATCCCATTACTGGGTATATACCCAAAGGATTATAAATCATGCTACTATAAAGACACATGCACATGTATGTTTATTGCAGCCATATTCACAATTGCAAAGACTTGGAACCAACCCAAATGCCCATCAATGATAGACTGAACTAAGAAAATGTGGCACATATACACCATGGAATACTATGCAGCCATAAAAAAGGATGAATTCATGTCCTTTGCAGGGACATGGATGAAGTTGGAAATGATCATTCTCAGCGAACTTCACAAGGACAGAAAACCAAACACTGCATGTTCTCACTCATAGGTGGGAATTGAACAATCAGAACACTCAGACATAGGGCAGGCAACATCACACACCAGGGTCTGTCAGCAGGTGGGAGCCTAGGTGAGGGATAACATTAGGGGAAATAATATAAATGACAAGTTGATGGGTGCAGCAAACCAACATGGCACATGTATACCTATGTAACAAACCTGCACGTGGTGCACATGTACCCTAGAACTGAAAGTATAATAAAAAAATAAAAATAATAAAAACAAAAGGCACTTTATGTCAAACAAATACAGAAGTTCCACCAAGGATCATAAACAATATGATCAAGATAAAAACGACTACACATCATAACTACTACTATCGTCTCCCAATGGTGGGGTTAACTATTATTTGCTTTATAGTTTCCTTCCTATCAGAGTCCAAAGTTTTATTACCTTTTGGGATCCTCAATATTTTTTAATTGATACATAATATTTTACATGTTTATGGGATATATACGCTATTTTGTTACACGCATAGAATGTGCAGTGATCAAGTTAGTATGTCTGGAGTATTCAATACCTTGAGCATTTATCGTTTTTTATGTGTTGAGAACATTTCAAGTCCTCTCCTTTATCTACTTTGAAATATATAATATATTGTTGGTAATTATAGCCACCCTATTCTGCTTTTCTATAACGTATGTTTGTACACGTTGACCAATCTCTTTTCATCACCCCTTTCCAACAACACATCCTACCCAGCCTCTGCTATTTACCGTTCTACTCTCTACTTCCATGAGATAAATTTTTAAGCTCCTACTTATGAGTGAGAACTTACAGTACTCGTCTTTCTGTGCCTTATTTCACTTAGCATAATGACTCCCAGTTCCATCTATGTAGCTGCAAATGAAAATATTTCATTCCTTTTTTTTTTTTTTCCTGAGACAGAGTCTCGCTCTGTCACCCAGGCTGGAGTGCAGTGGTGGGATCTCGGCTCACTGCAAGCTCTGTCTCCCAGGTTCAAGTGATTCTCCTGCCTGAGTCTCCTGAGTAGCTGGGACTATAGGAGCCCGCCGCCACACCTAGCTAATTTTTTTGTATTTTTAGTAAGGACCGGGTTTCACCTTGTTAGCCAGGATGTCGATCTCCTGACCTCGTGATCCGCCTGCCTTGGGCTCCCAAAGTGCTGGAATTACAGGTGTGAGCCACTGCCTGGCTGGCCTTCATTCCTTTTTTATAGCTGAATAGTATTCCATTGTGTATATATACACCAAATTGTATTTATTAATTGATGGACACATAGGTGAATCATATTGCTATAAACATGCAAGTGCATGTATCCTTCTTGATATACTGATTTCTCTTCCTTTGGATAAATATTTAGTAGTGTGATTTCTGGATTTTATGATAGTTTTCAAATTTTTGAGAAATCTCCATACTATTTTCTGTAGTGGTTATATTAATTGACACTCCTACCAATAGTGAATAAGAGTTCCCTTTTCTCTGCATCCTCAATAACATCTGTTATTTTTTGTCATTTGAAAAATAAGTTAACTGGGATAAGATGATATCTCATTTTGATTTTGATTTGCATTTACCTGATGATTAGTGATGCTGACAATTTCATATAGTTATTGGCTATTTTTACATTTTTTAAAAAAATGTGTTTTCATATCTTTTGATGTCAGTAATCTCATTTTTACAGGATTATTTTTTACTATTGACTTGAGTTCCTCATATATTCTGGATATTAGTCCCAAGGCGGATGAATAATTTCAAATATTTTCTTCCATTCAGCACATGTTTCTTCATTCTGTTAATTGCTTTCTTTGCTGTGCAGAAGCTGTTTAGTTTAATAGCCTCATTTTTAGTTTAAATAGTCCCATTTGTCTATTTTTTTTTTTTTTGTCTTTTCTTTTGAGGGCTTACCCGTAAAAATCTCCACCTAGACCAACATTCTGAAGTGTTCTGTGTTTTCTTCTAGTGGTTTATAGTTTTAGATCTTACATTTAAGTCTTTTATCTGTGCTGATTTTTGTATGTGGTGAGAGTTGGGGATCCAGTTTCATTCTTCTGCATATGAATATCCAGTTTTCCCAGCACCACTTATTGAAGAGTGTGTCCTTCCCCTATGTATGTTATTTGTGCGCTTGTTGAAAATCAGTTAGCTGGAAATATTGAATTTATTTTTGGATTTCCTATTATGTCCTATTGGTCTATGTATCTGTTTTTATACCAGTGTCATGCTCTGTTGGTTACTTTAGGCTTGTAATATATTTTAAAGCCAGTTAGTGTGATGCCTCCAGTTTTGTTCTTTTTGCTCTAGAATGCTTTGGATATTTGAGCTCTTTTTTGTTCCATATAATTTCTAAGATTTTTCTTTTCTGTGAAAAATAATATTGGCATTTTGATAGGACTGCTTTGAATCTATAGATTGCTTTGGGCAGCATGGTCATTTTAACCATTTTCATTTTTCCCATCCATGAGCATGGAACGTCATTCCATTTCTTCCTCCTCCTCCTCCTCCCTCTTCCTCCTTTTCCTCCTCCTCCTCTTCCTCTTCCTCTTCTTCTTCTTTTGTAGTTTTCTTTGTAGAGATATTTTTGCCTTCTTGGTTAAATTTACTCCTAGGTATTTTACTTTTGTTGTTATTGTAAGTGAAATTGCCTTCTTTATTTCTTTCTCAGCTAGTTTGTTATTGATGTATAGAAATGCTACTGATTTTTGTATTTTGATTTTGTATCCTGCAACTATATTGAATTCATTTATCAAATCTAAGAGTTTTTAGGATGAGTGTAGGTTTTCTTAGATATATCATCAGCAAAGACAAACAATTTGACTACCTCTTTTCCAGTCTGCATGCCTTTTATTTCCTTCTCTTGCTTTACTTCTCTGACTAGGACTTTCAGTGCGATGTTAAATAGAAGTGCCAGAAGCGGCCTTTTCTTGTTCCAGTTCTTAGAGGAAAGGCTTTTAGCATTTCCCCATTCAGTGTGATGTTAGCTGTGGATTAGTCATATATAGCCATCATTATGTAGAGGCATGTTTCTCCTATGCCTAGTTTATTGAGAGTTTTCTTTATCATAAAGAGATGTTAAATTTTATCAAATGCTTTTTTTTTTATCTATAGGGATCATCATATGGTTTTCATCTTTCATCCTATTGATGTATTACATTTATAGATTTGCATATGCTGAATCATCCTTACATTTCTGGGATACATCCTATTGATTCTGATGTATCATTTTTTCAATGTGCTATTGGTTCAGTTTGCTAGTATTTTGCTGAACATTTTTGCATCTATGTTCATCAGGAATACGGTTTATAGTTTTTTCTTTTCTTCTTTTTATGTCCTTGTCTGGTCTCAGTATCAGGTTAATGCTAGCCTCACAGAATGTGTTAAAGACAATGCCCACCTCTTCAATTATTTGAAATAGTTTGAGAATAATTGGTGTTAGTTCTTTGAAAGTTTGGTAGAATTTGGTAGTGAAGCCATCTAGTACTGGACTTTTTACAGGTGGGTTACTGATTCAATCTCATGACTTGTTATTGGTCTGTTCAGGTCTTCTATTTATTCCTTATTCAACCTTAGTAGGTTGCAATGTGTCCAGGAACTTGTCAATTTCTCGTTGGTTTTCCAGCTTCTTAGTATATAGTTGTTCATTATAATCTCTGATGATCTTTTGCCTGTCTGTGATATATTTTTCATTTCTGATTTTGCTTGAGTCTTCTCTATTTTTATCTGGGTTAGTCTAGCAAGTGATTTATCAATTTTATCTTTTCAAAAAGCCAACTTTTGGTTTTATTGGTCCTTTGCAATTTTTTTTAGTCTATATTTTGTTTAGTTTTGCTCTGATCTTTACTATTTCTTTCCTTCTACTAATCTTCTATCTGGTTTGTACTTGCTTTTCCATTTCCTTAAGGTACATTGTTGGATTGCTTATGTGAAATCTTTTTACCTTATTGATATAGGCATTTATTACTATAAACTTCCCTGTTAGCACTGCTTTTGTTGTATCTCATAGGTTTTTGATACGTTGTGTTTATATTTTCATTTGTTTCAGGAATTTTTCTAATTTCCTCTTTCTTGACCCAAAGATTAGAAACATGTTATTTAATTTGCCTGTATCTGTACAATTTACAAAGTTCCTCTTGCTATTGTTTTTCTAGCTTTATTCCATTGTTGTCTATGAAGAAACTTGATGTAATTTCAATTTTTTAAAAATTTTTGAGATCTGTTTTGTGTCCTAATATATGACCTGTCTTTGAGAATGTTCCTTGTGCTAATAAGAAGAATGTGAACTCCATAGCTGTTGGAAAACATGTTCTGTAAATGTCCATTAGGGCAATTTGGTCTACTGTGCAATTTAAATCCCATATTTCTTTGTTAACTTTCTAGATGATTTGTCTAATGCTGCGAGTGTAGTGTTGAAGTTCCCAACTATTTTTGTACTGAAGTCTTTCTCTACCTTTAGATCTAATAATATATGCTTTATATATGTGGGTGCTGTGGTGTTGAGTACATAAATATTTAGAATTGTTACATCCCCTTGCTAAACTGATTACTTTATTATTACATAATGACCTTTGTTTCTTTCTTTTTTTTTTTTTTTCTTAAAATCTGTTTTATCTGATGGAAGTGTAGCTAGTCCTGCTAGTGTTTGGTTTCCATATGCATGAAATGCCTTTTTTCATTCCTTTTCTTCCATTTATTCTTCCATCTTTCAATCTATGTATGTCTTTCCAGGTGAGATGAGTTTGTTGTGTGTGTGTATGTGTATATATATATTATATTAATATATCATATATTTATATAATATATAATACATATTATATTTGGGTCTTTTAAAAAATCTATTCAGTCTGTATCTTTTGAGTGGAAAGTATATTCCATTTAGATTGAAGGTTGTTATTAATATAAGAGGACTTATACCTGCCATTAATTACTGCCTTTGTGTAGTCTTTGTTCCCTTCTTTCTCTAACAGTTGGTCACTTTATGTTATATGTTACATATGCTTTGATTATTCTTTTCTATTTTTTTCATAATTGTGATTTGGTTGTTTTCTGTAGTGTTACCATTTGAGACTTTTCCTTGTTTTTGTGTTTGTTGTATCAGTGTTGTTTATATTTTTATGTTTTCTTGATGGTAAATATCCTTCTCTTGCTTTCAGGGAATAGAATTCTCTTAAGCATTTCTTGTAGGCCAGTCTAGTAGCAATAAATTCTCTCATCTTTGGCTTATAAGGAAAGAATATATCTTCTTCATTAATGAAGGATAACTTTGTTGAGTATAATATCCTTGGCTGACATTTTTTTTCTTTCAGCACTTAGAATACATCATTCTATTTGCTCCTGGCCTGTGGGTTTCTGCTGAGCAACCCACCCTTTGTCTGATGGGGTCTCTTTATAAGTGACTAAACTTTTATTTACTTTTTTTTTTTGCTGCTTTTAGAATTCTCTCTTTGCCTTTTGAAAGCTTGACTATAATGTGCTGTAGAGAAAACCTTTCTGAACTGTGTCTATTTAGAGAGCTCTGAACCTCATATCTGGATATATTAATATCTTGCTAGACTTGGAAAGTTTTCATGAATTATTTTGTTAAATAGGTTTTCTAATCCTTTTATTGGATTCAGAAACACCAAAAAGTCTAATGTTTTGTCCCTTTGTGGTATCTTATATGTTATGTTTGCTTTGATCTTTTTTTTCTTTTATTCTTCTGTTTTCATTTGTATCTAACTGGGTTATTTTTTAAAAACCTGTATTCAGTTTCTGAGACCCTTTCTTCTGCTTGATCTAGTCTATTGCTGAAGTTTTCAAATGTATTTTGTGTTTCACTTAGTAAATTCGTCAGTTTCTGAATTTCTTTTTTTTTTTTTTTTTTTTTTTGAGACAGTTTCACTCTTGTCACCCAGGCTGGAGTGCAATGGTGCAATCCTGGCTCACTGCAACCTCTGCTTCCCGGGTTGAAGTGATTCTCCTATCACAGCCTCCTGAGTGGTTGGAATTACAGGCATATGCCACCACACCCAGCTAATTTTTGTATTTTTAGGAGAGACAGGGTTTCACCATGTTGACCAGGATAGTCTCAATCTCTTGATCTCGTGATCTGTCCACCTCGGCCTCCTGAAATGCTGGGATTATAGGCATGAACCACCGCGCTCAGCCTGTTTGGTTCTATTAAAGATATCTATCTCTTTGGTAAATGTCTCATTTATATCCTGAATTATCTTTCTGACTTCTATTGCTTTTTGGTATTCTCCTACATCTCACTGAGCTTAGTAACAATATTTTGAATTTATTTTATGACTTTAATAACTTTTACTGGGATTTATTGCTGGAGAATTATTGTGTTCCTTTGGGGGTGTCATTTTCCTGTGTTTTCATGCTTCCTGTGTCTTTATATTGGTATATGCACATCTGGTAGAATAATCATTTCTTACAATTTTTTTGAATTTGCTTTCATAGAGGAGAACATTTTCCTGAAGATGTTATCTATGAAATTAGATGGGTAGGAAATTTTGGCTTCTATTCTCAGTATGTACTGTCCTGTAGCCTCTGTATAATATCTTCAGTTGTAAACAGCAGCAGCGCTGTCTATTATTTCCTTCATGGCTTAGGGTGTGGTTGTTAGTGGAGGCTGTAGTAAACTTTTGCTGGGGTTTGGACACCAGGTAGGTCAACCTTTGGACATTTGTAGTAGCAGTAGCAGGCTGAGTGTGCCTGTCCTTGGACCCTAGGGCAGTGTACACTGGTACCATTGTTAGTGAATCCAGGCAAGCCAATTTTGGGGCCCCCAGGTGGCTTGCTCAGGTGGTTCAAATGGCAGTGGTAAGGTAGATGGGTAGGGAGGTTCTTGAGCCCCTGAGGGGCTGGCATGTCACGAGTAATGGCATTAGCAGTGGCAAGGCAACTCTCTGGGACCCAAATCTTCCACGCTGATATTGACAGTGGCTGTGCCAACCTGAGTGGGCCAGCCCCCAGGCCTGCAGGTGATGTGTGTAAGTTGGTGGCAGTTATGGTGGTAGCAGCAGTGGTTGGGTGGCCATGACCAGAAGGAATGCTCAGGTGCCAATGATGGTATACTGAAATGGGCAATCTTCAGGCCCCTGGATGGTGTTCCTGAGCACTGAGGGGTAGGACTGAGCTGGGCAAACCTGTCCTTAGGCCCCCTGGTGGTGTGTGCGGGCACTGGTTGTGGTAAGCAGAAGCAGGGTGATCCCCTGGGAGGCCAGTACAATGTTAAGGTAAGGGCCACAGCAGCTGTACACCATGGCCCTCCTACTGGAAAGGAAAGAGCTGCTTTGAGAGTGTGTACTTTGCTTGCATCTCAGCCCCACCACAGTGGCGGCAGCTGTGGGCAGAGAAATTTATCCTGAGGTACATGAAAATATGTGGCTGCTACTCTATTGTGGGATGAAGGGGTCACTGCCTGTGGCTCTTGCCTCAGTCTTGGTGGCAGCCAATCCAGCCAGGGAATGTCAATGGTGCTTCAAGGATGTGGAGATGCATGGGCTGTTGGGCATCAGGGTAGGATGCAGTCTGGTGGGGGCTGGGTCTTTGAAATGGTGTCATGCTGCAGCTGCCTAGGACTCAGAGGTTTGTGGGATTCAGCATGAGTTCTCTCTCTCAGAAGAAATACTGTTGAGTGGTCTTCAGCTCCTTATATTAGTTTCAGGGTCCATGACGGTCAAAGGGCTCTTCTTTGGCTAGCACTATAGGAGCCTGTGGTGGGAATGTGGATTGTGAGAGGTCTCCCACTTACCCTTGCCCAACATTAGGGAGCCTCTCCAGGCTCCCAGCGAGCCCTCACTTCCCTTTCCTTCCTTTTTTTTTGGTGCTTCCTGTCACTTTTCTGTTGAATTCCAGTTTTCTCCCTTAGATGATCTATTCAAAATGTGACAATCTACTTACCATTTTGGCTCCTCTCCATGGAGTAGGTGCATATGATGAATCCAGTCAACCACTTTGAAGACTCCTTTCTAAAACTTTGAAGGCTATAAAATTTTACCTGGACTTCCCATTTTAGTTATTTTAAACAATGCTGCAATGAAGCCTTCGTTTCTCTCTCTCTCTCTCTTTCTCTCTCTCCCTCCGTGTGTGTGTGTGTGTGTGTGTGTGTGTGTAGGTCCTTATTTATATTTGAATAGTTTTGTGGAATAAATATCTAAAACTGGAACTTATAGGCTAAAGGGAAAGTGTCTTTAAAATTAAATAAATTAGAATGGACAAATTGCCTTCCAATATATTATTTCAATTTATACTCTCATAAGAAATGAAAAGGTTGCCTGTTTCTCAACAATCTCACCAGCATTGGTTATTATCATTAAAATTTTTGCTGATCAGAAAGATATAATAATTAACCTCATTATTTCAATTCCCCAATTTTTTATTAGTGGAGAGTTTGAACACTTCGAATCTGTTAAGCATTTGTACATTAATCATTTGTGAATTGCCTTTATCTTTTTCCAACTGGAGAAATTTATCTCTCTTATTAAATTTTTAATACTTAGTTTACTGGGGTTATTAAGCTTTTGTCATTAATTACAATTTTTAAAGTTTATGTCTTTTTAATATGAACTTTAGCCAATTTTTTAGTCTTATCTTTTAATACTTATGAGCTTCACATTGTGTTTTTATAGTCAATTATTTTTATACCCAAACCTGATTATTTTTCCTTTCCCTGTTTTGATCAATTTGATTCATATTTTCAGGCCTAAATAGAAAATTGCTTTCTCTGCAATATGTTGCCAATCTCAACCACACTAAATCATTCCTTTTTCTGTGCCTTATAAAAACACATAAACACATATATCTAACTACTTTTCATAGATAATTTTATACACATTTGCCTTTTCTGCTATCATCTTCTCAAGGACAGAGATCATGATCTGTGTCACAAAGATCATAGGTGCAAAATTATTACGACTAGACCTACTATATGTCCTTGATATATCTATGAATCTTGGATTATATAAGATGTAGGGCATTATGCTAAGGGCTGTTGCCTAAGCCTTTCCAGACACAAATAGGCTACATAGGTATTGATTTTTGATACTTAGAGCTGAAGCCTCCTCACATATATCTGGGATGATTCAACAACCATTTATAAAATGGAATAGTTTTAAATAATTACCACCAACTTCCTAGGGAAAAAGCCGATACAGGTTAAAAGGGTTTCCTTCAAAGTTTACAAAGAATAAAAAGAAAATTGCCAAAGTAAGAGTTATGTAGTTAGCATCAATCATTCTGGGAGAACTTTTAAGTGTTAATATTATTATCTACCTCGTGAAGACATGACGGGCATGCTTACACAGTCTATGAATAATACAAACATGGGATATAAAGTAACATATTCCTTTTTCTTTTTCTTTTTTTTTTTTTTTTTGAGATGGAATTTTGCTCTTGTTGCCCAGGCTGGAGTACAATGGCACAATTTTGGCTCATTGCAACCTCCACCTCCCAGGCTCAAGTGATTCTCCTGCCTCAGCCTCCTGAGTATCTGGGACTACAGGCACCCACCAACACGTTCGGCTAATTTTTGTATTTTTAGTAGAGACAGGGTTTCACCATGTTGGCCAGGCGTGTCTAGAACTCCTGACCTCAGGTGATCCACTTGCCTCGGTCTCCCAAAGTGCTGAGATTACAGGCTTGAGCCAACGCACCTGGCTGAAACTGACATACTGGACAACAGAATCAAGAACCCAGAAGTTCCTTGAAAATAGACTGAAATGTCAAATTGTTTGGAGAGACTCCACTCACCTTTATTTACTAACCTAATGGAGTTCATTTTTCAGTGATATTAAAATAATTCAAATGAAAAAGGCACACATTCTCTGCCATTCAAATATCCTTTGCTAACAATCAGAACAAAACATGGTGATTCCATTTCATGACTAGTTATCAATGTTTAGATTGTATCAAAAAAGTCAGTAAAACTGGGTTAAATTTCTCAATTTCAAGATTTCTATCTCTAAGAATCTGACATATTTTTTCATGTCCCTAAGTTCCTATTTCTTGTATAGTGAGAGAATGCTTGGCTAAGATCCTCACTTAATGAATATTGTATTTAAGAGGAAAGTAGTTTATTTGCAGACTTTAGGAATTATTTAGCTTTAACCTATACATGGAAAAGAGTAAAGAAAATATGCTACCAAGTAATGGGAAAAAAAGAGCCTCACACCAGTTGTTGTAGCAGTTCAGAAAGACTAAAATTCTAAAAGGATCCTACTCCCTACCTTCTAAACCAGAACACTAACCATTAACATCCTGGGTAAGTTTACCATTTTTCCATTCTTGTTATCCAACTCCATTTTTGTGGCCTTGACACATGGACATATATGAGGCTATAAAAATGTTGGAATAGTCATAGGGTTTTTTTTTTTTCACTGACAGAGCAGCCACAGATAGGCAAGTTTACTCAGTTAAATTCTTTCTCACTCTACCTTTACGTTCCTTTCAATACAGATGCCTCCAAGTGCCCTATTTCATTTACCTCACTGGCAAAACCTCATTTGTTCTCATTTTGTCTTTTAGCTCTTTCTGAATCTCCTCCTATGGGGACCCACTGTGTACCTTCAAGCACTGGGCATGACAAGCACAGCCCTGTCCTCCTTTAGGACAAATAAACAACTACAACACTGTGTAAGAATTATTAGGCATTACGGGGCAAAGAAGAATTATCCAGAGAGGAGAAAATATGTGAATGGTATCCTCCAGGAGAACATTTCCAAGAATACAAGGAAGTAAGAAACAACATGGCACATTAAGAAACTGCCTGCTAGAAATGGGTGTGGTGGCTCACACCTGTAATCCCAGCACTTTAGGAGGCTGAGTCGGGTGGATCACCTGAGGTCAGGAGTTCGAGACCAGCCTGGCCAACATGGTGAAACCCCGTCTCTGCTAAAAATACAAAAATTAGCTGGGCATGGTGGCACGCACCTGTAATCCCAGCTACTCAGGAGGCTGAGGCAGGAGAATCGCTTGAATCCAGGAGGCGGAGGTTGCAGTGAGCCTAGATTATACCACTGCAGTACAGCCTGGGAGACAGAGGGAGACTCTGCTCATCAAAAAACAAAATTCAAAAAACAAGCAAAAAACTACATGCTTCAGTGTGTAAGAGAAAATTCTTCATTTTTTAACTTCTTTAACTTTTTACCAACTTTTATGAGTCCAAGACTCAGAATAGAAAATCCCTGGAGAGAATAACAGGTTTTCCTAGGCGGCTTCTATCCCTCAACTTAAGAGATGATATTTTATGAAAATTGGGAATGTCCTAATTTTTCACTGTCAAATCAGAGTTTACACATATTTACGTTGAATTATGACATATTCCAAGGCCTTTAATGACCTGCCCCTGGAATTATTTGATAGTTTCATTTCACTAGCTCAAGGACTGAGAACTGTATCTGTCTTGGAATGAAAGGGGCCAATGAAAACATGTATTTTTCCCTAATCAAATTAGTGACAAGGATCTGTGTATTTGCTGAGTTATAACTTTCATTTTTTGTTTCCTCTTGCCTTTCTCCACTTGACTTCCTCCCAATATTAAGCAGTATATTCTATATCCAAATGTACACAGCAAATATTCCAGTAAAACATATCAAACAAGGTAAGCCATTTTAAAATCATTACCCTTAATCTTGTCAACAGATACTCTATGATATCCCACTGTCTAGCTTAGCCCCACTATTTTTCTAGAAATTTTTGGTAGAAAAGATAGCAGGACTTGTGCAATAAATAAGTGATAAGAAAGAAAGAAAAGAAAAGAAAAGAAAAGAAAAGAAAAGAAAAGAAAAGAAAAGAAAAGAAAAGAAAAGAAAAGAAAAGAAAAGAAAGAAAGAAAGAAAAGAAAAGAAAAGAAAAGAAAGAAAGAAAGAAAGAAAATCCACCAACATTATGAAAATGCACAAACACAGGAAATTTAAACATCTCAGAAAGGTGTTCTAATATGATTAATCCATTAAACTCCTTAGCTTACCTGGGAAGTATGTAACATCTATGATCTCACCACTTTATAAATGAGGAACTGGGGCCTAAGATCATGAGTGACTCAGTGGTATAACCAAGAAAAGCCTGTTTCATGTATTAGTTTTTTCTTCCCTCTTATTCTATCACCAGGTACTTAAACCTACATATGCACATAGAATTCTTGTGCATAAATTCCTCCTGCATTAAAGAAGGATAGAGAAGTGGTTTGTTATGGTAGAAAGTGCTCTGGATCGGATTCAGATCTAAAATCTGATTCTTTGCCGGCCACAGTGGCTCATGCCTGTAATCCCAGGACTTTGGGAGGCTGAGGTGGGCAGATCACAGGAAGACAGGAGTTCAAGAACAGCTTGACCAATATGGCAAAACCCTGTCTCTACTAAAAATACCAAAAGTAGCCAGGTGTGGTGTTGCATGTCTGTAATCCCAGCTACTTGGGAGACTGAGGCAGGAAAATCACTTGAATCAGAGAAGCAGAGGTTGCAATGAGCCAAGATCATGCCACTGCACTCCGCACTCTAGCCTGGGTGACAGAGTGAGACTCTGTCAAATATATATATATTTATAATATATATATTTATATATAATATATATTTATAATATATTATATATATTTTTATATATATATTATTTTGCTGTCCCTACCAGCTAGAAAGCCTTGAGCTGGTACCATCTTTTCTAAATTGGGGTTGACATGGGGAATGATCAAGATAAAAGATGTAAATAATCTCCCTCCCCACACGAATGGAAACACATGTATTATAGATATTTGAGGCAGACCCAGAATCCATAATCCACACCAAATCTTCTCTCAGCTAACAATGTTGACTCTCTTCCCAAAGGCCTTGGCCATTCAGAGCCACTTGCCTTTTCACACACTATTGAAAAGACAGGTTTAACAGAGCTATAAATAGCATAGGCCCAAAGACTGAAGAGAAAGCCCATGCCACTCACCCACATGGGGTCACTCAGGTCCGAGTCCTGCATGCGGATACAGTCCATGCTAATCTCAATCTTATTTGTCGCACCATCTTCTGATGGTTCATCCACAAAGTTCAAGTCAATGGGCTGAACTGAACATATAGGCCTAACACATAGGAAAGAAAAGAAGTGAGTTAGGCATGGAAAGGGACTACAACATACTCATGCTATCGTTAACAACAAGCACTTTCTAATTCAAAGTCAGCAAGGCTCATTGGTTTCTTGAAGTTAGAAGCCCTAGGTTTGAGTCCCGGCTCGATCACTTATCAAATGTGTAATTTCAAGCAGTTCAAATCCAATCCTCATTTGTTAAATGGGGATCATGACCTCCGCCCTCCTCAGATAATTAGTGGGTATGATGCAGGAAATAATGGCTGCATCTGTGATAGAGTATTTTATACTCTATTCCTAAGGGTCTCCAGTGTGCTGAAATTCTCTTTTTACCTTTTCTTAATTTATTCACTTATCCAAACCTGCTTTGAATAAAGAAATAATAATACTTTTCACAGCAAGGTATAAACAACACAATTTAGTGTTTTATCTTCTCAGTGAATACCTGCATTATAAAAGTAGATAAGTCTTCAAGCCAAAGGAATGGATTCTGAGTATCAGAGAAACATTGGGGAAGTGAATTTGGTGCAGGAGGGCTTAGGCCCTCCAAAATTATATCACCTTGGATTAGTAAGGATCTTTTGGAGTTAGAAATGGAAAAAAATCACCACTGAATTTTGAACAAAGCGATGGCATTGGAGTCATTAACTTTTCCTAAATAACTTCTACTGATTCTAGAAAAAACATACCGTACTAAGCAATATTTTGACCACCCACATTTACCTATTTAGCTCAAGCATAACATTTCTTGCTTGTTTTATACTTACTGTTCTAGAAAATCCCAGATATGCTGGAAAACCTCTGGACTGAGGAATTCATTTGTCTGTGTGCTCTGGGACATTGTGGATCGGTAATAACTTTCTTTCCAAGAGAAATGAGCTGGGGTTTCTACGAAACTTAAAAGGACAAAAATGAAGCCAGTATTATACTTTCTGTATTTATGACACTTAATATTTAAATTAAAGCATACTCTATCATGAAAACATCAAGTGAATCTATAAAATCAAGCAGGTATATATGTAGCACATGTTACAAGTTACACAATTGGTATTTCTTCAGGCAGTGTAATGAATCCAGTTTTGCCAGAAAATCAGGCAGATCTCCAATGCTAGACAATCTCATCTTCTATCAAAGCTCTCCTTTCCTAGCTAATAGTATTATTATGCTCTATACCTCCACTATCCAACATCTGTGTTCTGTAGATTTTGAAAAGAGAATAAACATTTCCTCATTAAATCTGACAGCAAGTCTGACCTATCATTAAACCCATTTTGTAAGAGTCTCAAATGATTATCTGCCCATTCTGCCACCAGCAGGTAAGAAACAGAACCCAGAAACAGAAATGAGCTCAGAAAATTTAAAATTTTCCCCAGTTTATTCGTCCCTCCCATAACCACAATCTTAGAATCACACTCAGGGACAATGAACTCAAACCTGCGGACCTAATATTTTTTAATCTTTTTATCGCCAGTTACTTACCTTGATGTGTGGGTGGTTCTTAATTAAAGTGTAGAATTGTATATTAGACTTAATAATAAGCAAACATCTCAACGCTTTGCAAATGAATCCTATTTCTGTTTGCTTCATTTTGCTGCTGAGCCCTGAAGTTTGCTTTACTTATTTTTTTTTTATTTTTGAGATAGAGTCTTGCTCTGTTGCCCAGGCTGGAGTGCAGTGGCTGGATCTCAGCTCACTGCAAGCTCCGCCTCCCGGGTTTATGCCATTCTCCTGCTTCAGCCTCCCGAGTAGCTGGGACTACAGGCGCCTGCCACCTCGCCCAGCTAGTTTTTTGTATTTTTTAGTAGAGACAGGGTTTCACCATGTTAGCCAGGATGGTCTCGATCTCCTGACCTCGTGATCCGCCCGTCTCGGCCTCCCAAAGTGCTGGGATTACAGGCTTGAGCCACCGCGCCCGGCCAGCTTTACTTATTTTTTAAACATTTATTCCTATATATTTGGAGGAAAACATCAGCTTTCTCAGATGATGCATTCTCCAAATCTAAACATCATCTGGGCAGAACATCTTAATATGTGATTTGTGATAATCAGTAGACTAATTTTATCCCATGATAAAATTGGTCAAGTTCTTAATTGTTACTGTTCCTGTTATAAAGAATTTTAAAAAATACTGTATTAGGATAGTCAATCATCTTCTTAAAATTTCAAATATGTGTTCTGGTCTAGTAATACAGTAGAAGTTAATAGTATTAGATTTATTAATGCTGATTTCTAAGCTACCTGTGATAGCACACTGATTTGCTCAAGTTAAACATGCATAGAGGATTTATTTGCCAGGAAGCATAATGGAAACTGGAAATAAAAGGTGTATAATAGTGTCTCATCTTCTAGGAATTGATGGTATAGAAGGAAAGACAGGAAAACAAACCTACAGTTAATGTGTTAGCAGTGTAGATAGCACTACGAAAACATAAAGATGAACAATGTAAAGGAAAGAGTCTTAACTGATGAAAATTAGGCAGGTCAGGTAAGAGCTAATGGTACAGAGTGGGCACTCTATGATAACAGCATAAACAAAATACTATAATGGAAAATAGCTTGATATGTGTGAGAAAATCACAAGCAACTCTGTGTTAATATGGTGAAAAATTTTGGGCAGAGAATGCTGGGAGATTAAGCCAGAGAGATAAGAAGAAAGTTATATACTATGTTTTTAAAAAGGCTATGTCAGTACTTGTGGTGAGTGTGTGTGTGTGTGTGTTTACGTATTTCAAAATATATTAAATGATATATATTTATATATTTAAATGATATAAATATATATCATTTAAAATATTTATATATAAATGATATGTACATTTTAAATATCTCAGAATATTTTAAATAAATTTTAAATTGAGGAAATTACAGATTTACATGCAGTTGTAATGAATAATACAGAGAGATCCCATGTACCCTTTACCCAGTTCCCTCAATAGCAACATCTTGTAAAACTACCATATAATATAAAAACTGCAATAGTGACATTGATAAAATCCAGTGATCTGACTCATAAATCCTCAGTTCTACTTGTACTTATTTGAACATGAGTATATATATATGTGTGTGTGTGTGTATTTCATTTAATACAATTTTATCACGTGTGGAGTAGAGTATCTATCACCACAGTCAGTATTAAAGAATTTGATTCATGAGACAGACACAGTCAGACTATGTTTTATATTGGTAAATCTGGAAGTTGTGTGATGGAAGAATTTACAGCATGTCAGTTTATGGGTAAAGTGACTATTTCGAATGTTCCTGCATCAGTTCAAGTAAGACAACGAAAGGGCAAAATCAATGGGAATGGAGAAGATACGGACAAAGTCAATTATGAGTAAAAAGGCTAAATCATATATTGGTTGTGTTACTAGTGAAGGGAGAATGAAGAGTCAGCGATGACTTTATGTTTCCAGCTTGATTGAACCGTGTGGTTGATGATTCTACTAACTACATCAGTAAGTATAGTTGAAAGATCTGGCTTAAAGAAAGGGAGATGATAAATTGCATTTTAGCATGTTGAATTCTAAGTACGTAGAACTCAAACCTAGTTTTATCCACACGTGATAAAATTGTATTAAATGAAATACACACACACACATACATATATACTCACATTCAAATAAGTACAAGTAGAACTGAGGATTTGTGAGTCAGACCACTGGATTTTATCAATGTCACTATTGCAGTTTTTATATTATGTGGTAGTTTTACAAGATGTTGCTATTGAGGGAACTGGGTAAAGGGTACATGGGATCTCTCTGTATTATTCATTACAATTGCATGTAAAACTACAATTTCCTCAATGTAAAAAGTGAAACCAACTTAAATAAGCCTTACACTCTAGGAAGAAAAACAGACCACAAGTTTAGAAACAGAAATCTTCCTCATAGGGTAAAAATGAATATGTGAGTGTGGATACAATGACCTATGCCGAATAGGTGCAATGAGAAAAGGTATGCGGGGCTCCACTTAGAAAACCTGAGAACTAACAGACCCTGAGAAGTTTATGGTATTTTAGAAGCCAAAGTAAAAACAAAATTAAAAATAATCAACATTACTCAATGGCAATGGGATCTAGGAAGATAAGACCTGAAAAATACCTACTAGATTTGACATGAGGAGGTCATTGCCAACCTTGACGTTAGAACCTTCTGTAGATTAATGATACTCTCAAAATATTTTAGTGTTTTGAGGAGTAAATGGGGGCGTGCAAAAGAAATGTTTTTTGGATACAATTGGATTAGAAGAACCTAAATTATGCCTAAAGAGGAAGAACCTAGTGTGGAAAGAGAAAATTTCAAGATACTGGAAAGAAAGGGAATGGCATGGTAAGAAATCCTGCAATAGGCAGGTAGGAAAAGGTCAAGGCATAGGTAAAGAGGATGGTCTTGAACTAAAACCCCTTAACTCCTCACTCTAGGATGAAGTAGATGGCAAAATTTAAGTACAGATATAAATATTTTCATACAAGATAAATAGAAGTCAAGGTTGATGACTTCAATTTTCTTGATGAAGCAGGAGGAAGACAAGGCCAGTTGCTGAATATTGAGGGGGTCAGACATTAAGTGACTATTTGGGGAAGAAAAGGTGAGGGTTTAGAAATGTGAATCAGGTTAGAAAACATGAATTTGTCATATCCCAGCCTACACAGTTATGTGATTCTCTTCAGCTTATACCACTGGGGAAAGGAACAAAAAAATAGATAAAAACAATACTACTGTTGTTTCACTGAACAGGTTACATCAGAGAATTAAGGGAATTGTGAAGACTATCTTTGGATTCAGATTGGAGAGGGCGGGAAGAGGGTCTAGGGCAAGGAAACCCTGTCTATTCCAAAAATACAAAACTTAGCTGGGCGTTGTGGCAGGTGCCTGTAATCCCAGCTACTCTGGATGCTGAGGCAGGAGAATCTCTTGAACCCAGGAAGCAGAGGTTGCAGTGAGCCGAGATCGTGCCACTGCATGCCAGCCTGGACGACAAGAGTGAAACTCTGTCTCAAAAAAAAAAAAAAAAAAAAAAAAAAAAAGAAAAAGGAAGGAAGGAGAGAAAGATAAGGAGAAAGAGAGAGAAAGAGGAAGAGAGAAAGAGAGAGAGAACGAGAAAGAGAGAGAATGAGAGAGAGAGAACGAGAGGGAGAAAGAGAGACAGAGAAAGAAAGAATGAAAGAAAGAAAGAGAAAGAAAGAAAGAAAGAAAAGAAAGAAAAGAAAGAAAGAGAAAGAGAAAGAGAAAGAAAGGGAAAGAAAGGGAAAGCAAGGGAAAGCAAGGAAAGAAAGAAAGAAAGAAAGAAAACTATGTCTCTATGAGGTCAAAACAGTTATATAGGGCAGGAATTAACAAAGTTAAATTGGTAGAAATGGAAAAGTGGGATATCAGAATTGATGAGGTCCCTATAATTAGAAGACCATCTGATAATCCAGTATCTTTAAATTAAAAGGTTACATTAATTTTCTTCACTTCTCTTTTGAGATTGTGGCCTACTTCGTTTATTTACTGCCAAATAGCTAGTAGAGAAGAAGTAAAAGTTAATGGATTTAACACTGAAGTGAAATTTAATACTCTCATGATGACACTTTTGAATATGCTCGATTAACATTAAAATTTGTCTTCAGATAAAACTGAAGTACAAGAAAACAGGAAAAATAAAAGTAAATGCAATTCATAACAAATGTGAAAAATAGAAGTGAACAAAGGCATGAATTATTCAAAAACCAAAATGCAGATAAACTCCCATATGAGTGGCCATATACATGGACCCATAAGGACATCTCCAACATCCAAAGATCTAAACAGGATGCCTGATAGCTTGAAAGCCAGGTGAGCACTAGAAGGTAAACATTACCATACAAAGTAGGCTCTCAACAATAATGATATTAGTGTGTGAGATTCGAAAAAGTAAGAGTTTTTAAGTTGGCAGAAGTGTAGATTTAGTTTCTAAAGAGACTGATAGATAATGTGACCAACATCTTCAATAATAAAGACCAAGGCAGATTCTAAAAAGAGTGTTATATAGAAGGAAGACATTATCTCTAAAGCAGAAGAGAGAAAAACAGCATTGGTTCCATACTCATCATCTATTATTTCCCTTATTTCCACATAGTAAGTTCTGGTTCCTGTCTTATTTTGTTATTTTTTTTGTTTTGCTTTTATCCCTAGGTTCTGACTCCTAAAAGTCATTTCCCTGTATTTCTAACGTCACCGTAATCAGCTGTGAAAACCTGGACAAGCCTCCCGACTCCTCAAACTTCAGCTTCCTTGCATGTGACAGCATGGAGACGAGGATTTCCACCCCACTGCCTTTCCCATGCCTACCCAACCCTCAACGTTCTCTTCCTTACATAGTACTTCCTAGCTCCTAATTTAAGTATAATTTTTCTCCTTTGAACTTTGTTCTTTTATTTCATCTCATCAATGCTACTTTGTCACACTTTGCTTGTTCAACAATTAATCTACTGCAGAGGATTTTAGGTAATTTATGGGTGAAACATATCTCTCTCAACTCTGTATTTCTTGTGGTTTTATAGCTCCTTGAGGATCGAATGGAAGAATTACAAGTTTTGGAATGGGGCTGACCTAGGTTCAATCTCAGTTCTACTGATGACACGCTTTGAGGCCATGGCCAAGTTACTCAATGTCTTTGAACCTTAGTTTCTTCAACTATGCTTCCCTCAGAGGGTGGCTGAGAGGTTTTCTTTAAATGTGCTACATAATTTTTATATAGAGCCTGGTACTCAATGCATTGGTTCTGTCACAAAAAGTGCTACATCATTTGCATCCGGGACATACTTGCTGAATTAAACTTACTAGATAGTGTGTTTGAATGGTCTGTTCAAGTTTTTAAAGTGTCACATAAAAATAAAATAATTACATGAAATTTATCCCTCCCTTCCATCTGTGACCTTGGGTCAAAAAAATACCCTCATCACCACTCATTTTCTTCTAGATCACTTTTGTCTTAGACTGGCTACATTAAATGAGGCAACTTTACCCTTCTCAGGGCTTCAAGGGGCTTTATTACAAAAGTCAGGGGTGGGGAGTTGGAATTACAAAAGACAAGAGAGGAGAGTTGGAATATCCTAACTAATTTCTTTCTTAAAGGTAATGATTTATCTGAATATAATGCCCTTCACTCATGCTCCCCATCCCACTAAACCTTCTTGCCTTTTTCATTAGTCAGCGTTTTCTCCTAACTTAAAGGACTATGTAATGATCAGCCTTTTCAAGCAGAATTTCCATTAGGTTACTCCTTTTGTGACAGAGAATTTACAATCATTAACCCTGCATCCTTGACAAAATCTAATCACCTTTGTTTCTCATTCTTTTGAGTAAACCCTCCTTACAAATTGTTTAGCCAGCTGATATGGTTTGGCTCTGTGTCCCCACCCAAATCTCACCTTGAATTGTAATAATCTCCATGTGTCAAGGGCAGGACCAGGTGGAAGTAATTGGATCATGGAGGTGGTTCCGCACCACCCACTCTGTGCTGTTCTCTTGATAATGTGTGAGGCTCACAAGACCTGATGGTTTTGTAAGTATCTGGCATTTCCCTGCTTACACTCATCTCTCTTCTGCCACCCTGTGAAAGAGGTGACTTCTGCCATTTTATAAGTTTCCTGAGACCTCCCCCAGCCATGTGTAACTGTGAATGTATTAAATCTTTTTTCTTTATAAATTACCCAGTCTCAGGTATCTCTTCATAGCAGCATGAAAGCAAACTAATACACCAGCTGTATCCTACAGGTTGTTTTCATCCTTGAGCCCTTACAAATTGACCTTTTACATAATCTACCATTTTCCCCCAAGTCATATTCTTTACATGTGCCAACAGTGAGCTCACCTAGAAAGGATACAATATTTGTATATCTTGTTTGGGTTCACAGTCTCAATTTGGCATGCTTTAAGCATTCTTGTCCTTAGTTCATTCCTATCATAATTTACCCACAAATTTACCCACATTGAAACGGCGTTTCCATTTTGTGTAGGTAGGTCTGTTGCCCCAACTAATAAGACATTGGCACTCAAAATTATAATTTTCCTTATTTTTTTTTTGACAGATCTGTAGAAGGGAAAAACTAGAAAGGGCTTTTTTCTCATAATCTCTACTCCTTTCTTTTTATAAATGAAACTCATACGGATTTGACTCATATCCCACAGGAAGTCCACAAGTATCTAGTTCTGGAGCCTAGCCATCCTGGGTCCTTGTGCAAAGCTCTTCAGACATAAAGTATACAGTTAGCACTTTTGCAAACTGTACTAACTCCACAAACAAAAAACATGTTATCAAACTTCACTCTACTAAATTCCTCAGTTAATATTCTGACCCTTTTCAGTCTAGAATCTGGCATTTGGTAGAAGACACAGGTAAGGAATACTTGAGTATCTTGTTTAAAATGCCATTTTAACATTATAGCATGCAAACATAGTAACCTGCATGCTTACAAACAAGGTATTTATTGACAAACTGCCCCCAAATTAGAACTTAGGAGACATTTGAATAAGTGTAATCACCATGACATCAGGTTTGGAATACATTAGGGTTTTACACAACTGTGAAAATTTGACGGAAAATGCATGTAACATCCACGACTCAGATATATGAAAATGGAGCTCAGGAAGGACTATGGGGAAATTGAAACCTGTAGAGGAGGTTTCTTAGGATTAAACAATGTGACAAATTGAACTTAGACAAAAAAGAAAAGAAAATATGTAAAAAGAAAAAGTAGACCTTCTTGGAAAAAATTATAAGGTCTAATGGTTGGAAGTCATCTAGTCCAAACTCTTAACTTATTAACAGTGACCTTGCAACTTCAGTCAAGATAGATATCTGTACCACATAAGGCTGCCCACTCTTTGTGAGACAGCTCAGAACACTGAATGAGAGATTTAAAAATTGAGGAAAGGTTTACTGCCCTAAAACCTCCAGACATTAGTCCGATGCATGCAGAAAATATTCCAATTGCAGTGGCCTTCAACATTTTCTCAATTATAGACTCTATTATGGGAATCTGATGATAGTTCTGAACAATCTTATACAATAAACAAAAAAAGTAAAAATGAAATGTGTACTGACATACATATAAGTGATTGGGTTTGATTTTCAAAGATTTTATAGACCTTAATCCACATTCCTAATCCAAGTCTCATCACTGAAAGCTTAGTTAAGAATCTGCACTGTAATCTTTCATCTGGATTAGGTGTTAGCAAACTACTACTCACAGGCAAAATGCATCCCACCTGTTTTTGTAGGCAAAGTCTTTTAAGGACACTGTCATATTTATTTAGGTGTTGCTATATGGCTGCTTTTGAACTACAACAGCAGAGTTGAGGAGTTGCAATAGCAACCATGTGACACACAAAGTCAAAAATATGTTCTGGCCCTGTGTAGAAAAAGTTTTCCAACCCCTGATGTATATAAAAGACCTTTAAAGATTTTAAAATAAATTGCAGTTTGAGTTAGTACTTGTGAAGTTGTAGAAACTTTTTCTTGGACCATTATATGTGGAGTACAAAATAGAAGTGGGAGATCATTGGGCTAATATTTGTCAACCCAGGGAATTACGAGCAATCAGATATGGACCTGGAAATAAGAAGTGACCCTGGACCAATGAGCCAGGATCCTTGGTTCACACCTGATTTTTTAAATTGTTTTATTGTAACTGTTCATGTATTTTTCTTATCATCCTCATTAATATTTTAGTACTTTAAATATGGGATGGTGACCCAATTCATAAAGCATGATGTATCACACAGGTATTATTCAATAGCCTGTTGCTACATAATGATTCACACCTGTAATACTTCAGTACAAAACCACTTTCACATATACTCCACTTGATAGTCATATTATGAATTATGTATCACACTGAACCTTAGGAACTTACTGTTTTGTAGGTTAATGGTGGAATGCTACCAAGTTTACATGGTTCGAAGTCATAGAATGAACATTATTGTCAACACTCTACAGCTGAATAACATTAAAATACTTGTCAAGATCACATATTCCATCAATAGGTGGCAGACCAAGGTCTTGAGCCTCATTCTTTGGACTGCTGCTACTCAGTGATAAGATGACCGGCCCACCCAGAGAGTAAGACTGAGTGACGTTTATATGGAGGAACAAGATACATGTTTATGGATTTTTCTTAAATATAAATTTGCCTAATCTGTACGTGTTTTATTCTAAAGACTCACTAACAATGATGACAAAATACCCCCTGCCACCCGAGATGAACTCATAAGTCCCCATAAGTCCTATGTTTTATTTTTTAAATTTTCTGTTCATTATGCTTTAACTCTATTTAAAAGTGGTCTTTACTGGGTCTGTCTTGTTTATACACCTCACATTACCATGTTTACCCAATTCCTTAACATTCAATGTAATAATTATTAATATTATGTCTGTTTTAATTATTTGTCCTGGTAAATTTCATTTTTAGTAAATTAAATATACAAAATTGACTAAAGACAGGAAATATGGTTTATATAATACAAATCACAACCTTTAGACTTTTTTTCAGAATGAGGTAACACCTTGAAAAAGTAGTATCTAGTACTAAAGTCTGATACAAATCATAAGGATTTATTTATTAAGCAACACATTTGTGGAAATTATGGTGGGAAGTAGGGGAGCAAAAGAAATCCATCACTGGTTTATCCTTACCCCATATGTTTTTATATCAATTATCTAAGACTGTGTCATATATTTACATGTTGATTGTCAGTCTCTCCTGCACCCCGGTCCACCCCACTGCCTGAAGAATGTAAGCTTAACATGAGCTGATTGCCCTGCTCACGGATGCATCCCCAGGGCCCGGAACAGTGCTTAGCACGAAGGTGTTCCATAACCATAAGCTTGTGAATACAGAACGTGAATAGAGGAGATGGAGTGGATTTGAATCCCAGGTGTATTTAATTGTATTTATCTTCCACTCTTGCAAAACGTCTCCATTAGTTACTGCCCCAGCTCCACTGTAGAGATGCAAAGGAATTATCAGAGAATATTATTCTAAGTGAAGATACCTAGGAATGGAAAAACAAATATTGTATGTTCTCACTTATAAGTGGGAGCTAAGCTATGAGGATACAAAGGCATAAGAATGACACAATGGACTTTGGGGACCCAGGGAAATGGTGGAAAGAGGGTGAGGGATAAAAGACTACAAATTGGGTTCAGTGTATACTGCTTGGGAGACGGGTGCACCAGAATCTCACAAATCACCTCTAAAAAACTTACTTATGTAACCAAATACTACCTGTTCCCCAATAACCTATGAAAATAAATCATTATTAAGAATTAAATATAATATAAATTACATGCCATAAAAAAGTAATGAACAATTAGGGAAATTTTGACACTGTAGAATCTTGAAGATATATTCATATCTCACATCCCTACGCATAACAGAATTCCTGATATAATAACTGGGCATTCATAAACATTTGTTGAATGGATGAATGGCTTAATTCATACAGCCTGAAAGGGTTAGTATAAAAATATAGGTTGGATAACTCCTAAGTCTTTATTCTTTCTGGTATATTGCAATGACCTCTGTGAGAAGTGAAGTGGATATCTGCAACAATGAGACCAAAAAAAGAAAAAAAAATCCGAAAGCCAGGCACAAGAACAAAAAAGTACTTGCAAAAACCCCTGAGGACTTTGGTGTGATAACACAACCCGATAAATAAGGTTCCCAATGGTAATCCTGAAGGTGCACACTATTTTTGGCTTAAAAAGTATGTATTATATTCAGAAATATCTACCTTCCAATACAAAAAGAAACATAAAATGCTATCTAACAAGTGTATGTTCAACTATTACAGAAAACCCACCCACCCAGAATAATGTATTTCTTAAAGACACCTGGTAGATAAGTTTTGTTTTTACTAAATCATTAGGGCACATTTTGTTCTTCTCTGATCAGGATCACATTTTGTCTATGGTACAGATTTTTATTTACAGTTTCTACCTGACTGGTTGGTTCATGGAGAGAAGAACCACATTGTAGTTTCTGGCCTTTGTGGGTTCACACATTAGCACAGGATATGGTACAGAGCAGGTGTTTAACAAATGTTTGTTGAATGAAGTATTTGAAAAGGACAAGTAACAATGCTAACATCAATAACAGAATCAGCAGCTATCATTTGATTGTTTCTGTGAGCAAGGTATCTGCAATCTGCCTGACAGAGATTGTTTAATTTTCACAACATCCCTTGAATTAGATACCAATAGGATCCCATTTAATAGATAAGAAAAATGCTCAAACTCACATGGTAACCGGGAGAATGGTAACTCTGGGTTGTTAAGGATACGGCCCCAGAGTCCCTAGTCTGCCATTTACAAGATTAATAACTTTGGGCGAGCTATGCAACCTCTCTAACCTTCAATTTCCATATCTATAATGGTGAGAAAGAGAATACAGTACCTATATCACTGAAGGAGAAAAAGGTCTTGACTCTCCCTTAGAAGGTGACTCCACTTCCCCAGTAAGGAGCCGTAGGTGTTACTTTACAGTTCAACAGAAATACTGGGGAGTACATTTGGAAAATGCCAGTTCCCTGTCCCTACCTCCAAGAGATTCTGTTTCAAATGATCTGGACTGAGGCTTACAAATCTGCACTTTAAACAAACTGCACTTGAAAACACATGGCTTCAGTATTCACCTAAATTCTAATCTGTTTAGAGTTTTTATTAAAGACAGAGCACCTTAATAAGTCTGCATTTTCTCTAAATATCTTTCCTCAAATAGACAAGATATCAGTCTTATTCACTATGATGTGACTTTAATACTTGAACAAAATAGTGTGATATAATAATTATAACACATACTGCATGCTAGGCATTGTTCTAAATGCCTTATGAATATTTAACCCTCCCAACAAAACATGATAAAGTTGGTACTTTATACACACCCACATTTACTAGGTGTATAACTTTGGGGAAGGTAAATGAGCTTTCTGTGCTTCGAGTAGTTCTTAACTATCACACTGTGTGGACTTTCCTAGGAGTGAACAGAGTTCAGAGGCCTGCCTTACAGGCCCAATGCGTTCACTGGCTGGGATCTTGGGCAAGTCCCTGCCCCTGTTTGGGATTCAAGTTCCTCCTCTGTGAATTGAAGGGGTTGATTCCCATGAGCTCTAAGGCCCTCTGGTCCAAAGATTCTATCGTGCATTTTACAGGAGACTTTTGACCTTGTTATCTGATGAACTACAGCCCAAGGATTGCTGACACTAAAGACGCACTCATCCTTCTAAGGCTGTTCCCTTATTATTTTTTCTTACCTGCCAATTCCAAACACTTCCTGCTGAGTTATTTGTCCTCTGTCATTCCTTTTTGCTGAGGAAACCAAATGTACTTCAGTCTAGAGAGGGTAGAACAGCGTCTTCACAGAATTCTTTCCAAGCCCTGCTGTCTTTGTTTAATCTGGCTCCCAGAGTGCTTGCACCTGAGCCTGTTTGAACCTCATTACTCTCCCAGGGAGGCTCACCAGCTTCTTGTCTCTCCTTTCCTACTCTCCTCTTGAGCAATGACACTCTTCTGACCTAAGTCATCCTCAGCAACATCTCTCCAATCCATCCTTCCTCCTTTCCTACTTTCTTGCTGTTGTTTAATTCCAGGCTTAAACCTTCAGGCTTCCTTTAGCCCTGTATTTCTCAAAGCTGGCTACACATTAGAATACCTGGGATGCTTAAAATACAGATGCCTGGGCCCTACCCCAGTCCAATTAAATCAGAACTTCCCAGACTTAAATCTGAGCTGGAATATTACTTAAAAGTCTGGAAATTCCACAAGACATTGCAACGCTTGTTGAGGTTCAGAACCATTGCTGTCTAGACTTAAGGAGTCTCAGGTGGAGAGGATAAGCAAATCAAAATCACCTGGGCAGCTGGATACTCGTTACGCCCAGGGAGGTAAGTCTGGGCATGTGAAACAAGCAAGAGCCTCCCAGGTGGTTTGAAGAAGTCCCTTTATGAAACAAAGTTCTAGCTCAACCTCCAAAGCAAGATGGATCATTATACCTTCCTGCCGCCCACCTTAGCAGAGCAACCCAAGGCTTCTTGTTGTGTCTTGCCACCCAGTTAATATTTCCAATCACAACTGGCAATGCAGAGAAAAAAATAAAACACTTGATAGAAAGATTCATATATTTTTCACTGTCTGCTCTAACTAGCCAGGTAACTACGGGGGAATCCCTTTTTCTCTCTAGTTTTCATTTTCCCCATGTGGAATAGAAGGTTATTGTATTACTAGAAAACACTAGAAAATCACTAAGCATCCTTCCTACTTTATTATTCTATTATTTTAAGGCCCACAACCTATTGTTCCTCTATTACACAAGTAGCCCTAGTTCTTTCAACATTCAGCTGACAATAGGCAATTCGTCTGAGAAAATCTATTTACGACTCCTGGTAAAGATGGTCCACTGTAAACCAATAACTACTGCTGCAAAGACTTCTTCAAACTTCCTACTGCACCAAAAACTCTCTGCCCAAATTGCAGATCAGGTCTCTAAATCTCTGCAAAGATCTTCCCTGTCAGTGTCCTCTTATAGCAGCTTCATCGGAAGGCAATCACCTCCTACAGGCAAATGCCTTTATGGACATGGTTGGGAGAGACTTGTTTACGAACAGGCCCTGTGGCCTCATGCCTCCAGCTGTCCAGTGATGCACAGAAGGTAATTCCGGTGTGATTGCAGTGTGGCTGCTGGGAGCCTTCTCTTTGTTTGCTTTCTCTTAGTGTGAGATGGCTGAGTCTGTTAGGAGATGCTGAATAGTGAATATGTAGCAGAGTTTCTCCCTATCTCCCTATCTGCTCCCTGCTAGCCTCCAGTCTTTTTTTTTTTTTTTTTTTTTTTTTGAGACAGAGTTTCACTCTTGTTGCCCAGGCTAGAGTGCAATGGCATAGTCTCGGCTCACTGCAACCTTCATCTCCCGGGTTCAAGTGATTCTCCTGCCTCAGCCTCCTGAGTAGCTGGGACTACAGGCATGTGCCATCACACCTGGCTAATTTTGTATTTTTAGTAGAGACGAGATTTCTCTATGTTCGTCAGGCTGGTCTCGAACTCCTGACCTCAGGTGATCTGCCCACCTCAGCCTCCCAAAGTGCTGGGATTCAGTCTTATTTAATGTAAGAGATGCATTATCTAAAGGTATTGGAGACAGGATGACCTCTAAGGCCATGTCTAATGAGAGCATTCTATGTACAATGTATAAGAAGTTTTGTCACAAGTAAATGAAATATACTTAAGCCAATAATGATAATAAAAATAATATTTAACAGGAGAAACATTTAAAATCAGGAGTGTTCACAAGCTTGGTCTTCCCTTCAATGATTTTTCCTCCTCGGCCTGGTTCTTTGGCTTTTGTATCTGAGAATGATGGAGGGAGAAGAGAGATGAACAAATTTAGCAATGATATTTTAGTCTATCTACAAAACAAAGAGCTCTGAGATAGAGGTAGTGTGGAAAAAATGAAAACCTTGTGGGCCGAGCTTGCTGGGGGCAAGAATTTGAGACAGGGTTTGGCAGAGGAAAAATGAATAGATTGTAACTTGTGAAGGCAGGAGAGAAGACAATGGAAAGTGCTACTGAAGACTATGAACTGGATCTTCTTTAATATCCTTTTAGAAACAGAATAAATGAGATTAAATGAATAAGAATCCTTTTAAGTTTTATGTGATTGTTCAGTGCTTCTCAAATGCAGTACTGCTTAGAGGACAAACCCAAGCTTTATCTACGTTTCAAGAAAGAAATTTGTTTTTTAAAGTTCATGGAGAAAAAGAGGAGCATAGTTCCAAAGAAAAGGGCTCACGAAGAAAATCTGGCTCAAGAAAGACTCTCTGAAACAAGGATCTACAAACTGCTACACACAAAATTACTCTCATCTGTTTTTGCAGCGTTTTTAAGCCACGCTCATTTGTTCAGGTATGGTCTATGACTGCTTTCAACCTGCGACGGCAGAGTTGAGTAACTGTGACGGAGACCGCATGGCCTGCAAAGTTGAAAACATTCAATCTGATATTTTTACAGAAAATCTTTGCTGGTATAGAGTCAAAGATAACATTTTATGGCACAATCATGCCATAAAATGGAGGGACTAGATGTGTTGATTGGTCAGGTAGAACAAAAGAAATCTGGAGGAATAAACAGATCTCTGGTAAATCGGATGTGAAAGGAGTACGTATGAAAGAGTGAATATGGGCACATAATCAAGGGAGGACCAGCTGGCATCATGGACTCTGCAAGCACAGATTAGGAAGCTTATAACTGAGGACAAGTTTGAGCATTTTCAAAAAAGGCTGTAGATTCGTTTGAAAATAAATGATCTATGAGTATGTACAAAAGAAAGTTGTGATTGCTAGGAGCTGCCTGGCTTCCCAAAGAACAAGTTTTCTTACTCCTACCAAACCAACTGAGAACAGCGTTTTTCTGTGGGCGGGTTTTTCCTTCATGCATCTATGACTTTTGTCCTTGTCTGCATCTATGAGTTTTATTCTTGCTGCTATTTTCCTCTTACCCTACACTTCAATTATGGCAACTGAGAAATCTGTGCTTTTTCATTCAGTTATGTCTGAGAGATGTCAGAGCTCCTCACATACAGCTAGAGACATTCATATTCTGAAATATTCTTTATATTCTTCTTATATTCTTTATATTCTTTTTTCTGTTAAATATACCCCTCTCCAAAAGTATCTGCTACATTAGTTTTTTTGTTTGTTTTTTTTAGATAAATGATTCAAAGTTAACCTCAAAAGTGATTTCCATCTTTTTCTACCTTCCCCCAAAATGACAATCCCATCTTACAGGTATAGGTTCTCTGCTCCCAGGGAAAACTGAATCACTTATGTTAGTTTGCTAACTTAACAATATTATATGTTTACATGTTTCTTTAACAATATGACTATCTTCTTTAGTAAACACTGAATTTCTAAGTGATGTGATAAAGGTCTTTACACTTAGGCTGCTAAATGTTATTTATGCAGTATTCTTAGTTGACATGGTTTGGCTCTCTGTCCCCACCCAAATCTCATCCCCACATGTCAGGGGAGGTACCTGGTGGGAGGTGATTGGATCATGGTGATGGTTTCCCCCATGCCATTCTCATGATAGTGAGTGACTTCTCACAAAATCTGATGGTTTAAAAGTGTTTGGTAGTTCCCCTCTCGTGCCACCATGCAAAACACGCCTTGCTTCCCCTTTGCCTTCTGTCATGATTGTAAGTTTCCTGAGGCCTTCCCGGTCATGTGAAACTCTGAGTCAATTAAACCTCTTTTGTTTATAAATTACCCAGTCTCAGGTAGTCCTTTATAGCATTGTGAAGACAAACTAATACGTCAGGTTTATTTTTCCCTTTAAATAATTCATTCTGAAATAAACACAAGATCACTCCTATCCCAGGAACATGTGTCCCCTTATTCAATCATGAGTTTCTGGTCACTGTAAAGTTGTCCCTAGGAGTTTTCTCCAGACACTTGGTAATCAAAATCCAACCCTTGTAGATACTTGTGATATATCCTTGTAGTTTACCCTCTTTAAAGATTGGCATTAGTTGCTGCTTTTCCAATATAGAATTTTCTCCATCAGTGCATTCTCTTATGTTGTTATCTCTCTTGAATAATTTTCCATTTTAGATTCTTGGAGTCTGACAGAAATAGTAGATTATATAGCAAGCTTTCTCATTTTTCCACATTAACACATTATTTAATTCTATCCCTTGCATTTAATATATTCCCTGTTACTACTAACTCTGTGTCTTCCCTATCTGAGCTCAGGGTAAAGACTGACTTTTGGAGGCTGGGTCCAATTTCAAGCTAAAAGAAAAAAAGAACACAAAGAAAACTGCTTTAAAGGAAAGGACTTATGCAGTGCAGAAAAGATATCCTCAAGCCTAATACCCAGATTTTTCAGAAGCATTAAGCAGCTTAGGGACTGAACAAGCATGATTACTTTTGGTTAATGAGACCAACTTCATTTAATCAGGATGTCTACTATCCTAATTTCAGATTTTATCTGTGACCTACAGACTTGTGAGGTCATATTTTTAGTGTATTGAGTTTACAGAAATTCAAATTCAGTATAGCTATATGAAAACAGTATAGCTGTTCTCACTTCTCATTCCATCCAGATGCTTCTGGAAGCAGTCAGCTTCCCACATCTTAGCTATTAAGCAAACTTTATTATTCAAAGTTATCGTGTTTGTCAAAAGTTATATGACACACTCTCTCAAGCTGATCTCTTGATCAGTGTGAAAGATTATATTTAGTACATTATTTATTATGAAATTATCTGTGATTGATCCAGATGAAGTATGTGTTTGCATGTTGGAAAGGTTATTAAACAGTGGTAATAACTGTTTAATTTCAGAGATGTTGAAACATGGGAGCAGCTTTAGGACAGCAAACACTGTGTGTGTGTGTGTGTGTGTGTGTGTGTGTGTGTACATATTTGTTTAGTTTGTACACGTGTATGTTGATGTTTCAGTTGTTGCAATTGATAGTGTGAATTAGATCTAAAGATATTAAGAAGCTGGGTGCAGTGACTCACTCCTGTAATCCCAGCACTGTGGGAGGCCAAGGCGGGTGGATCACCTGAGGTTAGGAGTTCTAGACCAGCCTGGTCAACATGGTGAAACCCCGTCTCTACTGAAAATACAAAATTAGCTGGGTGTGGTGGCACTCGCCTGTAGTCCCAGCTACTTGGGAGGCTGAGACAGGAGAATCACTTGAAGCCAGGAGGTGGAGGCTACAATGAGCCGAGATTGTACCACTGCACTCCAGCCTGGGTAAGACAGAGCAAGACTCCATCAAAAAAAAAAAAAAAAAAAAAACATACTAAGAGATTCTGATAGCTCTTCCTCGGAGAAGAAAAGTGCTTATCATGAAGTAGATGAACTGAAAAAAATTCAGATAAGATAGACTAGTGCCAAAGGGGAAAAAGAATGCAATTGAGAGAACTGTTAGTTTATTTTGGTTCCTTTAAAAATGTTGGGCTATAAAATTCAGACTATCATAAAATTTTGCAATCCTTTCAGAGTAAGAACTATGGATTTCTTGCATCTCCACTGTGTTTACTGATGTGGAAGCTGAAAAGTTCCTTTTCTAAGAGTGAGAAAGAAGATTGGAAAATTCTCTCTCTTTAAAAGGGAAGGGATCATGGAAGTGGCATTTCCAGGGTTTTCAAAATTTGAAATTCAACACACAAATTATGACATTCTTTCCACAATGTACCTAAAGTCCAGTGACTAAGAATCTAAACAAATTTTATGATGTAAAATCATTAAAACAAAATGGCCCTGAGGAAATATGCCATCCCCTGGGGTTTGATCTCACTCAAGAAAAGAGTAAATAAAAATATATTTTATAAAATTGGGTATTACACTTAAAAGGGAGGTATCTAATACAATTACAGATAAAGAATACAGAAGTCAGTAACAGATACATTAAGCACTGATTAGGAACATGAATTTTAGAAATGTGGTTTTGCTACATTACAGATGTTTGACTTGAAACGAGTTGCTTAAACTTTCTAAGCCTCAGTTTCCTCATACCGGGAACAGGAATAAAAATATTTAATGTGTTATATCACTGTATGAGTAAATGAGATGTACATAAAGTTTTTAGTACAGTGTGTAGTGAGTACTGAATAAATGGTAGGTAATGGTTGTCACTATTCTAAGCTAAAGTGGTCGAAAGTAAAATCCACATCCCTCTGAGAATAATGAGCCAAGGGATGTACACAGAGGAGCATGGTTCAGTTCCTGAAGCCTCAGTGCTCACGTAGACTTAGAATTATTTTTCAAACAATTTCATGGTCTCTTGATTTTTCTAACAAAAGTAAAACAAACAAAGCAAATCAGGGCACAGAAATTTATACAGTGATAAATCTTCACTATTCCACAATAAGATTCATTGTGGTTTATGTACAGTATCCAAATTCTTCACATGGCTAGCTGCTCCAATTTTTAGCATCAGATTTACATACCATGGTGGCTCTACCCCAAACCACCACAGAGATGGTTTCAGACTCACAACCCGTGACCTTATTAAGGGTATAGAGTAATTTACCATCAATGTCAGTTTGTAATTGCAATCATCTTTTGCTGAAATGTATATACCTAATAGGTTTTCATGTTTATCAAGGAATATTCCCTAGAATAGCAAAGGTAGCACATTCTTAGAGAGATCAAATCTGGACGTTATACCTTATCTTCTTCTAAGTGATCAGAACATACCATCAGTGCTTCTTGTTTTAGATTAAAAGATAACCACAGGAAAAAACAAATGCCATAATTTCAAAACAAATGCTATCATCAGACTTCTCACACAAAATCTTACACGGACATTTCCCTTCTGGCAGCTCTCTTGTGTGGCTTTCCTACTTGGGGTGACTAAGAGGTCTAGCATCCTTCCATCTAGTTGCTTAGCTGTCCTGTAGGGCCTCAAAGACTTCTTCTGGGTCCTCTCTACTCAGCCTATGATAAACAGAGGAGAGGAGAAGGGAGGGGAAAGGGAAGAAACGAGGGCGAGTGAAAGGTCAGATGGTAATTTTATGGCCACATCTGGAAGTAGCATGAAGTTCCCCTGCCTGTATTGCACTAGTTAGGACCAAGTCACATGCCCATGCCTAACTTTAAGGGAAATTGGAAAAATACAGTTAACTACGTCCAAGAAGAAAATAAAATAGTTTGCTGAACATACAGCACTGTTTCTCTCTCAGTGCTTCTCTGGTTGGGTAGGAAAATTGTTGAGTTTTTGGATTTTTGTTCTATTTTGGCTTTTAGATAGCACTTTAAAAAAAGAGATGCCTTTTATATGAATATGTACATGTATGTCTGTGTGTGTGTATGTACAATGACTAACTCTGAGAAGCAAGCTGAGTTAACTCTTTGTCATTTATGTATGCCCTTCTTCCGTACTCCCTCCCAAGAAACCAGGTCTCTCATATTTGAGAGAATTTTGAAAAGATGTAAGGATAAACTCCACCCAAGGAAAACCTATCAGAAACTGTAGTGTATATCAGTGAGAGATACAATCTTGAAAAGGAGGGCTCCAAGTCACAACCAAGTCACTCAAACATTACTAGGATGGACAGAAAAGAAACTTCTCAAAATTTCCACATAATCAGTGTACAAACATACACTTTAACAAATCTCTGTCAAAACAAGATTTTTATTCTGTACTTATCCTTTGATATTGATATTTTTGCATTATTCTCTGTTATATTCTATTCTTAGCCAATGAGCCTACACTATGTGATGGGATAATTTCTGGAATGATTGCTAAAACCTAATCTCTTTGCATATGTCTCTGTAAGCTTTCAGGACAAGTAGAGCTCCAGGAACACTGGGAACATGACCACTTTCCCAAATGTCATGTCAGAGAATAATAGAACTTGAAGGTAGAACACTTAGAAGTTTAATAGTATTTTTCCCAAAGTCCACCTTATGAGGGTCCTGTGATACCTGTCTTCACACACACACATTTCCACTTACGTGGTGTCTATAATTCATCTACAGATAATCATATGGCACTGAGTATCTGTGAATACCACATATAAAATGAAGAGTTGGAAACCCAACTTTGTTTAGGTTTCAGAGGTATTAAGGATAAACAGAAACTATTAAAAACATACTTTGGAGAGAATGAGGACCAGGTTTTAATCACTCTTTCCATACTGGACAAACAAAGTTTTCACTCAATCATATATTTTCTAATTAGTGATTTGTAAAGCCTCTCAGACTTAGACATTGATTTGCTATTCATTTTATTATATTCTTGTGGATTTATTTATTGAAATAATATTCAATTACAGAAGTTATAAAACATCAATTATAATTATGAAGAGGAGTATAAAGTTATTCACAAAATATACACCTAATATAAGAAGCTTAACAATTAGATTAGACTTGAACTTGTAATTTAATTGTTCAACTGTGGTATATATAATACTTTCTTGAGATACTTTTGTTATTTTATGCAGGCTTCAGTCTCTAATCTTTTCAAAATTCAACAATCCAATAAATTTGGGAGATGTGAAGCTTGACTTTCTGAAGTTAAAACTGTATCAGTTCATTGGAGATGAGGTACATTTGAGATTACTCCCTAAATGTTTGGAATAAGATGAACTCATTTCAAATGAAAAGAACTCAGCTCAGGAAAATGAACTATTTATCCAAAAACTCAAGGACCACAGGATGGTATCAAAGGCTAGTTTTCTGTCAGCGCAAAACCAGATTCTCATGTGTAGATTGTTTACTCAGGCTCTGATAATTGGGTTCTTCCCCATTGTTGAAACAAGCTAGTAGTTTGTTCATTCATTCAGTAAACATTTACTGAGTACAGTTACTTGCCAGGGAGTGTGTTAAGTGTCAGAAATACACAGAATAAACAGAATACTATAAAAGCCCAAAGGCAGGGGTACAAATGGAGATGAAGTGGCCATAAAGCCTATTTTGAGGTTTTGGCATCTCAAGCTATCTGACCATAAGCCAAATAATCAGGAATTCCAATCTTGACCTCTCTCTCTACGCTATGGTGGTCTGGGAGAATTCCCAGGCAAACCTAGCTCTTTCTTAGAGGTTTAAAATGTGGCAATAGTGGAATTTCCCAGCACCCCTGAGTCTAAAAACAGACGTCCCCATGTCACTTCACAGATCAGATATTTTCCATGGCTCCCTATCAAGATTGAAGCCCAAACTCAATGGCATGGTTTTGAAGATGCCTAATTATCTGACCTTAAACTCATCTCATAATAAGATATAATTCATATCCCCATCTTCACTTCTGAAATAGTCCTCACATTTTATAACCTTTCTCTTTGCTTACTTTCAATCTGAAACACCTTTCCATATTTGTCTTATTGCTGTGATCTGAATAATTGTGTCCCCAGCCTCACCCCACCAAATCTATATGTTGAAACCTAACCCCCAAGGTAATGCTAGTAACAGGTGGGGTTTTGAGGAGGTGATTAAATCATTACTGCCTCTCCTCATGAATGGGATTAGTGCTCTTGTAAAAGAGGCCCCAAGGAGCTGCTCTGTGCCCCTTCCACCATGTGAGGACAAAACAAGAAAGTGCCACCTATGAAAAACCTGGTGCTCATCAGACATGGACTCTGCTGGTGCCTTGATCTAAGACTTTCCAGCCTCCAGGACCGTGAGAATTTCTGTGGTTTATAAGTTACCCAGTTTATGGTATTTTGTTACAGCAGTCCTAGCAGACTAAGACTTAATAACCTAGCTAATCTTCACTTCTTACCTCAGAATATTTCAGAAAAGTTTCTTATTCCTCTCCAATAAAAATGTCTTCTTCCATACTTCTGTGACAAACTGACCTCTGTGACTGAATTCTACCTTGTGCAGTAGTTAGTTGTTTACCTGTCTGTTTCCCGTCCTCGTAACTGAGGACAGGGAAATGCATTATTGTATCTCAGTGTCTACCATGGTGCCCATTGCAGTGTTTGTGCAAGGTATGTGCTCAACAAATGCACATCAATTTTAATCGTTCTGTGTTTTCCTTCCCCAGAGTCAGTACTGAAACTTTCCAGAAGAAAGTCGACTCGAGTCCTGCCTACGATTTAGCTACCACTTTTCTTGAAGTGGCCTCCACACTTCTTCCACTTTTCCCCTTCATACTTTTGCTCTTCCTTTGTCCATCCACCAAACCAACCTAACAACTTCCTATCATGGAAGTTGCATCCATCTGCCTATCTCTTCCTCATATTCTCAAGCCCATACAAGCCCATCAATGTAAGGATCCAGCTGGTATAAGATCATAAAAAGTGGATGGGCCCAACTGGAGACATTATACACACATGAAAGAAAACAGGTTATATATTTTTTAAATTGTCAGAGTACTGTAGGCTGCCAGTTATTATGGTACCACTACAACATAAGGTAAGACACTATTCTGACAATTCACTGAATTTCTCCATTCTCTACCCATTTGTTTGCATTCTTCCCTCTATCTAGAATACTTCCAGATTTATCTATTAAATCCCTCTCTTCTTTAAAGCCTGGAGCCAATGTTACTTCCTCCTTGAAATATCTCCAATCCTCCAGGTAAAATTTATATTTTTTTCCCCAAATTCCTGTGGCACTTTTTAACAACTCTAGTGAACCACTCATCAGCACTTACCTCACACGGGTACTATGAATGTATTATCAGCCTTGTCTTACTAACGTTGTCATTGTCTACCGCGCCCAGCACAGGACCTTGCACACATAAACTCTCAATTTGAATTGTTGAATTAAATAAACACCTCTTCTATACCTACTCTGAGCAGTAGCAACCAGGTTCTTGGCCTAAATTCCACAAGGCTGGTTTCTGAAGAGCAAATTGTGGATGGGAAAATCTATGCTGTAAATGATTAAGTAATGGTTCCTGGCTCCACTGGAAGAACAGTGGCAGCATCAAGGTCAGAAGTCTTATCGTTGACAACAGATGACCCCTACCATATTGCCTTAGACACGGGCGCTGTAACCAATGTGTGTATATACTATTCCAAACTCTCCAAGAGAACAGAGAGGCATTATAATAGATGAAAACACTCTTGATATTGAACTTATTTATAGTTTTTGGAGAAGAGAGAGGCAGTTTGATGAGTGTGCTGTTAAAACTCTAGGAACTTGGCAGCAGTCAGTGTACAGGAATTCCCCCTGCTCTGCATTTTTTAACACTGCTGTGATTTGTAGACATCACTGTTTAATGAAGCACACAGCTGTGTAAGAAGAGCAGGAGGTGGAGTTTGGCAATGAAGGGCCAGCAGGAAATCTGGCAACCCATGTCATCTGGAATTTCCCTGACTCTGTTGAGTCACCCCTCCTTCCATCACCCTCCTCTAGCTCAACCTTCAGGCACTCTCCGAGATGACCATTTTGATCACATAAATAACCATGTAGAGAAATTGCAGTATAAGTCATGCACTTTAAAGCATCTTTAGCAAGTATATTTTTGTGAACTAGAGTTGGACAAACCAGCAAGATAAAATAAGAAATGATCCAAAACTTCAACTAAAGCAGTAATGGAAACATTGAGGGAAGCTAAAAAAAAATCTATTTGGTTAACATTATAAATTAAGTATTTTAATTCAATTATCCCTGTCCTTTTCTATTTTAATTGCTAACATGTTTCCAAAGCAGGCATCTGAAAGCTGAGAGGTGTCCTGTAAAGCTGAGTTTTGTGGCTGAGTTCAAATTCTAGCTCAGTCATATATGGATTATAAGATTCAGGCAAGTTATTTTGCCTCTTTCAGCTATATTTTCCTCTTCTACAACAGGGAGATAATAATATCTATCCCCTAGGCCTGTTAGGAGGGTTACCTGACAAACTATACTTACAAGGGACACAGTGAAGGTATGTTTTTTCTTTTCCTTTTCTCTCCCCATGCCTTTCCCTAACACATACACAGACTTCTATGATTTAATAGTATAGTCTAAGTCTAGTGAAACATGGGCCATTTTTGAAAACATAACAAACTCAAATAAGTACTTAACATCTGGAGTGTCACACAACACCCTGTTTTTGCTATTACTAAGCAAATGATACGGTTACAATGTCTTGAAATAACTGAAAGCATTTATTGATAAATATGTTTATTCATTTATAAAATATTCCTATAAAGTGTAAGCAAGGCAATGCATGTCCATCTTATGTATGGAGAAAAAGTGAGCAAAGGTTAAGTTGTATAACGCATCTTCAAAGGAGAACTACAATCATGAGTTATATCATCCCTCACTGTAGCTTATCCATATTGTATTGTCTCCCATGTATGACTCCTAAAGTGTCCTCTTAGGAATTACAAATCAGAGAACAGGACTAATGATCTGCAGAAACACTTATTAAGGACAGCATAAATGTAAAAAGCAAGTGTAATTCTTTTTTTGTTTTTTTATTTTTTGAAACCGAGTCTTGCTCTGTTGCCCAGACTGGAGTGCAGTGGCACAATTGTAATTCTTTAAAAAAGCAAATAAAGAAAGTTCTCTTCACTACATTTTCCATTAAGAATAAATAACATAAAGCTGTCTTAAATATAGACAAATTTAAAATAAAAATAAAGACAAATTAAAATTGTAATAGTATACTTCATTTTCAGATTTTGGGCTCCATAGTGGAAAAATAAAAGAAAAAAATCATAAATAGGACAACAGAATAATGAAGGGATTAGGCAGAAAAATAACCTTGATGTTTGTTAAAGTTCTGTGAAGGAAAGCTCTAACAAATTTATTAATTCAACTCTTATGGAAAAAAAAAGGCTATTTAGATTCAGAATAGAAAACCATCATAATAATTTGTTCTAAAAGCAAATTTAAAATCATACCAAAAGGGGAAAATAGTAATTTATTTCATATTATATCTTCCTTGTTCTCAAAAAAGCTGAGCAATAGTTACATACAAAAATTCATATTTCAGCTGAGGCGTACGTTTAAATGATGTAAAAGAAAAATAATATACCATAAGATAATGTATTAAAAGTGAGATGATGAGATAAAACAGCAAACAAGGATGAATCTTCATAACTATATGGGGATAATACTGAGACATACCATAGTAAAATACGTTCCAGGTATATAAGAGGATTGCTTTTGGTGGAGGCTGTGAAAAAACAAATGGACACTCTAAAATTTCTCGAACACAATGTGAAGGTTCTTTAGTGTTCTAGCAGTGTCTCTGAGCAGTGAAGCAACGCATGGGGATAAAGAAGTCTAAGAGGCGTAATCCTATTTTAAGTACTATAAAAAATGAAATTTTTCCTTCCTTTGCATATTATTTTTTCTTAGCAGTTTAGGCGATGTTCATTATAGATTTTAGTAGAATGGTGGATAATGACAGAATTACTGAATGAAATCTGTGTCTCTGAGTTCCAGGTGGGTTTAGGGGTTCAAGACCTTGCCCAGTCTACTCTTAAAAGCACCCATGCATGTGCTTCCCTTTATAACTTGTTCATTCGTGGTCAGTAAATACGCTTTACAGATCTATTTATGTCAGGTACCACCAGCCACTTTGGCATGCCATCTCTCAGTAAGGACATGTCATTAGAGGTTTTCCTCAGAAATTAGATGCATCCATTCCAGAGAAGAAATTGATCTACCAAATTAAATACTGCTGTATGCCAACCATACAGTTCGGGTTTCAGCACAACCTGTATAAATGACTGAACCAAAAATCAGGCTGTAGCTAACAAACAAATGAGAAAACAGAAAGATAGATTGTGGTTTCTTTTAAACTGTTGTTCACAAAACAACAGGTTGATTTCCTTAAGTCCATGTATTTCTCATGACTGCTACTACTGGCAGAGACATTGTTTGCTGAAACTGGTTCCAAGTTTGAAGTTAAAAGATTGTACAAATTGAATTCAGTGTTAGTAAATGATTTTTAAGCTGTAGATATTGTCAAGACTGCTTTAAAAGATGATTTTTCACTCTGCCGATTGAGATCATGACAACAATTTAGTGGGCCACAGCCAGCTTAAGAAAATAAAGAAGGAACGAAAAAAACATAGATGACCCTGAAATGGAATAAAATGCAATGGAACAACATGGAATATATCAGATTTCACTGCATGTAATATGAACAAGTAGTGTTTCATGAATTTTTAGGTTTCCCCTTATAGATATAGATATTTGCATTTCTTTGTGTATGTATGTACACAATGCACAATGCCACATAAACAGTACTTTTATTATAGCCAGTAGTCAAAAATATTGGAAAGCCACTCTAAAATATAATTAAGGTCTATTTTAAATTAACAAGGAGTATACATAAGTAACTTTTTTAAGTTCTAAATTTAGGCAATACATTTGCCTTATTGATGTTTAATTTATTGTATTTGTGGTTATAATAGTTATGATGTTAGTATTAATATTTAGAATAATATTGTTTTTTTTAAGTAATCATTTTCTAGGATAATAATCTAATTTTTAAATTGGCAGCATTCTGCTTTGGAAGGTTTTACTGTGAATATGTAAAACAGCAAAAAATTGATTATGCTATAGACATAAATATGTCCTTATCCTCTGACACAGCAAACATGTCTGGGAATATCTCCAAAAGAAAATTTGTAAAACAACAAAAAATGTACAAATGTATACAGAAGATGACTATAGATTTTTTTAATAATAGCGAAGAGTATATAATTCACCTAAAATTCAACGTAAAAGTTTGGGTTTATGATATTCTGGCAAATCTACATACTACAATATTATATACAGTAATTAAAATGATTACTCTGTGGCAAATTCAGCAAAATGAATATACAATCCATTTAAGTAATATAATTTTATCAGTACTGTGATTACAGATATGCAAATATTATGCAAGCATGTAGCAAGATTTTGGAAAGGAACAGGAAAACAGAAATGCTTAATTTGCTGAAGTGATAAAATAGTAGAGATTTTTAAAAAAAATTCCTTTTTTAGATAGTATTATCATAAAACTGTACTATTAAAAATGATCATGTCTTAGTATGGTTCTAAGATGCAACCCGTGTTGACAACAATTAGCAAAGCTAAAATGCTTCATCTGTATATATACTGCTAAAATCTTATGAAAGCGAACTAGCAAAAGAACACTTTTAAGGAACCATAACAAAATAAAGCAAGACCTGTTACACAGTTTGGGGGTCTTTCAGCGTGTAGGAGAAATTATATAAAATACTGAAGATTGTTTCTCCTGCATTTGGATTGCCTATTTGGACTCTCCATTGAAGTGTCAGAAATAGAGTCAGAACCACTCTTGCCCTAGGCAATGTTACAAGTCCTCTCTGTGGCCCTCCCTTATCTATCAAACAAAGCTGGCCATAACCTGTGTCCCTTGGTCTTAGAGTTTTAAATTTGCCTAGTTGATACATAGGATATAGCAAATTCTGAGTCTGATTTATTGGTACTGGTTGGAAAAAACGTTTCCCTGCATGAGATGTATTGCTGGATGTCACAAGATGCAGAGAGCCCACGACAGAAGATGGGAAGAGTCTCCAAGGGAAAAAACAGAATTAAGAAGTAAGTTCACGGCCGGGCATGGTGTCTCACACCTGTAATCCCAGCACTTTGGGAGGCTGAGGCCAGTGGATCACAAAGTCAGGTGTTCGAGACCAGCCTGGCCAACATGGTGAAACCCTATCTCTACTAAAAATACAAAAATTAGCCAGGTGTCGTGGTGGGCACCTGTAATCCCGCTACTCGAGAGGCTGAGGCAGGAGAATCATGTGAACCCAGGAAGCGGAGGTTGCAGTGAGCTGAGATCCTGCCACTGTACTCCAGCCTGAGTGACAGAGCAAGACTCCATCTCACAAAAAAAAAAAAGAAAAAAAAAAAAAAAAAAAAAGAAGAAGTTCACAACAGAATGGCAAGCTGATTTCTCTTTTTTTCTAAAATAATGTTTACCGTAATTGTTATACTGTGTAACAACTGTTTGTATTTGTGGGGGAGGGTGGGCTGATGGGGCTGAAATCAGGGGGCAATTATAAATTAATACGGTGTGATATAGAGATTTTCTCCATATTTAAAATGCACAATTCAAAGCAGAGTGGGAGAATTCTAAACTTTGTTAGACACAGTATCTGCATGGACACTACAGAATTAATGAATTTTTCCTTAATTTGTAAATCAGGTCAACATTAGCCTTCTTTATGGCTATCCCAGTCCCTGAAGTGTCACAGTTACTGTTAAAGGGCTGCTGGCATTGTGAATTCACAGTAGACTGATACTTTCTCCCTCATATAATAAGCAGTTGAAAGTGGCAAATGACCTCCTTTCAGGTCTAAGCCAGTGTTCCTTTCTACCTTTTGACATACAAAAAATCTCCAACACACCTGGAGAAGTCAGTGTACACCTTGAGAATATTTTTCTTTATCAAGGTTCTTGAAAACAACAGATTCCTTTAAAATTTTCTAAATATAAATGTACATCTTACAATAACTAAGTTCTTTAAAACTCCATATGCTCTCTCATTGACTGGAGGTTCTGATCTGGGATGGGAGGCGTGCACTGTCTAGGTGAGATGACTGCTTTGCACTCAGGAGCAACTTCAGGCATCATAAGGATGTGTTTTAGGTATTACCAACCATAAGCTAAATAATCATGAATAAAAGGAATTGAATAAGAATGAAAAGAAAAATAAAAGAAAGAAATGAATAAGAATGAAAAGAATAGAATAAGAATTGAAAGCATTGAAATTAAGAAAAAACTCAGTTACTCATTACTTACTGTATGCTAAATACTGGGCATTATCTCATTTAGACCTTATAATAGTCCTATAGGGTAGATCCTATTACTATCCCCATTTTACATATGAGGAGACTGAGGCTCAGAATGGTTAGGCAATTTGCCTGTAAGACACATTCAGTAAGGGGAGCTGAGGCCATACTCATTCTAATACAAAGTCTAAGCCCTTGAGTCTACACTATACAGCTTCTCAGATAGCTTGAGCACTGAAAAACCTGGGTTGTTAGTTGCTAAATTAGGTTTTTAATGATGACATGTTATTTATAAAAATATTATATATATGTAAAAAATATTGAGGAAAATCATACATCTGGGTAAATGTAAATTTAAAAATCATAGCACTTTACAAATATTTGGAACACTAGGTTTCTGTGATTTTAATGTTTCTCAAGGAGAAAGGAAGTGATAAACCAACTGTAGGAATTTTTCTAGCTGGCTAGCCAGATATACAGGAATTTCCAAAATTTTCATAGATGAGAGATTTTAGCCTATTTTATTCATTTTATTCCTTCAAATCTTTTTAAAAGCATTTTCTAGTGGCCAACACTCTTTGCCAAGCTCTAAGGAAACAAAATTCAGTGAGAGTATCCGAATTGTGAAAAATTATATACAATTTAAAAGAATGCAGGTAACCTATTCTGTTGAGGAATATTTATTGAGAGACTATTCTGTGCTGAGCACTGTGCTAGGCCCTGAGGAAATAAAGCTCTGAATAAAAGAACCTTGTCCTTCCTTAAATTTATAGCCTAGTCACGAGACATACATTAACCAAGCACAGAAGTTGCTCTCAGAGAACTTTGACAATTGCATGAAGAAAAAAACGGAGGGTACAATGAAAGCAGGTATTAAGGGAATCTAAGCCTGATTCGAAGGTATGTTTCCCTGAGATCCTGACATTTACAGTGAGATCTGAACAATAGGTAGATACTATTTAAGTGGTGGGCTGTCTAGAAAGCTGGAGAAACTACTAAGTAAGCTATGGGTGGCTTCACAAGGGAAGTAATGAAAATTGAGACTTGAAAATTTAATTCAGTATTACCATGTAGAGAACCAGGAAAAAAACATTCTGGGAAGAAAAACAGCATAAACCAACATCACCTTACTACTCAACCTTTTAGGTTGGAGCAGGACAGCCACACACATATATACACACTATTGCATACAGGAAATTGTACTTTTCTCCCACCATTGTAGCTCTTATCATCTAGCCTATTGCACAGGGCTAGCCTCAAGTGTAGGTAATATCCAGTTAGTAAGTGGAAACAGGATATGTATAGCTTAGTTGTCCAAATGTGATGTGAACCCAAAGAAATGTTCTCTGGCACAGGGAACAACAAAGTGTCCTTAATTCACACTAAAGTGTAAGTGATTACTATAGAGTCCCTTCTAGGAAGTGAATTTTTATTAGAGAACTTGAGGCTATCTCACTGACTGTACACTCTCCATCAGAGGCCAGGTTGAGGTTGCGTAGAGTATGGCGGTCTGGTGTGGTAGAGACTTGTGTTTTGGCCTCAGTTTTCTCAACAATTCCCTGTATAACTCTGAATAAGTCATGATCACTTTCTTAGTTTCCATTTCCTTGTCTTTAGAAAAAAAGATACAAATGAAAGTGCTCTAAATTCTCCTATAGAATATGGACAACGCCGTGACCAAAATATGGGGTGTTAGTGCACTTTCTGACTGTTCTCTGTATTAGTATGTAAGGATCTGAATTTAGAAAACTGCTTTTATTTAAAGTTCTAATGACTCTGCCTTCTACTTTTTCTTTCAATCTCATCTTCTGCAAACCCTACTCAAACTGGCAGCCACCTGCCTTTTCTTTTCTTTTTCAATAGGAAGACCTATGAATTGGGTCCCTAGAAAATAGCAGCAGGGAGAGAGGGAGTAGGTCTTTCTTTCCGTTCGATAGGGCGGGGGGAGGGAGCGCGTGGGCGGGAGGGGAGGAGGGAGGGAAGGATCGGCAGAAGGGAGGAAGGCGGGAGGAAGGCGGAAGGAGGAGGAAGGAGGGGGTGCGGGTAGCGGGTGGAGCCAGGAGTTGAGGTAGGCGGGAGGGTAGGGCGGGGCGGAGTAGGGATTCGTCTCTTTGGTCAAATGAGGGCTTCAGCGTCGAGAAACGGGAGGCGGTAATATCCTTTTTCTGTTGTTTGCTTTCTGTTCTCTTTTTCGGTCTTTCTTTCTGCTTTCTTTCTTGTATTTTTTTTCCTTAGATTTCCCCCCCTCTCTCTCTCGTCCTCATCTCTCTCTCTTTCTTTCTTTCTTTCTTTCTTTCTTTCTTTCTTTCTTTCTTTCTTTCTTTCTACACACACACACACACACACACACACACACACACACACACACACATTTTACATGGGTTCTTACTCTGTCACCCAGGCTGGAGTGCAGTGGCACGATCTTGGCTCACTACAATCTCCACCTCCCAGTCTCCTCCTGCCTCAGCCTCCTGAGTACCTGGGACTACAGGTGCATGCCACCACGACCAGCTAATTTTTCTATTTTTAATAGAGATGGGGTTTCACTATTTTGCTCAGGCTGGTCCCAAACCCCTGAGCTCAAGAAATCCACTGGCCTTGACCTCCCAAAGTGCTGGGGTTACAGGCGTGAGACACCGTGCCCGGCCTGAGAGAAGTTTGTGAACATGGAGTGGCCTTTGTAGTTAGCCCTGATCCCAGTTCTGATTGCACCACTCATCAGCTGGCTGGGAGCAAGTTCCTTAACCTAGTCTAGTTTTTCTGATCTGCAAAATGGAAATGACAATGGCACCTACCTTGCAGATTCAAGAGGATTAAATGTGATAATACACATGAGGTACATTGCACAATGCCTGGCACACATTGCCTGAGTCAGTGCCTACAACCTGTTGTTCATGATGTGAATTTACTAGTTTCTTGGTATTCTTTATACATATATTATTTCCAATCATATCAATGGTGCTTTAAGATAAAATTTATTTCAGCCACTTTACAGAAGCAGAAAAGGAGCATGAAAGAGGTTTATGTTTCCCAAGATCACATTTTATACGACAGAGGTAGGACTCAAATCCATGTCTGTACTTTTTGCTCTGCTCAATCCTGAATAATTACATTTCTAAAAACAGTGTAGCATCCATGGTAACCTTCTGTGCTGCTCAACCTCAACTTTCCCCTCTGGCTCTTTCCTGTGACTTGTGCCCTGCTCATTATACCCTTGGCAGGGCCCAGGCTGGTTTCCTTGGGACCCAGGCAGGAGAGGAAACATTTAGAATGCACCACAGGCAGAGTCCTACTTATCTTCCGAATGAGTAAAGAATTTCAGGCTGTAGGGAAGAGGTGATTTACCAATCAAACCTCCTCTTCTACAAGTCAAGAAACAATGGTGAGATAATCTATGACAGCAAGGAAAAAGCTCCCTAATACCCTAAATCCCAGAGAAGTCCCTGGAGGGTTTCAAATTTGAATCATTTTGGCTTAGAAGGAAGTTAGTTTCAAATGAACCTTTGGAAAGTTGAGATTCATTGTCAATAAATCTTCCCTGCAGTTTCTGTCTGATGTTTCACATTCAGTTAAAACCTTTAATTCCCTCAGGAAAGCTACAAAAACAAGAAGAGCCCCACTAGAAGCTTAGTCATTAACCCACCAAAGCAGCTCCAGAACCAGAAAACCCCCAAGGGCCAATTCAGTAGGACCCAGACTGTGGTACAGGCCTCCAGGGCTAGTGTTAAGAATCATCTGGCCAACTCAGTAATACTGGGGATGTCTCAGGTTCCCTAAGATAATGCATTTGCCCTCAGGAATTTCAAACTTGCAGACAAGGTACACATTTAATTAATTTATTAAGGTAAATCATGTATGTGGTGTTCATCTACATGGAAAAAGAAGAAAAAGGAAGAAAAGATTAGAAACAAAGAGAGGTCCTACAGATTTGAAGAACACACTCAACTAATTGTACTTAACATGACCACGGGCCAGGTACTATCACCTCTGCTTCAAAAAATAGGAAAGTACAGAGACAATGAGGAATCCATCCCAGGTCACTTATCTAGTAAATGATAGAAAAGGAATGGAGCGCCACATCAGAAAATTTAACTCTAGGCCTCTTTGCACTGGACCATGTAAATTTTTGAACTTTCCCCCCCATTTTCTGTTGGAGTAAACATGATCCAAATAGTTATTCTTTTGTATTCCTCTCACATTTCCTGCTGAAATTAAAAATTACATATATATATATATATATATATATATATATATATATCTCCTCATATTACTGCAAATCAGTTCTCATACACCCTTATCTCCAGCTTCCTGAAATGTGGCTTCCGATATTCAGTTAGACTTTGCCTTGGTTTGTTGTTCATGTTTGGATGCCTCACTTAAATTACTACTGTAATCCCTTCTCTGGAAGACTCACTCCTTCATTTATTGTGATACTTAGAAATATGCAGAAATGAATTTTCATAGCCTTCACATCTTCACAGAAACAGACTAATTCTTAATTCCCTTTCATTAGAGATAACTCTTGAGGATCAAGTACTGGAGTTGTTATTAGTCCATTCTCAGGCTGCTATTAATCTGAGGCTGCTATTATATCTGAGACTGAGTAATTTATAAAGAAAAAAGGCTTTAATGGACTCACAGTTCCATGTGGCTGGGGAGGCCTCACAATCATGATGGAAGGTGAAGTAGGCACAATCTTCAGTTTCAAAGCCTATCTCTCATTTTAGAAAATTTGAAAACTAATATTAAATGATCCTTTCTAAAATCACATATCACAGATTTTCTGGTTTGGATGGGCCTTGGAGCACTTTTAACCAGGATTCATTAACATTGCTTTTGTGATATATTTACTTTAAAAGAGATTTGGGTGATATTAATATGATCCATACCTTTTTATGCTCCTAGCATGGTATGTTGTGATTATTACCATCCCATCCCAAACATATTCCTAAAATATCCCTTGAATATTCAGAGGATGTAAAAGAACTCATTATCTTAACTTCAGAAGTGGGGAAGTCAGCACTACTAGACACTCCTGTTTCCAGTGCTCTATGTACCAACTGTTCATTAGAGCACATCGGTATTAAGATCAAAATGGAAAGTTTACCCTGCCCACATCAAGGGACATAAAGACATGTTATTGTGTTATAACTACCCAGCAGTAATTCCCATTAATCTCTGATCCTGAATGGTGATGCCACATTTCAGCCATGATACGCATCTACCTACCTACCTCATGTTAGAGTTCCAGCATTTGCAACTAGGAAATTACCATGTACTTTATTTCCCTTCTTCATGTGGGCTTCCATTTCTCATGTAATTTTGGGATATTAATAAGTACTTGAGCAGTAGTACAATAGTGAGAAACAAATAAGATGGAGTACACGGAAGCACCAAATACTGGGCCAGATCTAGGGTAAGGTATTCAGTAGGTGTTTGTTGAAACGGAATCTATGAATGATGGCACCACTTTTTCATAATGCTTATATTACTTAAGATTGAGCTGTACCAGAAAACCATCCTGCTGGCTTTTGCTCTCATCACAATGCTGCCCTACAGCTGCTGTTTAACAACCTCAGCTGGAAAAATCAAAAGAATCATCTTTAGGAGCCTCTGGGAAGGCATTTAACCTCAAGTTATTGCACAACCTGTTGATCCACCTTTTATCAAAGCTCACTCCAGACACTTCAAATGTCCAAGCAGATTAAGCAACTAAGACTTCTTAAAGGCACAAGGGGATTTATCCACTCAGCACTGCAGTCAGACAAGTGTTCCCCAGTCACCAAACCACATCAGCACACATAACTCTTTTGTTTCTAAAACAAGATACGGCCAAAGCTGAGATAAATTAAAATACATTTCTTTAGCAGTTAAAATCCATGTTGGTAAATATTTGTGTAAGGAATCATAACTCAAGCTTCATTAATGTTGAAATTTAAAATACGAATAATAGTTTCTTTTCCTTTTTTTCTTTGAGAACAAGCAAAAAATTTAAATTCTCTGTAATAACAGAAGTGACGTTAATCAAATCAGTGATGGTATCCATAAAGCTATGCCAAGATACCTAGATTTATAGTTTCATAAATGCTAGGATTTTAAAAAAATAAATATATTCGTGCCATTTTTACCAGATATTAACCTATGCTAATGAAGGGCAGGTAGATCCTACTTTCCTAGTCTTTAGTCATTCTGAATTTCTTATATCATTGTTGTGGATAAAACGACAGACAACTGGATGATGGACTGATGGTACTTGCATTCAGGCTCAATGTTTTAGAATCATTTGAATGCAGTCTCTAAGTTCCTCTCCAACTCCAAGACAGAATAGGAAAAATATGTCCAAACTTTTAATTTCTTATTGTTCCAATTTGACATGTGACAAGTTAATAAACTATTTTCTGGACACCATGCTAGCTTGTAGAATGTGGAGACTTGTACATGAAGAGCAATAACTTTTCAGTCAGGAGAAATCAGTGAATTTAAGTCACGTTAGTCTTGGGACCTGAGGCAAACCTCAACTTCTCTCTGTTTTAGTTTCTCCCTGAGTAAAATAAGGGTATTAAGAGCAACTTCAGAGGGTTACTGTGAGTGTGAAAATGAGGCAGTGAGTATGGAACACTGTGGACAGAGGAAATGCTCACTGTATTGTATGAAGGAAATAATTTACAGAAAAATTGATCTTTCTTTCCTACTTGATTGTCAGCTTTGTGAAAGGAGGAACCACGCTGGCCATTTCATCACTATGTGCCCGGGAGCTAACCGTGGTCAGCACTTGGTAGGCATTCAATACTAGTTTAACTCAATACACTTGCATTAATGTCTGTTATTCTGTTTTATACCAATAGAATTTCTGTGAGATAAGTATAATAGATACTATTCTTCCTATCATACACTGTCATTTCCACAATATTATAGCTCTGTATTTAAAAAGTAATGCCAATATTTAAAATATTGTGTAAAATATTATCTTGACCCGTAACTTAAATATTATGTAGCTGAAATACGATCAATAGGCTCTTATTTACAATGTGAAAAGCAATGTGCTAAATAATATGAGTGCTAGGATGTAATAAATTATTTATGTAACGTACTACATGCAGATACTCTTCTAAGAACATTACATGTTTCAGCATATTTAATCCTCACAAGACAGATCTTACTATTAGCCTATTTACAGATAGGCAATGTAAAGGAGTAATCTATCTATCCTCTCATGGCTAATTAAAAGGTAAAGCTTGACAGGTAACACAGACATTCTGGCTTTACAAAGGTATCATTACACTCTCCATTCCCCCTTTGAGAAATAACACATAGCTTGCCTTAAATAAAGGAATGATTGCCACCTCTAATTGAGGTGGAAGAAACTGAGAAAAATAAGAGAAAGGAAGGAATAAATAAGTAATTTTTGAATTTCTAGAGACATTCCAATGTAAACTTTTAAAAATTATTCACTCACATAAACAGACTAAAGGAGATAAATAGGATCCTACTAATTGATGGAGAAAAAAATCATTTGACAACATCCAATATCCATTTATGACCAAAAAGTCTCAGGAAACTGGGAGTATAGAAGAAATTTCTCAACTTGATATAGAACATCTACAAAAAACCTAAACCTGATGTGTAATGGTGAGAAACTGGATGTTTCTTAAAATGCTAAGAATGAGAACAAACCAAGGATGTCTTTTATCACCAGTCCTATTCAACATTGTCCTGGAAGCCCTAAATAGTGAAGTTAAATAATAAAATCATATTAAAATATACACATTGAGAAGAAATATATAAAACTGGTTTTATTCACAGACGACATGATTGTCTATATAGAAAATCCATGAGTCTTCAAGTACCTCCTGAAACTAATAAGCAACTATAACAAAGTCACAAAATACAAGGTTAATATACAGAAGTTGCTTTCCTATGTGTCAGCAACAAATAATTAAAAACGAAAATTTATAGAAATTTATAACAGAACTGAAAAAAGAGAAATATTTAGCTATAAATCCAACAAAACAGATACAAGATCTATATGCAGAAAACTATAAAACTGACAAAAAAATCAAGCAACATCTAAATAGATAGAGATATGTTTTGCATTGATGGGAGAGGAGACTCAATATTGTCTAGTTCCTCCCAACTTGATGTATACATTCAACACATTCCAAATTAAAATCCTGGAAGGTTATTTATTTATTTTTTGATATATTGGCAAACTGACTCTAAAGTTTAGGTGGAGAAAAAAATGATCTAGAATATCCAACACAATACTGAAAAAGAAAAAAATTAGAAGATTCATTCCACCTGGTTTCAAGTCATACTGTAAAGCTGCAGAAATCGAGACATTTGATATTGATGAAAGAATACACTTATAGATCAGCGAAACAGAATAGAAGGTTCAGATATATATACAGACCCATACAAATAACAACAACTGATCTTGGACAAAGAAGAAAAAGCAATTCAATGGAGAAGTAATAGACTTTTTTTCCCCCAAACAAATGGTGCTGAAACAATCGAGTGTCCATATGCAAAATAAACAAAAAAGAACCTAGACATATACTTTACATCTTCCACAAAAATTAACTTAAAATGGATCACAGAACTCAATGTAAAAATTAAAAGTATAAAGAAGGTCTGGAAGAAAATATGAGAAAAATCTGGACCGCTGAGTTTGATAATAAATTTTTAGATCAAATGTATAATCTCAGAAATAAAATAATTGGTAACTTAGACTTTACTAAAATTAAAACCTTTTGCTTTATGAAGGAAACTGTTAAGAAGGAAACTGTTAAGAGACTAAAAAAACAAGCTTCAGGCTGGGGAAAAGTATTTGCAAAACACGTATCTGATGAAGGGCTTACATCCAAAATATACAATGAACTCTTAAAATTCAACAATTAGAAAATGTTTCAAAATGGGCAAAAGATTGTAACAGACACCTTAACAAAGTACATACCAAGAAGGTGAAGAGGCGTATGAAGACATTTTCAACATAATTTGTCATAGGAAAATAAAACTTAAAACAATGAGCTATCACTATATACTTATTATAATGGCTAAAATATAAAAGACTGCCAAACAATTGCTGGTGAAGATATAGGACAAGAAGGTGGTGGGAATTCATTCATTGCTGGTGGGAATGCAAAATAGTATGTGTGTGCACTTTGGGAAGCAGTTTGACAGTTGTCTTACAGAGCCAAAAATGCCCTTACTATAAAAGATTCATCACTAATGTTTCTGGTTACCCAATTGATTTAAAACTTATATCTACACAAAAACACACACTGAAATGTTTACAGCAGTTTTATTCATAATTACCAAGAATTGGAAGCAAGCAAGATGTCTTTCAGCTGGTGAATAAATACATTGTGGTATAACCATACCATGGAATATTTTCAGCAGTAATAGTAAATGAGCTATCAAACCACGAAAAGATGCAGGTTAATCTTACATGCATACTGCCAAGTGAAAAAGCCAGTCTGAAAAGGCTACGTACCATATGATTCCAATTATATGACATTCTGGGAAAGGCAAAAATTATAAATAAGATAAAGTGATTAGTGGTTGTCTGGAACTTGGAGTTGGTGGCAGGGAAAGGATGAACAGATGAAGTACAGGAACTCAGGGCAGTGAAACTATTCTGTATGGTATATTAATGGTGGATACATGCCATTATGGGTTTATCAAGACCCACAGAACTGTATAGCACAGGTAATGAACCTTAATGTGTACAAATTAAAAACAAAATAAAATACCAAGGAGGTCGGGAAATCTTGGAATGGAATATAGAATGTGATAAAATATTCTCACTATATTACAAATATATGAAACAACTTCACTGAAGAAGTGGAAGGGAAGAGACACTAGCTTAAATAACTTTGAAATGAGTGGATCTACGAAATTTAGGTAAAATGAACCGAGTGAACTGCACATGAGCACTGTACTTTACTCGATAAACTTATTTTCCACAGGCTACATTTTAACAATTCTGGAACCACTATACATGTACACTGTGATAAAACAACTAAGTAAATGGATGATGCATGTATGAGAGCGAGGTTTTTCACTTTAATCTGGGGGGATACAGATAAACAAGGCAAAAAGTCTAGAATGATCCATGTGGTTGAATAAAAGTTGGAGAAACCAGTATAGGTACAGCTAGTTCCATACACAAATATTTATAGATAGGTGCATATACATGGGTCAGTATATACCCATATATTTCCTTGCTCTGTCAGCTAAGACAGCCCAGAAGCAGCAACACCCCAGCAGCAATGAGAAAACCTAATGTCCAGTTCTTGGTTTCTAAAACTATTCTCCAATAAAAGAAACCAGAGATCCTTGGATAAGTAGCTGCTTCTATGACTGAAACAGGATATATATAAGATGAGCCTGAAACATCTTGTACCACCACAAATTAAAGAAAAGCAAAAAAAAAAAAAAAAAAAAAAAAAAAAAAAAAAAAAAAAAAAAAAAAAAAAAAAATTAAAACCGTGCTCAAAATAATATGAGTATGTCAAAGGAACTAACTGAAAGAGCTTTCAATGACCAAAACTGGAGCAATAGAGCAAGGAAATAAAGTAGTATTTAATTATATTCCAAAGTATAACATAACTATCCATGAGTTTATAATGATATAAATAAATATTCAAATACATAAACAAAAGTGAGAAAAAAGATGTCTCCCATGCAGAAAAATTCCAAACAATTTATGTAGATATTCTACCCTCAAGAAGATAGAAAATAACTCTCCATTCTTAAAGAATAGGCTGTCAAGGTGGGCAGATCACCTGAGGAGTTCAAGACCAGCCTGGTCCAACATGATGAAACCCCATCTCTACTAAAAATACAAAAATTAGCTGGGTGTGGTGGTGAGTGCATGTAATCCCAGCTACTTAGGAGGCTGAGGTAGGAGAATCGCTTGAATGCAGGAGCTGGAGGTTGCAGTGAGCCAAGATCGCACCACTGCACTCCAGCCTGGGAGACAGAGAGAAACTCTGTCTCAAAAAATCAAACGAACAAACAAACAAACAAAAAAAAGGCTGTAAGTAGTGGCCTCCTTTCAAAGAATATGGCATGGAAAAAGAGGAAAAAAGAGTTAACTTCAAAGTGAAAAAAACCTGACAAACAAGACTCAGCCAGGTGATCAGCATCAACAGTGAAAATTGATGTTGATAGTATGTACTCTTAATGTAATGTGTTGAAAATGGCACTTTACCTGCATGGTCTTCCTCCTCAAAGAACATAACCCCAGGTTTATCATTAAAAAATGCAAATTCTAACTGAGGGGCATTCTATTAAATTTCTGAACAGCATACCTTAAGACAGTCAAGGTTACCAAAAGCACGAAAAGTATGAGAAAATATCACAGCCAAGGGGAAACTAAGGCAACATGATGGCTACATATAGTGTGGTATTCTGAATAGGGTCTTGGAACAGTAGAAGACATTTAGGTGAAACAAAGAAAATTTGAATAAAGCATGGACTTTAGTTAAAAAATAATGTATCACTATTAGTTCATTCATTGCGGCAAATATACCACAGTAATGTATGATGTTAGTGACAGGAAAAACTGGGTGTGGGTTATGTGGAAACTCCTTTGACTATCTTTCCAATTTTTCTGCAAATGTTATACTGTTCTAAGATTAAAAGCGTATTTAAAATGAGAAAACTATATTCAAAGGAAGTGAAGGATATACTATTGGGTTGATCTTAGTCAAATTTCTGTTCCACTCTTTAATATTCTGGAAGAAATAACACCAACATACTTTATTATGGTCCCTGGCACTCTGAGCTACACCTTTCTTAAACCTCAGACAGTCTAGATCATTTCATGTACAGCTTTTGAATGCATACGCATACAACAATATGGTCGCATAATAAAAGATAACACTAAAATGGTGTTGAGGTGTCAGAAACTGTTTTAAATCATCTTCATCTATTCACTCACTGGACCTCCAAACAACCCTGTGAGGTAGGTATGTATTATTTTTATTATCACCACCTACATTTTATAAATGAGACCACCAGGCACTGCGAGTTAATCGGCCCCAACTGTACATCTAATGATCAGAGAGCTATCATTTACTCTAAGTCCAGATTGTTTTATTTACCTCTACCTCTACTGCTTTCCATTTTACTATTCAAATAGGCAAAACATAAGGCCTAATTTCTACCATAATTTTCTGACCTTTCCATTCAATAACTCCTTTTTTTAGTATACAAAGCACTGCATGATTTGTAGAATAATTTGTTGGTTACTAGTGCAAAACCCTATTTGGATTTAGCTATTATCATTCCACAAATAAAGATTCAGGCTTCAGGTATTTTACCCAGCTTAATTCACACAGAAAAGCTGTCACACCTTGTTCTCTTCTCCCCTGGTTTTAATTAATGTGTATTTGGGGGTAAACATTTTGTTGGGTGCCTGTTCCTCAATCTGAAATCATTCTGCAGAATACGAATGTAGGGAAGAGTACCTAACCTTTAATGGATTCTTGCAAGTAATTGGAAGAATTAGTTTGAATTCTAAAATGTATATACTTTATAAATCACTTTATTTTCATTAATCACCTTTCCTTAAATGTAATAAGATATGAAATTCTGGAGTCAGAAGAACAGTCATCCTATCTATTTCCATTACTTTATTGATGAAGCCACATAATGAATAGATGCTTGAGATAAGATATAAGCCAAAGGTTGTGGGTAACAAGCACCTGTAACATAGTTTTCTCCTGAAAACGCTGATTTTTGTTTGAGGGGGTGCAGGCAGGAAAGGTTCAGATACGTCATTTTCTAAAGATTTTCATAATACTCGTCCACGTACAGGACATGACTCTCTTGTACGGGTGTTGAGACCATATTAAATAGATTCGAACACACTTGCTGCTGGCTGGCTCCACCATGATTTAATCCATGCTAGAGCTGCCTGAAGGAGATAGAAGAGACACGTTTTGCATGGGAGTTCAGTAAACAGATTGGCCACTTGTAGCTGTGAGCACCTTCCGGCAGGTCATTGCTTGCCGCATCTCAGTATCTTCACTTTTCACAGCTCTGGATTGTTACTGGATCAATTACTCTGTGATTATCCTGTTTCCCCTATTGCTCAATATTGTTCAGAGAGTCTTTTTCTCTCTCTCAAGTCCAAAAATAAAATGCATTTATATATAATTTTTATACTTACATTATTAAATAATGTAGAATTTATTTTCATTTGTGGAGTGAGGAAAGGCTATATTTTGTTCGCTGTGATTACTGCCTATTTTTAGCCTATTAATTGTAAGTTATGCCACACTACTTTTGGAATGAGGTGTAACACATAGTAAATAAAAGTGGTGAGGGAGGAAGGGGAAGGATGAAAAGGGGAAGAGAGGAAGAAGAAAAAAGGAAAGAAGACGAGATGGAAATAAAAAGACAGATAAAGGAAATAAGGGTTGAAAAGAAGAAACAAATGGTAGAACAGAGAGAAAGAGGAGAAAATAAGAAAAGAAAAAAGAAAGAAAACGAGGCATACATTCTCACACAAAATCTAAAGCTGTTTCAAAAGTATTTTGTATTTGTTCAAGTAAATGTCAAGTTCATATAGAAATAACTTTTAAAAAGAGAATACTGGTATGTAGAGATAAACTCAAGTAAGTTTGTTACATATTCAGTCCTGTCAGTGTTACCTCACAGTTGCTGTTTATCAATGAAATAATAGAGAGTGTTAGAAATAATGTTATTAACGTCAGATTATAGGTGCTTCCAAAAATGACAACCCATAGCAATAATATAAAAACATTGAATTGTGTCAGAAAGAAATGATGAAGAAATCTGTATTGCAATCCTGACATTAACAAGCTTAATCTTGAAACGCACACTTGCTTAAACATAATTGACTTGGGCAAGATGATCTATTTGAATGGTTCTAGGTATGATATTCTATGTTTCTATTAGTCACTTAATTTTTTTTTTCATTGGCCTATTTCTATAGTAAATAACAATGGAAACCACAACAGAAACAGACAACAGAAGAACAAAAGAGAATGGTCTTTAGAAGGAAACATGTAGTGCTATAGATACCAGAGGACTGTAATATAGACTCTTACACAGCTCGAGTGAGACGTATGCTTTTCTTTTACTGATAGGAACCCCAAAGCTTAAACAGGAAAACTGATTATTTAAAGCAGTGTTTCTTAACCAGAGGCACTTTTGGCCCCCAAAAAACATTTGGAAATATCTTGAGACATATGTGGTTGACACACCTTGGGAAGCAGAAGTGTCATATTGGCTTCTAATGCAAAGAGGCCAGAGATGCTCCTAAACACCTTAAAAATGCATATGACAGCTTCCCACAACAAAATACTGTTCAGTTCAAAATGTCAATTGCCCAGGTTGAGAAATCCTGAGTTGCCACACACAATCAGTTACCTTCTCCTTCCCTTCCTTTCCCTTCCCTTTCCTTCCCTTCCCTTCCCTTCCCTTCCCTTCCCTTCCCTTCCCTTCCCTTCCCTTCCCTTCCCTGTCCTCTCCTTCTTTTTTTTTTTTTCTTTCCCAATGGAGTCTCATTCTGTCGCTCAGGCTGGAGTACAGTGGTGTGATCTCAGCTCACTGCCATCTTCACCTCCCAGGTTGAAGAGATTCTCCTGCGTCAGCCTCCCGAGTAGCTGGGATTACAGGCGTGCACCAACATGGCCGGCTAATTTTTGTATTTTTAATAGAGACGGGGTTTCACCATGTTGGCCAGGATGGTCTCGAACTCCTGATCTCAGGTGATCTACCCGCCTCGGTCTCACAAAGTGCTGGGATTACAGGCATAAGCCACCGCACCGAGCCATAATCAGTTACCTTTCTAAATCTCTGGTAGTAATGAAGAAGTTTATATTGTTAAATATACTGTGAATAATTCAAATCACTCTATATCATGCTTGTTCTGGTGAAGCAGTTCCTGAGAGTGACAACTCCAGTTTTCTATTATGTAACACACTGGGTTCAAGAGTCCAGTCAAACAAGCATCTTCAGGACAAACTCCAAACATGTGGACATATGTTCCAAGTCTATTTGAAAAGGCAAAGTTCACAAAGAATGTAATGTGCCTCTAAAATAATCCAATAATGATCAGAAATTGCATGAATAGAAGGATTCTATAAAAATGAGTGATACCCACATTGAATTAGGAACAAAACAGCTAAGCATGTAAATAACAGGCCCAAATCATCATTCCTCATTTCCCCTTATTCTACCGGGGTTTGGGTTTTCCTTCTTGAGGCACTCAGTTCTTGAGCAGCCTTGTGTCACCTAGGACCAATTTAAATAAATGTGTCTATAGGAAGTTCTTCAGAATGTAGCTGTGGGGCAATCACAGAATGACAATGATTTCAGCAGATCCACGTAAGACCTCACTGACAACTGGAGAGACCACAGAATTTTAGAGCTAGAAAGAAAGTAGGAATTACTTGTTTTAACCAGCTCAAGTCTCAGACAAAGAAATCGATGTCCTGAGTTGGGAGGAGTAGGAGAATGTCTGGCTGAGTGCCAAACGCCAAGTTACTAGCAGGGCCAAGATCCTGGTCTCCTAAAGAGCCTGGACCTCATCAGCGTGAGAAGAGATGGAGACGTGCAGATTAAATAAGTCCATGTTATACCTCCCCTCTAGATTGTGTGTTGGGTTTTTCATATGTAGATGATTGTTCCCACCTAGTAGAAAGCATGATAGTACCTTCGACTGAAAAGGTTTACCAGGAGATCGGAAGTCTGAAAAGAAAAAGCAATTTTCCCAAGGCCACAAAACTAGCAAGTAGCTGAGTATGAATTTAAACCCATGTCATCTTATTCAAAGTCCAGAAATTTAATTGTTTGGGACGTTCAGGGTGGCAGGAGGAGGGGTGAGGTAGAGTGAAGGAGGCAAAAATATCCATTACCTTGGAGGTTAAAACCCCAAGGACTTTCCCCGTTAAGACACAATATATAAAAGTTCAGAAATCTGCCTCATTGTTCCCAATATTCACCCTCCTCTCTTGCCATTACCTGTCCTATAAAGTGACTAATGATATTTCAAGTGGACCATTCAGTATAAACGCTACTTTAGCAAAGAGATGAACTGCTGGAGTTTCCCAACAATTCAAGACAGAAACTCCTCTTATGTATGGCCTTAAGACATTTAAAAATGTATATCATAAACTGCCACAATGAGCAATAATCTAGGACACAGACCAATGTTACCCATCCTTTTTTTGAGTCATGATCCTTCTGAATATCTAATACAATTTCTATACTCAGAAAAATGAACATATTTGCACACAGTTTTGGCACACTCCCAATATACATGATTCATGAAAACCCCAATAGCTCATCAATGGACCCCAAATTCTTTAGGTGAAGAATCTTTGTTGTAGAACTAGTTCTGCAACGAAGTATGTGTATTGCCTTATACTTGTTAAATGAACCTCAGGGTCTCAGTTTTTCCACCTATAAGAAGGTAGATTTGGGCTGGGTGTGGTGGCTCACATCTGTAATCCTAACACTTTGGGAAGCAGGCAGATCACCAGAGGTCAGGAGTTTGAGACCAGTCTGACCAACATGGTGAAATCCCATCTCTACTTAAAAATACAAAAATTAGCTGGGCGGTATGACACATACCTGTATCCCCAGCTACTTGGGAGGCTGAGGCAGGAGAATCGCTTGAACCTGGGAAACGGAGGTTGCAGTGAGCCGGATCATGCCACTGCACTCCAGCCTGGGTGACAGAGTGAGACTCCGTCTCAAAAAAAAAAAAAAAAAAAAGAAAGAAAAGAAAAAAGGTAGATTTGAATGCTAGCCACTCTGTCATTCTATGTTGCTGATGGAATGAGAAGAGTATGGTGGAAGATATTCTAGGAGTCCCAAAATCCCATCTGTCACTGCTTTGTGTTGTGAATCAAGGAGTTTACTTCCCCTCTCTGGGACTTAGTCCCTGCCATTGTAAAGTGAGGAACGAATACAAGATGACCTGTAAATCATCTTTTGGGTCTAGTGTTTTGACGTTCTTAATTCAGGAAAGAATAAGGGGGTACAGGAAACAGCTTTAACTCCCTAATAAGCATGTAGAGATAGATTCACCTGCTATAAACAAAAATCCTGCCAGGACCTCTCCAGCGACCACTTACATAAACAACAACATACTTGCTCTTGGCTAGGTCCTACAGTGTGACTGGTGAAGTAGGATACTGTAACAGTGGATATCAGGTTTTTTTATCAGCTCCCTTACCAACCTTTGTGGCCATAAACCCCTGCAGCATTGACCCCTATCAGTAGCCACATCTTTACTAGCAAAAGGGTACAGCGATAAGAACTCAAGTGGATTTTGAGAGAGGATAGGTCAGGAAGTAGCCTCAGAGCCAGAGGAGACGAAACAGCTGTTTCTAGCACACAGAGGTATTGTGGTGAATAAGCTCAGTGTCAGAAGTGTGTGTGAACTGCATCCTCTTAAGCAACCAACTGTCTGTTTATAATCAAGGAGCTTTCCCCAGGCACTAAGGAAGGGGATAAATCTTTCTTATCTTAGGAAGGATTATATCCTGTACTCACATTCGCTCCTAACATTTCTGAATTTGTAAGACCTAGAAATGTGGAGATTTTGGTTAAATTTTATTTCACTTGGACATCTCAAGTTACTCATTTCTAAAATGGAGGAAGACAACATTATCTCTAAAGCATTTTATAATTTGAAGATTTTAATTTTCATGCATTTTCCTCAAAACCAATTTCTTTAAACTCAATCCCCCAACCCCAAAATCCTTTGAAGGAGACAAGTATTGAAGCTTATTTCTGGACTTTTTAATATAACCATTGCTTCCTTTCTCCTCTAACAGAATTACCAAGCTTTAATAGATGAGGCAAGTTGCTAGTTTTTTTTTTTTTTTCTTTCAGATCACATTACTTTGAGAGCTTCTTTGAAATGAAAGGGAAATAAAGAGCCATAACATAGTCTAGTCTTGACAGATGTCCTTCCAAAGGATCTCCAATTGATTGCTTCACAGTTTTTATGTTCATTCAGTTATTTAACAGGTATTATCGGACACCTGCTACATTTCAGAAAACTGTAAATAAGACATTATTTCTTCTCTCAAGATGTTTATGGTAGAGCAGAAGACAGTGAGGGTAACAATACAATACTCATGGTTTCTCTACCATCTTATATTAGAATTAGAAGTCATTTTAAAGGGCACGTTGTCCAGTCACCCCTTTGAAGCTTGGTATTTCCCTCTAGTGGCCCTAATACATGGTTGTCTTGCTATTCTTTAAGTAACCTAGATAATTGGGAGTCTCACTGTTTTCTGTAGCAGCCCACTTCACTTTCATTTGCAATTCTTTTTTTTTTTTTTTTTTTTTGGTCTTTTTTTTTTTTTATTCTGCGGAGAAAAATCATATATGTACCAGCATATATATTTACATTCTTTTTTTTTTTAATTATTATACTTTAAGTTCTATGGTACATGTGCATAACGTGCAGGTTTGTTACATATGTATACTTATGCCATGTTGGTGTGCTGCACCCATCAACTCGTCAGCACCCATCAATTCATCATTTATATCATGTATAACTCCCCAATGCAATCCCTCCCTCCTCCCCCCTCCCCCCTCCCCATGATAGGCCCCAGTGTGTGATGTTCCCCTTCCCGAGTCCAAGTGATCTCATTGTTCAGTTCCCACCTATGAGTGAGAACATGCGGTGTTTGGTTTTCTCTTCTTGTGATAGTTTGCTAAGAATGATGGTTTCCAGCTGCATCCATGTCCCTACAAAGGACGCAAACTCATCCTTTTTTATGGCTGCATAGTATTCCATGGTGTATATGTGCCACATTTTCTTAATCCAGTCTGTCACAGATGGACATTTGGGTTGATTCCAAGTCTTTGCTATTGTGAATAGTGCCGCAATAAACATACGTGTACATGTGTCTTTGTAGTAGAATAATTTATAATCCTTTGGGTATATACCCAGTAGTGGGATGGCTGGGTCATATGGTACATCTAGTTCTAGATCCTTGAGGAATTGCCATACTGTTTTCCATAATGGTTGAACTAGTTTACAATCCCACCAACAGTGTAAAAGTGTTCCTATTTCTCCACATCCTCTCCAACACCTGTTGTTTCCTGACTTCTTAATGATTGCCATTCTAACTGGTGTGAGATGGTATCTCATTGTGGTTTTGATTTGCATTTCTCTGATGGCGAGTGATGATGAGCATTTTTTCATGTGTCTGTTGGCTGTATGAATATCTTCTTTTGAGAAATGTCTGTTCATATCCTTTGCCCACTTTTTGATGGGGTTGTTTGCTTTTTTCTCGTATATTTGTTTGAGTTCTTTGTAGATTCTGGATATTAGCCCTTTGTCAGATGAGTAGGTTGCAAAAATTTTCTCCCATTCTGTAGGTTGCCTGTTCACTCTGATGGTAGTTTCTTTTGCTGTGCAAAAGCTCTTTAGTTTAATTAGATCCCATTTGTCAATTTTGGCTTTTGCTGCCATTGCTTTTGGTGTTTTAGACATGAAGTCCTTGCCCATGCCTATGTCCTGAATGGTACTACCTAGATTTTCTTCTAGGGTTTTTATGGTATTAGGTCTAACATTTAAGTCTCTAATCCATCTTGAATTAATCTTCGTATAAGGGGTAAGGAAAGGATCCAGTTTCAGCTTTCTACTTATGGCTAGCCAATTTTCCCAGCACCATTTATTAAATAGGGAATCCTTTCCCCATTTCTTGTTTCTCTCAGGTTTGTCAAAGATCAGATGGCTGTAGATGTGTGGTATTATTTCTGAGGACTCTGTTCTGTTCCATTGGTCTATAGCTCTGTTTTGGTACCAGTACCATGCTGTTTTGGTTACTGTAGCCTTGTAGTATAGTTTGAAGTCAGGTAGTGTGACGCCTCCAGCTTTGTCCTTTTGACTTAGGATTGTCTTGGCAATGCGGGCTCTTTTTTGGTTCCATATGAACTTTAAAGCAGTTTTTTCCAATTCTGTGAAGAAACTCATTGGTAGCTTGATGGGGATGGCATTGAATCTATAAATAACCTTGGGGAGTATGGCCATTTTCACGATATTGATTCTTCCTATCCATGAGCATGGTATGTTCTTCCATTTGTTTGTGTCCTCTTTGATTTCACTGAGCAGTGGTTTGTAGTTCTCCTTGAAGAGGTCCTTTACATCCCTTGTAAGCTGGATTCCTAGGTATTTTATTCTCTTTGAAGCAATTGTGAATGGAAGTTCATTCCTGATTTGGCTCTCTGCTTGTCTGTTACTGGTGTATAAGAATGCTTGTGATTTTTGCACATTAATTTTGTATCCTGAGACTTTGCTGAAGTTGCTTATCAGCTTAAGGAGATTTTGGGCTGAGACGATGGGGTTTTCTAAATATACAATCATGTCATCTGCAAACAGGGACAATTTGACTTCTTCTTTTCCTAACTGGATACCCTTGATTTCTTTCTCTTGCCTGATTGCCCTAGCCAGAACTTCCAACACTATGTTGAATAGGAGTGGTGACAGAGGGCATCCCTGTCTTGTGCCAGTTTTCAAAGGGAATTTTTCCAGTTTTTGCCCATTCAGTATGATATTAGCTGTGGGTTTGTCATAAATAGCTCTTATTATTTTGAGGTACGTTCCATCAATACCGAATTTATTGAGCGTTTTTAGCATGAAGGGCTGTTGAATGTTGTCAAAAGCCTTTTCTGCATCTATTGAGACAATCATGTGGTTCTTGTCTTCGGTTCTGTTTATATGCTGTATTACGTTTATTGATTTGCGAATGTTGAACCAGCCTTGCATCCCAGGGATGAAGCCCACTTGATCATGGTGGATAAGCTTTTTGATGTGCTGCTGAATCCGGTTTGCCAGTATTTTATTGAGAATTTTTGCATCAATGTTCATAAGGGATATTGGTCTAAAATTCTCTTTTTTTGTTGTGTCTCTGCCAGGCTTTGGTATCAGGATGATGTTGGCCTCATAAAATGAGTTAGGGAGGATTCCCTCTTTTTCTATTGATTGGAATAGTTTCAGAAGGAATGGTACCAGCTCCTCCTTGTACCTCTGGCAGAATTCAGCTGTGAATCCATCTGGTCCTGGACTTTTCTTGGTGGGTAGGCTATTAATTGTTGCCTCAATTTCAGAGCCTGCTATTGGTCTATTCAGGGATTCAACTTCTTCCTGGTTTAGCCTTGGGAGAGTGTAAGTGTCCAGGAAATTATCCATTTCTTCTAGATTTTCTAGTTGATTTGCGTAGAGGCATTTATAGTATTCTCTGATGGTAGTTTGTATTTCTGTGGGGTCAGTGGTGATATCCCCTTTATCATTTTTTATTGCATCTATTTGATTCCTCTCTCTTTTCTTCTTTATTAGCCTTGCTAGCGGTCTGTCAATTTTGTTGATCTTTTCAAAAAACCAACTCCTGGATTCATTGATTTTTTGGAGGGTTTTTTGTGTCTCTATCTCCTTCAGTTCGGCTCTGATCTTAGTTATTTCTTGCCTTCTGCTAGCTTTTGAATGTGTTTGCTCTTGTCTCTCTAGTTCTTTTAATTGTGATGTTAGAGTGTCAATTTTAGATCTTTCCTGCTTTCTCTTGTGGGCATTTAGTGCTATAAATTTCCCTCTACACACTGCTTTAAATGTGTCCCAGAGATTCTGGTATGTTGTATCTTTGTTCTTATTGGTTTCAAAGAACATCTTTATTTCCGCTTTCATTTCGTTATGTACCCAGTAGTCATTCAGGAGCAGGTTGTTCAGTTTCCATGTAGTTGAGTGGTTTTGATTGAGTTTCTTAGTCCTGAGTTCTAGTTTGATTGCACTGTGGTCTGAGAGACAGTTTCTTATAATTTCTGTTCTTGTACATTTCCTGAGGAGTGCTTTACTTCCAATTATGTGGTCAATTTTGGAATAAGTGCGATGTGGTGCTGAGAAGAATGTATATTCTGTTGATTTGGGGTGGAGAGTTCTATAGATGTCTATTAGGTCCGCTTGGTGCAGAGATGAGTTCAATTCCTGGATATCCTTGTTAACTTTCTGTCTCGTTGATCTGTCTAATGTTGACAGTGGAGTGTTGAAGTCTCCCATTATTATTGTATGGGAGTCTAAGTCTCTTTGTAAGTCTCTAAGGACTTGCTTTATGAATCTGGGTGCTCCTGTATTGGGTGCATATATATTTAGGAGAGTTAGCTCTTCCTGTTGAATTGATCCCTTTACCATTATGTAATGGCCTTCTTTGTCTCTTTTGATCTTTGATGGTTTAAAGTCTGTTTTATCAGAGACTAGGATTGCAACCCCTGCTTTTTTTTGTTCTCCATTTGCTTGGTAGATCTTCCTCCATCCCTTTATTTTGAGCCCATGTATGTCTCTGCATATGAGATGGGTCTCCTGAATACAGCAGACTGATGGGTCTTGACTCTTTATCCAGTTTGCCAGTCTGTGTCTTTTAATTGGACCATTTAGTCCATTAACATTTAAGGTTAATATTGTTATGTGTGAACTTGATCCTGCCATTATGATATTAACTGGTTATTTTGCTCGTTAGTTGATGCAGTTTCTTCCTAGCCTCGATGGTCTTTACATTTTGGCATGTTTTTGCGATGGCTGGTACCGGTTGTTCCTTTCCATGTTTAGGGCTTCCTTCAGGGTCTCTTGTAAGGCAGGCCTGGTGGTGACAAAATCTCTAAGCATTTGCTTATCTGTAAAGGATTTTATTTCTCCTTCACTTATGAAACTTAATTTGGCTGGATATGAAATTCTGGGTTTAAAATTCTTTTCTTTAAGAACGTTGAATATTGGCCCCCACTCTCTTCTGGCTTGTAGAGTTTCTGCCGAGAGATCTGCTGTTAGTCTGATGGGCTTCCCTTTGTGGGTAACCCGACCTTTCTCTCTGGCTGCCCTTAAGATTTTTTCCTTCATTTCAACTTTGGTGAATCTGGCAATTATGTGTCTTGGAGTTGCTCTTCTGGAGGAGTATCTTTGTGGCGTTCTCTGTATTTCCTGAATTTGAATGTTGGCCTGCCCTACTAGGTTGGGGAAGTTCTCCTGGATGATATCCTGAAGAGTGTTTTCCAACTTGGTTCCATTTTCCCCCTCACTTTCAGGCACCCCAATCAGACGTAGATTTGGTCTTTTTACGTAATCCCATACTTCTTGCAGGCTTTGCTCATTTCTTTTTCTTCTTTTTTCTTTTGGTTTCTCTTCTCGCTTCATTTCATTCATTTGATCTTCAATCGCTGATACTCTTTCTTCCAGTTGATCGAGTCGGTTACTGAAGCTTGTGCATTTGTCACGTATTTCTCGTGTCATGGTTTTCATCTCTGTCATTTCGCTTATGATCTTCTCTGCATTAATTAGTCTAGCTGTCAATTCTTCCACTCTTTTTTCAAGATTTTTAGTTTCTTTGCGCTGGGTACGTAATTCCTCCTTTATCTCTGAGAAGTTTGATGGACTGAAGCCTTCTTCTCTCCTCTCGTCCAAGTCATTCTCTGACCAGCTTTGATCCGTTGCTGGCGATGGGCTGCGCTCCTTTGCAGGGGGAGATGCGCTCTTATTTTTTGAATTTCCAGCTTTTCTGCCCTGCTTCTTCCCCATCTTTGTGGTTTTATCTGTCTCTGGTCTTTGATGGTGGTGACGTACTGATGGGGTTTTGGTATAGGTGTCCTTCCTGTTTGATAGTTTTCCTTCTGACAGTCAGAAGGACTGTCTGTTGGTCTGTTGGAGATTGCTTGAGGTCCACTCCAGACCCTGTTTGCCTGGGTATCAGCAGCAGAGGTTGCCGAAGATAGAATATTGCTGAACAGCGAGTGTACCTGTCTGATTCTTCCTTTGGAAGTTTCCTCTCAGGGGTGTACTCCACCCTGTGAGGTGTGGGGTGTCAGACTGCCCCTAGTGGGGGATTTCTCCCAGCTAGGCTACTCAGGGGTCAGGGACACACCTGAGCAGGCAGTCTGTCCGTTCTCAGATCTCAACCTCCGCGTTGGGAGATCCACGGCTCTCCCCAAAGCTGTCAGACAGAGTCCTTCGCGTCTGCACCGGCTCCCGCTACTTCCCCTGTTGGTCTTCAGCTGTGCGCTGTCCCCAGAGGTGGAGACTACAGAGACAGGCAGGCTTCCTTGAGCTGCTGTGAGCTCCACCCAGTTCGAGCTTCCCAGCGGCTTTGTTTACCTACTTAAGCCTCAGCAATGGCGGGCGCCCCTCCCCCAGCCTCGCTGCTGCCTTGCGGATAGATCGCGGCAGACTGCTGTGTTAGCAGTGAGGGAGGCTCCGTGGGCGTGGGACCCTCCCGGCCAGGCGTGGGATATATTCTCCTGGTGTGCCTGTATGCTTACAGCGCAGTGTTGGGGTGGGAGTTACCCGATTTTCCAGGTGTTGTGTGTCTCAGTTCCCCTGGCTAGGAAAACGGATCCCCTTTCCCCTTGCGCTTCCAGGTGAGGCGATGCCTCGCCCTGCTTCAGCTCTCGCTGGTCAGGCTGCAGCAGCTGACCAGCACTGATTGTCCGGCACTCCCTAGTGAGATGACCCCAGTACCTCAGTTGAAAATGCAGAAATCACCGGTCTTCTGTGTCGCTCGCGCTGGGAGTTGGAGACTGGAGCTGTTCCTATTCGGCCATCTTGCTCCGCCCCTCATTTGCAATTCTATATTCCCTTGAAATTATACAAGGAGACTACAAACTAGGTTCCCCTTTTACTCAGGAAGTAAGACTTCAACTGAGGCAGGGCTGTAAAGGTATCAAGGTCAGGGAACAGGCACGCATCAAAGATAAAATAATGCTGATTTCTGACACAACTGTGGGATCATTCAAACTAGGCAAGTGCTTTTCCATTTCTCGTCTTGGTTTTCCCATCTCTAAAATGATGGTATTGGATTGTATTAAAAGAAAACTTTGCATTTATGTGAACACTCACCTGGAAAATAGCAAAACTATGTACTGTTTCATCATAACTGAGTCAAATCAAGTGGAGATGATTTGACCATGGACTTGAATGATCTGGGTACTCCAGACTCTATTGAACCTAACTGAAGACAATGGAGCTTATTTTGACCAATTGTGTACAGATCTGCAGGCCCCTTCTCCCTTATCTAGAGCGTTAATTTTCAATCCTTCATTCACCCAACCACCAAGGACCTCCTCTTCCTAGCATTAAAAACCCTGACCCTCGGCCAGGTGCAGTGGCTCACACCTGTAATCCCAGCACTTTGGGAGGCTGAGGCGGGTGGATCACAAGGTCAGGAGTTCAAGACCTGCCCGACCAATATGGAGAAACCCCGTCTCTACTAAAAATACAAAAATTAGCTGGGCAGGGTGGCAGGTGCCTGCAATCCCAGCTACTCGGGAGGCTGAGGCAGGAGAATCTCTTGAACCTGGAAGGCGGAGGTTGCTGTGAGCCAAGATTGTGCCACTGCACTCCAGCCTGGGTGACAGAGTGAGACTCTGTCTCAAAAAAAAAAAAAAAAACCCTGCCCCTTCCCCCCACCCCTTGAGTAAAGTTCTCAGTGAATTATTTTACTGGTGGTATGCTCCCTTACCTGGAAAATTTGTAAACTTTGCTATTGTTTTTTAAGCTCTTGGGCATTATTTATTTATTATTTATTCTTTTTCCACTGCATAGACTTTAAGTTCCTATCTAGCTCTAGTAGTTCATGAAATTATGTTTCTAAAAAAGCCTCAGTCAACAGCCACCTACCATTCACTGTTTGAAAGCCAAGATGTGAGGGTCCATGGTCCCCAAAAACTGGAGACATCCTGTGGTGCTACATCTTAGTTTCTTTGAATGGCATTACCACCCGGCCTGTGAGAGAGCTCTATGTCCAGCCATTCTTGTTTATGACACTTCTTACTCATTCACTGTCTTCTATTGCCAGCTTCAGTATCAAGGAGGTGAAACTGCAAAGACTGAATCTAAAATATAAGTTTTGTCTAAAAAGAAAAACAGGTAAAAGTTCAAGGGACAAACTCAAAAATTAGTGCTCAGGATGGAGGCCTGAACCTGGACACCAAGAGTATACATTCCTCTGTGCTTTCTTTTCCCTCCTGAAATGACGAGTCACAGCTCTGCACCTTCTCTACTTTACTTCCTGCCGCACAATCAAACAATTTGGAGAACTTTGAGCCAAACTCCTCATTTTACAAGAGAAGAAACTGTGACTCAGAAATAGGAAGGGCAATATGCAAGACAGCAGAGCTGCTTAGTGCAGAGTCAAGACAGGAATGCAGGGTTTCTGATTTCCAAAGCAAAGCAGTACTCTTCTCACCATTTTATCCCCCTTCTCTTTGTTCATTTGTTTCTCAGATAGTTCCCTTCTTTTAGAAAACTTTTAGTTCCCTTCTTTTAGAAAACTCATATTGTCTCAGGGTTGTTGTTGTTTTAAGAAGGAGAAATATATGACCTCTGATTCACATCCTACAGGTCTTGGGTAAGATGGCTGGAAAGATACAAATGCATTATTGCTATCAAATAGTGCTTTCAAATTTAATATCAATGTTGTTATCAAATTTCTAATTCTATAGAAAAATCAGTTGTGAGAGAAAAAGCTTTCTTTTCTTTTTCCTATTCTTCTTCCTTTCTTCCATTGAACACACATATATCGAAGACTTGCTATACAAACCAGTTTGGGAAATATAAAGTTAAAACCTTTTATGCCTTTATGGAGTTCACAGGAAACCATATGTTATGAAAGAGGTTTAAAAGTAAGTGCTACAGAGGTTGGCTGCAGAAAGCTTCATCTTGACTGGGCCTTAGAGAACAAAAGAAGCTGGAGTGAAAAGAATAAAGGCAGGAGAAGTAAAAGAAGAGTAACACTGAGGATGAAAAAAGGAAAATACTGGATGTATCCAAAACTAAGTGAGGGAGAGGAAAAAACAACCTGCGATTCAGGGCAAAAGGAGAAAGATCAACCTAAGAAGAAATGAAAATCTCTCCAGTTCCTTTGACTCTGTCTTTATCAACTCTAACCCAACCAAGCCCATTAGCATCCTCCCTATGCCATCTCCTGCCACCACCTTGCCATCTCCTCCCCTTTTTGAAGTACCTTTTGTATTATGGTAATCTACTCACTGATTTCTCTCTTTGTTTACATTTAGAATAATCTCATATACGTTTAGGAAAAGTCATAATTTCCACCACGTTCTGTTTGTCTATTCTCATTTATGGTTTGCCTAGGGTCTGCCATACTTTGTAGTCTTCCTTTTGCTCTTTCAATTTTTTCTAAACTATTCTACTCTATATGCATTTGTTTGATTATATCTATTACACAAGTAATATATAAGTATATCCTTGGCCAGGCGCGGTAGTTCACACCTGTAATTCCAACAGTTTGGGAGGCTGAGGCGGGTGGATCACCTGAGGTCGGGAGTTCAAGATCAGCCTGACCCCTTGACATCACTAATAGGCATCATATTTCCCTTCTGCTCTAATCTACTCTCACTTCCTGCCCTTACCTTCAGGTACACTAAACAACTCACAATTCTCAGAAGACAGTCTGATTCATACTTTACACATATTTGCATGCAGTTCTCCTGTTCTGAAATTCCCTCTATTATCCTTTTTGACTTTGTAAAGTGGAGTTGATCACTGTTTGAATTCTTTAACCCTCAAAACTCTGTTCAGATTGCCACCACGGCATTTATAATGTGTGTGATGATTAACTATCACTCTTCCCTACAGGATGATAGGTTTTAGAGACCTAGGTTTTGAAGAATGTATCTTATTCAGCTTTATATTTCTGGCACCTAGAAAAGTGTTTTACATACCATAGGTACCATATAAATGTTGAATTACTGAATTAAAGAATAAAGATTGAAAGGAAAGTATTTCTTTTGAGTAATCTCTGTAATCCTAAGGTGTAGCTATAATTGTACATAAAGTCCACATCATGCTATGGGTTTTCTTTTACCCACTCACACCTTGTATTACAGTCATAATGATATTTTACCAACTGCTTTCCTGCAGTTGCTGAAGCTGCAGATGTCTAGGATGTAATCAAACCTTGTCAGTTTTGAACTTTGAATGTAAAACCTTACTGAATCTATTTTTCATCGTAGGTGACATGTCTGAATGCTGCGAATTTCCTTCTGGTGAGAACACTGGGCACTTTAACACTTTGAGAGCAGGTGCTGAGTTGTTGTTATTCCAGGTCATGCAAGACAGAGATTCTATAAATTCTGAAGTAGTGAGGAGAGGGTAGGATTGGCAGGCTACTGCAATGACTTCATGTTCAAGTATAAAGAGGAGACTGAGTTTCCGACAAAAGAGCAGAGGATGAAATCATCTTGGCTGTGTTTGGGAACTGAAATTGTCCAACTATATGGTGGGACATTCAATATGCTAAATATGATAGGTGATGGAACTGATTCACTGGCTGTTGAGGAAGAAATATAGCTCTTCATGCTTTAGAAATGGCATTTTTCCTGTTTCCTGTGTCTGCTGCTCCAGCATCTTGTATTTTAGCAACTGAGTTGTCAAAGATTTGTTTCTAAAAGAAAGTGAATGAATTAAGCATATGTTTTAAATTATTATCAAAACATCATGTAGATGGTATGAGCTTCACAAGGCAGCAAAGTGCAATGCATGTGGCTTTATTTTAGCTCTGCCACATACTGACATAAGCCTTGGGCAACCTATCTTTTGCGTTGTGCATATTTTCTCCTCTGTAAAATGGAGATAATAATGATACTTATCTCAGAGTTGTTGTGAAGCTTAAATGAACAGATACATATAAAGCGCTTAACACAGTACGTTGCACACAGTTATCTAACATATGTTAGATATTATTAATCTTTTAGGTAATGTCTTTATAATTATTAAGAGTTTGAGCCACAGAATAAGGTGAACCCGGGCTTATATCTCAACTTTGCCACTTAATAGGTGCATGAAATTGACAGGCTAATTATCTGCTAATCCTGAGTTTCCTCATCTGTATAATGGAAATAATAAAAGCATCTAAAGCATAAGGTTTTGTAATCATTAAATTAAATAGCATGTTAAATGAAGTCCCTATCATGATTTTTGATGGATGTAAGTGCTCATTAGTATCATTTATAAACCATTCTCTGTGTAGTTCAGAAATGAAGACTTCAGAGATCCAATGATTCACTCTCCCCAAGAGTTCTAGTCTAGAAGTAAATTTTAGGGAGTAAAATCACAGTTTGGGGTCAACGAGGTAAAAGGAACCCTGGCACTATACAGAAAAGGCCATTAGGTCACAGAGGCAGGAGTGATGCTTGTATTACCTTTGAGTAGAAGTGTTCAGTGCAGACTAATGGTGACAGATCTTCTAGGTGAAATAGACTAGCTAAAAGTCATTTCCTTGGATTTTTTTGCTATTATAAATAATACTTCAATAAACAACCTTGTGAATAGTATATATATGATTTTTTCCCTTAGGACCAAGTCCCAGAAGTGAAACTGTTGGGTTCAAATGATCAGCATTCTTGAGACTTTTGCAAAATATCATCCTATTTTTCTCCAGGATAATGTAATACTTTTAAGGTAGCAGTGTAAGAAAGGTTCCCCTCCTAGAAACTTCTCAACACTAAGTAGTAATTTTTAAAAAGAAAATAAAGGTGCTGATTTATTTGACAGAAAATGGAAGTTTATTATTAATTTTCCTCTCTTTGATTTATGGCAAAGTTGAGAATTTTTCATATATGCATTGGTCATTTGTGGTCTTTCTTTGGGCAATTATTAATGCTCTTCATTAATTTTCATTTGAGGTCTTCTGTGTTGCATGGATATAGGAATATAGATATTAAGAATGTCATCACTCTGCCATATATTAGAATATTTTCCCAAGTTTGCTTTTTAAATTTATATATAGTGGTATTATTTCAATATACAAGCAATTAAACTTTTACTTGGTGAAATCAATTGGTATTTTTCAATGGCTTCTATCTTTGCTTTTTCATTTAGCAAGGGCCTCAAATTAGGGTAAATACACACTTAAAGGGACTAGTTTTTGTTTAGTTTGTTTTTGGTACTTAGCTGTTAGACCTTTTTATTTTCTCACAGGCATGGTCACTATTAATTTCCCCTTAGCACTCTCATGTGTAACAGCAAATAGCAGAATCTACTCCTTGGATTTCCATTCTGTTTGATTGATTTGCTTGTCTATTCTTGTACTTGTATTACTATACAGTTTTATTATCATGATACTGTAATATGTTTCAATATCTAGTAATGGAAAAATCTGACTTTTTAACATTTTTTTCGACCTTTTATTTCCCTAAGATCTCTTGTCAAATTCTAACAGCAAAATTGAAAGTCATTAGCATTGTCATTGGAATTTCATTGCATTTGTACCTTTTATGAGAAAGAACTAATATCTTTACATTGTCAAATATTTCCATCCAGAAATTGCTTTTTCTCCATTTATTCAAGTGTTCATTTACATTTCTCAGTGAAGTTCTGAGGTTTTCCTCATATATATCTGGCACTTTTCTTGTTAACTTATTTTTGAGTATTTTATGTTCTTGCTATTATTTTAAATAACATATATTTTCCCATTAAAACTTTATGTGGTTTGTTAATATAAGGGAAAGCTGTCAATTTTTAAATATTTAAGTATTATTTTTAACCTACCTAATTACAAATTTTAAAATTTATGCTAATGGAAGTGACATCAGCAAAATAGTGAAATTGGAGGTTCTAGCTCTTGTTCGGTTACAATTTGGGTGACTATTCACATATGAAAATATATTAACAGGAGCTGAGAAATCCAGGTGAAAGATTATAGGAGCACAGAAGTAAGAAAAGATACATTTAGCAGAAATGGAAGGACATTTTTATAATTACCCATGTCACCCCTTCCTCACACCTAAGCAGTGCTACATGGAAAGAGATACTAGCTGTGTGATGGGATAAAAGTGAAGGAAGCACCTGACTTTACTGTGGACCCAAACACCAGGTCTTCACCAGTGTACCCTTGCACCAGGCCAGCCAGCCCTTGCAGACCAAGACTCCAGGCCCATTTCTGTTGTTACTGGCTCCAAACTTGCCTCAACATCAGGCCAGCTAACATAAACTCCGGTTCAAGAACCACCCCAGCTTAAGGATGGACCCCTTGGACCTAGGCTTCAGGATAGCCCCCACAGACACAGGCTCCAGGTCCATGTCAGCATACCCAGTCACCAGGCTCACTCCAGTGGACCCTGACTCCATGCCAGCCATCACAGAACCAGGATACAGGCCTGTCCTTGTGGACCTACACTCCAGGTCTGTCCCTGTTAATCCAAACACTAGGCAGGCCCCTGTGGATCTGGAAACCAGGACCCACCTACCTACTGACAAAGGCACTGGATTAGCCTCCCTGGAAACTCCAGCAATAAGCCTAATCAGTTAGCTCACTCAGAGACTCAGGGTGGGCTGACTGGTGAAGGATTTTCCCTACTGAAGACAGTCTGTAGGAATCAGAAAAGGTGACTGCTTTGTCAAATGCACAGATATCAAGGTCACAAGCTTACAAATAATCAGAGAATCTTGACATCAACAAAGAAACAAAATAAAGTACCAGTTACTTGCTCCCCCAAAATAGAGATTTATAATTCCCCTGACAAAGAATTCAAAATGTCATCTTAAGGAAACTTGATGAACTACAAGAGAAAGCAGACAACTAAATTGTCAGGCAACTAATACATGAACAAAATAAAACATTGAATAAATAGATTTAAATAAATAAGAAACAACCAAATAGAAATTCTGGAACTAAAGAACACAATAACTGAACTAAAAAATTCCAGAGTGTCGAAAGTACACATGATCAAGCAGAGGAAAGAATTAGTGATCTTGAAGACAGTTTATTTGAAATTGCCCAGTTGGAGAAAAAAATCAAGAAAAAGAAAAACAGTGCAGAAACATAAGATTTATGGAACACAATCAAGTAAACCAATATTAGCTAGACTAAGGAAGAAAGAGATATGTCAGAAAACATAAATGAAAGAAAAGACGTTACAACTGATACCACAGAATTAAAAAGGATCATAAAAACCCAGTATGAATAATTATATGGATAGTTATTGGATAGCCTAGAACAAATAGATAAATTCCTGGAAACATGCAATTAGCTAACATTGAATTATAAAAATATAGAAAATCCGAATAGGGCAGGATTGAGAAAAGAGATTGAATTGGTAATCAAAAAACCTTTCAACAAAGAAAATCCCAGGACCTGAAGACTTCAATGTTTAATTCTATCAAACATTTAAAAAATAATTAATGCCAATCCTTTTCAAACTCGTCAAAAAAATTGAAAAGGAGAGACCATCACCAAATTCATTTTAGGAGACGAGCATTCCGCTGATGCTAAATCCGCCTAAATAAAGAAATAAACCAGATCAGCAGATCAATATCCCTGGTGAACACAGACATAAAAATTCTCAACAAAATACAAGCAAACCAAATTCAACAACACATTAAAGCATCATATACCATGATCAAATGGGACTTATCACAGGAATTACAAAGATTGTTGAACACATGCAAATCAATATATGTAACATATCACATTTACAAAATGAAAGCTAAAATCTTATATCATCTCCATAGATGCAGAGAAGCATTTGACAATATATAACATCCTTTTATGATAAAAACTCTCAACAAATTACAAATAAAAGGGATGTACCTCAACATAATATAGGCCATATGTAACACGTCCACAGATAACTCAATGGTGAAAAACTGCAAACTTTTTCTTAAAAATCAGAAACAAGACAAGGATGCCCACTCTCACCAGTTCTATCCAATATAGTACCGGAAGCCCTAGCCACACTAATTAGCCAAGAAAAAGACATTGGCATGAAAATCAGAAAAGAAGAAGTAAAACTACATCTGTTTGCAGATAACATTATCTATATATAGAAAACACTAAAGACTATCAAAAATGTGGTAGAACTCAAATTATATAAAGTTGCAGGATATAAAATAAACATATAAAATCAGTAGCATATCTATAGTGATTTCTATGCTACCAAGAAAATATATAAAAAAGAAAATAAGAAAACTATTTTATTTATACTTATGAACATATTTGACCAAGGAGGCTGACGATCTGTACACTGAAAACTACAAAATATTGATGAAAGAAATTGAAGACGACACATATAAATGAAAACATATCCCATGTTCATGAATTGGAATAATTAATATTTAAATATCCAAACACCCAAAAGATATCTATAGATTTAATTCAATCCCTACCAGAATTCCAATGGCATTTTTCAGTGACATAGAGAAAAAAACAACACTAAAATTAGTATGAAACCACGAAAAAGCCCAAATAGCCAAAGTGATTTTCAGGAAGAAAAACAAAGCTGGAGACATCACATTATCTGGTTTCAAAATATGCTGCAAAGATATACTAATTAAGACAGTATGGTACTGTCATAAAAACTAACATGCATACCAAATGGAACAGAATAGAAAGCTTAGAAATAAATCTATGCATTTATGGTTAATTGTTTTTTCCACAAAGTGCCAAGAACACACAATAGGGAACAGATAGCCTCTTCAATAAATGTTGAAAAAAATTGAATATCCACATCAAGAAGCATTAAAACTGGATACTTATTTTATGCCAAATATAAATATCAAGTAAATACTTTACATAAAACCTGGCGCTATAAAACTGCTGAAAGAAAACATAAGAGAAAGTCTTCTTTATATTAGTTTGGGCAATGATTTTTTAAATATGACACCAAAAGCACAGGCAACAAAAGCCAGAGTAGACAAATGAAGTTGTATCAAATGAAAAACTTTTGCACAGTAAAAAAAAAAGTCAACAGAATGAAGAGGTCACCTAGGAAATGGGTGAAAATATTTGCAAGTCAGACATCTGACAGACAGTTAACATTCTAAATATAAAAGGAGTTCAAACAACTCCATTGGAAGAAAACAAATAATCTAACTTAAAAATGGGCAAAGAACCTGAAAAGACATTTCTCAAAAACAGTCTTACAAATGATGACTAGGTATATGAAAAAAATGGTAAACATTACTAATCATCAAGGAAATGCAAAACAAAACCATTGTAAGATATCACCTCACATCTGACAGAATAGTTATTATCAAAAATACAAAAAATAGCAAATGCTGGTGAGGATGTGGAGAAAAGCAAACCTATTGTTGGTGGGAATGTAAATTGGTACAACCATTATGAAAACCAGTATAAAAGTTTCTCAGAAAATGAAAAATAAAACTACCTCATGATTCAGTAATCCCACTTCTCAATATATATACAAAATAAATGAAATCAGTAACTTGAAGAGATATCTGCACCCCCATGTTCACTGAAGCATAATCACAATAGCTCAGATATGGAATCAACCTATGTTCATCAAAGCATGAATGAATGAAGGAAAGACTCCTAGATTTGATAAGTAACTTCAGTATTTTTGGGCTCTTTGCTCATTTTAAAATCAGGGTACAAAACCAACTTACAATAATCAGTAGCATTTATATACATCAATAACAACCAAATTAAGAAACAAATCAAGAAGTCAACCTCATTTACAATAGCTAAAAAAATAATATTGAGGAATACATTTAACCAAGGAAAAGTCTCTGTGAGGAAAACTATAAAACACTGATAAATGAAATGTGTTTAATGAAATGTTTGTGTTTTGGATGACACAAACACATGGAAAAACATCACATGCTAATGGATTAGAAGAATCAATATCATTGCTATGACCATACTGCCCAAAGCAATCTACAGATTCAATGCAATTCGTATCAAAATACCAATGTCATATTTCACGGAATTAGAAAAAACAATCCCCAAATCTATATGAAACCAAAAAGAGCCTATATATCCAAAGCAATCCTTAGCAAAAAGAACAAAGCTGGAGATTTCATGTTATCTTACTTAAAATTATACTAGAAGATTTTTAGTAAACAAAACAGCATGGTACTGGTATAAAAATAGATGCATAGATCAATGTAACAGAATAGAGAACCCAGGAATAAAGCCACATATCTACAATCAAGTTATCTTCAACAAAGTCAACAAAAACACATTCTGGGGCAAGGACACCCTATTCAATAAACGGTGCTTAGAAAATTGTATATATGCAGAGGAATGAAACTTCTTCTCCATCTTCTACTATATATAAAAATTAACTCAAGATGGATTAAATACCTAAATGTAAAATCTTAAGCTGTAGAAATGCTAGAAGAATATTTAGAAAAAACACTTGGACAGTGGCCTTGACAAATAATTTACGACTAAGGCCTTAAAAGCAAATACAAAAAAAAAAAAAAAAATCCAAAATAGACAAATGGGACTCAATTAAAATAAAAAGCTTCTGCACAGCAAAAGAAATGGAGAGTGAACAGACGATCTGCAGAACAGGAGAAAATATTTCCAAACTATGCATCCTACAAAGGAATAATATCCAAAATCTACAAGTAACTCCAACATCATAACAACAATAACAACAACAACAAATAATCACAATTGAAAAAACGGGCAAAGTACATGAACAGACACATTTCAAAAGAAGATATACAGATGTCCAAAACATATACGAAAAAATACTCAACATCACTAATCATCAGAGAAATGCAAATTAAAACCACAATGAGATACCATCTTACACCAGTCAGAATGACTATTTTTAAAAAGTCAAAAAAAAAAAAAAAAACAAACAAACAGATGTTGATGAGGCTGGGGAGAAAAATAAATGTTTATACACTGTTGGTGGGAATATAAATTAGTACAACTTTTATGGCAAACAATATGGATATTTCTCAAAGAAGAAAATATAGAACTACCATTAAATCCTGTAACCCCACTACTGGATACTGACCCAAAGGAAAAGAAATCATTATACCAAAAAGATGTCTGCATTTGTACATTGACTATGGCACTATTCACAATAGCAGAGATAGGAATCAACCTAAGTGTGCATCAACTGATGATTAGATAAAGAAAATACTTTATATATATACACACACACATATTTATATGTGTGTGTGTATTTATATGTGTGCGTGTATTTATATGTGTGTGTGTATTTATATGTGTGTGTGTATTTATATGTGTGCGTGTATTTATATGTGTGTGTATTTATGTGTGTGTGTATTTATATGTGTGCGTGTATTATATACACACACATTGATATATTTATGTATGTATGTGTGTATATATATACATATATATGTATATATATATATTTATGTGTGTGTGTATATATAATATATATAAAACATTTATATAGTAGTATTCCACAGTGTATACTATATGTATATATACGCACATTATATGTACGTGTGTATATATATACATGCAATATGTATACACACACATATACACACGCGCATATAAACACACACCGTGGAATACTACTCAACTATAAAAAGGATGAAATTATGTTTTTTCCAGTAACATGGATGAACCTGGAGGCCATTATCTTAAGTAAAATAACTCAGAAACAGAAAGCCAAATACCACGTGTTCTCACTTATAAATGGGAGCTAAATACCTTGTACGTGGACATAGAGAGCAGAATAATAGACACGAGATTTGGGAGGGTGGGAGGAGAGTGAGGGATGAAAAAATTGCTTAATGTATACAGTGTATACCAGGAGCCCACAACCTTTTGGCACCAGGGACCGGTTTTGTGGAAGACAATTTTTGCATTGATATTGGGGGATGGGGGGTTTCAGGATGAAACTGTTCCATCTCAGATCATCAGGCATTGGTTAGATTCTCATGAAGAGTGTAAAAACTAGATCTCTCTGCTGTGCGGTCCGGTTCCTAACAGACCACATATGGGTACCCGTCTGTGTTCAGGGATCTGGGGATTTCTGATGTACACTATTCGGGTGGTGGCTAGACTAAAAGGCTGGACATCACTACTATGCAATGTATCCATGTAACAAACTGTACCACGTGTACTCTCGAAGTCTATTTTTTTTAAAGGAACATACGGGATACACATACACACACACAGACATATATGATATATTGTATATAATACAATACATATTGAAATATTATTCAGCCATAAAGAGGAAGATTCTGTTATTTGCAACATGATATAACTGAAGGACATAAAGTTAAGTGAAGTAAACCAGGCACAGATAGACAAATACTGTATGATCCCACTTACATATGGAATCTTAAAAAAAGTCAAATCATAGAAACAGAGAGTAGCTTGGTATTGCCAAGAGTTTGGGAGTACAAAAAATGGGGAGCTATTGGTGAAAGGGTACAATGTTTCAGTTATGCAGGATGAATAAATTCCAGAGATTTAATGTACAGCATAGTGAGTATAGTTAAAACTTTTATATTGTATGCATGAAACTTGCTGAGAGAGTAGATCTTAAGTGTCCTCATCACACACACAAAAACAGTAAGTATATAAGGAGACAGACATCTTCATTAGCTTGCTTTTGGTACTCAGTTAACAATATATGCATATATCAAAACATTATGTTATACAACATAAATCTATATAAATTTTATATTTCAATTATATCACAATAAATAAAGCTGAACAAAATAAAATCTTTACTAATGGCTTTTCAAAGAGTTCACAGTTCTTTTTAATGAATGTGTTAATGGCAGCAAAGGGTTTCTGGCTCTACTAGAAAAAAAAGGATTTGTGGGAGCACATGCTTATTCTGTTCCTCAGAAGAACTAACAAACCAGAAGAACATTTTCCATAAGAATTAAGCCTCTGTCCTTAACCTTTTAAATGCTATAACATTTAGGAGAACAGCAGACACACATGACACCATATTTCTAGGCTGTAGCTGGTTTCATTCTATTTGATGCAGCCCACCCAGCAGTGGTGGGTGAGGGGGAGCCGGAGACATAACCGTGCCACAGTACTCTTTCATAGCAATCCATTTATGAGTCAAGATTGATTCAGGCATCAAAGCAGGTGATGTGGATAAAGGCTGAGTAGACTAGTGAAAAAATTCTATGGGTTGGGAATATGGGGAATATTTATGACCTCTAAATTTATATGTGACTTATATATGTCTAATATGTGACCTGTTACAAATAGCACTGCTAATCTAGACTTTATCAAATTATGATGTTTAGGTTATATTCTAAAGGCAATCTAAATTTTTTGACCTTATATTTTTATAATCTTTTAAAAATGACCTATAGACATAGTCATTTTTTCTGTTTTGTATGATGATTAAATATTAAAATTCAATATTTGTCTTTTGATGAAAGTCTTCTTGCTATCGTCTTAATGTTTGTATATCCTCACATTTCATGTTGAAATCCTAACTCCTAAGTTAATGGAGGAGGTGATTGAGTCATGAGGATGGAGCTCTCATGACTGGGACTTGTGCCCTAATAAAAGACTCCAGAGAGCCAGTTAGTCGCTTATATCATGTGAAGTAACAGTAGGAAGGTACCGTCTATGCCCAAGGAAATGATTCCCCACCAGACACCAAATCTGCTAGTGCCTTGGACTTCCCATTCTCCAGAACTATGAGAGAGAAATTCCTGTTGTCTATAAGCTAACTAGTTGATGGTATTTGTTATAACAACCTGAAAAGATTAAGACACTTGACAAAACAGATGATTCACTTCTCAGCATTAGTAGAGTGAACAAAACCTAACCTATTTTTAGACTTGATGTCCTACATAGGGTCTTCTACTTAATGTCCTTGTCACCTTAGCTCATTTCTGATTTCAGCCTTAGCTACAGAGGGCAGTTCTGTGCCAGTTCAGATATGCCACACATTGATAGAGTCCCATCTAAAGTTCATTTTGTATGATCTGTACTCTGCTTCAGTGCCTTCTCTGACACGTTGGGAATCTACTTAGCCTGGTACACATGCAGCCTAGATAGGCAGAGTGTTAGGGGAGTTAATGCCTTCATGTAATTTTCATTTCATGGAGCTTGTGGACAAATATTCTAGATTTCTCTTTGGTTAAGGGAAAATTTTGGGAAGCTTTCTGTATGTTTCTCAGGTTTTGGAAAAAATCCCTCATTGCCCACAGTGTAACCTCAATAAATCATTCTATATTGACGCTTCTGTGTCCCTGACTTACTTTATCTGCCCCCCTTTCTTGCTTCCTGGATCATCACTTGAATAAATTACCAGAATCAAAGTTCCTGTCTGGGTCTCTGCTTCTGAGGGAACCGGAACTAAGACATTTGAAAATATCATCCCAAACAAGAATGACCACTGTGGTTTTGGAGATATACAGACTTACACGGAATGGTTCAGGATTGAATAGATCCCAGTCAGAAGTCTGGAACAATGCTATCTCATTTTGTTTGAAAAAAGTTTCTCATACTAACATACTTTTGAGCTATTGCCACTTCTGCAGAGACGTGAAATTATGTACACTGGTGTATCTACTATGCATACATTGTTTTATGACTTGTCTTCAGAATTTATTAGTAAATAAAAGCTAAAGAAACCTGTTTTTTCACCATTATGAAAATTACTCTTCACTTATGCTATCAATCATATGTTATTTTCTTTATTCAAAGTCTTGCCTAGGGTTTCTTTATTGCTAAAGTAATAAATATATGTATCTCAGTTTATAACTCATTATTCATAATAACAGTAATGAAATGATTTCAATTTGCTGTACTTCTATTAGGTTCAGGCTTTATGCCAATTACTTTACATGTTTCCAATTCTATTAATGACCTATCTAGAAAGTGAATTTTATGAATGACAGAGATTTAGAAATTGAGTTTAAGCTAAGTAAAATGCAGAAGTGAAACAGCTGCAAATAATTGAATTGAGTTGTGATTCCCACCCCTCCACCCAAGGTATAACAGACATTAAAATATGTGCTTAAATTTCTCTCATCGATGTTTCAATATAAATGTCCTGCCTATCTTTTTGTTAAATTTCTTCCTGTTTTGTGGTGTTATTTTAATGCTATGGTAAAGAATATTGTTTTTCAATTGTTAGTGACCTATATACAAAAATAAAATTCATTTGTTTGTATTTATATTATGTGACTTTGCTAAATTATTATATCTGATAGGTTTATTTTCATAATTTTTAAAGATTTTTTTGCTTACTATATATATTTCCAATCTTTATGTTCTACTTTGCATGTTTATTTATATAGGTTTATTATCCTAACTGGAGCCTCTAGAATAATATTGAAAATAATTGCCAAGAATAAACTTTCCCTTTTCTCTATTCTTAAGAAAGATTTCTTTAATCATTAAGTAGAATGTTAGCTGGAGGTTTTTTACAGATAACTTTCATCAGATTGAGGAAGATTCCCTTCTAAATACCCCGTAGTAGAATTACTAGAACATATGATAGTTTTGTTTTCAATCTTTTGAGAAACCTCCATACTCTTTTCTATTTATATTCCAAACAAGAGTGTATAAGAGTTCCCCTTCCTTCACATCCTCACCAGCATTTGTGATTTTTTTTTTGCTTTTTGATAATAACCATTCTAACTGAAGTGAGATGATATCTCATTGTGGTTTTGATTTGCATTTCCCTGATGATTAGTGATGCTGAACATTTTTTCATATTTTTTGTAAGTTTGTATGTCTTCTTTTGAGAAATGTTTATTCAAATCCCTTGCCCATTATTAAAATCATATTTTGGGGGTTTGTTTTGCTTTTGAGTTGTTTGAATTTTTCGTATATTCTGGATATTAATCCCTTAATGGATGTATACTTTCCAAACATTTTCTATCTTTCTACAGGTTGTCTCTTCACTCTGCTGATCATTTCCTTTGCTGTGCACAAGCCTTTTAGTTTGAGATATTCTCATTTGTCTACTTTTTGCTTTTGTTGCCTGTGCTTTTGAAGTCTTACCCATGAAATCTTTGCCTAGACCAATGTCCTAAAGCATTTATCATGTTTTCTTCTGGTAGATTTATCATTTTGTATCTTATATTTAAGTTTTTATTCATTTTGAGTTGATTTTCATATATGACCAGGGAAAAGGTTCTAGTTTGATGACTTTCCCAGTAGTATTTATTGAAGAAGGTGTTATTCTCTCAATGTATGTCCTGGCACCTTTTGTCAAAAATCGATTGGCTGCAAACACGTAGATTTATTTCTGGGTTCTCTGTTCTGCTCCACTGGTCTGTTTTTCTGTTTTATACCAACACCAGGCTCCTTTGGTTACTAATGCTTTGTAGAATATTTTGAAGTTGGGTAGTATGTGCATCCTACAATTTTTTATGTGTTCTGTTTTTATTTCTGTTCAATAAATTTTCTTTTATGACTACTTTTCACTCATGAGTCATTTAGAAGATTGTTATTTAATTTCCAGATATTTTATGAGTTTTAAAATCTTAACTTTTCATTGATTTATAATTTATAACATTAGACTCCAAGAACACAATCTGCATGACTGCCATATTTTGAAATGTATTGAGAGATTTTATGGCTCAACATGTGGTCTATCCTGGTAGGTAAAAAGAATGTATATTCTGCAGTTGTCAGGTTTTGTGTGCTACAAATATCGATTGGTTCAAGTTGGTTGGTAATGTTGTTCAGATCTTCTGCACCTGTTCTGAACTCAACTTTTCTATCAGTTACTGTGAAAGGATGAAAATAACGAACTATATCTGTTTATGAGTCCATTTCTTCTTTGGATGTGTCAGTCTTTGATTCTTCTTTTTAAAAATCTCTGTTATTAAGTACATACACATTCAGGATTGTTATTTCTTCTTGTCTCTTTACAATTATAAAATATCTATTTTCATTTCTAATAATATTTTTCTTGTTGGTTTATACTTTGCTCATTTCAGCTTTCTTATTAATATAGTTTATATGGTATATTTGGCCCCTTTTTGTTAATTCAATAGGACAAACTACTTTTTAACAGGGATGTTTAACATTTAATGCAAACATTGATATAGCTGTGCTTAAACCTACCATTTTGCTATTTGTTTTCCACTAGTCCCTTCTGTTCTTGTTGCTCTCTTATTCCTGTCTTGCCACTTTTGGGTGAGTCACATACTTTTGTTTTATTTTATTTCTCTATTGGCTTAATTTACTATATATCTTTTTATTATTTTATGATAATAGCTCTAGAACTAATATTCTGTATCTCTAACTTATTAATGTCTACTTAGAGCCAATATATTAACACTTTAGATTTAAGCCTCAGAGCCCGTATTTCCAACTTCCCACTTCACTGTTCAGAAATGTAATAAGCTTATGGGGTATACTTCTAGTTCCCTTGTCTTTCCTTTCACTATTGTCACAGCTTTTACTTACAGATTTTATAAGCCCACTTTACAGTGTTATTATTTTTGCTTCATACAAACAGTTGTTTCTAGAGGAAAATTAGAGGAACAAAAAATATTTTCTATTTGCCCAATTATTTATCATTTCTTACGTCCTCTATTATTTCTTGTAGGATTGAGTTTTTATTTGGTATAATTTCCTTTTAGCTTGAAGAAAATTCTTTAAAATTTTTCTTTTTTTGATAGTACGTACCTGGTAACAACAAATTATCCTCAATTTGCTTTACCAAATATGTCTTCATTCTGCTATTGTTTTTCAAAAGTATTTTTACTAGATATAGAATCACAGTTTTATAGGTTTTTTTGGTTATTAGTATAGCTTTTTCTTTTGCTATGTATTAGCACCACACTAACCAACTGAGCTAAACAGCCACCACATTCCATTGCTATTTAAAAGATGCTACTCCATTAACTTTTGTTGTCCATTTTTCTGATGAGAAGTCAGTCATGATTTATATTATTTATTCCTTGAATAATTGTTTTTATGCTTTCTCTGGTGGTTTTTAAGTTTTTTTTTTTTTTTTTTTTTTTTTTTTTTGCTTCTTTTTTTGTTTCTTTAATCTTTAGCTTTAAAGAAATGAATTTACAATATGCCTAGGTGTGACTTCCTCTGTATTTTTCTGTTTGCTTTTCTCTGAGTTCCTTAAGGATCTGTAAATCAATGTTTTTCATGAAATGTGGGGGAAATCTCGGCTATTATTTACTTACTTATTTTTATGTTTAGAAATAAGATCTCCTTGTGTTGCCTGGGGTGGTCTTGAACTCTTAGCCTCTAGCAATCCTCCCACCTTGACCTCCCAAAGTTCTGGGATTACAGACGTGAGCCACCATGTCTGGTCAGCTATTACTTCCTTAAATACTTTTTTCACCCATTCTCACTTGTCTTTCTAGGATATTAAACATTTGCTAAGATCCTTTGAAATTTACCTACATGCTTGAGTTGCTATTATATTTTCTTCTATCTTTTTATTTCTTAACATTGGATAACTTCTATTTATTTGGTTAAAATCCATGGACACTTTCTTTTTCTACCTTCAGTCATCTGTAAAGCTCATATGAAATTTTAAGATTTTAGTTATTCCATTTTTGTTGTAGATTTTCTATTTCATTTGCTTTTATAATTTTCAAGTCTCTGTTTAGATACCTCATCTATATAACATTAAAAGCATATTTTCATTTTATTCCTTGAAATGAACAATAGCTCCCCTTAAGTTTTTATTTGATAAATTAAACATCAGGATGACCTTAAAATATGTTTTATTTATTTCATTTTTTCAATTTTGTACTTGACATCTTGGATGATACAATTTAGATAAACTGGATTTTGTATTTTGTTTTTTTCTTTCAGAAAATTGCTGATTTTTGTTCAAATAAGTAGCTCTATCACAGCCTATTTACCTCAAACTCGTATTAGCTTAGTTTTATGCTTTGTTGAACATATCTGTGTAATGCCTAAATTTTTTTCTCAAGCCCCTGTAACTTGGTACGGCTTAATTTCTAAACTCTGTCTTCCTGTGGATATTGTCAAAGTTGAGTTTTATGCTTTAATAAGTGAGTGTTGTACAGGCCTTACTCTAGGGTGGGATCAGCAAACTATATGGTCTGTGGGTCAAATCTGGACCGATACCAGGTAATTTTGTGATTAAAGCTTTAGTGGAACACGGTCACACCTATTTATGTATGTATTTTCTAGAGATGCTTTCACATCTCAAAAGCAAGGTTTAGAGTTTCGAACAGACTACAGGGACCAGGGTCAGAAAACATTTGCTGCCTCTTGCTGTAGAACATGGTCTATACTTAAGGATTGACCTTTTTGATGTCTTAGTTGAATACTCAGGATATTAACAAGATTTTTTCACTCCAGCTGAGTTGGGGCATTGAGTTCTTCCATAACCATGCAAGCTTCAGCTTCTGTTCTACTCTCAAGTCTTTAACGTTTATTTGCTTTGCAGCCTCCCATAGTCTCTTCCTGAGCTTATGAAGATTATCCCATAGCCAGACACCCTACAAGAGCTCCCACACAAACTCTGAGGTTCCCACTCAGATTAGCTCCCTGCTCTCTGGTGCTCTAGTCCACAGATTCCATTTCCTTCAGCAACTCTGAAATCTGCTTTCTCATGCCTCTCATCCCAGCACTCTGGGAGGCGGAGGCAGGCAGATCAAGAAGTCAGGAATTTGAGACCAGCCTGGCCAAGATGGTGAAACCCTGTCTCTACTAAAAATATAAAAATTAGTCAGGCATAGTGGTAGGCGCCTGTAATCCCAGCTACTCGGGAGGCTGAGGTAGGAGAATCTCTCGAATCCAGGAGGTGGAGGTCGCAGTGAGTGGAGATTGCACCACTGTGCTCTAGCCTGGGTGACAGAGCAAGACTCCAACTCAAAAAAAAAGAAAAAAACAAATCTAACTTCTATCTTAACTTCAGTGGGACTGGTGTCTTATGCTTGTGTGTCAGCTCCTTCTTTCCCAGTTTAGGAAACTGTTTTCGGGCAGAGAGTAGGTTCAATCATGAGACAGACTTTATGAGTTTTTCTTTTTTTCAAAAATTGTAAGCTTGTGCTGTCTTTTGTTCAAGGCCTGAAAAGTTTTTATATATTTTGTCCAATACTGGCGTGTTTATATATGGTCACAAGTATAAGTTTCTCTACTGTCATTTTAAAATGTCAAATCCATTTTATTTTGTAAATGCATGTAAACCCATTTACATACACACACACAATTTACCTTTTAATAGATATTAAGCCAGGATAGTATTACACTCATTTCATGTTACTTGAGAACTACCCATATACACTAAGCTTGAATTTAGGAGAATGAATAACTCACTTCTTCTAAGAAACTGCCAAAAGTTTCTTCAGCTACCTTTCAGATTCTTGACATCTCACAAGGTAAATCAACCGCCATATTAACCAATGTTGTATTATTTATTACTATTTTACTGTTTACCTATTCTAAATCATTTCTTAATATTCTTCTGTCTCTCCTCTATTTCATTCTCTTTCTCTCCTTTTGCTAGAATAATATTGGATTTCAGACTATAGGTTTAATTTAAAACCTCCCAATTTCATTCTTTTTGCTAGAATACAAAAAGTCATAATTACAATATAAGTCTATTTCATTAATTAGTATTTACTCATTACATAGAAGAAATAACTTCATACAATCATTCTTTTTGTACTAGTTGATGTAACTTTTGTGTAACCAATCTCAGGGGTTTTGAACTATAGTAGAATGTCAAATATGTCTTATTAAACCTAAGGGAAGATTCTCTGTTAAAGGGTCACATTTTTAAAAGCATAAAATCAGAATACTTTGTGCTCTTTCTATAACTACTAGAGTTTTCAACGAATTGTAAGAACAATGTTTAATAAAATGCTACTCATTCGTTTATAATTGGAAATGTGCTTATTTATTACATGTTTGATAAGTACCTTATGGCTATAAACAACCTCCCCAAATAAGAAAGGCCTAGTACATGTTTGAATAACTGAGTTCTGATATCTTCTCCTTTGCTAAGGAAAACTATATTTATTTTCAGTTAGATATTGGATATGCATCATAGTCATTAGCACTCATTATTATACAAATATATATCTGCAGTGCTTACACTTTTTTAAAGTTTCTGGTTGCATTTCACATTGACCCAGGTTCAAATAACACTTTTGTATACTGGAATCTATAATTAAGTCAAAGTTATACTTAAAATTAAAAATAAAAAAGACAAGCCTTTAAAATAGAAGTGCTAATAAGACCTTACATGAACTTTCCTAAATGTTGTGGCTGTAGGAATTAGCTGACTTTTATCTATAAAAAGGGTAATTGGTGTATTAGTTAAGTTACTTTGTACTGCAAGTAATACACACCACAATTAAAAGTGGCTTTAAAAGAATATATTTTTCACATGACAAGATGCCTGAAGTGTGACTCCAGAATTAATTACTGTTGTGATTCAATATCATCATCAAGGATTCATTCTTCTCTTCCTGCTCAGCCATCCTCTGCATGTTAGGTTTTGCCTTCAGACATATCCCCTCATAGTTGCAAATATCAATAACTTCAAATATTACATTCACTTCATCCTCAAACTACATAGACTCTAATCGATTTGGGAATTTTACTCAGAACATATCAAAGTAGGACCTGATCCTGAAAAAAAGCAGTTTATCAGGTTTGAACACACGATTATAATGTTGAAGTAAGGTTGAATTTGTGAATAGCAGAAGCTGATCAATATTTGTGATATTCCTCTATTTTCAGTGGCATGCTGACACATGTTTAACAACTGGATATCTGAGATAAAAATCCCTGAATCGTAGCATGTGTCAATTTCTACAGCATAAATACTCCCACCATGGTTAATTTTAAGCTACAAAAATTATGTCATTGAACATAGAGTGAAAAAAACCACGGGTACCCTCTCATAAGGAGTCGTTTTACCATGCAAAGGCAGTAAGTGTACAATAACAAGAACACAGGTAATAGTAAGATGTAGTAAAATAATTAAGAAGTGATGAGTTTAGTTATTTATGCTTTCATTCTAATATTATTTACTTAGTTATAAGTCTATACAGTTTATTTTTTAATAATGGTTATATTTCACAATTGGTTTGTAAAATTCCTGAATATTTAATAACCAGATGGTATGAGCAGGTTCAAGCTAGGTCCAATACAATGCTGTCTCCCCACAAGCTAGATCTCTTCTGCTTTTAGTGAAATTATAGCTTTCTACCACGTACACACATAAAAGGCTATGGATTTTCTTAAACATTACATAAAAACAAATATTACTATTTCCTTCACTATGAAAGTAGATGGAACTTTATTATGTTTAATATCCAAGCACATAATTAAGCAATAGTCAGAGAACACCAAAATATTTTATAAACTAAAGGAGAAATAAGAGGCACATACAATAAAATCTTACTGTCACATTTTACTGAAATTTGATCTGGAGGAAAAAAATACAAACTGAAAAAATGGCATCTTGAATCAACTAAGGCCAGAAGTCTTGAATTCTGAGTCACTGTTTTTTTTAACTCGGGCTCTGGTTCCTGTGGGATTCAGATGTCTATGTAATGTGGCATGTTGCAAGGCATGTTGCATCACAGAGCATCATTTTCCACAGTTAGGAAACAGGATGGCAGTACCAAATATTGAACATCTCTAGCTTTAAAGTTTGTCATTTTGAATGTTTTTGAAAAAATATTTCTATGTAATTTTGAGCATAGCACTGCCCTTCATATTTCAAACTTACAAAAGATTTTAGTAACGAGATAGGCATGCAATAAATTATGTCAGATTTATGTTAAATTACTTTACTGCACATTGTGATATTCTTGATGCTGTTTACATGTCTAATATTGTTCCATGTGTCTATTTTTACTAAAAAGCTCTTAGTCTCTTGGTGGGATAGGAAAGATGAAGAAATACAGTTTACGGGTAAGTCAGACCTAAGTTTTAAGTTCAAATCTGCACTTACTCTCTCTATAGGTTTGGAAAAGTAATGTACTCTTTCCCAGTTACCATGTTTTTAGAAATTTAAAATGCTTTGGAAGTCAATTGAGCTAAAGGACTTAGCAGACACTCAAGAAAAAATAGATATATATTTGTTTCTGTGTCCAAGGCACCTAACACTGAGCTTGACATATATTAAAACATTATTATTTGCTAAATGCATAAGTGAATTAAAGAATAAGAATGAAAGAATGAAATGGCCAGGTGTGGTGGCTCAGGTCTGGCACGGTGGCTCATGCCTGCAAACCCAGCACTTTGGGAGGCTGAGGTGGGAGGATCACTTGAGGTCAGGAGTTCGAGACCTGCCTGGCCAAGATGGTGAAATCCTATCTCTAATACAAATATAAAAATTAGCTGAAAATAGTGGCATGTGTCTGTAATTCCAGTTACTTGGGAGGCTGAGGCAGGAAGATCTCTTTAATCTAAGAGGTGGAGGTTGCAGTGAGCTGAGATTGTACCACTGAACTCCAGCCTGGGTGACAGAGTGAGACACTTCTCAAAAATAAATAATAAATAGATAAATAAATAAAATAAGCCTCTTAAATTGTGAATTCCATGTTTTAGTTCATCTTGCCTGAAACTGTACTGAAATTGTAGGAGTTCATCTTTGTGGACAGCAAAGGATAGCATAATCACTTTAAATCATTCCATAAGATGCTTTAAGATTATGTTTCTATAAATCTTTCCTTTGGGTCTTAACTTCTTTCATTGATGAAAAAGAACTTAAATGGTAAGGACTCCATGGTTCTTGATAACTCTGAAGTCCTTCCGGAACCTATATTATATTTTTAACTATAATCACTATTGTACAGAACTCAATGCTGTAAAAGTATTTTGAAACTTACTGATACTTGTCAACAGTAGTCAGAGCGCCATCTTCCAGGTCTCCACAGAATTAAAACCCCAGCTACAAATATCAGTAAGGCCAGAGGATCTTAACCACTTTGTGGGTAACTGATAATTTTAAGAATATGATCAAGGCTCTAAACCTTCACTCCAGAAAAATGTTTATTTTGCAATAGTTAAATTTGCAAAAAAAAATTCAGAGCACTTATGAAAGCCACATAACAGGTTAAAATCACTTAATCTATTCAGACCACTTCATATACATAGAAACAAAAATAAGTCCCAGAAAGGCTCTCTTAATCTTATGTAAATAATTAGTGATCAAATTAGGGTTCCAACAGTATCCTTATCTTTGGTATTCTTCATAGACTGTATCATATATCTATAAATGTTTAAGAAACTAAAATAGAGGAACGAACATATCCCCATAAAGGACAAATTGAAAGTAGAGATGTAAAGTCATATATTTATTTAAATTGTTTTCTTTCAATGACTAAGATAATTAGCTTATTTAAGGACGTGAAATACTGTACTATATATTTTAAACGCGGAGCTAACCTAATAATTTGTTTTATAAATAAATTCTACGTATTATGAAGAACATAAACACTAGATGTTTAAAGATCTTCCACTCAAGTGTAGAAAGAAGCCTATTTGTTTAAAAATAAACTGTTATTCTGTGTGCAGATTAACGTACACATACTTAACCATACAGCAAGTCTCAATAAATTCAAAAAAAACGGAAATAATACTAATGATACTCTCAGACCACAGTGGAATAAAAGTAGAAATCAACACTAAGAACATCTCTCAAAACTAGACAATTTACATGGAAATTAAACAACTTGCTACTGAATGACTTCTGGGTAAACAACTAAATTGAGGCAGAAGTCAAAAGTTTTTTTGAAATAAATCAAAACAGAAACACAGCATACCAAAATCGTTGGGATGCAGCAAAAGCAGGATTAAGGAATGTTTATAGTGCAAACACTTACCTCAAAAAGTTAGAAAGATCTCAAATTAATGATATAACATCACACCGAAAGGAATTATAAAAACAAAAACAAACTAAACCCAAAATTAGTACAAGAAAAGAAATGACTAAAATCAGAGCAGAGCTTAGGAAACTTGAGACCCCAAAATTCACCCACAGAATCAACAAAACCAAAAATTGTTTTTTGAAAGGATAAATGATATTGATAGACTCTAGCTAGATTAACAAAGAAAAAAGAGAGAAGATCAAAATAAGCACAATCAAAAATACAAGGTGGCATTACAACCAATCCAGAGACATATAAAAGATTCTCAAAGACATTATAAACATATCTATTCACACAAACTAGAAAATCTAGCGGAAATGGGTAAATTTCTAGAAACACAACCTCTCAGGAATGAAGCAGGAAGAAATTGAAACCCTGAAGTGGCCAATAGGGAGTTCTGAAATTGAATTGGCATTAAAAATCCTACCAACCATTCTAACTGGTGTGAGATGGTATCTCATTGTGGTTTTGATTTGCATTTCTCTGATGGCGAGTGATGATGAGCATTTTTTCATGTGTCTGTTGGCTGTATGAATATCTTTTTTTGAGAAATGTCTGTTCATATCCTTTCCCCACTTTTTGATGGGGTTGTTTGTTTTTTTCTCGTATATTTGTTTGAGTTCTTTGTAGATTCTGGATATTAGCCCTTTGTCAGATGAGTAGGTTGCAAAAATTTTCTCCCATTCTGTAGGTTGCCTGTTCACTCTGATGGTAGTTTCTTTTGCTGTGCAAAAGCTCTTTAGTTTAATTAGATCCCATTTGTCAATTTTTGCTTTTGCTGCCGTTGCTTTTCAATCATTAAGAAGTCAGGAAACAACAGGTGTTGGAGAGGATGTGGAGAAATAGGAACACTTTTACACTGTTGGTGGGATTGTAAACTAGTTCAACCATTATGGAAAACAGTATGGCAATTCCTCAAGGATCTAGAACTAGATGTACCATATGACCCAGCCATCCCACTACTGGGTATATACTCAAAGGATTATAAATTATTCTACTACAAAGACACATGTACACGTATGTTTATTGCGGCACTATTCACAATAGCAAAGACTTGGAATCAACCCAAATGTCCATCTGTGACAGACTGGATTAAGAAAATGTGGCACATATACACCATGGAATACTATGCAGCCATAAAAAAGGATGAGTTTGCGGCCTTTGTAGGGACATGGATGCAGCTGGAAACCATCATTCTTAGCAAACTATCACAAGAACAGAAAACCAAACACCGCATGTTCTCACTCATAGGTGGGAACTGAACAATGAGATCACTTGGACTCGGGAAGGGGAACATCACGCACTGGGGCCTATCATGGGGAGGGGGGAGGGAGGAGGAGGGAGGGATTGCATTGGGGAGTTATACATGATATAAATGATGAATTGATGGGTGCTGACGAGTTGATGGGTGCAGCACACCAACATGGCATAAGTATACATATGTAACAAACCTGCACGTTATGCACATGTACCCTAGAACTTAAAGTATAATAAAAAAAAAAAAAAAAAAAAAAGAATCTAAAAAAAAAAAAAAAAAAAAAAATCCTACCAACCAAAAAAGCTTCAGACTACATCAATTCACAGCCAAATTCTACCAGACATACAAAGAGGGCAAGGTACCAATTCTATCTAAACTATTTTTAAAAATCAAGTATGAGGGACTCGTCCCTTACTAATTTTATGAAGCCAGCATCACCCTGATACCAAAAGCTCACAAAGGCAAGATGAAAAAAGAAAACTAAAGGCTAATATCTCTGATGAACATCAACACAAAAATTGTAAACAAAATACTAACAAACTGAATCCAGCAGCGCATCAAAAAGTGAATTCACCATGATCGAGTAGCCTTCATTTCTGGGATGCACGCTGGGTTCAACATATACAAATCAACTAAATGTGATTTAACACATAAACAGAATTAAAAACAAAATCCCCGGGGGCCGGGCCCGGTGGCTCAAGCCTGTAATCCCAGCACTTTGGGAGGCCGAGACGGGAGGATCACAAGGTCAGGAGATTGAGACCATCCTGGTTAACCTGGTGAAACCCCGTCTCTACTAAAAAATAAAAAAAATTAGCCGGGCGAGGTGGCGGGTGCCTGTAGTCCCAGCCAGTCGGGAGGCTGAGGCAGGAGAATGGCGTAAACCAGGGAGGCGGAGCTTGCAGTGAGCTGAGGTCCGGCCACTGCACTCCAGCCTGGGCGACAGAGTGAGACTCCGTCTCAAAACAAACAAACAAACAAACAAAACCCCATGATCATCTCAATAGATGTGAAAAATATTTAGATAAAATCCAACACCCCGTCATGATAAAATCCCTCAAGAAATGAGGCATCAAAGGAATATACCTCAAAATAATAAGAGTGATCTATGACAAACCTACAGCCAACATCATGCTGACTGGGCAAAAACTGGAAGCATTTTCCTGGAGAACTAGAAGAAGACAAGGATGCTTACTCTCACTACTTCTATTCAACGTAATACTGGCAGTCCCAGCAAGAGCAATCAGGCAAGAGAAAGAAATAAAAGGCACCCAAATAGAAAAGAAAGAAGTCAAAGTCTCTCTTTGCTGATACGATTTTACACCTAGAAAACCCTAATGACTCCACCAAAAGGCTTTGAGAACTGATAAATGATGTCAGTAAAGTTTCAGGATACAAAATAAATGTATAGTTATACTGATAGAAATGCTATCAGCAGCATTTCTATACACCAATAATGTTGAAGCTGAGACCCAAATCAAGAATGCAATCCCATTTACAATAGGAACACACACAAAAATGCCTAGGACTACATCTAACATTGAAGGTGAAAGATCTCTACAAGAACTACAAAACAGTTAAAGGAAATCATAGATGACACAAACAAATGAAAAAACATTCCATGCTCATGGATTGGAAGAATCAATATTGGTATAATAGCTATAATGCCCAGAGCAATCTACAGATTCAACATTAGCCCTATCAAACTACCAAAGTCATTTTTCACAGAACTAGAAAAAAAATTCTAAAATTCACATGGACCAAAAAAAAGAGCCTGAACATTCAAAGTAATCCTAAGCAAAAGAACAAAGCTGGAGGCATCACCTTACCCAACTTTAAACTATAGGCTAGAGTGACCAAAACAGCGTGCTACAGCAACAAAAACACCATGGTACTGGTACAAAAACAGACACATACACTCATGGAACAGAATAGAGAACCCAGACATCTAGCCATACACCTATAGCCATATGATCTTTGACAAAGTCAACAAAAAAAAAGCATGCAGAAAGGACTCCATATTCAATCAATGGTGCTGGGACAGCTGGCTAACCAATACATTGAAGAATGAAACTGGACCCCCTACCTTTCATCATAAACAAATATTAAGATGGATGAAAGATTTAAATTTAAGATTGCAAACTATAAGAATCCTAGAAGAAAACTTAGAAACATCTTTCTAGACATCAGTCTTAGGAAAGTATTTCTGACTAAGTCCTCAAAAGCAATTGCAACAAAAACAAAAATTGACAAGTAGGACCTAATTACACTAAAGAGATTCTGTGAAGCAAAAGGAATTATCAACAGAGTAATCAGACCACCTACACAATGGGAGAAAATATTCACAGACTATGTATATGACAAAGTTCTAATATCTAGAATCTAAAGGAACTTAAACAATTGGAAAAGCGAAAACCAACAAATCCATTAAAAATAGTCAAAAGGTGTAAACAGAAACTTCTCAAAAGAAGACATACAAGGGGCCAACAAACATATGAAAAAAAAAAAGCTTAACTTCACTAACCATCAGGAAAATGCAAGTCAAAACCACAATGAGATACCATCTCATACCATTTAAAATTGCTATTACTAAAAAACCAAAAAGTAACAAATGCTACCTACTAAAAGGAATGCTTATACACTGTTGGTGGGAATGTAAATTCGTTCAGCCACTGTGCAAAGCAATTTGGAGATTCCTCAAAGAACTTAAAACAGAACTACCATTTGACCCAGCAATTCCATTACTGAGTACATACACAAAAGAAAAACAATATTTTATTAAAAAGACACACGCACTCATATGTCCATCTCAGCACTCTTCACAATAGCAAAGGCACAGAATCAATCAAGGTGCCCATTTGAGGTGCCCATTTATGGTGGATTAGATAAAGAAAATATGGTACATATACAACATGGAATACTACACAGCCATAAAAGAGAATGAAATCGTCTTCTTTGCAGCAACACAAATGCAGCTGGAGGCCATTATCCTAAGTGAATTATGCAGGACAGAAAACAAAATACTGCATACTGTCATGTATAAGTGGGAGCTAATCATTGGGTATACGGGGACATAAAGATGGCAACAGTAGACACCGTTGACTACTAAAGTGGGGAAGGAGAGATGGGGCAAGGGTTGAAAAATCAACTATTGGGTACTATGCTCACTACCTGGGTGACAGAATCAATCATAACCCAGACTTAAGCGTCATGTAATATATTCATACAACACAACTGCACATGTACCCCATGAATCTAAAATAGAAATTGAAATAATTAAAAATAAATGAATAAATAAGTTAATAAACATTTATTTTAGAATAGCATTATATTACAGAACAATTAAAAGATAGGACAGTTTCCCTTTTCCCTGACCCCAGTTTCCCTATTATTAACATCATATATTAGTATGCACATTTGACACAGTTAATGAACCAATACTGATACATTATTATCAAAGTCCGTAACTGAAGAGTCTCATTCTCTACCAACTGAGTTAGATGGGCTAAAGTCCCATAATTTATTCAAATTTCCTTAGTTGTGCTTATCTCCTTTTTCTTCTCCTACAGAGCTTTTACCTATGGAGACACAATTTAACAATATTGCAACAACAAATGTATACTGGAATTGAACAATTAAACAGGATACCACATTACGTTTATTCATCATATCTCATTTGGCTCTTTGTTACAACAGTTTTTCAAACTTTCTGTTTTGATGACATTTAAAATTCTGAGGAGCACTAGTCACGTATTTTGTAGAATGCCCCTTAACTGAAATTTGTCTAATGTCTTCTCATGATTAGACTTAGGGTTATGGATTTTTAAAAGAAAAATCATGGGGGAAAAAAGCATTTTTAGTACATCTTGTTAAGGCTACACACTAGCTACTTGAATTGTCACTGCTGATATTTTTCTTGATGACCTGTCTGAGGAGTGTTTGCAAAGTTTCTCACTTTTAAGTTCTTTTTTCCCCTTTCCATGCTGTGCTTTTTGGTCGGAAGTCACTTCGTGCAGCCTGTACTTAAGGAGTGAGGGCTTCACCTCCTTGAAGGCAGAATATCTACAAAAATTATTTGAAATCCTTTTGTGCAAGTGTTTCTATTCTCCTGTATTAATTCACTTACTCAATAATTTATTCACATTAGTGTGGAATCATGAATATTCATTTAATATTTTGTATTACAACCCAATACTAGTCTATTAATTTTGTTACTGAAATCGTTCCCTTTTTGTGCTTCAGGAGCTCTTCAGCTGGTGCTTTTGTACCATTGACATATCCCCATTATGTTCTGTGGATTGTTTCTGTTGTTAGAAAAGCTTTAGTTTTTGAAAACACAAGATACATCAGTTTTATCTTGTATATGTCTTACCCTAGTTTGAGAACTGCCACTTTTCCAAGAAGCTCTCATAGTAGGAACAGATACAAGAGGCTGGTATTAGAAATCAAATTCTAGATGAAAGTGTGCTTGTAACTACTTGGGTGTCCTTGCTTCTATACCAGTCCTAGAATCAAGGAATATGCCCTTTGCTCCTGGGACGTCACTCCTCCGAGGCCATCAGTTGGTTGAGCAAGGAATTATGAAAGTATACTAATCCTTGAACATACACATATTGTTATTTCTATATATAACCATCCATATCTAATACAAGGTAAATATATATAAATTCACATTGACGTCTCTAACTCTAATCCATTACCACATGAATCACTCTCATTTTCTCTCATTGCTTATCTGTTGTAACTTCCTACTCCAATATTGAGAAATATGGTTCTTACCATGTACCATCCATTTGTTTAATTGTTCAATTCCAGTATACATTTGTTGTTGCAATATTGTTAAATTGTATCTCCATAGGTAAAAGCTTCACCAGTGAGAGTACGATTTTTATGTCTAGTTCTTTTGTCTTCATTTTATAGTCTCTATTTCTAAAGTTCCTTAGCTCAGCACCTTTCTTATCTCCTTCAGTGAGGTTGTTTCACTAATGTGTAATATAGTAAAATTGTTTTACCACATTCTGCCTTCCACTGGAGAATCCTTGATCTCCAAATTTTCACCAAATTTATATACATTAAGGTTCATTTTTTATTCCATAATGATCTCTTGGTTTTGACAAATTCATAATATCATGTATGCATCACTGCAGTATCATACAGAATAGTTTCATTACCCAAAACATAAATCTCCTGTGTACCGTCTATTAAATATTTTTTCCTTAACACCAAACCCTAGCAATATGTAATCTTTTTCTTCTCTCTATAGTTTTACCTTTTACAGCATGTCGTAAAATCACAATCATACAGTATAAAGACTTCTCAGATTGGCTTCTTCCCCTTAGCAATATGCATTTGAGATTCTTGTCTTTTTTTGCATGCTTCATAATATTTTTTCTTTTTTTTCTTTTTGCTGAGTAATATTCCATTGTATGAATGGAATGCATTGAAGTTTATTTATTCACTCACTTGTTGAAGAACATCTTGGTTGCTTCCAATTTTTGGTGTTAAAATTTCAAACCCTAATAATAAAGTTGTCTCTTTTCCCCTTCAGTTCTTTCCATTTTGGAGACATACATTTTGGTGATATGTTGTTAGGTGCATACACATTTAGTACTGCTAAGTATTCTTGGAGAATTAACCTTGTTGTTACTATGTGCACCTCAGACTTTGGAAATCTGTTTTTTGTCCCTTATGAATACAGCTATTCTATATTGTTTTTAAAATTAGTGTTAGCATGGCATATATATTCTATCTCTTTACCTTTAAAATATCTGTGTCCTTATATTTAAAGTGGGTTTTTTACAGACAACTTATATTTGAGCTTTTCTTTTTATTATTCTATCCTGACAATCTCTTTTAATTGGTATGTTTAAACCATTCACATTTAATGTGATGATTGATTGAGGTAGATTAGTACTTACCATGTTTGAAACTCTTTTTATTCATTTCATATGTTCTTTGTTCCCAACCTCCCATACATATCCTTATGCCTTCTTTGGTTTTAACTGAGCATATTATATAAGACCATTTTTTCTCTTCTATTTATGTAAAAATTGCAATTAAACATTCTTTTAGTGATTGCCCTAGAGTTGAAATATGCACTTTTAACTAATCTAAGTGTGTCTTCAAATAACACTACACTATCTTATGTGTAGTACACGTTGTCTTATAACAGAGAACTCCTAATTCTTCTCTCATCCCATGCAATATTGATGTAATTCATTTCACTCTGCTATATGCTTTAATCATTTAATACATTGTTACTTACTATTGTTTTAAACAGTTTTCTTTCAGGCCAATTAATAATAAAAAAGTAAATATTTTATTTTATGTTTGTTTATTTTTAATTACTATACAATCTTGTTGATTATGTTATTTTTCTTTCTTACTCAGGCATTAAACCTGGATAAGTCAGAGTTGGGAAGAATTTCCTTCTCCAAAAAGCAATGAGTCCCTGTCAATGTCTTTTCTTATGGAGAATAGGTCATTTGTGGGGTTATGAAAAAATTCTGTGTATATTTCACAGAAATTCCACTTCCTCTTCCCTCATACTCAGATCCCTACAGTGAGAACCTGATGAGTTAATGACAGAAAAGCCCAACAATGTATTGTTTTTTTCCTAAGACTGAAGCACCAAGGGGTTTCTCTTAAGATAGTCTACACAGCCTCAAACAATTTATCAAATTTACTAACTACGTGTTCTTACCACTTTACGGCTTCTGTTCTAGCTAAGCAGTTTCTCTGTGTGCATCTGTCTCTCCAGATTTATTTTCTTTATTCTTCTTTTTTTCTTGAGACAGAGTTTCACTCTGTCACCCAGACTGGAGTCCATTGACATGATCTCAGCTCACTGCAACCTCCGCCTCCTGGGTTCAAGCAATTCTCTTTCCTCACCTCCCAAGTAGCTGGGACTACAGGCATGTGCCACCATGTCCAGCTAATTTTTGTATTTTTAGTAGAGATGGGGTTTTGCCATGTTGGCCAGACTGGCGTCGAACTCCTGACCTCAGGTGATTTACCCACCTCGGCCTCCCAAAGTGCTGAGATTACTGACGTAAGCCACCATGCCCGCTCTCCAGATTTGTTTGTAGTCATTTGTCCTACAATCTCTGTTTTCTGGTGGGTTCAAAATAAGTTGTTGATTTGTGCAGCTTTTTGTTGTTGTAAGAGGAGTGACAACTTCCAAGATCCTTGTATTTTAGGGCTAAACAAGAAGTCTCCCTAAACAATTTTTAAAAACTTTTATTGAAGCAGATATCTCAATTTTCATTTACATTGTGTTCCAATAGACTAAAAATAGCTAAAAATTATCTCTAGTCTTCCTTTTATTCTCCCAAATTCTGTGAGTCCATAAAGAGATTAACTATGGCATTTCTTTCTAGCTGATGATCAATACTTAACAGCACTGCAGTAGTCACTGCAGAGTCCTACATAGTTCAAGAACTGTTCCATGATATTTCCATCCAGGTGTTCTCAGTGGAATGCAAAACCTAAAATTTGGCTTCTCTCCTCTAACCCAATTAAAATCCCTTCCAGCTCAACACATTGAACAAGACATTACATTGAGGGCGTGTTACAATGGAAAATAAAATGACATGGCAAAATAGTTGAGCCAGGGGATTTTATGCTGAAATCTGAGTGAAACTCAGCACACACAAAAATTTCTACATAACTGGATCATTCATACATATATAAAAGGACTTTGTAATTAATTGATTTTTTCAGCTTGCATATTCCATTGATCATTTTTTAGGGTTTTTAAATATATTTTTATAAAAAGCCATTATAACATTAGCATATCTGAAAACCCCAGGCTATCCCAAGGTAAATGTTGGTAATAGATCTCTCCCACAAATATTCCATTAAAAAGTACTTCTTAAAATTAATTTATGCAATAATAAAAGTATAACATCAAAAAAATTGTTTATTTTTTACTCCTTAGTAAAATTCCTAAATAGTAACATGAGATTCTTTAGTTCTAATATCAAAGTCAGCAAGCAAAATAATTAGTTAATCTAAAACCAAAGCGGTTTTCTTGTCCTATAGCATGTGGAGGAAAATGAATTTTTTCACATACATTTCAGTTTAATAATCTATATATGTTTTCATTCTGCCATGATTCCTGCCATTTTGATTATTTGTAATGATTACAATTTTTCGTTTTATACAAAAGGCTTGGTATTAACATTCTTTTACTCAAATGTTTATTTCACATGTTTAGCAAGATACTTCAACTGGTTTTGTCGGCAAATGAGATACATGTTTTCTCAGCTTTAGCTAATAAGTACAAAGTTGTCTCACAAATAAATGGGAGACTAGGTATACAGTATTTACTGTGAATAACATAAATGCATGAAGAGAGAGGTTCTAGTCATTATTTGAATCTTTAAATCTCTTCAGCCATAGTGGAGGATGAATTGAAATTCAACTATTTCTCCCCTAAGTACTTAGGACCCCATGAAAGACTTAAGATGCTTCTCTCTAACACTGTTTTGGTGCTAAAATAACAAACAGTAAGAACTCTGTTTAGATTTAATCCCTTAAAAATATAAAGATTATGGAAAACTAGACAAGCACCTTTATTATAAGTTAAATATGGTTTGTGACAAAAGCTTTAAGAAAATTAAATACTCAATGAATCTTTGGTTAACAATTGCAGTTTATGAAAGATTGAGTGCCATATATTCACAAAGGTTTAGTACTAGGTTGACTCAACTGACACATTAGGAAAATTGGTTTGAGTACAGTGATTAAAAAAAAAAAAAAAAAGCAAAGCCAGGTACTAAAATTTGAAAAGAAACTGCACTTGTTTTGGTACAACCAGCTGAATTTAACAGATAAGTCTACTTAGTAGAAATCTAGGAAAATTATATAACATAGTTTATAATAGTGACATATAATGGTTACAACATAGAAACTCAGAAATAAGATCGATTGTCCTCATGAGTGAAAAATATACATACACTGGATCTGATTGACAAAGTCATCAAACAGACAGACTAATTTCAGGTTAAAAATAGAGTGAAACCTATCAAATATATTAACATATCTAAAGTAGAAATGTGCAAGTCAGGCTGTTGGAGGATGTTTTGGTCTTCAGTCAGGGTGGAGAAACCACAAGAGAGAAAGATATATCTTGACTCTAGGTTCTCCCACTCTGTCCTGGCATATGTATGTTCTGGACCAAGAATGTGAGTAACTATATGGTCCTTTTAATAGGTATATCTTTATGGCATTAGCCATAGGTAGATGGATGAATTATGCTATTAAATTATCTATTTTCTATTTTCTACTATGCCATATTTATCTGGCAACATTCTGGACCTAATTTGCTGTTCTCTATGTCTATAGAAAAAGAACATGCTGATTATATTAGTCCATTATCACACTGCTAATAAAGACATGCCTGAAACTGAATAATTTATAAAGGAAAGAGGTTTAATTGACTCACATTTCCACATGGCTCAGAGGCCTCAGGAAACTTATAGTCATGGCAGCAGGAGAAGCAAACATATCCTACTTCACATGGTGACAGGAAGGAGAAGAATGAGTGCCCAGTAAAGTGGCAAACCCCTCATAAAACCATCAGATCTCATGAAAATGAACTCACTACCATGAGAACAGGATGGGGGAAACTTTCCCCATGATTCAATTATCTCAACCTGATCCCTCCCATGACACATGGTGATTATGGAAACTAAAATTCAAGATGACATTTGAGTAGGGACACAGTCAAACCATATCATTATGCACTGTGCCCCTCCAAAATCTCATGTCCTTATAATTCAAAACACAATCATGACTTTTCAACAGTCCCCCAAAGTCTTAACTCATTCTAGCATTAACCCAAAAGTCCAAGCCCAAAGTCTCATCTGAGACAAGGCAAGTCCCTTCTGTCTATGAGCCTGTAAAATCAAAAGAAAGCTAGTTACTTCCTAGGTACAATAAGGGTACAGGCATTGCATAAATACACCCATTTCAAATGGTAGAAATTGGTCAAAACATTGGCGCTATAGGCCCCATGCAAGTTTAAAATCCAATAGGCCAATCCTTAAATCTGAAAGTTCCAAAATGATCTCCTTGACTTTATGTCTCACATCCAGGGCATGCTAATACAAGAGGTGGGTTGCTATGGATTTGGGCAGCTCCACCCTGTGGCTTTGCAGGGTACAGCCGCCCTCCTGGCTGCCTTCATGGCTGGGGTTGAGTGCCTGTGTTTTTTCCAGATGAGCTATGCAAGCTGTAGGTAGATCTACCATTGTGGTCCTCTTCTCACAGCTCCACTAGGCAGTGGCCCAGTGAAGATGTTGTGTGGGGGTTCCAACCCCACATTTCCCTTTCACACTGCCAGAGGTTCTCCATGAGGCTCTGCCTCTGCAGCAAACTTCTGCTTGGACATCCAGGCATTTCTATACATCCTCTTAAATCTAGATGGAGGTTCCCAAACCCTAATTCTCGTCGCCTGTGCATCAACAGGACCAACACCATGTGGAAGCTGCCAAAGCTTGGGGCTTGCACCCTCTGAAGCAATAGCCTTAGCTGTACCTTTTCCCCTTTTAGCCACGGCTAGGGCTGAAGCGTCTGGGACCTGGGACGCAGAGCACTATGTCCTGAGGCTGCACAGAGCAGGGAGGTCCTGGGCCCAGCCCAGGAAACCATTTTCCTCTTCTAGGCCTCCCAGCCCATGATGCAAGGGGCTGCTCTGAAGGTCTCTGCATGCCCTGGAGACATTTTCCCCATTGTTTCAGTGATTAACATTTGGCTCCTTATTACTTGTACAAATTTCCGCAGCCAGCTTGGGCTTGAATTTCTCCCTGCAAAATGGGTTTTTCTTTTCTTCACTTTTTTTTTTTTTTTTTTTTTTTTTGAGATGGAATCTCACTCTGTTGCCCAGGCTGAAATGCAGTGGCATGATCTTGGCTCACTGCAACCTCTGCCTCCTGGGTTCAAGTGATTCTCCTGTTTCAGCCTCCTAAGTAGCTGAGATTACAAGCTTCTGCCACCATGCCCAGCTAAATTTTGTATTTTTAGAAGAGATTGGATTTCACCATGTTGGCCAGGCTTGTCTTGAACTCCTGACCTCAAGCGATCCGCCTGCCTTGGCCTCCCAAAGTGCTGGGATTACAGGTGTGAGCCACTGCACCTGGCTTTGCTGGGTTTTTCTTTTCTATTACATCATCAGGCTGCAACTTTTCCAAACTTTTATGTTCTGCTTTCTCTTGGACACTTTGCCAGTTAGAAATTTCTTCTGATACCCTAAATCATCTCTCTCAAATTCAATGTTACACAGATCTCTAGGGCAGGGCAAAATGCTGCCAGTCTCTTTGCTAAAGCAAAGCCAAGAGTCACCTTTATTACAGTTCCTAACAAGTTCCTCATCTCCATCTGAGAGCACCTCAGCCTGGACTTCACTGTCATATCACTATCAGCATTTTGGTCAAAGCCATTCAACAAGTCTCCAGAAAGTTCCAAACCTTCCCACATTTTCCTGTCTTCTGAGGCCTCCAAGTCTCTAGGAAGTTCCAAACTTTCCCCTGTTTTCCTGTCTTCTTCTGAGTTCTCCAAACTTGTTCCAACCTCTGCCTGTTACCCAGTTCCAAAGTCGCTTCCACATTTTTGGCTATCCTAATAGCAGCACCCCACTCCTGGTTTCCATATGAGAATTTATGGTGCTATGTACTAAGGTGGGGAAGCATGGTAGTATCAAGGACCCATTTCAAAAGTTAACCTATGGAATAGTTGATGTTTATAGAGATTGACCTTACTTAATTCTTGGGTGTCATCCATAGGAGGGTATCTTGTTTTCACAGCTTGGCATTACCTTACCCGAGTAAATACATGTCAATCCAAAGCTATTCACACATGCTAATAGACACACCTGAGATTTGGTAATTTATAAAGGAAATAGTTTTTAATCGACTCACAGTTCAGCATGGCTGGGGAGGCCTTTGGATACTTACAATCATGGCAGAATGGGAAGCAAACACATGCTTCTTCACATGGTGACAGGAAGGAGAATGAGTGTCCAGTGAAGTGGGAAGCCCCTTATAAAACCATCAGATCTCATGAGAACTAACTCACTATCATGAGAACAAGATGCGAGAAACTGCCCCCATGATTCAATTTTCTCCACCCGGTTCATCTCACAACACATGGGGATTATGGGAACTACAACTCAAGATGAGATTTGGATGGGGACACAGTCAAACCATATCGCTCGTCCATCAACAGAAGCTTATTCAAGATAAATTACATTTCTCGTTGTAAGAGGTAATGCATTGATTGGTTTTCTCCTTCTCACATATCAATCTTTGAGTGTTTTGTTAAACAAGAAATTGATCTTTTGCTGACATATCAGGCTTCTAAGTTCTCTAGGCTGAGAACCAGCTTTGGATTGACATGTATTCACTCGGGTAAGGTAATGCCAAGCTGTGAAAACAAGATACCCTCCTATGGATGACACCCAAGAATTAAGTAAGGTCAATCTCTATAAACATCAACTATTCCATTGGTCAACTTTTGAAATGGGTCCTTGATACTACCATGCTTCCCCACCTTAGTACATAGCACCATAAATTCTCATATGGAACAATAGCCCCTAAACTTCGTCTATACATCTATTTCCCACACAGCATAGAGTCGAAGTCATTCTTTAAAATATGAGACAATAAAACCCTCTGGAAAAAAATTAATCATGACTTTTCCCTATACTTCACATCCCTGTTACTCATCAGTTGCTCTCTTCTCCTATTTCTCTGTTCTTGTTCACTCTGTTCCAGCCACTCTGATCTTACACTCCTTGTCTGGAATGCTCTTTCTCTACCAAATTCCATCCTCATTCCCCTCAGATTTCGGCCACTCAGATCTCTAAAATGCAGTTGAATTCGTGGAGTCTCTTAATCTGACAGGCCTTATTAGATACAATCCCAGTTAATATAGCACTGTTTTCCTTTCTTTTTAACTTTTATTTTAAGTTTGGGGGTGCATGTGCAGGTTGGTTGTATAGGCACACTCATGTCACAGGGCTCTGCTGTACATATTATTTCATCATCCAGGTATTAAGCCTAGTACCCATTAATTATTATTTTTTTTGATCCTCTCCTTCCTCCCACCCTCTATCCTTCAATAGGTTCCAGTGTCTGTGTTTCCTTCTCTGTGTCCCTGTGTTCTCATCATTTAGTTTCCACTTAAGAATAGAACATAATGCCATTCAATTTTCTATTCCTGCATCAATTTGCTAAGAATAATAGCATCCAGTTGCATCCATGTTCCTGAAAACAACATGATCTCATGATCTTTCTTACCCTGCATAGTGTTCCACGATTTATAGGTACTGCATTTTTTTTATTCGGTCTACCATTGATAAGCATTTATGTTGATTCCATTTCTTTGCTATTGTGAATAGCATTGTTTTCAACCCTGTCATTTTCTCTGTATATATCTGTTATTTTGCCTCATTTTTATGCAGACATACCACCACCCAATATATCATGTGTTCATTTATGGACTGTAGATACACTTCCATAATAGCATGAATAACTTTTTGTTAACTAGTGCCTGGTATAGGGCTTAGCACATAGATGGTCCTTAGTACTTTTTTAAAATGAACAGGAACAAGAGAGAACTATGTAATAACAACAAGGCTATTTGATTAGATTCCAGGAATTTAATCCTGCCTTTGCCATTAATTAGGCATCTATGTGATCTTCAGCAAGTCATTAGCACTCTAACCTTCAGTTTCTTTATCTATAAAACGAAATTAATAATAGTTCTATGGCTCAAATACTATATGTGAAAGGGCTTTATATGATAAAGTCCTGAACACCTATGAGAGATTTGAGCAAATAAGATATCTAGATGTATAAACAGGCTAATGGTAAGATTTAGGAAGAACACTGAATTCTGAGTGTGACATTCTGGCTATTAAGTCTTGGTTCTCCCACTAACCAGCTTTGCTATTTGGAGTTAATTACTCAATACTGTTAAGTTTCATTTATCCTAATGAGAGAAAAAACTTTCTTTTTTTCAATAAGCTTGTTTTTTACTCATTTAAAAGACATTGTATCCTACTGGTCAGTAAAAGCAATGTAAGTAAATATGACTAAGAATTATTTATTAATTATTTCTCCATAATTAATTCAGCCAGTAGTTATTGACTGAGGACCTCTGTGTGTCAGGCTCTGGCCCAGGTGCTTGGGATGAATTGGGGCACCAAGTAGACCAATGCCTGCCCTCTATGGAGCTTACTTTCCAGAGTGAAAAGACAGGTAAGAAGCAATAAGCATAATAAAAAAAAGTAAACTAAATTGTATTTTCAAAGGTGATGTGTGTTATATGGACAAAATAACATAAATAAGAAACTAGGAATTGAGAACGTGTGAAGGGAAGGGGGTCAGGTTGCAATAAATATGGGGCCATGGCATTCGAGCAGACACTGCCATTTAAAGACTTTCCTCCTCTTCCATTACTTCTCGTTAATTTTGGTTTCTTTAAATGTTTAAAACTGTATTATAAATATGCTTTCTTAAAATTACAGAGCCTACATACTTCTACTGGAGTAACCAGTTACAATAACGTATCTTTTAAAAATATTACTGTAAAATCTTTTGAAATTAGTTTATTTAATCTTTCTATGTGAAATCTTTAATCTTAGTTATGAAAGAAATACAGTCTATATCATAGGCTCTCTTAATAGCAATTGCTTTTCAAAGAAGCAACATTTTCATTGCAAGAGAAATAAAACGCATTATCTTTAAAATTTATGCATACTTTTTAGTCCACTTGTTTTGAATCTCATGATTTTCATTACTAACTTTTCTATTCATGGAAACTTCTATAGCAATGGATGGGAGAAGGAGGGTAGAGGCTTATTTTACATTTGTTTTCTTTAAGACAATGTTCTGTGGTAATTTGGCTTTGGTCTTCCTATAAGGGCTGCATACACAATGATCAGGCAGCTTATGTGTCTTATAGCATGAAGTAACTGACAAAAGAGATATCAGGCTTCCTGAGAGATACCACCCCATCTCCCTAAAAACAATCCATGTAGAGCTTGTGATGGCTTTCCAGATAAATATAATCAACAGATCCTCCGTCAACCTTCTGGATCATTGTGTGTGACTAAAGAAGCCATCAGAGGAGGACCTGTTGAGCTGGACCATCTTAGAGGTAGGTTGCTGAAATATGAGTCATATTTAGTGACTTGGGTTAACTGCTCATCACGAAACTTAGATATTATTAATCAATCATTGCCTTAACACAGATATTGATACTTTTAGACATTTTAGCACACCAGGGAAGACCTACTGTTTTAGGGTATGGCTAATTAAGAAAAGTCTAGAATGACACAATAGCCATCGTTAGCCTGAGATCTTGAACTGAAGGATCTCATCAGTATTTGTGTTGCTATCTACTTACAGCACCCCTCCTTACTGGGTATTAAAAACTAACCACCTGTGAGCTGGCAGAGAACACTGATGCCTATCTGTTAAGGCTGTTGGAGTTCTTGGAAGTGACAAAGTGCTAAACAAATGCTATTATTTATAGTCTGTCCCTGTTCAATGAAAAGGATCCACAAAACACTGCTGCCAAGAGTCACCATTAGTTATCCAGCCTGACAATTTCATTTCACTGGTTGAAACTAAGCAGTGTGCTTTAAGCAATGAAAATCGCGGCATTCTCTTATGACTGGAAAAGCCTATTTCAGACCCAAGCTGTCTTTGGTTTCCAACAGTGTTTGCACTCCACATGTTCTCACGTGATTCAACATGGCAACCAAAGGCATTTTATAAAAGAATAAATTATGGGTTTGGCCACCAACTACATGTAGTCTCAAACCAGATTTATTTGCTTTTCTCACTTTTATTTTCAACTTTGTTTTTATGATTTATTTTTGTTATTATGAGAAGATAAATTCCAATAGGTCTGATTCCCACCTGCCTTATATCTTATATTTGGTCCTTCACTTGGTCTGAAACAGTGTGTCATGAAAGGGAAAGGTGTGTGTTGGTCGGGGGTGGAACCAAAAGTAGAAAAATGTATAACAGAATTATTTCAAGTTAAACATTTATTGAATATCTGTAATATACATGACTCAATGTTAGCAATAATGTATATTCAGAAATAATTAAAAGTTTGGTCATTTAAGTAAATGTAAATACCATATGTGAAGTATAAATAAAGTTGTATCAGAGAAGAAAAAAATACACATTATCTGTGACATAAGCAAGAGCGTCCTTCACTCATTCATTCATCCATTTGCTAAGTCACTTCCTATGGATTTGTAAAATGCATACCCTACACCTACAGAGAATACCAAAATTAACAAGACAGCCCCTCCTCTTGTCAGTTGTATAGTCAGGTTCTCAAAATTATGTGTGCATCAGAATCCCCCGATAACTGTGTTAAAATACACATTGTTGAACTACAACTTCAGGTTTTTAAATTCAATAGTACACATGTGAACCTGAGAATCTGCATTTCTAATACTATTCCCAGGTGCTACAGTTGTACTCTTGGGATCACATCTTGGGAACCACTGGATTAGATCCATACTTCTCAAATTGAATGTGTTCACAAATCACCTTGAGTTCTTGTTAAAATACAGATCCTCACCCAAAGGAAAATAAGTCATTATATGAAAAAGACACTTGTATACGTATGTTTATAGTAACACAATCCACAAATGCAAAAATATGGAATCCGCTTAAGAGCCCCCAACCAACAAGTGGATACTGTGGTATATATTCCATGGAATACTATGCAGCCATAAAAAAGGATGAGTTCATGTCCTTTGTAGATTCATGGATGAAGCTGGAAACCATCAATCTGAGCAAACTATCTCAAGGACAGAAAACCAAACACTGCATGTTCTCACTCATAGGTTCTCACTCATAGGAATTGAACAGTGAGAACACCTGGACACAAGGTGGGGAACATCACACACTGGGGCCTGTCGTGGGGTGGGGGGAGGAGGGAGGGATAGCATTAAGAGAAATACCTAATGTACATGACGAGTTAATGGGTGCAGCACACCAACATGGCACATGTATACCTATGTAACAAACCCGCATGTTGTGCATATATACCCTATAACTTAAAGTATAATAAGATAAATAAATAAAACAAATAATAAATAAAAAACACATAATAAAAAATAAAAAAATTAAAAATAAGATCATACAATCCTAGAAATAGACTGGCTGGAAGACCATGGAGTAGCAGAAGTCATTCCAACAATGACAGACCAAATTGCAGCTGGAATACCCAGTACAGTTCTGCTTACTAGACTTCAAGAAAGATCTGAAAGTGGAAAAAGAACCAAAGAAGGGCAGTTCAAGCGACCAAAGGGTGTGTGGAAGGTGCTGCAGTATGAATACTGTACGAATGTTTTGACTCTGGTCTGAAAAGATAAAAGAATGTTATCAAAAACTACATGGAATAATTGAAGTCCCTTCAAGTTTGAAAGTAAGCATTTTAGGACAAATAAAAGGAAATTCAACTTTGTACTTGTGGAAACTGATCCCTAAATATGAATAGGTTTATACTGATTCATGGGTAACATGTCCATAATAAATTATTGGAAACTGGGATGTCTGAATATTAAGGAAGACAGCCATAATCTCTTACAGTGCCTCTGTTGGTCTGTCTCAAACTGAATTGGGTGGGAAAAGGTATGGTCCAATATAAAAGTTCCATTTCACCATAAAAAAGAAAAGAAAAGAAAAGAAAATGTGGTGTATATACACCATGGGATACTACTCAGCCAAAAAGGAAAGAAATAACTTGGGTGGAATTGGAGACCATTATTTTAAGAGAAATAACTCAGGAATGGAAAATCAAATATGGTATACTCTTACCTGTAAGTGGGAGCTAAGCTATGTAGGCTCAAAGACATAAGAATGAGATATGGACTTTGGGGACTCAAGGGGAAGAGTGGGTGGGAAGTGAGAGATAAAAGACTACTCACTTTTGGTACAGTGTGCACTGCTTAGGTGATGGGCACACAAAATCCCAGAAATCAACATTAAAACACTTATCCATGTAACCAAAACCCACATGTTCCCCCCAAACTATTGAAATAATAAAAAATAAATAAAATGCAGATTCTCATTTAGTATGACTGATGTGGGCACCAAATTTTGTATTATTCTATGCATTTCACTTTAAGTAGTGAGGGTCTGGTAGGTGAACAGAAACTTGTAAGTGAATATGCACAAAATACATTATGAAATAAATAGAAATTAAGAAAAATTTTGAAGAAAGGAATGAATTTTTATAGGAAAGATTGTGAGGATGTGCAGAGGGAGCAGGCTTGGTGCAAGCTTGGGGTATGAGAGAGAGGAAGGGACTTGGTGCAAGCTGGGGGTATGAGAGAGGAGATTGTGGCCGGAAAGGAGCAAAATCACACATTAATACTGTATGATTTGGGCCTGATAATTTCAGGTAATGAGGAACAACCCAGGGCATTTGTGTGGATTGGTACCTGAAGTGGCAATGGGAGCTTCTTGAGATGAAAAGGCAGAGGGACTGTAAGACAATATTGTGGGAAGGCAATCAAAAGGGAAATAGAGTTCCCAAAGAAATGGCAGATGCTATAGTAAAAAGGAAAAGGAGTCATGTAACAGAGGAGAGTTTTCTGAAGGTCAGTATATTGTCATAAAGGTCAGTACATCACTTTGATGGTTGAGATTTCAGAAAACATGAGATTATTGAGTAACCGTGGGTCAACTATAATCCAAAAACAGCAGTATTGTCTAAAAAAATATGTCAGTTTCTTCTCTCGTCCACCTGAATGAAAAGGAGTTTGTGCAGAAGGCATTGCTTCTACTAAAGAACCATGGGCAATGTAGATGCTTTCAGAGAAAGAAAAGCCTTCAGTTAAGACAAGCTAGCAAAAGCAGAGAAGAAAAAAAGGACAGAAATGGAAAGACACGATGGTGAGTCAAAGCACCACGTTAGGGGGGAAAAGTCACATAGGTAGAGTGGAAATGAATTAATCTGATTGTGTCAAGAGTTCATGGAGGAGGGCTTGATTCACATCACCAAATTTCAATAACAGAAATTGGTAAATGGGAGATTTCTGAGTGATCAACAGAAATGGGGGAGCAAAAGCATTGAGGCTTTTTTGTTTGTGTGTTTGCTTTTTAATCAATTAAAGGATAGCTTTTGAAGTAAGCGACCCCAAGTTTCCAAACTGGGCAACTCTAAGTTTTCAAAGTTAAGCCCCTGCCTGTAAGGGTTCTGATGGAAACATTTATTTCCAGAGGTAGAATAGACTGTCCTCAAATTTGACTGTCTGGGGCCAGGTGCAGTGGCTCACGCCTGTAGTCTCAGCACTTTGGGAGGCTGAGGCGGGCAGATCACCTGGGGTCAGGAGTTCGAGACAAGCCTGGCCAACATGGCAAAACCGTCTCTACTAAAAATACAAAATTAGCTGGGCATAGTGGCACGCGACTGTAATCCCAGCTACTTGGGAGGCTGAGGCAGGAGCATCGCCTGAACCTGGGAGGCAGAAGTTGCAGTGAGCCAAGATTGCACCATTGCACTCCACCCTGGGCAACAAGAACAAAACTCCATCCAAAATAAAGAAATAAATAAATAAGGTTGTCTGGGATTAAGTTACAGGTATGAGTGATACTTGGAAATATATTTCCTCTTTAGACTCAGATCATTTTTCCACAATGTTAAATTATTAGTTTTTGCAGTTTTCTGTCATAAGTTTCATTTATGCTTTAAAATCATTTCTATATAGAATTTACTGAGAGTTAAGGCACTTACTGTTAAAGAAAATGTGATAGAAATCAGAATCCTACCCATAATCACCAACTATTTTACCCTGAACAGCTTACACAGCCTCTCTCTGCCTCAATTTCTTCCTACAAAATATCAATAATAAGACCTAACATCCTGGCCGGGCGCGGTGGCTCAAGCCTGTAATCCCAGCACTTTGGGAGGCCGAGACGGGCGGATCACGAGGTCAGGAGATCGAGACCGTCCTGGCTAACACGGTGAAACCCCGTCTCTACTAAAAATACAAAAACTAGCCGGGCGAGGTGGCGGGCGCCTATAGTCCCAGCTACTAGGGAGGCTGAGGCAGGAGAATGGCGTAAACCCAGGAGGCAGAGCTTGCAGTGAGCTGAGATCCGGCCACTGCACTCCAGTCCGGGCGACAGAGCCAGACTCCGCCTCAAAAAAAAAAAAAAAAAAAAAAAAGACCTAACATCCCATAGTACTTACTGTATGCCAGACTCTGTCTTAAGTCATTTGTACAATTAACTAATTTAATTCTTAAAGCAATCCAATCAGGTAGGTACTACTATTATCATGCTCCTTTATACGTGAACAAACAAAAACAAAAACAAAATAGACATATAGATTAAGTTAGGAGGTATAACATTTGCCAGAGTGAGATTTTTGAATCTCACTCTGGGGCGCATTGGCCCCAGAATCCAGTCTCTTAAACATTATACTACTGTCTCTTGCTTAGAAATAAATAATAGTAATAACTACTTTTTAAGGTAGTTTGAGAGTTAAATGTGTAAAGTGCTTGGAATAGTTCCTGACGTATAGTTACAATTCAATAAATACTCGATATTTTGCTGTTCATATCCATTTTCATTTTCTAAAAATACAAAGTCAAACGTTGAGGTCTTTTAAAATTAGCAATTGCGGTTTCTGTAGTTGTCCTAGTTAATAAAAAAGTGCTAATCAAACCATATATCATCTTACCTCTATTAACTTAATGAAATTTAAAAATTATACTATTCAAAGCTGCAACTCTTTGGCAAAATACATTGGCATACTGTTTAAATAGTAAAGTTTTCCAGAAACTTGAAAAAGTGTACCCTCATTTACTACCCAGCCCTCTTCTTAGGTGGGAGGACGTTGTGGGGGACGCAGTAAAATCTTTGGGTCAGATAGCCCTGACTCAGATGAGAATGATAGTACAAACAGGTTTTTCCATTTATTAGTTAGGCCACCCTTGGTTAAGTTAGTTACCTCTGAGTATCATTTTTCTCATCTGCAAATTGAGAATATTAAGAATTGTGTTATATGAGCTAATTTAGGTAAATTACATACCTAGTTTAGATTGAACACGTATAAGTTTGCTTTCCTTAAATATTTGGACCATTGAACTATCCCAAGGAAATAATTCAAAAGAAAGGTGGTTGTATAACATTCTTAATTAATAATAAAAATTATAACCAAACCAAATGTTCAAAAATAAGGGAAATAATAAACATAGTAGATTACACAGATATGATGAGATACTGATACAGTCACTTACATCATAACTGGAAAGTGCTCATTAGATTATTTATTAATGAAAAACACATTGAAATTATTTATGATGATAACTTGTTTGTAAAAAAATTACGAACCTAGAAGACGGCATGGAAAAAAATTGTTTTACTAAAGTTTTCTTTGTTGGCATCATGATTATTAGAAACATATCACTTGTGTAATAAATACTTATTGAGATATAAGTAGTAGCAAGTCACAATTACTTTTATCTGAATATGTTTTATCTGAGAATACCTAAAATGCTCTGACATTTATATTTCCACCTGAGCTTCAAAGATCTTCCTTTACCTCATACTTAATTAAGATTATTTCAGAACCAAATTTGCTACAGTAAAAACAAATACATAAAAATGTTGAAGTTGTAAATTTCTCATCATATATCCAGTATCGAGTATTTAATAAATACGTGCAGAACATTATTAAATAGTTTTATGGCTTTCAAACTACAAACTCAACTACTAAGTTTACAATGAAAGTGAACTATTTCCCTTCTCCTATTGTTCCTTGTCCCCCCAGCCAAACAGAATTTCTGAATTTATTTAAAGATTAGCTATTTACAAATCTTGTTAAATGTATTTAATTCAGAGAGGCTAGGTATTAAAAACAAATATCATACAAAATCCAAAAGGCATGTTTTGTCAGTTTTATTTATGTGTTTATATTTTTGATATGTTGCTGTTTCAATGTCTTAGTTCAGTTTACACAACGGCCCAATTTTACTTTTGCAAAGCAAAGCTTGGACTGTTTTAAAAAAGTGTTCTATAATATTTTTAGCTTTTTCAGGTATATTCTTTACTAACAAGCAGCAAAGAAAGAAGAGTTTCTATGAAAGAGAGAAAGAGCAAAAGAAAAGAAGGGAGGTCAAAAACTGAAGGGAAAAATAAGCTTTCCACTTCACTGCTTTAAAGGATTGAAGATATAGAAGTAAAATTGTATATACATTTTATATAGGAACACAAGCTGGCACCTTGCACACCATACAGGAGGTTCAGTAGTGCATTCATAGAGCATCACTGAAGCCTTTTGTTCAGCAAGAAAAAAATGATTGAACCTCTGACTGTCAGTGTGACAGCAACATTTACAATGGACCACATTTGCAGCAGTACTAACTTGAAGATAAATCATGCATTAATATCTCACATTTTGTTGCAGAATTCTCAATTACCACAACATCAGCCTCTATAGGATACTAAAAAAAGAGCTTATGCAGGTACAAAGATTTATCATATTCGATAGTATCAATTAAGATGCTGAAAGAAAACCCATCAATTTTACTTTTGATTACTCATCATTTAGTTTGGAAAATTCTGTCAGGTATAAAGTCTCGTTTATTGTCTGCGATAACAAAAGTGTTAAAAGGAAAATAATAAAATAGAAAAATACATCTTATTAAGACTTTTTATATGGAGGCAGTTGCAGTGTCATGGAAAAGTTGGAAGAAAGTATATTTCTTCATTGAAAGCTTTAATGAATAGCGCGGTGGCTCAAGCCTGTAATCCCAGCACTTTGGGAGGCCGAGACGGGCGGATCATGAGGTCAGGAGATCGAGACCATCCTGGCTAATACGATGAAACCCCGTCTCTACTAAAAAATACAAAAAACTAGCCGGGCGACGAGGCGGGCGCCTGTAGTCCCAGCTACTCGGGAGGCTGAGACAGGAGAATGGCGTGAACCCGGGAGGCGGAGCTTGCCGTGAGCTGAGATCCGGCCACTGCACTCCAGCCTGGGCGGCAGAGCAAGACTCCGTCTCAAAAAAAAAAAACAAAACAAAACAAAACAAAACAAAACAAAACAAAAAAATATATATATATTCATTGTTTATGTAGTTAAGAAGTAAATGACACTATTAAATTCAAGTGCAAAAACAGAAGTTTCTTTGAGTCAGAAAATAATAAAGAAGAAAGAAAAGCTAAGAAAAGCTAAGGATGAATTTAAAAAAAAATATTTAAAGTTTGATGTTTTTAAGGAAGCTGTAAACATTGAACACATCGATAAAATGTCAGCATTTGTTGGTTAAGTTAAATGCAGTCAACAGTCTTAAGGCATAACATACTTGACATTAAAAGAAAGAGTTCATATAGTTCACTATTATATATTTGTATATGTTCCATTATTTATTCCCATGATAAATCAACATCTGTTTAAAAAGATTAAACATCTAGCTAGTCAAATGGCTGACTAAATAATCACTCTAGGTTCAATTTTGTATGTCTTGACTGAAAATGCTTTCTCAGTCTTAACATTTTTGTGATACTGGTTTTGCCCTCAATTATGAGAAACCTCCCTGAGTTAATGGAATTTGAGAATGAGTGTTTGCTGTTCAATTTAACAGATTAGGTTTACCCATTTGTAACAAAAGAAAAAAGAACTGGAAATTTGAAAGTGGCAAGAGATTTTGAACCCTGAAATTTATTCTTCTAAGCTTAATGATTTCATTCTGAACTTCAAATAATCTAATTCATCATAAGAGAGTCAGATACAGTAGAGAATGGAAGGCAAACAATAAAAATAAGAATAAGGATGGAGTGTGAATTAATTCCCACAATCTAAGTGATCCCCCAAATATTATGGTTTATGGTAAGACACACATGTTAATAACTGTCATTTCCAAAACCTTGACTAACCAATAAGTACACATCACCTATGTCCATTTCTCATTCTATTTTAAATGGAACAAAGTGGCTTCCAGAGTTTGGGAAGTGTGTAATTACATAGATGGAGTCTTTGCACTTTGATCGTAATTACAGTGTTTTATCTATCCATCACTTGTTGCTTGAGGATTTTTTCCTTGGTGAATTATTTAAAGAGATAGAAACCCTGTCAGGACAAATTTGAGCTTCAAAATAGTTACTCAGAAACTTGGCTCTCTTGTCCTGAAACAGAGATTGAAAATTGTCACTTTAATCTTACAATCCATTTGGCTTTGAAATAAAGTGAGAACGTGAAGTCTTTCTTTGGGAGCATGTGTCTCTGTTTTTCTTTATCTCTGGTTACCTTTTATGAGCATGTATTGGGGCATTGGGTCTAAGTTTGCCTCACTGTAGGTAGTGGTTTTCAAAATTGGGTGTGCAAACAAATGAATCATCTGAAATGTCTGATAAAAATGCTGACCTTGCATTCATTCCCTTGGCTCCCGATTTCTCAGAGAGAGGCATCGATGTAATCTCAAACCCCAAATTAACTGAGAACCTTACAACACCAAACAGTGTAGAACTACTTCTCCACGTGTGGTCTGATAACCACCCGAATCAAAATTGTTTGTTTATAGTTTACAGCGCGTTTCCAAGGCTCCACCCAAGCCCTCTCAATACCTGACATCAGAAGTGAGTAAGTGCATGCCTGTGTTTCCTGGATCTAAATTTGGCCTTCAAACTTTTAGAGCTGCCATCTAAGAGTCAGATATATCTCCGTGTAAAAGAGTTTGAGGAACTTTAACAGAAACTAGTAATAAAAATCACTGTTTCCATTGACTGCCTCAAGAGCGGATGCTTGCATCTGCAGTCCCCAGGCTAGCTTGTCCAGTGGTTTTCAACCCCACCTTGTACCTTGCATTATTTCTATACAGTTACTTTTACCTTGGATTCCCTGAGGTCTAGGATTGTATTTCACTCATATATTCTACCTTCCCCACTTTGCACCATAAAAACATAATAAATTCATGGAATAGTTTAGTTAAACGCATCAAAACAAAACTCAGTTTTCTAGTGTCCATATATACAATTGAGGGATAACAATTCCGGTGGATTAGTTTTCTATTGCTGCCATGACAAGTTACCACAAATTTACTGGCTTAAACTAGCACAAATTTAGTATCTTACAGTTCTGTAGATCAGAAGCCTGATGTGGGTCTCCCAGAGCTGAGATCAAGGTGTTGGCAGGACTTCGTTGCTTTTGGAGACTGTAGGAGAAATTCAGTTTCCTTGCCCTTTCCAGCTTCCTTGGCTCCTGACCCACTTCCACCTTCAAAACCAGCAATAGCCTGTCAAGTCTTTTTTTTAACAACACATCACTTTGACTCTTCTATCTTCTGCTTTCTTGTGATTACGTGGTGCCCACAGGGATGATCTGAGTTATTCCACCTGTTTTAAAGTCAGTTGATTAGCAGCCTTAATTCCCTCTACAACCTTAATTCTGCTTTGCCGTGTAACATAACATATTCACAGGTTCTGAGGATTAGGATGTGGCTATCTTTAGAGACTATTATTCTGCCTGTCTCCCAGGTAGGTCAGATGTGCAATGCATTGGGAAACATTTTGTCAACTATAAAATTTTATACAAATCTAATAAAATGCTATGTTTTATGTTAAAGAGAGCTTTGAACTGGCAGTCAAGAGACTTGAATTGCCATCCTGGTTCTGTTGCTGTTTTTGCTGTGTGATCTTGGACAATTCACTGAACCACTCTGGGATTCAGATTCCTTAATTCTAAAGTATAAGAACTGAGGGGGACAAGCCAAGATGATGTCAAGACCCCAAATTATCTTTCTTCTGAAAGTTGATATACAGTGGAACTCGAGGTATGCTTACATGAAAACACAATTGTTGGAAGGCAGCTCCAGTCCACTGGCACACTGTACACATAATATGATAGTAGAACTGAACAATACAGCAGGTCATGGAAAATGTTTTGTTTAACATCTTTTCCATATAACGCTGATGAGAAAAAAAGAAATCAGTTCCCAACTGGGGTCACTGTCTATGTGGAGCTTTTGCATTCTCTTCATGTCTACACGGATTTTCCAGGTACTCCTGTTTCCTCCCACATTTCAAAGATACACACATTAGGTTCGTTGGTGTGTCTAAATGGCCCCATTGTGAGTGAGTGTGTGTGTGTGTCTGTGTGTGTGTGTGTCCTGCAATGCAATAGCATCCAGTCTAGGGTTGGTTTCTACCTTCCACCCTGAGCTGCTGAGATAGGCTCTGGCCCTGAGATCCTGAACTGGAATAAGCAGGTTGGAAAATAATTAAATGAATGAATACACATTATCGTAAAATAAAAATTCACAAAGTATACGATAATCATAAAATACATGATGATAAATGATGCAGTCGAAAAGTGCTCAGCAAGCCTACTATATTTTTATTTGCTTTTGAATTGTGTGGCGGTAGGGGGTGCTCCTTACAATTTTTGCTTTGCGAAGATTTATTCCTTGATTTAACATAGTACCACTATGACCATCACTCATTGATTCACCAAAAATTGGGTAAATAATTATCTTACTTCTTTGTATTAATCTTTCTTAAATATATGTGTAGCTCACATTTATCTTAATGTTTAATATTAGAAATCTTGCGGGTCTATATTTAGAAGACTGGTGATGGTTTTGTGACCCGAAATATGCCATAGAAACTTAACTGTTGTGTATATCAATTAGCCTATGGTAAAATTGGTTTCGTTAATTACACACTGTTTTGCTTAAAATCACTATCTCCAAGAACCTATCAGTAATGTTAAGTGGGAACTTACCATACACTAACGGAGTGTATTTCAGAGTTGAGTTGAGTTTATTTTTCAAAGTTCCAGTTGTGAACAGTAAATGAGAGGTTTTCATCCCTACTTTACTCATGAGGAACTTTGATTTAGATAGCTTAAGTGATTCCATGAAGGTCACATAATCATTTAGTGGTGGAGTTTACTTACCGCAATTCAAATCTTTTGCAAATCCTATGTGCACTCTGCTAATATGACTCTCTGCTATTTAAATGCACTCACCGCTTAGATGCAGCACACGGAAAAATAGTAGCATTATGCTTTTGGCTAACCACAGTTGGCCATAAATATATTTTGAAGCTTATCCATTAGATACTGAAGAATTTTTTCTTGATTACAACCAATAGATATGTTAGATCCTGAAGATAAACTGTAACTTAATATTTCTTTAAAAGTGTGTATAAACAACTGTGTATAAACAACATATGCAGACTGTAGCATGCTGGCTCATTCCTTTCAGTCAGAGAAACTTAGTGATTACGGAGATGGCTAAAAGCCAGTGTGCTCATTAAAATGGATGGATATATCATTTACCTCATATCAAAAATTATGTTATACTATTAATTGCTATATCAATTATTTTGGAAATCTTCATATGTACATAAACAACATCGCGGCATACTTTTTTAATGAGTGTAGTTGTCACGATCCTGGCAAGAAAAAAAGCATGATACTGGCAAGAAAAAAGGTAATTGAAGAAAGTTTAATGAAGAGTAAGGAATATGATGTGGCTCCCTAGAATTAGCAATGGCTGGAAATGGTTACCCCTCCTAAGCTTGAAGAAAAGGAAAGGGAGGGAATAAACTACTCAAAGTCAGGGGACTTGGACCTGCAGCAAGGGCCTCTGAGAGGATCTGCAACCTTTAGCCAAAAACCAACAGGGAGTCAGCCAGGGAAGCTAATATTCCAACTTCACTCTCCCGCAGGAGATTGCCGCTGGTTGAATTCAACAGGAAACCGGAGAAGAAAAGACCTGTGAATGCAATTATCAGGAAGCAGCTTCTTGAGGAAAAGAACAAGAAAGAAAAAGACAGATGTGGAGGAGCAAGTGAAGGACTCCCAACACAGAACTGCATCTGCCTCTAGGTGATTTTATCTTATAAATGAAAGGATCTTCCACTATAAGTTCATTGTCATCACTCTTCCTTTTGGGATATATTTAGAAAGTACAGCTAATAAAGTTGACCTTTAAGCCAGTAAAGAGTACAATTCACAGCAAATATGTAATTCACACAAAAAACACTTCTTATTATCCATAGAGTATTTTAATAGTTTGATGCCTCTTTGGAATGACTAAGAAAAAATAATACAAAATATTTTACTGGTGGTTCAAATTGAAATAATGTTTATTTTTCTCTAATTTTTAGCCCTCAGTTATCACATAATTTCAAAATTTAATTTCGATTCATGTTTACCATTTTAACTGGTTTATTTTGTGTAAAAATACTTTGAAAATGTAATATATTAAAATTGCTTCGTTAAAAAATAAATTGTACAAAGTATATGGAAATTCTAGAAATGAAAGAATGGAAAATTGCCCAAGTTGTAGCCCAAACAACACATTAACAAGGATGTATCTTCTGAAGTGCTAAATTTTAGATTCATTTTCAATATTCACCTACTAAAAAATAAACAACAAACAATTTATTTTGTACAAGTTTCTATTCATAAATTAAAGGTAACTAACCCATTGACTTATTTATTGAACTTTTATAATTTTATCTATACATCAATATTTTTAAAATTAAGTTAGTAATCAAATGGTAATGTGATTTTATCCAACATTTTTTCCTCTTGGTATTGTTAATATTATCAAAAGGGGAACTTAATCAGCTCTAAGGTGTGAACTGTCTTTTTGGTTTTCAGAAAAGTTTCTGCAAAGACTAAAGTAAATTAGCATTATCAGCAAGGCACAACCAAATGTTCAACATGCTAATATGTGTAAGTGGAAAGGAAAAAAACAGAGGACGAAGTCCCACTTTTAACTGAGAGAATGATGACCATCGTCCTTTGAAACATGCATTTAAACACTTTTTTTGGAATGGCATTAACATTTCGTAATAAAAGATAACATCTGTCATTTTTTTCTATTCTGTAAGGGAATTCATAAATTAAGGTAGCTTGGAGTTAAAAATATCAAGATATCCTGTTCTTTCTTTAAAAGATTATCTTTCATGACTTTTTGCTAAACACAAGGTCAGTAAAAGACAAATTTAACTATGTAGATGACTATGATTATGGAATGATTAAATTTGGTCTTTCTTAAAATAGCTTTTGTAAACTGAGAACTGCAACGGTTGTCTGCTTAGAAAAATCAGCTCAAACCCATTCACTCATGAGGCTATCAAAGAAAATATTGTTTGATCCTTGTTTCGACAATATACATTATCATACTAATTCCTTTAGTGATATTTCACTTACTCATTTATTCACTAAGTAGCAAAAGTTGGAAAATAGTAATAATTCAGTCCTTAAAATATATGACAAACAGGTAAAATATTTGAGGAAAATATATTTTAGATTAAATATATAAGTACTGTAACGTTAAATAAATGAATGTAACAGTCACATCTAATTCATTTTTGTATTTGCAATGCCTTCCACAGAGCAGATGCTTAGTAAGAGCTACGTTTCATCACCTTAATGTTTTTGCTGGTTAAGCTTGCATTACAAATGAGAAGTACATATTCTTGCCTAAAATTATTAGGCAAATAATTGCTCCCTGACCATTCTGAACCATAGTCTCACAGCTTCTCAACATGACCCCCTCCCTGGCCCAAAAGTATCAGGCACCATGATCAAAGCCCAGGGCATTCTAGGAAAAATTAAAACTACTTAAAAATACGATGCAGCCACAAAAAAGAATGAGATCATATCCCCTGCAGGGATTTAGACGGAGCTGGAGGCCATTATCCTCAGCAAACTAACACAGGACGAGAAAACCAAATACCGTATGTTCTCACGTGTAAGTGGGAGCTAAATGATGAGAACACATGGACACAGAGAGGGGAACAACACACATTGGGGCCTTTCAGAGGGTGGAAGGTGGGAGGAGGGAGAGGATCAGGAAAAATAACTAATGGGTACTAGGCTTAGTACCTGAGTGATAAAATAATCTGTACAACGAACCCCTATGACACAGGTTTACCTGTGTAACAAACTTGCACTTGTACCCCTGAACTTAAAATAAAGGTTAAAAAAAAACCCCACAAAAATACTATGATTGCTTAGAATGTTACAGTATGTCAAAAACTGAGATGACATTTGCTCCATGAACTAAGAGATCATCAAGGTAATATAAAAAGTATTTTCTCTATTTCTTTATATTTATAGGCCTCTCTTATTAATCATTAGAAATGCTTCTAGAGATGTATGCAGGATTGAAGTGTGGGTTATTAGTCAATAGAAGGAAGTTTCTTCTAAAGCTTCCCTGGATCCAAGCACCTACTTTAGGAGAGATGCCCTGAAGAGCAGCATTACACAATTACTGTTTCATCACAATTACGTTCTTAGAACTATTATTTCCAAAGATATGTATTGGAATAGATAATTTTGTGATTAGAAACAATTTTGAGAACCAGAAAAACCTTTGGTGTTTTTCTTTTTAATCAACCCAATCCCCAACTTCAGCTAAATCTAATTTTCATGTTATACAAGAACATAAATTCTAGAGCCATTCATTTTTTGCTAATATCGTTGTTCGCAGCAAACAGCAAGACACAAATCAAGCCACCACCACCACTTTCCACTGAAACCTTGGAGACCCCAAGCTTGCTTCCCCTCTCTCTTTTTTCACCTTTTCTTTTTCTCTCCTCTATTTCATTTACCTCTCTGCCTTGCTCTTTCTCTTCTGCCTTCTCACACAACCCACCAGAAACCCCACAGGAAGAGAGAGAAACAGTCTACATATCCCACATTAGTGTTCCACATGGTGGCAAATCATGTTAATGAAAGAAGATCATACATCTTTCACACTCTGCTAGTCTACAGTAAGTGAGTCCTGCCCAGAGAGAGCAGAATCTGCTTCTTGTATCAAGCTCCAACAGACACAGGTGGTAAATGACCAGTTAACCCTTTGTAACCCCATCATTTTCAACACGCAAAGGACCTCTCTCATTTGTCTTATAAAATAAAGTACGAAATCTCATGCTGTCAAACTAACAACATCACATTGCTACATATGACTTGAATATCTCCCATAACTTTATGACTGGAAAAACACTGTTCAGATTTCATTTACCAGTTTAAAAATAGCAAAGTCTAATTTGAAGCACATACACACACAATTGTGCACCCTCACTAATATTCTCTCTTGGTACTAGGAAAATGTTTCTAAATAAAATTTACTACAATCACAGGCTTTTAAAGTCAGATTTGTCGAAAGACATTTGTTATCAAACATATCAAAAAAAATATTCCTTAGAAAACACCATGACAAGCCACAATCTTTTTGGTACAACAATGGCTAGTTATCCATTTCTTAATGTACAAATCAAAATTATTTGGTGTTTATTTTGACTTGAAGATTATCCATACATTTTTATATCCCTGCCCAGTGAAATTCTTATTGAGTGAGTAGGTGCTGAACAAGGCAAATAATATATTTTAAACATTCTTAAATGGTGTGATAATTTTTTAAAATGGGGAGATTAGCTTCAAATTTTTTCACTCTGTAGATCCAGATATCAACCAAAAAAGACATTTAGAAAATATGCCCACAGACCACTGTAAGTCCACAGAAAGTCCAAAATAATATCACTGTGCTCACTGAACAAGGAGGAATTGTTCTTTGTACACAGCTGAAACATTCATAATACACAAGGCACTTCAATAAAGTTTTGAGAGAAGTTATGTCACATTTAAACTCACCGCTGGATGTAAGGGTCAGGGCAGTACTGTAGGGTGGCACACCGTGAAGTTTCAAAATTCATTTCCTTCAACTGTCTTTGATGTCAACAAATGGAGAACAATTATACAAAATATACACAAACACCTGTGTATATATAGATATAAAGCCAGGAGGCTAAAAGCAATAGGGTCAAATGCTATCAGACATAGAAGTTTAGGCACTTCTCCCCTTCACACATATTTGCAAAGAGGCGGAGCGTTTCTTGAGTTTAGCCAATGAGATCCATCAAGTGACTAAAACTTCATAAACGCTCGATTCTTACCAGCTGGGCATCCTCTCTAATGTTGTTCTTCCCCCTCTCTCACGGCTTCAGAGTCCTTGACGTATAGTAGCCACACTTGTTGTTGGCAATTTGGAGCTGGAGGCATCTCTGAACTTCTGATCTCTGTCGTGATTGGATGCTGGCATGAATGGCATCAGAGTTTAATTTCAGCAGCCTGGACTTTTGTAACTGAACTGAGCCGATGAGTGTCCACCCTGCTCCAGCTACATAACACTTCCCTGTATCTGGATACTGATTTGATTTGAGGATTTCTGTGACTATTTCTGGGGCTAAAATGTTTTGTAGAGCTGCTTAGGGAAGTTTTGTTTTGTTTGGTTTTGTTTTGTTTTGTTTCATCTATTTCCCTCCCTCCCCGCCCTTCAGTTTCCCTTTCAGCCAACCGCCTGTTGTGGTCACAATCTCAAATAGCAAAGACAGGGAAATTCCTTGATTATATTTAACTTAGAACTCACTCTTCCTCTCAGCTAAGAGAAAGAGATATCCCTTTCACATCCCCTTAGAAGTTTTGCCTGGCCCGAATAAAAGAAAATAACCTTTATTGAGTTAAATATCCTACCTCAAACACACGCACATATACTTACACATAATATAGTAATTTTCTTAAAGATATTAAAATGGGAAATAATATATTATTGTAGAATATTTTGAAATGCACAAATTATTTCAAACTGCCTGTTAATAAAAATATTCTAGTTTATTTTAATCTCTATCAGTCGGCTCCACTCTCTTCTTTATGTCTTACAATTTTTGCTGTTTTTGGTTTTGCTTTGACTTGACCTACTTAGAAAGGAAACCATAAAATTGTTCATATATTCCCAAATCAGTATAATACCAGGAAAGTCTACATACAAAATAATTTATTTCCTTTCTGAATATGGGCTGTAAACTTATCCTGGTTTTGTGGATTTGGAAATTGAATGAAATATGATTCAGAAGTTAAATTAGGATAGACTCCAACAGCGGGGAAAAAAAAAACCACTCTGTGTATCTAACGGTCACTAACATGGCAAGTTCATATCTTCCATTCACCGCCTAATCACAGGACACACCTGTAAACAGGTGACATCAGTAAATGTCAAAGTTGTGAGACAATCTAAAGCCCTTACAGAGAAATTTGACATTTCCCTGTGAGTAAATCTGACTCAAAATGTGTTTCATAAAAATATTTTATTTGTTGCTTCAGCCAGGATGGAAGGGAGAAGCTATTTAAAACTTGACATTCTCTTCCTTTACTTAGCCCGAGAGCGGCTAACATCTGTGAATCGTGAAATTCACAAACAGGCCAGCCTCAGCCCCAGCCAAATCAAACAGCTTGCTCCACAAAATGTAAAACTAGAAGGGAAGATTATTTAACTAATTAATTATAGATTTGTTAATTGGAGTTAAAGAGTTTGGCTTTCTTCTCTGCTATTAGCAAATACGGATGACCTAAATATAAGGTTCTGAAATTAAAAATCAGTTTCCTGTGACCACAGCCAAGTGATTCCATTTATAATGAAAGGTGCTTCTAGTGCAGAGCTTCTCAAGTTTTAATGTGCCTGTGAGGCACCTAGAAATCTTGTTAATGCAGATTCTGGTTCATTAGGTCTGAGGTGAGGCCTGAGACTCTGCATTTCTAACATGTTCCCAGGTTACTTGATGCTGCTGGTCCTTGGACCACACTTTGGAGTGCCAAGCCCTAGTGTTCATTACATATATATATATATATAAATTTTTTTTTTTTTTTTTTTTTTTTTTTTGAGACGGAGTCTCACTCTGTCGCCCAGACTGGAGTGCAGTGGCACGATCTCCTCTCACTACAAGCTCCGCCGCCTCCCGGGTTCATGCCATTCTCCTGCTTCAGCCTCCCGAGAAGCTGGGACTGCAGGCGTCCGCCACCTCGCCCGGCTAATTTTTTTGTGTTTTTAGTAGAGACGTGGTTTCACCGTATCTTCTAAATATTTTAAATTAACTTTCAGGGATATAGACTCCCAAATAATCAATCTGCAAACATCTCTGGTATGTTGTGTTTTTTAAATTTAATTACTTTTTGTTTTTTAAAAGTTATTATTTATTTATTTATTTATGATTTTTGAGACGGCTTCTCACACTGTCACCCAGACTGAGTGCAGTGGCACGATCACAGATCACTGCAGCCTCAACCTCATGGGCTCAAATGATCCTTCTGCCTCAGCTTCCTGTGTAACTTGGACTACAGGTGAGCACAACCATACCCATGTAATTTTGTTTTGTTTTGTTAGATATGTGGTCTTGCTATGTTGCCCTGGCTGATCTCAAACTCCTGGACTCAAGCTCTCCTCCCGACTCAGCTTCCCAAAGTGTTGGGATTACAGGCATGAGCCACCGCACTCATCTATTTTTTTTTTTATTTAAAAGGATTCTAGCCTAACTTATTTAAATAATATCATTTAAATGTATGTCATGATTTCAATAGTTGTTATTTAAAAATCCTAAATTTACTAAGAGGGACAGAAATTAAATGGCAACAAATTTTAAATAAATGATTATGAAAAAGATTGGCTCCTATTGCATTATGGAAATAAATGGAGAGAGTTGACCAAGAAAAAAGAGGCAAACTCTCTAGAATTCAACAGAACACCAATAGTACACAACCATACACGATCAAGTGAAAAGTGAGTGGTAATTATATTATGATTACCGTAATTGCCTCTTATATTTATATTTTATCTTTCTTCTCTTAGGGGACTAAGGTTACTATGCAAATGCATAAATTATATCTTTGGTGTGCAAGGTGGAAGCTTTCCCAAGACTTTGAGTCTTTTAGTCAGAGATTGTAATATAATAATGTACATAGAAGTCTAGGAAAAGTAATTGCCTTTCTGACCATGACCTGCCTGTTTAAATGATGTTCGTGAAGACTTTAGGTTTATATGAAGGGGAGAAGAAAGTGCTTAAGGAAGGAAAGGTGTTTTGGACTTGGACCACTGAGCATAATGTAGGAGAAAGGGACACTTGTACTTCTCGACTCCTAGGAGCCAAGAACATGCACTCTGCCAAACTCAGGTGTCTATGATACAAATTCTTCTCACTTTCATCCATGAAAATTATTTTACAACTGCTCTCCTTCATGCACATTCCTCTAGGTTGCATATTTTTCTGGTTGCTCTTGTGCCTTGGATCATATTTTGCCCTCCACCAGGAACGTTTTAAAACCCCATCTGCGCATATTCACATCTTGCTCATCCTTCAAAGACCAAAAATTCTCCCTTTTTTTCCATATAAAAGAAACCTTCCCCACTTCTACTGTCTAAAATAATTATATCTGCACTTTTTTTGTGTAAGGTCACCTATAACTCTCTTCCTGGATTCTAGCTATTTTTGAGTAGACTCATCTCCTGCACTGGATTGTGAACAGCTTGAGGGCAGGCTTACTATTCTAATTCACCTCTGTGTTGTCAGGGACTAGCAAAAATATTGCACAGTGGATGAATAACATGTTTATATATTTGCAAAAATCATCTCATAAGTATTGCAACTGATTAAAAATAATTTCCACAAAACACTTGACCTCTTAGAGTTACTTTATTGACATGTAATTTACATACAATGAAATTTGCCAATTCCAAGTGTTCAGTTTGAGGAGGTGACATATTAGACACCACGTAGCCTCCATCGCAATCAAGATTCCAACATCTCTATTACCCAAAACTTTCCTCATACCACTTTGCAATCAAGCTCCCCTCACCACTGGCCTTAGGCAATCACTGACTTGTTTTTTGTTGTTATAGATTATATGTATATTTTCTAGAGCACTGTTTTCCAATAGAACTTTCTGTTACAAAGGAAATAATCTATATTTGCACGGTCTGATGTTGTAGCCACTAGCTACATGTGGCTAACGTTACTGAAGAGCTAAATTTTTATTCTCACTTAATTTTAATCAACTTAAATTTGAATAGCCATGTGAGGCTACTGGCTACTATGTTGGACAATACAATGCTAGAATATCACATAAATGCAGGGATATGGTGTGTATTCTTCTGTGTCTGGATTTTCTTTTTTTTTTTTTTTTTGCTCATTGATGCCATTGTTTGTGAGCTATATTCATATTGTCAACTGTATCAGTAATTCATTCTTATTATAGCTGCTGAACCTGTGGATCGCTCTTGTTTGTTTGTTTGTTTGTTTAGCTATTAAGAATGAAATCTGGTCTTAGATACACAAGTATGGCCAGAAGTCCAACAAACTTTTTAAGAGCTCAATCATCACATATCCCAGAACTTGTTCTTGGCTCTCTTGAGGTCTTTGGCAAAATAGTAGTTTCTTTCTTCCATGACTGCTATAACTCTGAAGGAGAGAGCAAATATTGTGTAAAGAAGTTGGCTAACTGGGTTAGTATGAACTCTGGTACTAACTCATTCCCAGGCCTTAGGCAGGTAGCCTACTCCCTTTGAGACTTAGATGGTTTATTTTTAAAGGGGAAGGATGTATCAATTAGGATTCCTTGGGTATAAACAATAGAAACTGATTCTGCCTACCTAAAGCCAAAAAACACACAAACAAACAAAACATGAAAATGTATGAAAAGAAATATGAAAATTCACAGATAATAGGAGACAGTTGAATAAAAAAAACAAAACCAGATCTCGGAAAAGGCTGGAACAAGGATAAATTCAGGGACTTAAGAAACAGGAAAGAATAGTCACTTCACAATGCCACTGTAGGCATAAGTCAGATTCAACAGCTTTTTTTGAACTTGAGCTATTCAGCTTAAGATTCAACTTCCCAAAAGAAAGATGCCATGTTTGGCCAGGAGAGGCCTGATCATCTCGATTGATAGCCCTACCATGACTTAGCAGAGAGTTTTCAGAAGAAAATAAAGGTTCTGTTAACCTAGGAAAGAGCAATAGGTACAGGGCTGTGGAAAACAACAGATGCCACCACAAGAGGCTTAAAGCAGATGATCTTGCATGTTCCGTAGAGCTCTGGCAGCCTGTGACTATGAGATCAGAGAAACTGAATTCCTTTGTGTCAGGGTAACTGAACCTCAGGTCCTAGACTTTCCAGGTCATCCTGCATTTATAGTGTGGAGAGCAGGAAAGAACCTTCAAGGATAGGAGGTTGTGGAGCAAGTTCGCCAACATCACTCAAATTGAAGAGACTGAGTTTGGTGATTTTTGATTGTATGACCCTTTTCTGTACACAGCTGCAGCCCAACCACACAATCTCTATTTTAGTAAAGTGGAAACCAAAGTTCTGTCATGGGGAGGAGTCTGCTAACCTTTCCAAATTTGGACCCAATATTTGCTACAGTCTGACATCGATTAGTAGTGAAGCTCGACCTAGAACTTAAGTAACCTGAATGGTATTCAAATGACTTTAATTCAGTGAAAAAGCAAGAGAGTTGCAACCTTAGCCATGTGCTTCTTCTAATTTAAACTTCATCTCTCTTCAGGTCACTGAAATTCGTCAAATAAACATTTATGGTTAAGTTAATGTCAAGAAGATGCCTTAAGGGAGTGTCCCAAGGAAAGGGGCACTTTTCTGTTCAGAAGGCATGCTAGGGAACAGAGGCCAATTGGGGCAGGAAGAGGTTGGCAGTTTCTTTAACAGACAAACCTGATACCCTCCAAGTCACACCCAGTGTCCAGAAGCAATGTGGGTGGGCTTCTTTTCCAGACATCCCTGAACAGCTGTGTGAGGGCTGCTCCTCACTCCCACCCCTCCTTTGCTCAAAGTTCACGTGAGTGAGAGATAAAGAAAGAAACACAGGAAGTCCTTATTTGGCATTCCCCAGATTTGTTTTTCCCTGAACCATTTGTCAGTTGCAGATATGATGCACCTTTATTCTAAATGTTTCAGTGTGTATTTCCTAAAATGAGGAAATACCTGACATGATCTCAGTTCAATTATTGAAATTAAAAAGTTATATCCATAAAATATCTATTCTACACTGCTTATTCATATTTGACAATTGTCTTAATAATGTCCTTTATAGCAAGGAAAAGTCTTGGATTATATGTTGCATTCAGTTGTCCCCCCCGCTTTTTTTTTTTTTTTTTTTTTTAGTATCTTTTAATTAGGAACAGTTTCCCAGTCTTCTTTGTGTTTCATGACACAGGGATTTTTGTAAACCACAAGGCAGTGGTTTGTAGATAATACGTTAGTTTAGGTTTGAAAGCACTTTTGGCAGAAATACCATAAAAGTGATGCTGTGTCCATCTCAGTGCATCATATCAGGAATTGCTCTCTTTTTAGAGCCTACCAACAGGTTTTCCCCAGGCCTTCTTTCAGATTTACTGTGATTCTAAACATTCAAATGTCAAGATTTGTAGAGTTCCTTCCAAGGTCCAGGGAAGTAGCTTAGCAATATGTTTACATTGTCATAAATTGTAACATAGACAAATGTGAAATATTGTATCTGCAATATTTTAACACTATTATTCATTTCTACTCCAATGCTCCTTTCATTACCTTTTACCTCAAAAGAGTTGTCATGGAGTGGCTGTGGGATGTTTAGGGTCCAGCTAAGAGCAAGTTGAACAGGGAATACTTTTAGTTTGGGTTTGAGAAGATACATTTATGTGTTTTTCAGTTACATTCACAAATAGCTAAATTATTGCTACTCATCCTGGTGTAGAATGGCTTCCAAGAACACGCCTCCTGCCCATGTGTGTTGGTTCAACTATGGCTGGAGACTCCATCACAATATGAATATGTCCCACAGTAATTGGCATGGGAAGTATGTGAATGCTTTTCTCTTTTCACCAACCATGAAAAATGCGAGTGGAGAAATTAATATTATCAATATTTAATCAAAACCCCCTGTCTATTATTCAGCATATGCAATTATAAATATACCACATATTATATGCTTATTTATGATGAGAATGCATGAAATAGAATTTATCACTATTCTTGTGTTTGTAGGAAAATAAACATGGTAGTGCTGCAAACAGCAAGTATGTCTATCAAGCCTTAGATTGGGGCTGCAGGGGTGAAGGCTGTTATATGTTATATTAAAGATTCTGTTCAACCCCAAGAGTCTATGATTTTATGAGTATAAACTTCTTAAAGGCTATATTGACATATGATTCATCTATTATTCTACCTACATAAAATCACTTTGTTTTAAAATGATTTGAGTTAGCTTATGAAATATTTATAACCTCAAAAACCACACATATGTAAAGTTATGGGGGCGGGGGTGACGGGGTAATGAGGAGTGGTAGCTTAATGAGTGTAGAGTTTCAGGTTTGCAAGATGAAAAATTTACTGTGATCTGCTGCAAAAGAATGTAAATATATTTACCGCTATGAAACTGTACACTTAAAAACAGTTAATATGGTACATGGCATTAATATATGCTTTTTACCATACCTATGGATTTCTAAGTAATTTCAAAAACATATGTAGGTATATGAGGAAATTAATACTCGGTATAATCAACAATGGTAAGAAAAATAAGACAAAAATCAAGGATAGTATTTATTCGCAAACTGTATAATGTGAAGTTCTATACTTGTGCTAAAGCTCCATGCATTTATCTGTGAACTTCTAAACAGCCAGTGTCAGAGGATTTATATTTATTTATTTTTTATCCACAATAATAGCTTTGACTCTTGTTATACATCGCACATTCCAGGTTTTGAAAGAATGAAAGGGAAAGATAATACATACTGAGTCTTCCAAATAAATCGGCCTTTAGTGTGTCTGGTCTCTGATTATAATGCATTTGTTTGATTGCTTATTGCAAATACATTACAATGAACGATGTTGTGATGAGACCTAAATTTCTAGTGGAGTTTCAGTATGATTCTCTCACAAGACTACATAGCACTCGTTGATCTGACAGTTGATTAATGGATTCAACACGAATATTCTTTTAGGGCCTCCTCCGTGTCCCCATCAGTGTGCTAAAGGCCATTCGTAGCAGGTCGATCAACAAAATCCAATTCCTATGCTCAAATAGATCCCAGTAGAATCAAGAATGATTTTCTTTTCCTTTTATCACCTTTAACTTCATAGACAAAAGGATAATTATGGCATGGCTGTGACCCTAAGTTACAAATGATCAGTTTGCCTGCTGGGCTTTTGGGTTGAAATATCTGGTACCTGATGAATACTGATGCAGCAAGAATATGTTTATAGTATTCATGAAGCATGTGTGTAGGTGGGAGATAATAAAATGAAGCATTCTTATTTACCTTCCCTTGGTTAGTGTGAACCCATCAGACAGCTGTTGCTGGACCTCTCTTTCAGACATAAATTCACAAATTTGTGCCTTGCTGATTTGGGACTGATCATCAGGAAGTCATAAAAGCCCCAGTTTCTGAAAGGCAAGGAGAAGAAATTGAGACAAGAAAACAAAAGCCTACTGTGTTTATTTCAAAGGCTATGCAAAGTGATTTCTTTTGGGGGTGTAGCTTCTCGAAATAAAGTGTTTACCTATGGAACACAGCTCACAAAAGAGGGGCTAGAGACATTGATCAATCTCCCTTTTTGAAAATTAGCCATATTGAAAGTTAAAAAGAAATGTAGAGATCTAGAGATCATTTACTTAGAAAAAAAAATCTCAGAAATCAGAATGACTTAAAAATAACAAGACTTTGTATCTTGGTTTCTTTTACGGAACACTTTCACAGACTTTATCTCATTGCAACATCTCAACTGTCGTGTGAGGTAGATGGCTAGAACAAGTGGTGTTGTTACCTCCATTTTATGCGTGAGGAAGCTAAGACTCAGACGGCTTAAGAAACAAACTTACAATCACACGATGAAATAACCATCAGACACCGTGGCCTGTAGTGGACCCACCTCTAACTTCCAAACCTGAATCCATCCGCTCAATTAAACAACATTAATTAAATGCCTGTGGTATGACTGGTGTTGAGACGGGATTCAGGAAAATAAAGGTAAATAAAACAAAGATCTCTCCTCTTTAGATTGCATCTTCAAAACCAGAATTTTTATATAGCTTACCAGTCACTAAATATTTTATATCCATTACCTATTTAGATAACTACTAAAAACCCTAGGAAATAGACAAGTTAGGTTAACTGCATTTCACACAGGAAGAGATAGTGGGAGACTCTGCATTAATCATTCAGTCAGATAGTGGTAGAGCCAGGATCTGATCTCAAATTAACCCATTTCCCTGACATTTATGACCACACTTTTGCTTTTGACTCTCAAAAAGAGTCATAATACATTTGTGCACATTCAAAAATGTCAGAGTCCTACCTATGCATGGTTTCCAGCACATGTCCCTCAGTGTCTCTTTCCTGCTCCAGTTAGCATGATAACATAAGCCCTGCAAATGCCAGCCACAAAGGAAGGCATGAGCTCATGGCGAGCATCCACATTTGGGCCAGGAGTCAAGAATGTTAACTCTGCTTATTTTGAAATCTGGGTCGTGCGCACAGTTTAAGCCTGTGGGGGTGGATGCACTGGTAAAATGCTTCTGTGGGATGGACATGATTCTCAGGGCATCTTTACAGGGGAATCCCCATGGGGTGACCCCTGAGTAGGTCTTGTTTACAGCAACATCTCTGTGTCAAGTTTCTACGAGGTAAATTTAAAGTGCTACCTTGGAAGAATAACCTCAGTCTGAAAATACAACTAACCTTCACTGTCTTTGGTTAGTTAGTACACTATTCTGTTGCTCTGCCACTGATTTATTTAATCCATCTGCATTCCTCTTCAGTTATCTCTTATATTATACTACTGGATAGAATAAATAATTTTCCCCATGGAACTGAATTACCATTAGTATTATTATAATAATTACAAAAAATATTTCCAAAGTAAAAAAAAAATCCTTCTTTTCCAGATCGAGACCCTGAATATACATAAATAGAGAGGGAAATGTGAGAAGAGAGAGAATAAATAGATATAGAGTGATAATATTTATATAGACATGTATGTATATATGCACATTTATGTGTATATATGTATATGTATATATTGCACATAATGTACATATTTACTTATACTCATATGTATATATTTGTCTCTCTCTATAAAATACACTATAGTGTAATATGTATCATAAATATGCATATAAGTATCCATGTATGTATGCATGTATGTATGTCTGTGTGTAGATATGTATGCATATACAGAGAATATTTATTGGCCAAGTTTATTCTCTAGTTTTCTTACTAAAGTCTTCTATATAATCAAAGTAAAAATTATTTTTAAAACCAAAAATAAATCATCTAATAGAAGAAGCAAAGCAATCTACACAGTGTATTTTCATGGTATGGAAAATGTAGGTTTTCCATATCACAAAGGCAAAGGAAAAGAAAGAAAATTCATAAGCTCTTAATTGTAATTATTTCTGAGTTATGGAGGGAAAATAATATTTTCTTCTTTATACTTTCCTATAGTTTTCAAATTTTGCATGGTGAATGGACATCATTTTTGTATTGACCCACAAGAAATAGCCATTACAAACACTTTCCCGGAGAAGTTTCAGTCATGGAATAAATGTACATGAAAAAAAGTGTCTTAGATGGTTCTACCCTATAAAAACTATACAGGTGAAAGTCATTGTCTTTCAAAGGTGTGCATAATAGATGAGTGAAAAATATTATGCCAAGATGAATGAAAGCTAAGAGGATGTGTCTCAATTTCCTGATGAACTGTCTTGTGGACAAAACCTCTGGTTCAAGAGAAAAAATGACCGTCATGAAAGATTTGTGGTGCAGAGTGTGGGAACCATGGAAATGTAAAGTTTAACTCTCATAATGTGGAATGCACAGTTGATGGCATCCTCATGCCTGCTCCTTGGATTCACTCTGCTGTCACATTTATTGAGGCCACACTTCTGGGCTGCTTCCAACCAAAGACTGAACCTGGTAGGGCTACAAACAAGGCCCGTTCTGGCAGCATGTGGTACATCTTTGATGCATGATTTTGACTCAAGAATGCCTCATTAGCCTGGGCAAAAATTCCTTGAAATGGCTTTCAATCTGAAACTATTTCTGTTGTATTCTCTTCTTTTCTCCTCTACCTTATGGCTGTCAGAGAGAGGATTGTTTTGTTTTGTTTTTAGAAGGAGTCTCGCTCTGTCGCCAGGCTGGAGTACAGTGGTGCAATGTCGCCTCACTGCAACCTCCGCCTCCTGGGTTCAAGCGATTCTCCTGCCTCAGCCTCCCAAGGAGCTGGGACTACAGGCACACACCACCATGCCCAGCTAATTTTTGTATTTTTAGTAGAGACAGGGTTTCACCATGTTGATCAGGTTGGTCTCGATCTCTTGATCTTGAGATCCCCTGGCCTTGGCCTGCCAAAGTGCTGGGATTATAGGCGTGAGCCACCATGCCTGGCCAAGAGTTTTTATTACACTCTGAAGCATTCCCCTTCTTCCGCTCTTTTTTTCTTTTTCCTCCACAGGCATTCTCGCTAGTATATCTTTTGTACATCCAATTCCTTCTTTAGCTCTGCTTCTTTGAGTACACAAAATAACACAAGTGGCCCTGATAGAGGTTCAAGAATGGAGAAACGGAGGTTTTGGGACTGGCTCACTCCCTTATTAAGCAAATAGGATGGCTTCCTGAAGTATGTGGACTACGGACAGTTTGGGGCTGAAGGTGAAGGCATAATTGCTATACATTTTACTGAAGTTGATCTGGAAAAACATCCATTGGAGGGAGAGATGCTTATAGGTCCTCAGATTCAGGCTTTTGGCAGATACAGTGGGAACAGTGCCTACAGATATGGTAGCAACAGTGCCTACAAGGATAGCAGAGCTTTATAGTTACTGCTAAGTTGTACTGCTACCTTGAAGAGGGATATTAAAAAACTTATGGCTCTTAGCAAGCAGTTAAAGGCTAAGTGTGAGAGCCAGTTGACATCTTTGGTGTCTTACACAAAGACAAGGCCCTCTTTGCAAAAACAAAGCTAAGCAGCCCACTTAAAACCTGGTAGTTAGAGTCACAGAGCTCTAGAGACATTTGAATGTTTAGCTAAGGCTGGTTGGAAACACCTGAGACCTGGAAATATAGATAGTGGCATGAAGTGGATACCCCTGATGAGTTGGTTTTGCAGACTCTCCTAAATCCTCAGAGATTATAGAGATGGACCATCCTTTCCTAGTAAGAGCTAGTGCTTCCCTCACACTGACAGATATCACAGAGGCATTACTTTATAAAGCAACAGATATCCCCCCTTGCGAATGCTTTACTTCCTTTTTTTACTGCCAGGTCCCAGATAGTGCTGATTTTCAGCAGAGCTCAGCCGAAGATGTACTGGTCATGACAAAGTAAAGCATGAATAATATACCAAAGAGTTGCCAGAATTAGCTAGCATGTATCAGCAGAAGCCATGGACATCCCTAATTGATTTTTGCAGGTACTTGATTGAGGGGACTACAAAATAAGTCCACATATGATAGAGTTTATTGACTTGGGGGCATTTTCTTATCACATGGGCTTTAACACCCTGTTAAGAACCACTGTGCATAGGGCAAGCTCACAGCTAGGGTGGCTTGAAAAAGTCTGGAAAAAGTGATGATCAATGCTAAATGAAGAGAAATTTCGCAGGTTTCCCTGCAAGATGGTAGATAAGAAATAAAGAGTCTGAGGGAAAAGGACATGGCTAGAATGGATATATAATATGAAGCAAGAAAATTCACCAGAAGACTATGTTAGATGAGGGAGCCAAGTAGACACTGGAAAGTCATCAGGATTCACTAAGGCCATCAGGAATTTGCTAGTTGGAAGGGTAGCAGGATCACTAAGAAGTTCAATCCTGGCTCTCCTCTGTATCTCAGGGCTGGGGGTAGGAGAGGTGGTCATAGACCTGGGACTGTTAATATCCATGTAAATGATGCCCCTCTACCCTCAAGAACAGAGACCAGGGGTGGCACTTACCTACCACATGCTAGGAAGCCATATTTACCATTATGACCAGCAAGGTCAGAGGCACAGCCAGGGGACTTGACCTGCAGGGAGTTCTGAAAATGATTGATAGAATATGGCATCCCTAGAGGAAGAATAAAGTGGCAGCCAATGAGAGTGCTGCTTAACAGCTAAGAAAAGGAAAGAATGGGTCAGTAGGAGGCCGAAGATGTTCATCCCAATACAAAGAAAGAGTTTCTCATTAGATTCTTTGACCTGAGCCCATTTTGAGATATAGAATTTTTTGACTGAAGAGGTAGCAGGGTTTCTCAGTGAAATAAATTTGTAAGTATATACTGTGACAATTCTGTTAGGCTTCTCTAAAGAGACTTATAGCCAGGCACTTCAGAAACATATACTGAACTCTGCTCTTAGAAGGGCCCCTCACTTGGTTTAGTGTTTTGCCATTACCATTTTGAAATTCTTTAAACAAAGGATCCCATGTTTTTATTTGTACTGGATGCTGCACATTGTGCAGCCTACTGCTGTTGACTTGAGTAACTGCATATTGGGTATAGACAGTTTGAGTTAACATTGCTATCCAGAGACCTTAAGAGTAATCATGGACCTGTGGAAGCTCACATGGTTAAATCATAAATAAATTTATTATTACAATCCAACTCGTAGTAAGTTTACTGTGTTTGAAGACCCACTTAGTTGTCACTTTTTCAGTCCACAAGAGTTTTGTTGGAAATGATATACTTGGCAGCCACAGTGATGCCCACATTGTGTCCTGGCCTTTGAAGTAAGAACTATCAGAGTCAGAAAGGCCAAGTGGAAACCTCTGTATCTGCCCTCTACTCACTATGCCACGGGAGTAAATAAAGGGTAATGTTACATTCTAGGAAGATGGTCGATGTTAATGCCACCATTAAACAGCCAAAGAATGTTGAACAGGGTTAAGTAGAGTATCCTTATATCTCTCTTTGTTGACTCAATATGACCCCCAAAAAACTCAGAAAAATTCTGGAGCATAGACTTTTGCAACCTCAATAATGTAATAGCCTGATTATAACTATTATGGGAGGGTGATATCTTTGCTAGAGCAGATTAAAAAGATCTCAGGTACAGGATAGGTAGCCATAGATTTGGATGAATATATTTTTGTTTATTCTTATGATGAAAGAGGATCAGAAACAGTTCACATTCATGTGGGATATACAACAATGCCCATTTATAGTTTTTCCTCAGGGCTGTGTTAACTGTTCTGCTCTGAAGACACCTGGGCTGTGTGGTCAACCCACAGAACATTGCACTGTATATGTTACATCAATAAGATCGTGCTGATCAGGCAGGGCAAACAACAGATGGCTAGTATACAGGAGGCCTTGAGAAGACATTTAATACATGCATTCCAGAGGGTGGGGGATAATCCCAATGAAGATTTAGACTCCTGACACTTCGGTGAAGTCTTTACAGATCCAATGGTCAGGAGTTTGCCAGAATATATATTTTGCAATCCCCTGCCACAAAGAAGGAAGCAGAAAGCCCGATAGTTATTTTTGTGTTCTGGAGGCAACATATTCTATACCTAATGCTCTGGTCTGTAATCTGAGTAACAGGGAACATTTCAGGTGTCTGATGGAAAAAGATGTAGCATGAAACTTATGCTAAGCCCCAGTGGAGACTCACAATGCAAGCTCTGATATTCAGGAATAGGACAATGCCATCTATAGCAGAGAAAATAATACTTTTTTTTTGATTAAACAGCTCATGGAAGCAATGAAAATTTGACCATGAGACTCTACATGACCATATGCCTGGAGCTACACATCATGAGCTGGATTATTTCTGTTCTTCTAAGTCATAAAATCAGCCTCGCATAAGTCAACCAAAAGATGAAAATAATGTGCCCAGATTGAGTCCAAGCAGGACCAGAGCTTAGCTGCATGAGCAGTAACCCAAACATCCCTATTACCCACTGCAGTTATATGAGCAGTGTTTCCCTACTTTGCTTGTAAGACTAGATGAAGGAGGTAAAAAGGTCTGAAAGTGCCCTCCAGCCAAAGACAACTGGCTCTATCTGTTGCATTCATTATTTGTTGTAGCAAGGAAGAATATACACCATGAGGATCCATGGAACATCTCAATAAGAGGGTGTTAGAAAGAACCTAGTATAGGATTTAGGTTCGTGTGAGCTTATTTTGGAGAGGATTCAAGGAATTAGGGCTTTGCTGTCTACTCAATGCTGTCAGAAAGTGGGACAATTCCATGACTGGATATCATAATAAATCTTATAAGGCAGGATGTAGGAAGTGAAGCTAGTTATAAGTAGGTAAATGAGCAGCAGTAATTCACATTACCTGGGATGAGAGGATGTTTGGATATTTTTGTGGTTTGAACAATGTTCTTTTTTTTTTTTTTTTTGTATTGTGTTTATAACTGATTACAGAATGCTCTTATTTTTGTCTTGATCCATGACACTCATGAAGAGAGTCTGTCTGATGCTGATTTCGTTAAGTAGTTTTATGTTCAGTAAGAAGACACCAAAATCTAACTGCGAGTTCTAGGCCAGCTTCAGCAATGCCAGGCTCAGCTAATAGTGCCAGATCAGGTCTTAACAGTCAGGGCCTGCTTTTCTCCTTCCCAAGGCCAGGCTTACTTTACAGATGGGTTAACTTGGTAAGTGGTTGAAGGCCAAAAATGACAGTGAAAGTCTTCAAGAACATCTGAGGATGGCACTGGAAGTCAACAGAGAAGAAATCTTCCTAAAGTGTGGAGTTGTGATTTAGGAGCTTGGACATCTACTTCATGAGGAAGAAGAAATGGCCTGAGGTAACAACATAAATTAAGAGATGCTTGAGTCATGACCAATGGCCTGCCTATCTTGTCAAGGGCCTAGAATAAAAGGAATGGGGAGATTGGAGTCAAAGAGGTCTAGAGCAAATATATGGACATATGGGAGTGGAAACTGAGTATGAACATTTTGTATCACATGTTAATTTTCATTAGAACTCAGGAAAAAAGACCAAACACATAAAATTATGTTAATGGTGATGCATGCCAATAAAGAAATCTGAAAAGAAGCTGCAATTATAAATAATGAGAGGGAGAGGCGATAGTGATAAACCTATGTGACATTAAATAGTTGAGAAAGACCTTTCTGAAGAGGTGATCTGAAGGCTGATGTGAAAGGTGAGGGAAGAACATGCCAGGTGGATGGAGCAGCACATTTCTGAAGTCAGGTAGGGGAAGGCCAGGAATATTTAAGAGACTGAAGAAGACAGTGCACATGGGCTAAAGTGAGTGACAGGGAGATGGGACAAGAGTCTTACATATTCAGAAGCCAGGTTATACCAGGCCAGAAAGGGAGTTTAGGTTTTATTCTAAGAGTAACGGAAAACTTTTGAAATTACCCAGGGATGTGGTATGACCCAATTCATGTTTTAAAAATATTACTCTGGCCTGACTGTGGGACAAGAGTGGAACACGGAGATTTGTTAGGAAGCTACTACAATCATCCTGTGGATTAATAACAGTCCAAATTGAGCCAGGACCTCACCCTACTTTGTGAATGCATTCCATTGTCTATCCTTCAGTGGGAAGTAGCTGTGTAGGTGGATGGCACAGCCTTTCTTTTATAGCTGACTTTCCAGTGTCCAGTTCGGTTCCCAAAATACATGTGGTATGATATACATATAGTTCAGCAGGATAAGTGCTAGGTTAATATTCAGAGATTACCCCCATGCCACATCCTCTCAAATATCTGCCCCCACACCTTATATTTTGAAAGTAAATTTGTACAGTCAACTTCAGATTAAATGTACTCCACATGAGGCTCTGTCCGGTATCCAATATTGAAGTAAAGCAAGAGATACAAAGTAATGAAGGAAATTAAATATGTGTGTACACATATTACTGTATACATAGGATGTCTTACAAGGGAATGAATGCCAGAAGAAAAGAAAGAAAGAAGTTCCCACTTAGTCCTAGTAAGCCAGCAAAGTTGCCTGGGGTGCTGTCAATACAGTGCAGCTATATTAGTCCATTTTCATGCTGCCGATAAAGACATACCCAAGACTGGGTGATTTACAAAAGAAGGAGGTTTAATTGGACTTAGAATTCCATATGATTGGCGGGGTCTCAGAAGCATGGCAGGAGGCAAAAAGCACTTCTTACATGGCAGCAGCAAAAGAAAAATGAGGAAGAAGCAAAAGCAGAAACCCTTGATAAATCCATCAGATCTCATGAGACTTATTCACTATCAAGAGAAAAGCACAGAAAAGACTAGTTCCCATGATTCAGTAACCTCCCCCTGGGTCCCTCCCACAACATGTGGGAATTCTGAGAGATACAATTCAAGTTGAGATTTGAATGGAGACATAGCCAAACCATATCATTCTGCCCCAGACCCTCCAAATCTCATGTCCTCACATGTTAAAGCCAATCATACCTTCCCAAGAGTCCTACAAAGTCTTAACTCATTTCAGCACTAAGCAAAAAGTCCACAGTCCAAAGTCTCATTTGAGACAAGGCAAGCCCCTTCTGTCTATGAGGCCTGTAGAATCAGAAACAAGCTAGTTACTTCCTAGATGCAATGAGAGTAAGGTATTGAGAAAATACAGCTGTTCCAAATAGGAGACAATTTGCCAAAACAAAGGGGTTACAGAGCCCATGCAAGTCCCAAATCCAGCAGGGCAGTCAAATTTTAAAGCTCCAAAATGATCTCCTTTGACTCCAGGTCTTACATCCAGGTCACACTGATGCAAGAGATGGGTTCCCATGGTCTTGGGCAGCTCTGCCCCTGTAGTTTTGCAGGGTATAGTCTCCCTCCCAGCTGCTTTCATGAGTGTCTGCCATTTTTCCAGGTGCACGGTGCAAGCTGTCAGTAGATCTAACATTCTGCTGTCTGGAGCATTGTGGCCCTCTTCTAACAGCTCCACTAGGCAGTACCCTAGTAAGGATTCTGTGTGGGGGCTCTGACCCCAAATTTCCCTTCTGCACTGCCCTAGCCGAGGTTCTCCATGAGGGCCCTGCTCCTGCAGCAAAATTCTTTCTGGGCATCCAGACATTTTCATATATCTTCTGAACTCTAGGTGGAGGTTCCCAAACCTCAGTTCTTGACTTCTGTGCACCTACAGGCTCAACACCACATGGAAGCTGCCTAGACTTGGGGTTCCATCCTCTGAAGCCACAGCCGCAGGTGTGTGTTGGCCGCTTTCAGCCATGGCTGAAGCAGCTGGGACAGAAGGCACCAAGTCCTTAGGCTGCACACAGCACAGGGACCCTGGGCCCAGGCCAGGAAACCACTTTTTCCTCCTGGGCCTCTGGGCCTGTGATAGGGGGAGCTGCCATAAAGGTCTCTGACATGGCCTGGAGACATTACCCCTTTGCTCTTGGGGATTAACATTAGGTTCCTTGTTACTTAAGCAAATTTCAGCAGCCGGCTTGAATTTCTCCCCAGAAAATGAGTTTATTTTCTATCACATAGTCAGGAAGCAAATTTTTCAAAGTTGTATGCTCCATTTGCCTTATAAAACGGAGTGCCTTTAACAGAACCCAAGTCATCTCTTGAATGTTTGCTGCTTAGAAATTTCTTCTGCCAAATACCCTAAATTGTCTTTCTCAAGTTCAAAGTTCCACAAATGTCTACGTCGGGGCAAAATGCCACCAGTCTCTTTGCTAAAACTCTTTTGCTGAAGAGTCACCTTTATTCCAGTTCCCAAAAAGTTCCTCATTTCCATCTGCAACCACCTCAGTGTGGACCTTATGTCTATATTGCTATCAGGATTTTGGGCAAAACCATTCAACAAGTCTCTAGGAAGTTCCAAACTTTCCCACATTTTCCTGTCTTCTTCTGAGCCCTCCAAATTGTTCCAACCTCCGCCTATTACCCAGTTCTAAAGTCACTTCCACACTTTTGAATATGTTTTCAGCAGTGGCCCACTCTATGGTACTAATTTACTGTATTAGTCCATTTTCATGCCGCTGATAAAGACATACTCAAGACTGGGCAATTTACAAATAAAGGAGGTTTAATTGAACTTACAGTTCCACATGGTTGGGAAGGCCTCTGAATCATGGTGGGAGGTGAAAGGCACTTCTTACATGGCAGTGGCAAGAAAAAAATGAGAAAGAAGCAAAAATGGAAACCCTTGATAAAGCCATCAGATTTTTTGAAACTTATTCACTATCATGAGAATGGTACAGGAAAGACCAGTCTCCATGATTCAGTAACCTCCCTCTAGGTCCTTCCCACAACATGTGGGAATTCTGAGAGATACAACTCAAGTTGAGATTTGAATGGTGACACAGCCAAACTATATCAGTAGCACTTCCCAAAGGAACACAGTCCTCAAGAGAATTTCTGAACCCTGGATGCAATCCATTAGGCAAGAAAAAGAAATAAAGCACATCCATATAGGAAGAGAAGAAGGCAAATGATCTTTGATTGCAGTTGACTTGATTCTATATCTAGAAAATCCTATATTCTCAGCCCAAAAGCTCCTCCAGCTGATAAACAACTTCAGCAAAGTCTCAGGATACAAAATCAATGTACAAAAATCACTCATATTCCTATACACCACCAATAACCAAACCGAGAGCCAAATCAGAAAGGCAATCCCATTCACAATTGCCACAAAAAAAAAAATAATAATATATAGGAATACAGCTACCAGGGAGGTGAAAGATTTCTACAATGAGAATTACAAAACACTGCTCAAAGAAATCAGAGATGACAGAAACAAATGGAAAACCATCCCATGGTCATATATAGGAAGAATCAATATCATTAAAATAGCTATACTGCCTAAAACAACTTAAATATACAATGCTATTCCTATCAAATTGGAATGACATTCTTCATCAAAGTGGAAAAAACTATTTTAAAATTCAAACAAGAGCCCAAATAGCTAAGTCAACTCTAAGAAAAAGAACAAAGCTGGAGGCATCACATTACCTGACTTCAAACTATACTACAAGGTTATAGCAACCAAAACAGCATGGTACAAAAACAGACACATAGACCAATGGAACAAAATAGAGGGCTCAGCAATAAGGCCTCACATCTACGACCATCTGATCTTTCATAAAGCTGACAAAAATAAGCAATGGGGAAAAGACGACCTACTTAAAAAAATGGTGCTGGGATAACTGGCCAGCTATATGCAAAAGATTGCAGCTGAACTCCTTTCTTACACCATATACAAAAACCAACTCAAGATGGATTAAAGTCTGCAATGTAAAACTCAAAACCATAAAAACCCTGGAAGACAACCAAGGTAATACCATCCTGTACATAGGAACAAACAAAGGTTTCATGACAAAGACACCAAAAGCAATTCCAACAAAACCAAAAATTGACAAATGAGATCTAATTAAACTATCAACAGAATAGAAAAGAAACTATCAACAGAGATGATATGGCTTGGCTGTGTCCCCATCCAAATCTCATCTTATATTCCCACATGTTATGGGAGGGATTGGGTTGGAGGTAAGTGAATCATGGGGGCAGGTCTTTCCCATGCTGTTCTTGTGACAGCAAATAAGTCTCAGGAGATCTGACAGTGCTATAAGGGGGAGTTTCCCTGCACAAGTACTCTCTTTTGCCTGCTGCCATCCACGTAAGATGTTACTTGCTCCTCCTTGCCTTCTGCCATGATGGTGAGGCCTCCCCAGCCATGTGGAACAGTAAGTCCATTAAACTTCTTTTTCTTCACAACCTAGGGTATGTCTTTATCAGCAGCATGAAAATGGATTAATACAGTCAGTTGATACCAGTAGAGTGGGGAACTGCTGAAAAGATTTCTGAAAATGTGGAAGTAACTTTGGAACTGGGCAACAGGCAGAAGTTGGAACAGTTTGGAGGGCTCAGAAGAAGACAGAAAAATGTGGGAAAGTTTGGAACTTCCTAGAGACTTGGTGAATGGCTTTGCACAAAATGCTGATAACGACATGGACAATAAGGTCCACGTTGAGGTGGTCTCAGTTGGAAATGAGGAACTTGTTTTGAACTGAAGCAAAGGTGACTCTTGTTACATTTTAGTAAGGAGACTGGCAGAATTTTGCCCGTGCCCTAGAGATTTATGGAGCTTTGAACTTGAGAGAGATGATTTAGGGTATCTGGCAGAAGAAATTTCTAAGCAGCAAAGCATTCAAGAGGTGGCTTGGGTTCTGTTAAAGACATTCAGTTTTATAAGAAAGCAGAGAAAATTTTTGCAAACTATGCATCTGACAAAAGTCTAATATCCAACATCTATAAGAAACTTAAAAAAATTTACAAAAGAAAACAAACAATCCCATTAAAAAGTGGGCAAATTGCATCAACAGACACTTCTCAAAAGTAGACATACATGCAGTTAACAAGCATATGAAAAAAAACTCAGTATCACTGATCATGAGCGAAATGCAAATCAAATTTGCAATCAGATACCATCTCACACCAGTCAGAATGGCTATGACTAAAAAGTCAGAAAATAACAAATGCTAGTGAGGTTGTGGAGAAAGGGGAACACATACACTGTTTGTGGGAGTGTAAATTAGTTCCACGTTCATGGAAAGCAGTATAGTGATTCCTCAAAGAGCTAAAAGCAGAACTACCATTCTACCCAGGAATCTCATTACTGGGTATATACTAAGAGGAATATAAATCATTCTACTATAAAGACACATATGCAAACATTCATTGCAGCACTATTCACAATAGCAAAGACATGGAATCAACCTAAATGCCCATCGATAAGAGATTGGATAAAGAAAATGTGGTACATATACACCATGGAATATTACACAGCCATAAAGAAGAACATGATCAAGTCTTTTGCAGGAACATGAATGGAGGTGGAGGTATTATCATTAGTAAACTAATACAGGAACAGAAAACCAGATACTGCGTGTTCTCACTTATAAGGGAAGCTAAATGATAAGAACTTATATACACAAAGAAGGAAACAACAGACACTGGGGTCTACTTCAGGAGGGAGGGTCGGAGGAGGGAGAGGATAAGAAAAGATAACTATTGGCTACTGGGCTTATGAAATAATATGTACAACAACCCCCCATGACATGTGTTTACCTATGTAGCAAATCTTCACATGTACCCTCAAACCAAAAAATAAATGTTAAAAAAAAGTCAATGGGTGATGGTAACATACCCACTTCATTGATAGCATCATGGTTTGATTCTTATTTATGCACTATTAATTGTGTCAACACATTGAATATTACTGTTTTTCAGGAGAAAAGGGAGAAGCATTCATACAGATAAATTTGGCTGACCATTTGCCTATGTTACATGAAACTCATCCATCACCCATACATGGAAAGATGTCTAAAAGCAGATTTAAAGAGATAATAAAAAATTATACTCAAGTGATTTCTCATTTATGGTGTGTATTTTTCATCAGAAACTTGCCCACAGTGGTTATGAATTCAGATAATATAAGAACACAATGGTACAATCGGCCTGGAGATATCTCAATTAGATAGCAAGAGAAGGTCAAGAAAAAAATTCATTGTATGAAACTACAGGGTTTTTCTCCTGAATCCTAAGATTGAAATTACTTGTACCCATACATTAAACTTGTGCCTGATGCTCCAAATCTTGGAAGAAATACTATTACATATTACCAAGAGGCAGGGGATTTGTGAAGCTTTTAAAATATACTCTTGATTTTAATATTGAATTGTTGTGAATGTGGGTTTCTTTGGAAAGATATTAAAATATTATTAATTGTAATCCTGACAAAATAATGGGGGTTTAGTGTTAGGCTAACAAATTATGATATTGCTGATGAGAGCTCTAGCTACAAGTTGGAAATGAAACCTAGGGTAAAATAACTTCAGAAACAGTTTATGTAAATAGCTGATAATATATTTAAGTCATATTCTGCCTTAAATTTGTTTGGAAATGAGATACAAAGTATAAAGCCAAGTTTACAAAACAGCCAAAGAAAATAAAACCTATACAAATTTTTGCATCACCTGTCCTCTGAAATTTTGATCTGTCATTGTCTAATGCCCTTGCCATTGCCTTATCTCTCTGTGTTTATGACTGTGAGAGATATCGTGGCCTAAGAAATCCCAGTTTGTCACGTGTCCAATAATTCTGGTGCATGAGCTGAAGAATTAATCACGAGAAAACTCAATTCCAGAACTGTGATGACAGATGAGCTAGGAGGATGGGAGTTTGAACTGAAGTTTTTACACAGACATTATCCAATGCTCTAATTCCTTACAAAATTCCTCTTTACTCAGTCTGATGTTATACTAAATAAATGCCTCTCCCCAAGATTTCCAAGCAGTTTTCAAGAGTGCTCACACCATCTACCCCTAACACATACAGGCACACACAGTACACACAACTTTTTCTTATATGTTTTAATTATGAACTGAAATTTGATCACCTCCATAAATTACTTTATTTTTTAAAGCCAGGTTATTGTAGTTAATGAACTTATAACCTAAGAATTTGTTGTCATCAGAGATCTTTGTATCTTAAACAAGTTAAGAACCCTTTTCTCTGTTTGTAAGGGCTGAACCTCTCAAGTCCACTACACTTTCTTTGAGTTAGATGTACCGTTGAGTTATGTTTGCCTTTCATTAACTTTACCAATGAATATTAGAATATTAGAGTCATGAGTTTTGAAAGACTGTACGTGATATTCAAAAATATTTTATGCTCATCTTAAAAACTATATAAATATATTAAGGTGATAAACATTATAATCCTATAATAGCTATCCACTGTTCTATGCTTTAGCATTTCCATCTGGATTTGGCTTAAAAGTATACATTTTATATGTATGATGATTTTAAATATATATGTAATATTCATAATGACACATACTATTATATATTCAAATTTTTCATTTAATCTTATACCATAAACAACTTTATATACTCACTATGTCATAATTACCATTTTAAACTCTTTCATTTTTATTGACAAAATGCTTCATTTTACTTAGCCATTTTACTCTAATAAAAATTCTTTTTTAAAAAATTTCACAATTGGGAAAAATTATTATTTGTAATAATAAAGAACTGCCATCAATACCTTCTCACAAACAACCTTTTTCTATTGAGATAAGGTTTTAAAATAAACTTTTTATTTTGAAATTAATATTCATTTACAGAAAAGTTGCAAAGATAGCACAAAAGTTCCTGCATTTTCTTCATTCAGCTTCTATGATACATTTGTCAATATTTTAAAAATTAATTAGCTAAACTATAGACTCTAAACAGATGCATCAGTTTTCCTACTAATGTTCTTTTTCCTGCTCTAGGATCTAATTGAGGATATCACATTGCATTAAGTCTTCACGCCTTCTCAGTTTGCTCTGATCTGTCAATTCCCCAATGACAGAGCCTCAGACTTTCCTTACATTTCATGATATTAAAATTTTGAAGAACCCTTCTCAGGCATTTTGCAGAAATACCATTTCTCACTGGCACCTGGTTATAGGTCACAGTCATTTCCTAGCCACGTGGGCCTCTCCAACATAACAGCTCATTTCGTCAAAGCAAGCAAGTCAAGGAAGCGTGAAAGAGAAAGTACTGGTGTGATAGAAGTCACAGTCATAATCACAGTGGTGACATTCTATCACATTTATATGGGTGCTATTTATTAGAGTGAGTCACCACACCCAGCCCTCCCAATCAAGGAGATATAATTACACAAGTACATGGAATATTAAGAGATCACTGGAGGGTTGGCCTGTCGCGGTGGTGCACAACTGTAATCCTAGCACTTTGGGAGGCTAAGTCAGGCAGATCACTTGAGGCCAGGAGTAGGAGTTGGAGACCAGCCTGGGCAACATGACAAAGCCCCGTGCCTACTCATTGTGTACTAAAATTACAAAAATTAGCCAGGTGTGGTGGTGCAAGGGAGGTTGAGGCACAATAATTGCTTGAACCTAGGAGGCAGAGGTTGCAGTGAACCGAGATTGCGCTACTGCCCTCCGGCCTAGGTGACACAGCAAGACTCTGTCTCAAAAAAACAAATTTGGCCATCTTAGAAGGCTGTCTATCAATTACATAGCTTTTTTATGGACCGTGCATTGTAATTCCAATATTTGAAATTTATGCAGGCCCAGCTCTGCTCTGGTGTTTTTATTGCTTCACACTCGTGGTACCTTGTTTCCTTGTGTGTTTTGTTATTTCTGGTCATGAACTGTTGACTTTAATGTTGTATTTGTGGATTTTTTTTCTTCCTGAGGCCTGGAATGAAAGTGAATTTCTCTTGGGAGGGTTTTGTTTCCTTCTACCAGGTGCCTATGAAAATTATCAATTAGTATGCAATTAAATTTTCATCTTGAGGTGTTTGGATCAATAAAGTAGTGTGAATTTAGACCAACAACTTGCATCAGAGTTAGCTTGAGATTGTAAATTATGAATAGCAATGTTTCTTTCCTCTGCTATGTGTTTAGGTTTGTGATATTTAATTTCCTTTAATGTCTCTTGGATGAGAGGGAATAAGTTTATTTTTGTTTTAAATTTTATGTTGTATATGGTCTTTGGTACCACAGTGTTATGGCAGGAAGATACACTGGTAGTTGTCTTACATTGGGTAGGTATTTTGTCTCCTATTCTTTCTGCCCTTTGAAACGATGAACACCAAAGCTCAAATTTACCCAAGTAAATAAACACACTCAGTGTAAAATTTGCCTTTGATATTCCATCATACCTCTTAGTTCTTATCTTCACTTACTGCTTTGTCTAAAAGACTTATTTTTTTTCTAGCTCATTAATGGATCTAAACTAAAAAATGTTTAAAACACATTATTTTACTAAGAATTTCGCTGTTTGCAATAAGATTTGATCTAGTTTCCTGGCCCATCATATTACCAGAAATAGAAACATCGAGGTCCTCTAATGGTTCATTTTATTTAACAGATATTTAGTGATCACATAGCAGGTACCAGAATCTATATTGGAACTTAGCCGGGCGCAGTGGCTCACGCCTGTAATCCCAGCACTTCGGGAGGCCCAGGCGGGCGGATCACAAGGTCAGGAGATCGATACCATCCTAGCAAACATGGTGAAACCCCGTCTCTACTAAAAAAAAATACTAAAAACTTAGCCGGTCAAGGTGGCGGGCACCTGTAGTCCCAGCTACTCGGGAGGCTGAAAAAGGAGAACGGCGTAAACCCGGGAGGCGGAGCTTGCAGTGAGCTGAGATCCGGCCACTGCACTCCAGCCTGGGCGACAGAGCGAGACTCCGTCTCAAAAAAAAAAAAAAAGAAAATCAAATACTCTTGTGTCATCAAGGAGCTCACCTTTTAACAATTCTGTAAATTGTAATATAATGCAATGTAAATTCCACAGTTAAGCAAACATAAGACTCTAGAGGCACAGAGAAAGGCACAAAGAAATCGGCCAAAAGACACCATGGTGTATACCTGACTTTCACATTTTGGGGAATAACTGAGATATTCTTGCCTCTTCACAAATAGCAATGACTTATACAGATATCCTTGACGAAAGCATACCTCTGATAAAATTTTTACTAATAATGTGAAACTTCTTGTTAAAGATAAATAAAACAGTCCATTGAGTCGGAATAATCAGTGGCCTGAAATTACGAGCCTGAGTTTCCTTCTGGACTTTAATATTTTCAGTAGATAAGGCAGGCATTTTGATTTTTATTTTATTTGTAGGAAATTATGCCCCAAGAAGGTCACAGGCCTTTTTCTTTCTCCTCTGTTTGTGGTCTCAGCGAGAAGAGATACCATGAGAAGAGAACCAAGCCACCAGAGAGCTCTGAGATCCTCAATGGGAGTCACTGGGGAAAGAATACAACACCAGAACCTTGTCATTGGCACAATTCAGGAGAAAGGGAAATAGGATGTTGAGATGTCAGTTTGAGGAAAGCCCTGCCACTTCTTTCCTGGGTGGCTTAGGAAAATTCTCTTTGGTCCTTAGGTAAATAAACCATGTAAAGTGAACGTCAATCTGTTTATTTCCCAAGATTTTTAAAGAATCAGATAATTAATATGGAAGTTTTACAAACAGCTTTACAGACTGTGAAGGTGGTTTTCCAATTTTGTTAATGTTTTTGCCTAAAAATTCATAGAATAAGATATAGTTGCATTAAATGGCTCATTTTCTAAACTCAATCTCAACTTCTTTCCCCTCTCCCAGCAACCTAAACCATGCAAACTCATAGTTAAAATTTAAATATCTGGTTGTCTAGGAGTCGGGTTCCACAATACTTTCAACCAAGACCTTGTTTGTATCTTCCTGGAGATTATCTCCAGGAAAATATCCAAGAAAGAAAATCTACGGAGGCCTAGATTTATCCTTTACTCATCTGAATTTGTGTGGAAAATGTTCAGGCCTCACGTCAATCTCTCATTTTTACCGAGAAGTGTCTGAATTTAGCTAGATGGGTAGAGATTTGGGTGGGAGATGGTGGTGAAGAAGAGTAAGGTCATATTTTACGAATCTACCCATTTAATGAATGAGAGCTAAATAGTAGGTAGAATTTAATGAGTACCTCTCTGCCAGACATATTATATTTATTTGTTCTAATTCTTCCACATACCCTGCAATCTAGGTTTAATTTTTTATTTCACTGATGAGGAAGTTGAAACTAAGAGAAGTGAAACAATTTCTTAAAGGTTTCGAGGTGGGAGTATGGAGTGGACACACAAGGAGGTAGCAGATCTAAGATTCAGGCTCAGAATTGTCTGACTCCAATGACTATGTTCTTTGCACACTATTTCTCTGACAGTAAAACAATTTCGTCTTTTCTACTAATTATTTTTCTGTGAAAAAAAATATATATATTCAAGTGTTCTATTTACCCATTTATTCTTTAGCAAATTGTTTCATTAAAGTTATCAATAGAAACTTGGCTGGAGTGTTAACTTTTGGGGGCTAATCTTAGGAAAAGAAAATTGTTTTGATTTACCTTTTCTTTTCTGTTTGTTTGTTTTGTTTCTCTAATGGAAGAATGAAAAGGCAAACATCTTATTTTCCAGTGAGGGCTAAAAGCTTGTGACTTGAGGGATGTATATACTTTTCTCACAGTAAAGTAGTTTAATACTGAAAGGTAAAATTATATAGGTGAAATGCTGAAATAAGTCAGAGGGTAGGAAAAAAAATCTGCAACTCCAGGATTGTGCTTCTTCTTCTTCTTCTTCTTTTTTTTTTTAATGAAGGCAAAAACCACTGAGGTCAAATAAAACTCCAAAAAGTGACTCCTTGATGTTTACATGGGGTGTCCAGTAGTTTCTGGCAAGGGAAAAGCAGAACTTAGTTTGAGCTACTAATCTCTCAACTCCTGTGATAAACAAAACAAAATACACCCTCAAAGGAAGAAATCTTTCTGCTTCCCATGCTGTTACTAAACCAAGTACAATTAGTGATAGTATAACTACTATGAAGTAAATAGGTCTTATGATAAACTTAGAAGGAGAAGGAGAAGAAAACAGAACCCAAAAAACCACAGGAATTAAATAGTCCAATTTCTTCACCGTATAGATGAGAAGAGAGAAGCCCAGAAAGTGGCAGGGACTGGCCTGGGCACACATAAGGAGTTGGGACTAGGACACAGCCATCCACTTTGAGCCCATTGCTGGTTCTACTACTGCATTAGCATTTACATAGAGGATAAGATAAATGGACATGTAGCATTTTGAGAATCAGAACGTTTTCCTGTCCCACAATATAACTGGTTTTCAACCTTCTTATAATCCTAATAACTGAATCCTGGGTAAAAGAGACTCCATTCTTTTGCATTAGATATTCTCTCATTCAGAGCTTATATAGTAGTGCAGCTGAAAAGTTTATAAATGAATTCTTAACCTGGGAGGTTATCTACTACAGAACACTAGCTCTATGCCATTACAGCAATGCCTGTGCCTCTATTTTAAAATAGAGTGTTCATTATTAAACAGTAGACTCTACGAACTATATAATTTAATACAGCATAATCCAGAATTTGTGAACAGAACTTCTGGTACAAAAAGAGTGTATAAAATCAGTGTCATGATGCAACAACCATTCCCTGCAGCCCAAAGAAGAGGCTTTAGAGTGCAAAGAGAATTAATATTTGCTGGCTCGGATGCATGACTGGCTGCACAAGGTGATTTTACTGTGCATTATACCTTAATTATAACTGCACTGTAGTCATCTGCTCTACTTCATTCCCTAATTATAGATGTAAAACACATTTCACAAATCCCACCTGTAAAAAAGATCTAAGGGATTTCATAGCAGGCTTGCTCCTCCCTCCTTCCTCCTTTCTTAGCCTCTGCACTCTTCCTTCAACACATATGGGAAGACCAAGATAATGTTTGTGATGCACTGGTCACTCCAGAAAGTCTGGGCTTTCTGACATTGTTCCATCCATTAATATCTCTCTTCTACATATTATTATACACATTGTGGCCAGCCTTTCTAAGCCATGGTCACACATGACTTCCTGTTCACATAAAATTTTCTACATGCTCTCCCTCCTACTATTTTTGAATTAGCCTTTTATTTTATTTCCAGCACTATCACTTCAAGTATCTCCTAGCTTTTTCTGTGAAGCCTGTGAGAAAGCTGTTACTGTCCTCATTTTTCAGTGGAGAAGAGAGGAGAGATGTAGAGAGTTTAAAGGTATTATTTAAGGCCACACAGTTGATCAGTGGCAGAAGTAGGTTAGAAGCCACACACACCTAGAGATATTTATTCCCATTCTTTCACACTCACTACTATCAGGTATCACTTGAGAGTGTTGTTTAAATTTCCATCGAGATAGCAGAAGTGTGCTGGAGCCAGCTCACACTGCCTCAGAAGAGCATAATACCATGGGCAACTCTTTCCAATCCCATTTTCAGTGACTTCTTATTGGGAACTGGAAGTTGACTATGTTGATAGTGTGAAATGGACACATAACATAAGAGCTCACATTTCTTGCCCAGGAGAGAGCTGTTAATAATTTACTAGGATGCTACCGAATATGGGAAATGGATCTACATGCTCTCAGAAAAGTCACATATTTAGAGCGTAACACCCTCTTCACCTCTGAAGTTGAATACTGTGAAAATGAGTACTACTCATGAATGAGGAAAAGCTAAGCAGTTCAACCAAACAAATATTACTTTCAATATTCTAAGGATAAAATAGTAATCCAAGAAAATGAGGATTCTTTCTCCAGATGGTAAGTTCAGAATTTTCCAATGAACCCTTTGGCTGTAAAACTCTCTGGTTTCCAAAGCAATCTGCAAGTTAGAAATTTAGGTGTCCAGGGAGGTTCAGGATGACGTACAGTAGTCCCAAAGCAGGAGGATCCAAAACAACACCTGGTCTTCGGCATCCAAATCTACCTCAACCAGACACTGGCATATGAGGAAATGCCTTTCTGAGCACTAGATTTGGACATTTCTGAAGGAGAGTAAATGAGCACATGTGGTCATTTTTCTTGGGTGTTAAAAGGGAAACAATTTAGAAACTTTGAAATTCCCTCTCTCCACAAAATTCTCAGACTTTCCAAAAACGTAAATTCTAGCTATGCACAAGATTGCAGCTCAGGCCCAAGAACAAAGTCATACAAAAGAACACATCTAACCTGAACTGAAGAAGGCTTTAAAACATCAACTATGGGATTAAAAATCAGCAACGACTTTCTAGGCAGAAAATGAAGTGTAAACTTTTTACCAAACATGTTGCGCAAATATCAAATCACAAGGGAATAGGAGCACAACACTAAAATTCAGTACATGTTGCCCTGATTAGAGTTTCAATTAGTTTCTCTATATAGCAAAGACAGCTGTATCAGATGGTATGTATGCTCTTTAATGGACATCTGAATTTATATATGTGCTGATCTCAAAAAATTTATTTGTGGTGACCTCCAAAGAATGTAGTCAAGACTAATAGGAAAATTAAGTATAAATATACAATCACCAGGTTCTTTAGATGCCTTTTTGCAACTCTTATTGAAGGTACTTTTGTAAAATCCCTAAAAGTTTATCCAAGTAATAGAGTACTGACCTGGTAGTAAGGAGTTTTAGTAGTCCTAGATTGAACATTAATTAGAATAAGGAATTCAGAGAGCATCTAAAGCAGGAGAAACAGTATAAGAGGCAGTAGGGTGTAATAATGAAGAGAATGGATCTGGAAGCTTGTCTACCTGATATGACTTTCACCTCTGACACTTACTAGTTGTCACACCTTCGAGAAATTACCTTAGTGCTTTGGTTTTTCTATCTGCTACATAGGTACAAGACAGTACTGCACTTCTCTTAAGGCCATTGTAATAATTAAAGAATTATACATGTAAAGCACTTAGAATTGTTTCTGACACATAGCAAGTGTACAATTCATGTTAACCTATAATACAATCAATATCCTCATTTTATAAGATAAAAAACCCCTAAAGCCCAGAGAGGTTAAACACATTATACAAATTCACATGGCAAACCAGAGACAGAATTAGGATTAGAATCCATGATCCATTTCTATTGATCACCCTTTCCCAACAGTGATGAGTAGGTTATTTGTATTTATTACATTCAACAAGTTTTGTCAAACTCTTCTGAGGGTTGGTATGCTGAAAAGGACTTGTCTAATACAAAAGAAATTACTGGTTTAATTCTCAGACAAGATCTTTGACTCTCAAAAAAATAAGTGTTTTTACCTCTTCAACACATTGTTTCTCAATCACGTGATTTTGAAATGGTATAGTATCCATTTTTGAAATACAAAAATTTATTCTTGTAACAGCAACAATAATAACTGAAAAGATCTCACAGAGTGTATGCATACAAATGATATAAAAGTGTTTGACTCATTGGGGAAAATAAATATAGTACATTTAAAACATAAAGTTGAGGAAAGATCAAATGAAGTATAAAACTTGGTGAACAAACAATTTCCAAATCCAGGGTTTTATGCAAGCAATGTCAAAGTAAGTTGTCAAAGAAAGTGATATGAGGGTTTTCTCTGTATCCCTAGAGATACGAAACTCTCTTGAAAAAAATACGGGTTACTAATACAGAATCTACTAATGAATTTTCTTGGGTAAACTCCCTAATCTTCAAATGTGAAAACTGCTTGCAGAAGAAGCTGGTAGACCTCACGAATCATGACTGCCATGATCGCTGTCACTGCTACTGTCCTGTTGCTGACTGGGCTTCCTATCACTATTCACTTTGGGTATGCTCCTACTCCTGTAAGAAAGAATATTATTAATTCATTATTTTATTGAAGCACTCCAGCTTCAAAATGAGGATGGTGGTTGGTAAGAACAGAAAGAGTCTGAGAAATCGGGCTGTGGTTACAAGTCCAAAGCCATGATACATGATGGGAATTGATGGGTTCACAAATTTCAAAGAAAGCTGAAACCCAAGATTATTGATGACCTTTCCAGGCCCAGTTGAATACAAGGATGAGGTTGAGAAAGTGAAGTGGCTCGTTGTAGCAAGAAATTGGCCAAAAGTTAAAGAAATTTGCAGGCAGATTCTAAGAACAAAAAGTAGGAAAACAGAAACAGAACAATGAGGTAATTATAAACGTAAAGTTTGAAGTAAAGGTGGATGAAGGGAGACTGATATCTCAGGAGGTAAATATAATGTTGAAGCAAGTTACAAACTTTAAGAGGGAAAACATGAAAAAAGGTCTGAGAGGAGGAAGGACTCTGAAGTGAGCTTGGACATTATCCAAACCCGCTTCATCCTTCAGCCTCTGCTTTGCTGTGGCCAAGGTTATGGTACCCTGCAAAAAGCCTTCGCAGTTATGCCTCCAATCCTTGGGAAATCCCTCTAAGATATGCCTTCAACTTGCTATTCTCCAAAAGCTGACTGTCTGGGGCCTTTAGATTCTGCCCATAGATCCAAGAAACTCTGTGATTCTGACTTCCGTCTCTACACAGACTATTCAGATGAATGCCTTACCTGTGACTGTGGTCATTCAGATTTCCTTTGACCTTGTATATCCTGGACTGCAGACCAGGCTGCACCAATACTCTGCTGGCTCTGGAATTCTAGTTTAGTCCCAGCCCTCTGATTCTCACTGGACAGTATTCAGCTGAAGACAGTGGTTTACTTCTGTTTTCAGGCTGATATCCTGATGTCAAAGGTGCTATGTATGGTTTCATAGTGTTGAAATAAGCTTATATGTATATTTGTTTGTGCCTTTTTTGGTGATTAAATACTTTTCTTTGATTAAATATTTTTCTTTGATTTTAGCCTGCTTGAAGTTCAGGTTGCGTATTGAATCTGTGGTTTCATGTTTATTACCTGCTTTCAAAAATGGCCAGAATTTCTTTCTATATGGCTTTATCTTTCACTCTCTTTCTCTCCCCTACTTCTTCTCTTGACTCCCCTTTCTTTCCCTATTTTCCTCTACCCTTCCCTTCTCTCCTCTCCCCTTACATTCCCTCCCCTATCCTGCTGTTCCCTTTTCCTCCCCTCCTCTACTCTCCCTTCCTCTCCCCTCCTCTCCTCTCCTTTCCTTCTCTACTCCAATTATATGCATACTAGATTTTATTTATTGTGTTTTGTATGTTTCTTAAAATATTTTCTTATTTTTCATCCTTTTTCTTTTTACTGCTTCAGTTTAAATATTTTATGCTGACCCGTCATTCAGTTCACTAGTCTTTTATTTTGCTTCCTGTCAACAAACAATATATTGAATTTATAAGTTCATTTCAGTATTTTACAGTTCTATAACTTCCATCTGACATTTTGTAAATTTTAAGTCTCTGGTAAAATTATTTATACCTCCTTCTATTTTTCAAAATAGTAATTCTAACTGTTTTTTTTTTTTTAAGGCAGGGTCTCACTCTATTGCCTAAGCTGAAGTGTAGTGGTACAATCACGGCTCACTGCAGCCTTGACCTCCCGGGTTTAGGTGATCCTCCTACCTCAGCCTGCAGAGTTGCTGAGACTACAAGTGTGAGCCACCACACCCAGCTAACTTCTTGTTTCTCTTTAGTATAGATGGGGTTTCACCGTGTTGCCTAGACTGGTCTGAACTCCTGAACTCAAGCAATTCACCCAGCTTGGCCTCGCAAAGTGCTGGGATTACAGGCATGAGCCATCGCACCTGGTCAATTCTAGCTATTTTTAAGTTTCTGATAGCTACATTATCTACACCACCTATGAATCTGTTTCATTTATCTACCTATTTCTCTAAGGTTTTGATCACTTGATTCTATTTTTACCATATTTTGTGATTTTAAATTTGATTTTAGCAGTTTTGGACAAAACATCTTTGAGATTCTAAATAATATTATCTTCCTCCTAAAAGGATTACAATTTCCTCTGGTAGAGAAAGTTTGAGCATATCTCTTTAATCCTGTCAGGTACTGGTTTTGGACTTCGTTAAGTCATATTTATTTCAGCTTTGCCCATACTTCGGTGGCATAGTCCTTACTCTTAATGCATGGTCCTTTAGATTTTTATCCTCTTGGGTCTCAGCCGAAAACTCTGAGTATTTACCAAGGTTTCCCCCCTTTCTGAAGCTTCAACTCCAATCTCTCTCTGTTTCCAGCACTTCATAGTTTTTAAAATCTCTGACAGTGTTTCCAGTTTCCAATCTACTGTTTTCTTATGGATTTCTAGTCCTGGATATGCCCAAATTGGCACTGGACAGGGACTCTAAGAAATATTTACAAAGACGTTGGAGTTTATTTGTGAAGGTTTGACTTCTCTGGGATCTTGTACCTTGTGTACTAGCCACTTAGGCAACCACAACCTCCAACCTCTGTCTTCTCTATCCGGTAATATGCTTTCTACTTGGTTACTTTACTTTCCACTTTCAGATACTGTACTATGAAAACTGGAAAATTCCTCCAGGTAAAATGCCAGGGTAAATTTGGAATTTTGTATTTGTACTTTTATTATTCCCAAGTTCATAGTTCTCAAATCAGGTCTCATTATTTGCTCTTATAGGCCTTTAAATACCTGCTTTATATACATACTTTTAGTAGTTACAATTGTCTTCAACAGGAAGGCTACTACAATAAAAACTATTCTGTCATGACTGAAATTCAAAGTTTATTTGATAAATTTAAATATGTAAATAAATGTTGATTTAATAATCTACATATAATTTATTTATAATCTATATATGACTTAATATATTTTCCATTTTAATAAAGTAGATTGAGGCAGCTAATAAAAAGTGCCGTTTGTGAGATTTGTTTACTAAAAAGAAATTAAACATTCAATACTAAGTAAAAGAGAACTAAGCAAACCATACAAACCATATGGTTCTGTGACTGAGTTTCTAGGTAGCCTAGGCAGAATAGGAAATATGATCCAATAGATATATTTTGTTATCAAAAATGAAAGAGTATATGCTAGTTACACAGAAAGATACTTTTTCATACAAAGAGATTTTAAATAAAAATATTTTATGTGAGATTTTCTCTAGAGGTTTTATCTAAAATGCTGAAGCAATTTCTTATATATTAAAAGTTAGAGTGATATCATTACATAATAACAGTAATATATACATAATATTAGTTTGCATTAACATCAGCTGACAATGGCCATTTAGTGAAACATAAAGTATAATATCAGCTTCTGCTTTTTCTCTTTTTTTCTCTTTATTAAGGTGTAACTGGAAAATGCAAGTTGTGTGTATTTAAGGCATACAACATGATGTTTTAATATCCACATATACTGTGAAATGATTACCACAATCAAGCTAATTAATATATCCATCAACTCACATCAAACAACACAACCTTTGTATATGTTTGTGTGTTGAGAACATTTAAGATCTACTCTTTTAGCACACTTCAAGTATTATTGTTGTTTAACTATAGTCACCATGCTATATAGATCTCCAGGATTTATTCATCCTGCATAACTGAAATTTTGTACCCTTTGAGCCACATCTCTCATTCTCCACCCCGGCTCCCCACCACCAGACCCTGGCAATCACCATTCTACTCTCTGCTTTTATGAATTCAACTTTTTAAAATTCCACATTTAAGTGAGATTGTGCAGTATCTGTCTTTCTGTGCCTGGCTTATTTCACTTAGCATAATTTCCTCTAGGTCCATCCATGTTGCCATAAATGATAGTATTTTTTTTTCTTTTGAAGGGGTAATAATCCATTGTGTATATCTACTACATAATCTTTATCCATTCATTTGTCAATGGACAGTTTATTCCACATCTTGGCTATTCTGAATAATGCTACAATGAACATAGGATTGCAAATACCTCTTCAAGTTACTAATTTTTTTTGGACATATATCCAGTAGTGGAGTTGCTGGACATACAGTAGTTATATTCTTTATTTTTGTACAAACCTTCATACTGTTTCCCATAATGGCTATTCAAATGGACATTTCCACCAACAGTGTACAAGGGTTACCTTTTCTTGACATCCTCACTGACACTTGTTATCTATTGTACTTTTTATGATAACTATTTTATCAGCTGTAAGACAATATCTTATTGTGGTTTCGCTTTACATTTCCCTGATGATTAGTGATTTGAGTATTTTTTCTTATAACTACTGATCATTTGCATGTCTTCTCTTCTATTCAGGTCCTTGCCCATTTTTAAATCAGGTTATTTGTTCTGTTGCTATTGACTTGTTTCAGTTCTTTATACATTTTGTACGAAACCCCTTATCAGATATATGGTTTGAAAGTATTTCTTCCTATTATGTAGATTATCTTTTCACTGTGTTGATTGTTTCCTTTACTGTGCAATAGCTTTTTAGTGTGATGAACCCCACTTGTTTATTTTGCTTTTGTTGGCTGAACTTTTGGAGTTACATCCAAAATATAATTTCCCACACCAGTGTCAAGAAGCTTTTCCTCTATGTTTTCTTCTAGTAGTTTTACAGCTTCAAGCGTTATGTTTAAGTTTCTAATTCATTTTGAGCTGATTTTTGTGTATTGTGGTAGACAAGAGTCCAATTTTATTCTTCTGTATGTGGATATTTTTCCTTGTAGGATTTATTAAAAGGACTATCTGTTACTCATTGTATGTTCTTAGTACCTTTATGGAAGGCCAATCAACCATATACTGTCAGTGTTTATGCCAATACCATGCTGTTTTTATTACAGTAGCTTTCTGCTATATTTTGAAATTAGGTATTATGACACCTCCAGCTTTGTTTATTCTCCTCAAATTTGCAGGTTATTTGGTGTTTTGTGGTTCCATATAATTTTAAAGATTCTTTTTTCTTATTTCTGTAAAATATGGCCTTGGAATTTTGATAGAGATTGCACTGACTCTGTATGTTGCTTTGAGTAGTGTGGGCATTTTAACAATATTAGTTCTTTAAATCCATGCATATAGGAAGTCTTTTCATGTATACGTGTCTTCTTTCATTTTAAAATCAATTTTTTGTTTTCAGTTTACAGGTCTTCTACCATATTGACTAAATTCATTCTTCAGTTTTTTTTTTAGGCTAAGTAGAATTTTCTTAATTTGATTTTTGGATAATTCATTGTTAGTATATAGAAACTCAGCTAATTAATGTAGATGGATTTTGTATCTTACAACTTTGCTGAATTTATTAATTCTAACAGGGTTCTTTTTTGGTAGTGTCTTTAGTGTTTTTTTATATATGTATACATAATGTTATCTGCAAACAGACACCATTGTATCTCTTCCTTTCTGACTCGGATGCCAATTTATTTTTCTTGGCTAATTGCTGTGGCTAGGAGTTCCAGAATTATATTAAATATAAATGGTGACAGTCAGCATTCTTCTTTCCTAATCTGAGAATAAAAGCTTTCAGCTTTTCACCGTTGAGTATGATGTTAGCTATGGCTTGTTGTATATGGTCTTCATTGTGTGAGCTACATTCTTTCTATATCTGATTTGTCGAAATTTTTACCATTAAATGATGCTATATATTGTCAAATGCTTTTTCTGGATCTATGGAGATGATCATGTAATTTTATCCTTCATTCTGTTAATGTGATATATCACGTTTATTGATTTGCGTGTTTGAGCCATCCTTGCATTCCTGAAAAAACATCTTTCTTGATTGTGCTGTATGGACCTTTTAATGTCCTGCTGAATTTTGTCTGCTAGTAGTTTGTTAAGGATTTTTGTATATATGTAAATTAGGAATGTTGACTAATTATTTTCCTTTCTTTTATTATCCTTGTCTGACTTTGCTATCAAGGTAATGCTGGCCTCATAAAGTACTTTTGGAAGTGTTCCCTCCTCTTTAATTTTTTTGAATGATTTTGACAAGAAATAGTGCTAATTATTTATAAATGTTTGTTAGAATTCACCAGTGAAGTTATCAGGTCATAGGATTTTCTTTGCTAGGAGGTTTTAGTTTACTGATTAAATCTCTTTACTCATTGTTGGCCTATTCAGATTTCCTATTTCTTCATAATTTAGTATTGGTAAATTGTGTATTTTTAGAAATTTATCCATTCCTTGACAGGAAGGAATTACAATTGTCATTTGGTTCATCATTTTCTGTATACTCAGGAGTTCTCTTTTTCCTTTCTGGCTTTTTTTGGTGTGAGTTGATGATTTTTTTTTTTTTTTTTTTTTGGATGGAGTCTCGCTCGGTTGCCCAGGCTGGAGTGCAGTGGCGCAATCTCAGCTCACTGCAAGCTCCACCTCCCGGTTTCACGCTGTTCTCCTGCCTCAGCCTCCCGAGTAGCTGGGACTACAGTTGACTGCCACCGAGTCTAGCTAATTTTTTGTATTTTTAGTAGAGACAGGGGTTTCACTGTGGTATTGATTTCCTGACCTTGTGATCTGCCCACCTCAGCTTCCCAAAGTGCTGGGATTACAGGCGTGAGCCACCATGCCTGATTTTTTTTTTTTTTTTTTTTTTTTTTTTTTTTTTGTAGTGGTTTGCTTTGATTCCTCTCCCTAGATTTTTTGGATACCTTTCATTGGTGTCTGTGTATTTGAAGAAGTAAGCACTTCTTCTAAACTTTACAGACTGATTTTGGCAAGGAAAGCCCTTTACAAGTCAGCTGGCTTAATTTTGTGTGAGCAGCTCGTTGGGTCTGTGGGTAGGTATGCTGTTTCAGTCCTCAGGTGGGCTGACCTGAATCCTGGGTCAGTTGGCAGGCAAACCTGGTTTCTGGATTCACAAGGACTTAGCTGGTGCTTTGTTCCTGTGAGGATGTCCTGGCACTAGGGAGGGCCTGGAGCCTCGGTTTGCAGGAGCCAGTCTGGCACTAATGTTAATGGAGTATGTCCACAGCAAAACCAAATGTTCACTTTACTCTCCTTCCTCTACCTTGAAAGTATCTCTCTCTACACTGCACTCCAAGAGCTTGCAGGAGGGCTGACATGGGTAGTGTGAAACTGTCCTTTATAATCTCTTCAATGTAACTTTTATCATTTCTGTGCTCCACCCAGGCACCGCAATCTCTCATCTGGATTCCTTTATCTGTTGTGAAGTTATTTTTATGTTTGGATGGTTTTTCAAATTTATTTTTTTCTGTGAAAGGATATATGCTGGAGACTCTTATACCTACCACCATATTGCTGATGTTACTTTCCTCTCTGCTATGTTTTTCTTGAGTCGTATTTTCATTCTTATAGCTTTACAAAATCAGTAAGATATAAATAATTATTTGAAATGCATATTTACTTCATTATGCTTTTAATTTTAACAACAATATATGAAGTCATTTAGGCATCATGGAATTGTGTTTTAGATACATGTATGTGTATGCATATATATATACACACACACACACACAAATATATATAAAAACACTAATCTGATAAATCTAGAAACACGTTTGTTGATAGACTGGCCTCAATATTGCTGATAAAAAGATCATATATAAGCGATCTGGTCAAACTTATTGTATGCTGTTGTAAGACTGTCCTATGTGTTAGTGGATGCAATGGCTTGCTAACACAGGTATCCTTGTGTTTGTTGAATGAAAATGAACGTATGAATAAATAAAAATGTGAATGGATTTTGGATGCAGACTTTATGATAGTGTTCACCTCCAGACAGAGCTCAATGAGCCCACCTGTGGGATTTAGAGGGCTAGGTGGGTGAGGAACCAGACATCTCAGTACTCTACTTTCTAATTTTATCAACGTATTATATAAGCCATCTGTAACATTACAGTGATACCTCAATTAAGAAAACCTTTGGAACAAAGTTCCCTTATAATCAAGTTGGCAGCATTGACAATAACTCATAAACATGCAAAGCATGCTACCATGTGTCACTCAGCTCTGTGTCAGTGTTCCAGTGAAGCTGCATGTGTACACTTGGCAGATACCATTGTGCATAGCTGCCACTAGCACACGCAATCAATAGAACTGATACCATATTCCTGTTCAACTTGTTCTCTCCTCTTGACTTTCTTTTTTCTGATCTCTTTTCAACATTAGTGGCTATATCTCCTTCCACTCAAGTATCTGATGTCCTTCTGTTCTTTAGCTTCTAATCCCCACCCTATCAAAATAAAAAGAGGTCTTGTAGATAGCTCTGCGTAATTGTGACTTGCCTGATTGATTTCAGCTAATTCTGAGGTAACACATATTTATATACTAGGCAGTGCACATTATAAAACCATACCTCCCGATAGTTCTGGGAAGGGATACCACATGGTTTAGAAAGATCACAGAGAAAGAGCGTTGCATGCTCTATGTCACTGAAGGCTGCATTGCTGAATCAACACATGCTGTTGAACAGCCAGTCCTTTTTGTTGACCCTGTGTCTACATTTACAAAATGAGAGGATCGATGATCTCTAAGGATCTTTCCAGATCTAGCTTTCTTGGATTCAGAATGCATAACTGAAAACCTATGGAGAGAATTAACTGTTTCTCTCTCAATTCCAAAAGTTGGGAGAATTGAAAATGTATAGTGCCGGCTGATGTCGTTTTATTGTGCCGAGTCACAAAAGAATTTTTTTTGAAAATATTTCTCTTGAAATATGAAATAAATTATCTCTAAGGTGCTTAGTAATAATCCCTTAGGGAAAAAGGCAGAGAATTACAAAACCAAGTGGCATGACACCAATACTATCTTCCCAGAATCTGGAGAGAGGTTTCAAGAGTCAGGACATGATTCACAGTGTTCTCTTTTCTTCTGCAATCATGGAATCATGTATCAAAATGCGGCCTTCATCACACTTTTTTCTTGAGTTTCTATAAGAATAGCTCTCTTGTTAACTCTGGACACATACTGAGTGTGAAAAAAAAATTAGTAGCTTCAAACTGCTGAAAATCCAACCAACCAACCTAACATATCTTTTTTTTTTTTTTTTTTTTTTTTTGAGACGGAGTCTTGCTCTGTCACCCGGGCTGGAGTGCAGTGGCCAGATCTCAGCTCACTGCAAGCTCCGCCTCCCAGGTTCATGCCATTCTCCTGCCTCAGCCTCCCGAGTAGCTGGGACTACAGGCGCCCGCCACCTCGCCCGGCTAGTTTTTTGTATTTTTAGTAGAGACGGGGTTTCACTGTGTTAGCCAGGATGGTCTCGATCTCCTGACCTTGTGATCCGCCCGTCTCGGCCTCCCAAAGTGCTGGGATTACAGGCTTGAGCCACCGCGCCCGGCCCTAACATATCTTAAGTTGTAAAACCCAGCTTCCTCCCACTTAGTTTCCACTGCCCTTTTACAGGCCCTAGGCATTTGGAAGGTGGAAGGGGAATTCAATGTACATAATTTCCTGTTACTGGATTCACCTGACTGGTAAGGCAAAACTAGGCATTTTGACTGTAACTCTTCAGAGAGAATTTATCAGGCACAGACTCTGAGCTTAGAATTTTACTACCACGAACATAAGAAACTTAAAAAGGTAGAAAGGCACATTTTCCCTGATGCTAAAATATTTAAAGGTATATTCTCTTATCCTCTCCAGTTATTCTGTCTTTATAGAGTACTGAAATCTCAGACTGATAAGGATCTTATAGGAAATGTTATCAAATGTTCTCTCTGATGCAGTCTTCCACCCTTAAAGTAAGATCTAACTTTTTGCTTGAACATTTTCTTTGATAGGGAACTCATTTCCTCACAAGATGGTCAGTTCTATTTCCAAGTGGCACTGATTCTAATAGAGTTCTTCTCTCTACATTAAAGTAAAATATGACTCACTACAATTTCTACCCAATAAAAGGTTTAATTCTACTTCTTGGGGCCTCATGTTAATTCCTCTTACCCTTGATATTCCTTAAAATATTTAAAGACAGCTAGCACAGTCTCTGGAAAGAAGTTCCTTGAATTCTCCCAGAGAAGGAACTTGAATCACAAAATTGGTTAGAGAGAAGATGACAATTGTATGGATGTACAATTATTTCCAGATGGTCACAACACAAGTATTATTATTAGTGCAGATGAAGTGAAAATTAGGTAGCAGGAAAGAAGTGAAAGCTTCAATTCCTCATATCTTAAATAAGTTACTGAATCAGTTGATTCATCAAAGCAGCAAGAACAAAAAAGCAGTTGGTGGGAGCTCTATTTTGGCAGGAGGAAAGCTCAATTTCACATCCACTATTTTATGCCTATCTCCTCTCCCTATGTTGCTAATTATCTAAAATGAAAATTTTGCTGTTCACTAATGACCAGAAAGAGAAGAGAGAGATAAATTTGTAAAGTTACTAAGAATAATCTCAGAGATACACAGAGGTTGACACAGAAGATGACACATCGAGGGTGCAAAGGATCATTTTCGAAATCAGAAAGCGAACCACATCAAATATTGCAAAACTGGAAAGGGTAAACTAAACTGCTCTGCATTAGGACCATACACAGACGTGAAAAAGCACAAAGCAAGGGTGATGTGATTAGCTGAGGCACAAGTTAAAGACACAGGACTTCTGTTGTTGTTGTTGTTGTCCAGAGTAGTGTGGCTATTTGAAATTAATAGTACAAATGTCAGCTATGTTCATGAGAGGGTGTTTCCAAACGGAGGAGTATCGCGTTCCAAACCAAGAAACCATACCAAAGGGTACAGTTCTAACTGCCATGGCTTTCGAGAAAAGCAAACATCCTGGAACATTTTTGGAGTAATTTGACTAGGTTGGAGAAGTAATAAAACTACACCTTTACAAAGAGGAACGAAGGCTTTCGTAAATATTCATCTTGGATCAGAAAGAGCTCATGGAGAAACTTGAATGATTCTTCTGGAAAGGAGGAATTAGAGCTAATAAAGGGGTAGAAAGTTTCAGGGAGGCAAAAATAAGGTTCAATATAAGGAAGTGCTTTCTAAACAGTGAGAACTATCTGACAATAGGTTAGCTCAAATAGCAGAGAAATTAAGCCTGGGTCCATTGCTACGGATCCTCCTTTAGGGGCAGTTTAGGCATCTGATTAACATTCCAGCTCAGTAGATCCTTAAAATATAAAACTTTACTTCAGAACAAGATAATACCTTGAGATCTGGATTTGCTAGTCTTAAGACAAGTCTCATCTAACTAGGAGAATGACCGTAGTCTAGAGGTACAAGAGGTGAGGCCTTCCCTCACCTATGGGAACTTTTAGTTTGTGCTCTATGCTAAACAGTTCTGTAACTTTAAGCAATTTTTTCCTCCCTGGGCTTGGTTTTTCTTCTACAAAAAGCAGAGATGTGTACTTAGATCATTGATTTTCAAACTTAAAATATTACCCAGAAGCATAAATAATTAAAATAAATTAATTAAGGAATACACTGTTGGTGGGAATGTAAATTAGTACAGCCACTATGGAAAGCAGTATGGAGGTTCCTCAAAAACATTAAAAATAAAACTACCATCTGATCCCAAATTGGCCCTCACTTTCCACTCCCTGGCAATATCTTGGAACATTGCATTATAAAAGCTTGTCTTGTCATCTCAAAGGAACTCTAAATTGCTTGTGACAGCATATTGAAACATGCTTGGGGTTGGTTAGGAATCATAACTTCTCCACTTGCTAACTGTGTGATCCTAAGAAAGTGACTTACCTTCTTTGAGCCTCAGTTTTCTCATTTGTGAAATAATAATGGCTATGTATGCCAATTCAAAGAGGTTTGAGGGAAGATCAAATGAGATCATGTATGCTAGAAGGATGGTACAGCAGGAGTTTCGTGAGTTATTAATTATATCCGTTCTTTCCTTTGCCCCAAAGGAAAGACAATTCAAACACTTCTTGGGGAAGCTCTTGCTTTTTGTGGTTTTGTTGTTGCTACTGCCTTTCTTCCCTTGACCCAGTCCTCATTCAGGGTTTACAAACACTAACATAGGAAAAAAGATTGACTAAGAAGGAAAGAGTAATTTTTTGTTTTCATTAGGAACACTTTAAAGAGTGTGTGTTTACATATCTGATCTAACTTGATCCTCACAACAACATCTTGTGGAAGTTATTACTGTCTCTTACAGCTGAGAAAACGGAGACTAAGGATTCAGTGACTTGCCCAAAGTCACTTCACTCGCTGGAGAGAAACTAAGATTCAAAATTGCTCTTTCTTTATTTTGAAACTCAAGATTTTTGTGTTCTATGTTGTTGTTTAAGTGGATCCTTCTTGGTTTCTGCCCTTGGAAAGTCTTAGTGCTTCCTTTTAGTGTGAGTCTGGGGAAGAGGAGGTGAGATTTCACTCTAGATCAGAGAGGGCAAAGAGCAGCTAAGTCTGCCTTGTCCTTACGGGAATAGTTTCACCTGGCCTTCCCTCACCTGTGGGAACTCTTCCTTCTAGAGCTGCTCTGGAACACTAAGATTTATAGCCTTATCCCACAGAAACAGCCATCTTCCTTGCTCACTCTTGAAGCCTGTGTCTGGGGTGTTAAACTCTCTTACAAGGGAGTTTTAACATTTTTTTCAACTTTGCCCTTGCTTGTCTTTAGAATGATCCAAGCAAAGCCTCAAAATTGAAAACTAACAGAAAGAAATGAATCCAACTAAATATCAAGTTGGTGACATAACTACTCATAGAAAAATTTTACTTCAATTAACTCTAAAGTCAAAGTACTCTATTTTGAATTCTCCTCCCTAGTGGGATATATTCTAAAAGCAAAAAGAATCACAAATAAATCTTAAGTTGCATTCAGTAGACTTACTGCGAATCGTAATACTGGTTTGGTTATTTTGAAACTATTAATGTTACATTGTAGAATAAAGCAAACAATTGTGCCTTTACGAAAAAAAAAAAAAAAAATTGAATGATCCACAGCTCATTGTCCGCCCTCTTATTTTTGGATTTTGCAACCACCCTAAGGCCTTTTGAGGAAGAATCAGGCTTCCTCGTGGGGTTGTCCCTCAAGTTCATTAAAGACTGTTTCTCCTGGCACTGCAGTGCTGATGTCCCCTATGCTTTTGGCTGAGACCCACAGATCCAGCCTGATCATTGAAATAAGCTGAAGCAATTCAGCAATCCCAAATATGGGAAGTCTGAGTATAGGAAAACCCATAAAACTTCTGATGCAATGCTTGCTGACAGATTTCACCTACCTTCCTTCTCTACACACCCAACTATCCACAACTCACCCTAATATGCAGTTCAGAGTCACACACGTGCTTCTGAAGGAAGAATTTGGCACTGGCTCTCCATTCCCTAGGGCATGGCTGGGGATTATGTACAACAGATAACTCACCACTAAGGGTGCATTGTATGAAGACAACCATTTCAGGTAGGGCTGGTTTCTTCACTCAGACTGAATTCATAACATAAGAACAGACAGCTGGCTTCTTTTTTTAAATTTATTATTATTATTTTTATTATACTTTAAGTTCTAGGGTACATGTGCACAACGTGCAGGTTTGTTACATACGTATACATGTGCCATGTTGGTGTGCTGCACCCATTAACTCATCATTTACATTAGGTGTATCCTCTAATGCTATCCCTCCCCCCTCCCCCCACCCCACGACAGGCCCTGGTGTGTGATGTTCCCCACCCTGTGTCCAAGTGTTCTCACTGTTCAATTCCCACCTATGAGTGAGAACATGCAGTGTTTGGTTTTCTGTCCTTGTGACAGTTTGCTCAGAATGATGGTTTCCAGCTTCATCCATGTCCCTACAAAAGACATGAATGAGCCCAGGTAGCTCAGTCGGTAAAGGTATTAGGCTTTTAGCATGAGGATCCAGGGTTCAAGACTGCTGGCTTCATGCTGGCCTTACCAGGAGCTCACTGACCTTCCTTCCTCTGTATGATAGATAGAAATATCTATCTATCATGGACCTTTAGACATCTGGTCACCATTAGCTTTTTCCTTGTTTTCGTTTTATCAAAAAAAAAAAAATGCCCTTCCAAATTAGTATTGAGACAAATGCCTAGATTTTGCCAGAGTCACCCCCTCCTAGAAAAGCTCTGATAACTGTACAGTAATAAGAAAAATCAGGCAAAGAGCGTGACAGAACAAGCATCAAGCATGATTTTTTTCTGCCTGCCCAATACTCTCAGCTAAGTTGCAAAAACTACAAGATTATCAGGAGTGCTGGAGCCATTGCCTTCTAACAAAAGGGGAGGTCATGAAGTATTTTTACCTCTACACTTCAGACAATACGGAAATGAGGATTTATTTCTTGGATTTCTACTGTTTGTCAGGTCTTATGCAAGTGGTTTACACATTTGGTTTATTTCATTGTTATGATAGCATAGTGAAGTAGGTACTATAATGACAATTTTCAGATGATGGAATTCAGCCTCAGAATACCCAAAAGTGGGTAAGTGAGAGTTGGGCTTCAAAACTTGTGCCCTCTGACCACAGAGCTTCTTCATCTATTCCATGTAGAACAAACAGCCATTGCATTCTAGATTTCTAGTCCTTGCTAATCTGTTGCATTCCAGGTCCTTTGAAAGCCCTTGTAGTGAGTTTATACTGAGCATGTATTTAGTGCCATTCACATATCCAGTACTTATAGGGTATAATAAAGTTAAAAGGCAGCTGAGATCCTATCCTTGGACAATTTCAAAACTAACTGCAGAGAAGTACATGTAGCAGATTCATAAGGAGGTTTGGAATTGTACAGCGAGAGAACAGACTGGACCAGGGGGACACTCTGTGAGGGAGGGATGATTATTGCTCCCACAAAGTCTTCACTGAAAAACTGGTTTCTGAAAGAGTACAGCCTGTGCAGGGCAGAGATCTGGGCCTGAAGAAGATTAAGGGTCAGCCTTATGCATCATTCAACTGTCTTTTCTCCACAGCAAAGAGAGATTTCTTTCCAAAGTCTTTATTTTAGAACACGTGAAATCACAGAAATGTTGTGCGGGACACAGCCTAACTTCTCAACACAACAGACTCATCTACTCTCTAATACTTTAGAGACTAAGGTAGGCAGATTATAGAACGCAAGCCGGGTCTCTCCTTCGGGCCCAGCTGTGTGACCCTGGCAAGTTTTTTGTCTTCGCTGGTCTTCAGTTTCCCCGACAATTAAGGCGAGGGAGGTTTCAAAGGATAATCTGTGAGGTTACTTCTGATGCTGGCATGCTATATGTCCTCTCTCAGAAAACCTGTGTTTCTAGGTATAGTGGAATGAGCGCTAAAATGAGAGTCAAAAGCCAGTGATCCTAGGACTGACCCAACGCTAGCTGTGTGACGTTGGATAATTGTTTTTCACTCTCTGAGTTTCAGTTTTCCCATCTATAAAATGAACAATCTGGAAGATTTATCTAATGTTCCTTTCTACTGTGACATTTAATGAATTTAAATATTCTGTCTAAATTATTTCTAATAGAATTATTCCTTTAGATAAGAAAATAAAAGAAACAAAATAGACCTCCTGAAGGCACCAAATTGGGGATTTGATGTTATTCAATTAAGTTGGTTTTGACTGGAATTTAGCATCTTTTACACAAACAATGAGTCAGAAAATTAGCCTCTGCTTTAATTAAATAATAATTCTGTTTAACGCCAATTAAAATACCACATCTGAGTCAATTTGCTGCAGCAAGGTGTAGTTAACGCAGGAAACATGCTCCTTTGCCTTGTGGAGCTGGGTTGATGACTGAGATGTTGGCTTTACTGATTTCCAGATAGGCACTCAGGGCTCGGAATACAGGACTAAAATTCCCAGAGGCCATGGGTGCAACCCTCTCTGATGAAATCGTGCATACCTTAGCTTTCTTCATCAGATTAATTTGCAGGTTTTACTATTAGCATTAAAAACACTGAGAAAACTCTAATAACAGTATTGAGTTTTCCAGGCCCATTTTCAGAAGCCAAGCTATACCTGCTTAGTGCAGCATTCCTCCAGAAAACTCGAGTTATGACTGAAGAGGCTATCTGACTTCTCTGAACTTAGCCTGATATCACCCATTAGATTCCCGCAGAGTTGAGATAGTGGAGTCATTAAATTATAATAATAAAGATTGCCCTGCTATTGCAAACAGATTCAATCTTTCCTTTGAAATCATATGGCTTTGGTTTATGTTAGTTTAAGGCAGTCACTGTATCCCATGTTAAATTTTATTTTTATGTCTAATTGTGTTATATACCTTTTTGATTGTGTCTTAGATCTTGATTTAATAGTTATACAGTCATGTGTCATATAATGGCATTTTGGTGGACAATAGACCACATATGCAATGGTGGTTCCATAAGACTATAATACCACATTTTTACTGTACCATTTCTGTTTAGATACACAATGCTTGTCACTGCGTTTCGGTTACCTACATTTTTCGGTACATTAACACATTGCATAGGTTTGTAACCTAGGAGTAATAGGCTATACCATATAGCCTAGGTGTGTGGTGTAGCAGGATATAGTGTCTAGGTATGTGTAAGTATACTCTATGAAGTTCACATAATGACAAAATCACCTAAAGACACATTTTTCAGAACAAATCCTTGTTAAAAGATGCATGACTGTATTCATAAAGGCTTCTTTTTAAAAAAGTGGTATATATAGCCTTCAGAGGCTGCTATGATCTGGGTGTTTGTGTCTCTCGAAAATGTATATGTTGACATTCTAATTCCCAACATGATGGTATTAGGAGATGGGGTCTTTGTGGAAGTCATTAGGTCATAAAGATAGAGCTCTCAGGAATGGAATTAGTCCCTTTAGAAAATAGGCCCCAAATAGGCTTGTTCACCCCTTCCCACCATGTGAAGACACAGCAAATGGGTGCCATCTGTGAAGAGCAAACATGTCCTCACAAGGCACCAAATATGCCAATGCTTGAACCTTGGACTTCTCAGACTCCAGAACTGTGAGAAACAAATATATTGTTTATAAGCCCCCCATTAAGTGGTATTTTGTTGTGGCAGCGTGAACAGACAAAGACAAGCCTCATGAGAACTTTTGAATTTTGGAAAGGTATTATGGTCCTTTATTTACAGATAAGAAACCTGAAGCTTAAGGAGCTCAAGTGGATTGCCCAGCACCACAGATCTAGTTCTTCCTCTAGCTGTTGCCTCTAAGCACTGCTGTGGAGTTAGTAGCAACTTGGTAACTACCGAAAGGAAAAAATGGAAAATCATGTTCTTCCTTCCTGAGGGAAGTCCCCCAAAGAGCGTGGAATTTTAAGGCTATATAGAGAAGCTTTTTGTTTTTTTGTCTCTCTACATAAGCAGTCAATGATTGTCTGATAGTGAGATCTGAAACAGCCAATAAAAAGTCAAACATGGCCAACTAATAATAACCACAAAACATTTGCTACTTCTCCTTTGATAGATGGTGACTAATTCTTTCCCCCTTGAGCCTGGACTGTCCTTCGTGATCTGTCTGGCCAACAGAATGTGCCAGAGTGATAGCCTGCGGCTTGCAAGGTTAGAACATAAGAAGCCTTGCAAGTGGGGCTCCTGGAACATGATTCTCTGGAAATCTTCAGTTACCATGTAGGATCAACTACCTGGGATTTCCATGCCTGTAAGGCCACACAGATAAGTACCCTTGTCAGACTCAACTAATTCCAGTTTTCCAGTCATGATTGTCATAGCAAAAGACATGTGAATGAAACTGTCTGAGATACTCTAGACCGGCTATCACCAGTTAAATACTATTGGGCAACTTCAGTCAACGCCATGGAGAGCAGAAACATTGCTCAGCTGAGCCCATCCAGAAGTCTCGACCCACAGAATCAGGAAATACAAAATAGGTTTTGTTTTAAGTCACCTGGCTTTGGGGTAATTTGTTATTCAGTAAGAGATTAGTGGAACACCAAAGAAACAGGAAAGGGAGTAACTACGATATTTTGTAATACGCTATTTTTTCTTCAGTGAAATTATAACCTGAAATTTACAAGTCATGGCATCTTTTCTAGTCCCTATTCTTAAGAAGGCCACAAGTCAACTGCCATTGCCCAAGTCCGTGACTGTTTGTTTTCTGTCTTTGTAAGTTCAATAAACCTTCTGGGAGTACCATGTGCCACACATTGCACTAGGCAGTGCCAGTGAGCTTACAGCCTCCCATGGAAGAAAAGTGAAAAAATGGGTAAGTACAATAGAGACAGTTGTCACAGTGGTTAACTACATGGGCTCTAAGTCAAACTGCCAGGACTGAAATTACCACTGCAGCATTCCTTAGCTGATGAAAATTGTTTTTAGCTTCTTATAGCTTCAATTTCTGCAGCTCTGAAATAGAGATACAGTAAGAAATTATGTGAGAGATTTCTTTAGAGAATTAAATGGGATAAGATTTGGAACAACTATTAATTATAAATGAGTATTTGTGTAAACAATCATAACATACACTATATGTAATTGGGGCATACAAAAGGAGCAGTGGGAACATCAAGGAGGGATACACTTAAGGCATGAAATTTTACAAGGGATTCAGGAACAGTGGAGCTAGCTGAGGTTCTGAATGTGCAGAAAAATAAACCCATGCTTTAAATAAGTATCTTCCTTTATATAGCAAACTGCTGGCCCTTCCACAGTGTAGAAGGGGTCTGAAGTAGTCAACTTGCCACAGGTGGCCATTTGGTTTCCAGGAGAAATGGTGCCGTATCAAGGGATCAGTGCTGGTCCCTTTTGCTGATACTGTGGATATTCAGAGGCAGCAATAGCTAAGCCAGTCCCAGTAACTCATAATCCATGCTGTTGAGCCTGGGCATGGAGTTTATCTCTGCCACCATGGCCACTCCATTCATATTCTGTTTGTGCCAGCTCTGGAGTGGTTGATGACAAAGGCTGCCTAACTTCAACTAGTCAACTCTGTGTACTTAGTTGTTCAGTGCTTTTTTATTGGTGGATGATTTCTGGTGAGTGGTAATTTGTGATATAGAAATATTTACACATTGTGCCCACCTCTATATATCCATCTAAATGCCATTATCCTGTATCTTTTTTTCCTCGGTTTTATTGACCAGACATATAGACCATTGGCCACTTCCCAGAAATATGTGTGTGTGTGTATATATGTATATAAAATATGTATTCTCTTTATATAAAATATGTATTCTCCTTCAATCACATCTCCTTCCACATGTAAGTTATAACCAGATTTGTTGCTCAATTCCATGCATTGGAAAATTTTTCTTCTCAACTCTTTCTGGGATATCATTAAAGGCAGCACACTCTATTTTTGGTTTGCACTCAAAAATCAAGCTGATCAATTGTAATCCAAGCCTGAGATTTTCCTCCTCTTTCAAGATCCCACATATGGTCATAGGTGCAAGCCAGGGAAAGGTCACTGGTACAACTACGGTGGTGACATAGAGATTTGGATTATATATTCCTTCAGTTTATTATGCCCTCTGGTCCTTCTCAGACTCAATCCAAGATATATTATTTCCAACTTAAAATTAACTAGTGCTCAGCATACCTGCCTTTATTATTTGATTGGTGTCTCAGAATCCAGTTCATAATTGACAGCTCCAGACTAACAATTATCTGATATTCTATGGTCAAACATCTTTCTCTACCACGGACAGCATGCCAATAGCTGTTTTTCAAAAGGTAAATAATGCTCTACTGCTGAAGGCATAGATAGTCTTGCTCCAGGATCACATGGGCTTGTGCTATAATTATCTACCTGAAGCTTTCCATAAGCCTCATACTGTAGCTTTTCCTACCAGTGACACCTGCAACATCACAAAGCCTACCAGATTATTTGGCCCAAGTGACAAAACATATTGTTATGTTTACTGGATCTGCTGCAAAACCCTTTCCTGCTTCAGCCCACACTCAAGGCTGAAAGCCATTCACATCACTCAGGATACAGGACAGAGTAGTATTCCTATGTAGTATACCTAAGTGTGTAATGTTTTGTCTCTAGAACCCAAAGAAGCTCACCAAGTGCTATGCTTACTTCTTTGTGGGGTGTAAGATGTAAACAATTTTATGTTTTACTTTGGAGGGAATATTGTGCATAATTTTAACCAACATGAAATGAAGAAGATAGGGACAGCTGACAGAAAAGTAGGAGGAAGGAAGGAAAAGACGGAAGGAAGGAAGGAAGGAAGGAAGGAAGGAAGGAAGGAAGGAAGGAAGGAAGGAAGGAAGGAAGGAGGTTAGCAAAAGATAACTTTTGCTAAATGTTATCAAATCTAGATAGTATGACACAAAGAAGGCATTAAGTAAATGTTTGTTGATTCAATTATCAAGTCCCAAAGGAAGGAAGGAAGGAAGGTGGGTGGGAGGGAGGGAGGGAGTGAAGGAAGGAAGGAGGGAAGGAAGGAAGGAAGGAGGAAAGGAAGGAAAGGAAGGAAAATTGAAATTGTGAACTTTAAGGAAAGTTCAACAAGGATGTCAGAAATCCTTGGACAAAAGTCACTCCTCAAGGAGCCCTCACTGTCTGGAAATGAGCTTGCCTTAATGTCCCTGCAATGCTCAGTCATTGGCTAGGAGCAGTTGTGGGAAGTATAGCCTTAGTGCAAATGCTGGAATGAATATCAGAGCACACAGCTAAAGCCCAGGTAAACTATGCTTACTACAGTCAGAAATTAGAAATAAAAAGTGCCTGTTATTGTTATGTTGGCTCAAATTGAGTTTAGAAATGGACACCAAGTCACATTAGCACCCTATGACTGCAAGTACCCACTCAAGCAGGAATTATTCCTATATTAGTGGAGGAATCTGCCAAATCCCCTAGGCTTATTTCAACCAATCTCTACATCTTACTCAATTCTGTTAGCTGTTGCATCATTGGTAAACAAGTAAAGGAAATGCTTTATGGAAATTTCGATCTAAAAAGACAGGGTGGTATTTTTCACTACTTTCACATATGTCACCTGAAAATCATTTCTAGAAACATTCCATGAATAGTCTGGGCTACAGAATAGGATTCAGAATACTTTTTCTATAAAGAGTCAGATAATAAATAATTTCAGCTTTACAGGCCATATGGTCTCTGTTGCAAATACTCAACTCTCCCAGTATAGAATGAAAGCAGCTCTAGACAATATATAAGTAAACAGACAAGAGTGTGTTCCAAAAAAAATAGGAGGCTGACCATATTTAGTCCAAGGGGCCATAGTTTGTCTGTTCTTGTTATAGTGGAAAGGAACCAAAAATTGAGGCTCATAATTCCTGTTTTTAACTCTTCTAATTAGCCTAATGCCACTCTGGAAATGTTATTTTTCCTATGCCGTCCTCAGTTTTCCCACAAGTAGAATATGCTTGTGTTCACAGCACCTAGCACAGTGTCTGATGCATGGTAAACTATAAGGTTTGCTGAGTCAGCAAATACATAAATCCATGATAGCTTTTGGTTTAATAGTTGCCAGTTTTCTTCCAAATCAAATATTCTCTGAAAATGACAGCTAATCCAGGGAGTTAAATTTATCTCTCAACCTCTACAAATCATAAATTTTGCATATTCCCATGCTGATGAGATTAAATAAAAATGTAAAGAGTTTTAGTGATCTAAATCAAGCATGTATAGGCCCACATTCAAGGGCATTGTTGAAGGGTTTGAGATGTCTCTCTAACCTTGTCAATCATTCTGACTCAAAGGAATCTCAACAGAGAAAACAAAAACTCCAGTTTGGAAATCAGCAAGATCGTATTCATGTATTCTTTGACTTTACACACATGTTCTTGTTTGGTGATACAGACTTTATCATGTTTGCCATGAGCTACCAAGCAAATTCACCTCTCTTTCTCTCTTATGTAACAAGAGAGCTCTAACACCAGTCTTTTACGTGTGTCACAAGAAAGGAATAAGCCAAACATCAGATGAATTTTAAGAATTCTGCCACAAGTGTAAGAAAACAAAATTATGAAATGTGAGAATGGTAGGTACGATTCATAGATATAAGTCTTCTAATCCTCATTTTACATTGAGGAAATTAAAACTCAGAGTGACCTAAAAAATTATACATCAGATCCAGTCCTGTCTCTCTTTAAAATCTTTCAATGCTTTCTTAGTCCTTCATGCAGTCAACAGACGCTTATCTAGCATCTGGGTTGTAGAACTAGCATGTGGGGTGTATACTGAAGATTTAGTGCTGAATAAAGCATGCTTTTCCTTTTCTTGTGGAGCTTTCATTCTGACATGAATAAAAGTATTTAATAAACAATTTTAAAATAGTTGTAAACTTTGAAAAATGCTACCAAAAAAAAAAAAAAAAAAAAAGAACAGAAGGGTTATATAAAAGGGTGGGTCATGATTCAGATTGGCAGGTAGGGAGCACCTTTCATTTAAGTTACAGTCTAAATGATCAACAGAGGTGTCCTAGATGAAGGATAGAAGTAAGAGTACCTGAGGAAGAAGGTATAATAACATATGGGAATGTCGTGAGACAAAAAAAGAATTAATTGCTTTCTAGTAACCAAGTACAGTGTACCAGGGTGAGGATAAAAGTAGCATAAAATGGGTTTAGTGAGTTAAGACTGGGAACAGATCCTGCAAGATCTGAAGATCATATTAAGGACTGGAATGCACGAGAGTACTCTGATTTTCACTAAATATGATCTCCTACTTTGGCTAATTTGTGGAGTCTATTAGAAACAGGCAAAATACAAACAAAGTGAGAACTTAGGTTAGACTAGCGTCATGGCTGAGGAGATGGAGAGTCATGGAAATATTTGAGACATTTTTGCATCATCAGAGCTTGATGAATCATTGGAAAATATAACTTTTGCTAAATGTTATCAAATCTAGATAGGATGACAATTAGGAAGGCATTAAGTAAATATTTGTTGATTCAATTATCAAGACCCAGAAAGGTGAAGTAAGATCGCATGGTCAAGAAAGCCAGAGCTCAACCTAGAACTTAGGTTTCTTGACTCTCATCCACGGCCTGTTTCCTGCTTACTCTTATACCTCCAGGCCTTACCAACAGTAGAATATTGGAATGTTAGTTCTCCTGTGCAAATGAAAATTTGTACACGTTGATGTCAATGAGACCTGAGTTTAATTCTGTCATTTTTGGCTTGTTACTCGGGAACTTCTTTAATCTTTCAGGAAATTAATTTCCTCATATACAAATGGTGATATTTAGTACTGATTGAGTGAGTGCTAATGACTAGACTTGGTTTTCGTGCTAAGAACCCAACAGTGAACAAAATATCAAAATCACTTCATTTGTAGAATTTACTTTTTTGTCAAGGAAGTCATAAATGTGCTATTTATTGTCGCTGCTCCATCCCTATCCCTCATCTCATTAACGTAGGGGACTAGAAGCCTACATTTCTCTAACTCACTGGTCAGCTGGCATCTCTGTAAGTTCTACAAAAGAAGGGCATTTGTGGAAGATTGAAAAGCAGAAGACAGGAAAAAGTTTTTTGCTCTGTTTTTGGAGCTGCCTCAGATAGTGACAATGGTAATGGCAACAAGCGTTTCCAGATTCATGCCCAGGCAGCAGTCTCTAATGTAACATATCAACAAAGATCCACTTAGGAAAATAGGAGTCACTTAGATGTTTCCAACAGAGAATATTTATTGTAAGGATTCAATTATTTAAAATGTTGAAATAGCTGAAAGGGAAAAGAGAAACAAGAAATTATTGAGAAGTAGGAACTGCCATCCCAAGAACTAGAAGGGTAAAAGAGGAAACTTTTGTCAGCAGAATAAAGGTACCATCGATCTTAGCCATGTCCATGAGACTGCAGAAGCACATGCTGCTGCTTCTGCTCCTGTGGCAATCTTCACCACTGCTGCTTTATAGGAAACTAGAAGCCTCTTCTCCTGCTGGCACTGTAGGTGCCCCAGAGTCCAAAGTCTATTACCACTGTTGCCCCAAGCTAAATTCCAAGAGTGCTATGCCATCAAGACTTCAGGAGTCCCTGCTGCTCCTTCTGTTGGACTCTCACAGACTAGGCTGGTACCCTGGAGCCCCCAGTGACTGCCAAAGCTATTGGTGTGATCCAAGACAGGGATAGAAACAAAATAAAATGACTTCTCTTTTTCCTCCTGTCTTTCAGTCTCCTCACAGATCCTCTCAATGACAGAATCTATCCAGAAGATAAGTAGTAAAGATATCTGGGAAATGTGGCTTACAAGCTTCTAGCCTTCTGTCATTTAGAGGAATATGGGAGGCAGAGAAGGAGCAGCAAGCCAATAGACAAATAACTATTCCAGTACACAAAATGTATAAGTAAATTTTATACTGGCCAGGTGCCGTGACTCACGCCTGTATTCCCGGCACTTTGGGAGGCTGAGGCGGGCAGATCACAAAGTCAGGAGTTCAAGACCAGCCTGGCTAATGTGGTGAAACCTCATCTCTACTAAAAATACAAAAATTAGCTGGGCCTGCTGGCGGGTGCCTGTAGTCCCAGCTACTCAGGAGGCTGAGGCAGGAGAATCATTTGAACCCGAAAAGCAGAGATTGCAGAAAACAGATCTCACCATTGCACTCCAGCCTGGGTGACAGAGTGAGACTCCATTTCAAAAAAAAAAAAAAAAAAAAAAAATTTATTATGTTAGAAGGTAGCAAGCAAGTACTATGGAAAATAAAGTAGGGGAGGAAGATGGAAATTGCTGTGATATGGAAGAAGGAACATTTTTAAATAAAATGATCCCTATGGGTGTAAGTGAAAACATGACATTTGAGTCAAGAGTAAAGCAGGTGATGGAAGAAGCCATGTGGATATCCTGGGAAAGAGTGCTCCAGGCAAAGAGAAGAGTAAAGGTAAGGGCCTTGTGGCTAAAGTTGACCTAGAGTGTTGACAGAACAGCAAGAATGCCAGTGTGACCAGAGCCCAGTGAAGAAAAAGAATGTGCAGAAAGTCCAGAAGTCCAAAACAACAGGAAAGCAAAGAGGAAATGGGACTGCATCAGGCCTTATAAGCCACTGTAAACATTTATTCTTTCACTCTGAGTTAGAATGGAAGCAATATGTCGGTTTTTAAGCAGAAGAGTAATAAGAACTGACTACTAGAATAATAATGTTCATCTCACAGAGTTACTATAAAAAGTATAGTATTTAGAACATTGTAGGGAAGATAGTACAAAAGTTATCGTTAATCCACTTCTTATGATGAATACTAGACACTGTAAATATACCTTCTGATGGAATTTGCTCTTGTCTGATCCCTTCAACATTCTTAATTATATAAATATCTCCTCCTTGTTCCAATTAAGATTTGGTCATTTTACTGAATAATTCGACTGTGGAAGAGTTATGATACAGCAGTGAGAACTCTAATCCATCAGATAACTAGTAATCTTGTTCAGAAACTTATTAACTTATTCCCTCATCAGAAGCTTAGTAAACTGTCCTCAAATGTCCCTGTACACTTTAACAGGCAGGCCCCAACCAGCTTTCTCACCCTTCATTGTAACCTCTCATTTATCCTAACAGCTATTTACATTAGTGTGTGCCTAGGAGTCTTTTCAGGCTCTGATCACATGCTAGAGGAATCAGATAATGCATTGTCATGATTCACAGGGATAAGTAGAAAATAATTCCAGACAGTCAACTTATCCAAGTAACCGAAGGTGTAAACACTAGGTCTTTTAAACCAGCTTCGACATACAACAAGAATCAAAAGAGTGATGAATCATTTGCTCTTTAGACTAGAGTCTAGACCCTTTATCACCTCAGCCTACAGCTATGACCAGTCCTTACCAGTCAGGTACTTTATAAATCATACAGATTTCTAAACTCTGCGTTGCTTATTAACTTTGTCATTTTCTATGGGAAACAGGAATTGAGAAAGACAAAGGGAGAGAATGACAAATATCCTAAGAGTGAGTTCTGTAAGACTTTAAAAATATTTCTCAAAATTTAGCATGCTCCAGAATCATTTTTCAGGCTTGCTAAAATGCAGGTTGCTAGGTCCCATCTCCAGGGTTTCAGATTCAGAATCTGGGATAGGAACCCAAAATTTGTATTTCAAACACATTTCAGGTTGATGTTGCTACTCTGGGGACCAAACTTTTGAAAACCACTGCTCTAAAGCACTGACCTTCAAAGAATTTGTTAGCAAGTCTCAAAATAATTTTGAAAATGTATGTACCTTTCTTTACATTTTTAAGTTGATATTTTAAATTTTTCATCATAAGTTGAAATAGCTGCAAAGTTAACAATTTTCAAAGTACTATAAATCTTGACATTTTAAATAAAGACTATTAGCTTTTAAATAAAACTTTTAAATGATTCTAATAGAATATAAATACCACAGTGATTTAATCCGTAATCTCATCTTTCAAAAAATACATGAGTAAGCTCGTTCTTAATACCATTTGGAAATATATCATTCTACTTTCTCCTTTCAATCATACATTCATCCCATTGCCCTTGTATTATTTTATTATCTTGTAGTATACTTTTATCTATAAAAATTTTAATATGATTACTTATTTCTACTTGTCTGTAATAAAGCACACATACAAATTTAAGCTTATTTTTAATGACCTGTGACCATAAGACACAAGTGCTAAAATGTTACTTCGGGATTAGGCTACTACAATGATTATTATTAAAAATAATTAAAGCAACTGATTAAAGTAAACTTTCTGATATCAATATATATATATATTTGTTTTTTTAGTAGAGATGGAGTTTCACCATGTTAGCCAGGATGGTCTCGATCTCCTGACCTCGTCATCTGCCCGCCTCAGCCTCCCAAAGTGCTGGGATTACAGGTGTGAGCCACTGCACCCAGCCACTGATATCAATCTTTTTAAAGATTACTCTGTTGGGATCCCTGAGAAATTTTATACCTTAGGTCCTGAGACCAAGGAAGATAAGAGACAGATTCCCTTCAGTTGTTAGTGAGAGTGCTGTCACAGTGAAAGAGATTGTAAGAACTGTGTGAAGTCCTCAACTCCTGGATTTTTCTTACGGAAAAAGAAGACATGTATATATTGAAAACCTAGAAATTATTTTCTTAAAATTTTGTATCATTCCTTTGTGTCCCTTATGCTGCTTTGTGTACCTCTAGGGATGATCAAGACTCCAGTTTGAAGATTACTTAGAGATTAAGGCGTTTGTTGGTTTCCGCTTTCTACATCTCACTAACATGGGACTCTACATGATTTTGAAATAAACACCTCCTTCTTCTTCTTTATTCATAACAATAGTCACAGCTAACATTTATACTCATTTTTCAATTTATGTCACCTTACTATACATTACCTCATTTTATCCTTACAAAAACCTATAGAAAGGTAGGCAAATAAAACATTATTGTCCTTATTTCAAAGCGGGGAATTATTTTCCAAGAGTATATTGCCTAGTGCCACACAGGTAGTAATAAAGCCTAGTTTCAAATTCCTCTCACTCTAGTTCCAGTTTTCCACTGAATTATACCAGACCTGGGGCTCACTTACAAAATGACCAGATTGAATAACACAGGCTCCTCTTCCTACTCAGGAATAGGAGCTGTTTGGATTTTCAAGGTGAGGGCCTTGAATGTTAGCTAATGAAGAACAACAGTTAAGCTGGAGACAGAACTGGTGAAATAAACAAAGGCTAGAAAGTAACTACCAGAAACAGAGGAGAGCCCAGAACCTTGCTGTTTCTCATTATCCTTTGGGGAAGAGCTTTTCACCCCATCCTTTGGGAGATGATCCCAAAAGATTGACTTTATAAACATTCCTCCCATTCTTGAAAGCAGTAATGTGAAAAGGGATGAGAGACACTTTAAGCATAGTTTGCAAGAACTGATGATGGCAAGGCTGTCTCACCAACAGTTAGTTTTGACGCTACAAAGCTTCAAAGTAATAGCCCTGTTCCCCCAAAACCAAACATCTTAACTTAAATATTGAGTATGAAGTGGGAGCATTGCATTAACATAATCTGTCACATGTGAAATTACTTTAGAATGTCTTCTTAGATCTTCTGCAAAAATATTTATTTCTGGGTCAACTTATGGTATTTCTGAAATATTTCTTTGCTGTTTTTATTATATTCTGTAATCGACTTCTCCAGCACAGGTCACTCAAGCAAATCTTTGGTGAGCATCTATTCTGGCCACAGGAAGGCTGATCTAACAAAAATTTGCAGATTGATATGGGTGCCATGTGGGACCTCCTTTGATGCAAAGTCAAGGAGAGGGTTGATAAGGGCCTAGACAGTGGGTGATGCTTCAGTAGAAAGAAGCAGCTGAATGTAGCTGACACTGTGTGGTTAGAATATACAGGCATTTGTGGAAAAGATGTGGGAGAGCCCCATGTGAAGGATGTATACAGATCAGATGAATGAACTGAATGAAAGTGTGAATTACATTTAAAGTCACCATCTTGGCCTGAGGAGCTTTACTTGATATGGAACTGAGGAGTGATTCTCACACTATTTCAGGTGACTCTCTTTATTTCTGACTTCTGTCTCACCCAGGCAGCTTTGTGCACTCCTCCTGTTCTGCGATGCTAGGAAAAGTAGTAAAAGCCTGTACTGTGTGCATGTTACACTCCTCAGAGGACAGAAACATTTCCACAGCATAGTGGAATACAGCCTTGGTTTTGTCTTGGGAAATTTGACTTTGTGTGTTGGTGCCACTATTTACCAAATGCCACCAGAGCCAAAGTTCAGAAGATAATAGTGAGGACAAAATAGATGCCAGAGAGTAAATAGATGCCAGAGAGTAAATAGTGAGGACAAAATAGATGCCAGAGAGAGTATCATTTGCATAGTACGCAACAGTCCAAACTGTTGCGTACTATGCAAATAATACTAATATTTATAACCCTTATGGTTTATTTAATTTTTTATTTAGAAAGCAATACAAATACTTTGATAGAAAAGGAAAACTGAGCAATATAACACTAGGTTTGACTGAAATGAAAGTGTTTTTTTCGTGCGGAATGAGTCTTGACAGGTCACCCCGTCAGCTCAATAGATTCTGTATAGCCAGAAACGGTAAACTACAAGTTTTCTAATTTAGGTCTCTTCAAGGGAGATTTACTTAGGAATTGTAACGTGACAAAATAGCAGCTCTGCTTTAGAGGACGCCAACAACATCGCTGCTGGCTCCAAATGAATGGCTGCCATGGACGAGCACTCCCTGTCATTTCCTTTACTCAGGGTGCTTCTCTTTGCCTCCCCAGAGTCAAAACAATGGTAACTGAGAAGCTGGCATCAATGTGATTGACAGTAAGTATTCCAAGATAGCTAGTTGATTGATTGATGGATGATGATGAATGTTGTCTAAAAGAACAGAAAGCCGTTTCGTTTTTGAAACCATTCAAATTTGGACAACACAGGCCAAGAATCACACATTTCTAAATTTAACAAGCATGCCATTTTCAAATAAGCAAACAATGATCAAAATCCCCACCCACCAGGAATCACATACATTGATAAGTGTCAAAATAATTCAAACATCAGAAAGCTTCTTTTTCACCTGCCCAGATTCCACAAGTCCCAGTTGACGGAATGACAGTACAGAGAATACGTGAATGCAGATTTTGCTAATGATAATCATAGCCAAACCGCATGCCTGTGCAGTAATTTTTCTTACTTTATCTTATTGCAAACCCTTTAGTTGGTGGCTAGGGAAGGTAATCTTCAAGATCACACAACCCAAAAGCTTCATTCTATTGTAAGTGGAGAAGATCAAAGCCTTACTAGGGAATGTCCCATGGCAAATTATTGGTGGAAACATGATGACCTTTGCCCTCATCCTTAATATTCAGTGTTTTTTTGATTTATGCCACTAAATCAGTAACGATCCCAACAGGACACAGATGTCCCACTCAGAATAGGTGGGTTTATTTTCAAAAAGAATAAACATAAGTGTGTAAGTGAACTGCAGGGGAAGAAAAAGAGATAGTATTTAAACTGAGTCTAGCAGTGACAGTGCCCCACCCCAAGGACCAGTGAAGCAAGAAATGAAAGAAAGAAATCTACAAAAAGAGACACCCACAGAAAGCACTGCTGAAAAAGAGCAGGTTGCCCTCTGTGAAGGGGCACAGCCAGCCTGAAATTTCACAGGAGTTGGGGACCACAGAGATCAAGAGCCTCACTTCTGTTTCCTCCCAACGTCTGACCTCTCACTGGGGCTGACCACTAACTGAACCCAACTGGAAAGTAGAAGGCATGTTGACACAGTCCATGGAGTTATGCTCCTGGGGCAAAGAGCCAGTGGTGTAGTGGTGTGTGAGTATAGAAGAGGAAATAGATGATATCTGGCACAAAGGCACACATTATGATTTCTCAATATATATTTTAATACATAAAAGCAAGAAAAAGACACAGGAAAAGATAGCGAAAAAGAAAGTGAGAGAACAGAATATAACTCTAAGTCAAGCATTAAAATGCTATATGGAGGAACTTACGGGAATTTCCCATTGACCATCTGCTCTTGAATATGTGTGGGGGAATTCTAAGGGGCTTTAGGATGTAGGCACTAGAGTCAAAAACAACATTTAAAGTTGCAGCTGCAGTTTATTTTTATTTGAGCAACTTGTTACCCATATTTCAACCACTGGGAAAGCTTGCTGGCTGCACTATCAGGGCTACAGAAGACCTTCTAAAACGTAGTGTATTCATCATCTCCCAACAGTCCTGTAAGGTAACTGAACCAGATATTTTTGTTTCCATTTTACGAACAAGGAAATAGGCCCAGGCAAAAGAAATGGCAGCTTAATGTTATCTCATTTGCACAGGGAGCAAGTGGCCTCAAATTCAAGCAAACTGATTTCAGGTTGAGGATTCTTTGCACTCTACCTCACACCTCCTCACATATACATATTCATAGCTTCAAGAAGTATGATATCGTTTGTCTGAACTCAATCTCTGATATAGTCAGCTGTCATACATAGGCAACTCTGTACACTTACAGTCTTTCACATGATTCTGTCAGGGAACTTGGGAGTTTGAGCTAGTGTTTTGTAGCTTGCAGGCACCATTTATAAATCTAACAGAGAGCACTTTGGTTGTCACAATGCCTAGGACATGCTGTAGAATTTAGTTGTTGGAGGCAGGGATTCTAAACATTTTCCAAAGTGTGGGTCAATATTGTACAATGAAATTGTCTTACCCAAATATTTACCAAAATCCCTCTCATGGAGAAACACTTCAATTTAGATTGTTCCCCTAACAGTTAGCCAGGACACTGTCTAAATAAGTCCTTATTATACTTTAGTATATAGAATGTTCTCCTGAAGCATGTATAGAAAAGGCAGATGACTTGGTCTCCTCTCTGAAAATGCTGATTTGGTATCTGAAGGTGTGGCCCAGAATCTACATTTTAAAATGTGTATTCCTTTACAGTAATTATACAGATAAGCTGTGGGGAACACTGGCCCAAGCTTATCAAGAGAGAGCACAACCCAACGTTACTTACAAAATTAAAAATCTTCATTTCAAAGTTCTCTAACCTCTTCTTATTCATCTATTCACTTACCAGTCTGCCTGTTGGCCCATCATTGGTCCATCCAATCTACATGCCCATTGAGTTCTGACACTGAGAACATATTTCTTGGTAACAGCTTTTCCTGGTCACGTCTCCTATCTTCTGTCCTCTGATTTTTAGACAAGAATATCTGCAAAAATGTAGCAGAGATCAGAGATCGTTGTTTCCTAAAACTCCCCAGTTAATTTCAATATACATCCTAATTGGAGAAATAGCAGTTTAAATCTTTGCTACTCAAAGCCTGGTCTGCAGACCAGTATTACATAAATCATTTGGGGATCTTGTTACAATGCAGATTTGGATTCATTAGGCACGGGGTGGGGCAGAGAGTCTGCATTTCTAACAAGCTTCTAGGTGATGCCAGGTGAGTGAGGCTCCTCTCCCAGTTTCTACCCCTGGACTCTGTACATGGGCTTTGATCCTCATTAACTTTGACTGCACCAAGCCTCCAAATTTCAGGGTCAAGAATATTGGCTACAGAAACCGTCCCACCTAGCCCAGACCTGCAGGGGATTTATTAAGGGACTGTGTGAGACTCCATAGGCTAAGAAGTTTATGATTAATTTTATAGCAATGGAAAATTGTAGGAAGTCGCTACAGATTATCAAGCAGCCACATCTCTGATATGACAAAATGACAAGCTACCACCCCTGTTAACTGCCCCGCCCACTCCCTGAATATGTGTTATGTTTTTCTACCAGTATCAATATGATTGTCAAACATCTGGCTGCTGAAAGAATGGTCATGAAGGAAGAAAACTTTTGCCACTATCTCTCTGTTTTGTTTTCAGTACCCCAGCCAACCCCAGAAAACAACACTCTGCATCTTCGCTTCTTGGGAAGTTCTTGTGAGCTCTATCCTTAAACAGGATGAGGGGCTGTTCCTCTCTAAAACCATCTTTACCTGGAAGAATTAATTATTCCCTGGAATCTAAGATCTAACTATAGTCACCATACTACCTATTATTTTATGTTCAACAGAGTATCTATGAAGTCTGGGGACATAAATGATATTACATTATCAGTTTTATATATTGGGGACGTTCTTGACATGCATATATTATTAGGTATATATGCTTATGTTTCCAGACTTTATGGATGCGCCATATTTTTTCATGCAAAGTCTCTTGTGGACTCTGTATCACTAAAGTTCAGGGCTTTGTCTAACTTATTTTTCTAGTCTTAGCATCTAGCACAGCTCTTGGCACATTTTTGAAGTCCATTATATGTTGTTAACTTTTTAAAAAATTACATAATTATAAATTTAGAATAGGAAACTTTATGTTTTTATAAAAAGGTTACATCCTTCAAAGTGGTCATCCTGCAGGCTGAGAAGCATAGGCCCTTCAAACGAGATTGGGTAAGAGTTTTATGCTGAGTGCATTGGCTAAACATACATATTCAACAGGTTACAAGAGGAGGTGAATATTCATAAAGGTGGTCCAGATGCATATGTATTGAACAAACATGCATGTTACGTATGACCCATGTTCATATATAGAACAAAGAAAGAAAAAGATGGATGGAAGGAAGGAAGGAAGGAAGGAAGGAAGGAAGGAAGGAAGGAAGGAAGGAAGGAGAGAGAAAGAAAGGAAGGAAGGAAGGAGAGAGAGAGAGAGAAAGGAAGGAAAGAAGGAAGGAAGGAAGGAAAAGAAAGGAAAGAAAAGAAAGAAAAGGAAGGAAAGGAAGGAAAGGAAAGAAAGGAAGAGAAAGAAAAAGTTCACCTTGGAGTAGAGACAATATTTAAATGTATTATAATTAGTCCCTATCCATCAAAAGGTCTTTTCAGGACACAAAGGCATTCCAGTCAGTGCACAGCCTCTGTAAACCAACCAGAGCCAGTCTATGGTCAGTGGTCTTCTTATCAGAAGAAAGTTACTGAAATCAGTCACTTGTCAAATCAAAGCTATAGTTACAGCAGGAAAAACAGTGAGGTCAGTGAGTGTAAGGTGGTGAGCTGCAAATTGTCTTAATATTGCTTTTTCAAGACCAGTGCTTGTTTAGATGCTAAAGAAAAACCTTTTGGCATGGTTAGAACACAGTTTATTCTTTAGTGCAGGGGTGTGACAACTCTTGCCTGGCATGGCCTTAGGTTCTGTTTATAATTTGATATTCTATTGTCATAAAGAGGCTGTTCTGTCAGTCTTATGGTTTGTATTTTAACATTAATGCTGGTCAGTTATGTCTAAACTACAAAAAGGAAGGGGCATAACAGGGTATGTTTGACCTCCTGTCCCATCATGGGTCATGGCTGGAAACTTAATTTTTAGGTTTTTTCTGGAATCCCTTGGCCAAGAGGGGGCCTGCTCAGATGGTGGGGGCTTAGGATTTTATTTTTTATTTACAAGGTCATCAAAATGAAATGTAAGTTGATTGCTTTTAATGATGCCTTTGTCAATAGATTCAACTGAAGAAATGATGGGGATACAGAACACAGATCCTATCAAGTGTCACTTCACATTTAGGTGCAGAAGAAGCCTTCCCATCGTCTTGGGCAGCAGACTCCAGGCTCTTATCTCCAGAAGTAACTTCGGTGTTAGTTTTTTTTGTGGCAGATGGATAGAGGCCTCTTCAGGATAGTTGTAAAGGGTAGGCTACAGAGATGCTTGAAATATGAGACATTGCCCGGTAGTCAAAATTCCAACTTTGAAGTTAGAAGCCTAAGGCCTTTTACCCAGAGATGCCAAAAAAGGATATAATCCCAGAAGGTCAGGCTGTCCCAATCCTTGTAAACGGATATACGTGAGAGGGTGTGGTCTCCCTCGCTGTCATTCATAACCTTTCCCTTGGACAGGAAAAGCCTCTGTGAACATGTTAAAATAAAACTTCCCCCAGGCTAACCAATTGCAGGAGAAATGCCTGTGGGTAACCAAACCCAGAGTCACATCACTAGTAAAATGATTCAGTAAAATGAGTCAGTCTCTCGTTCCATTTCCACACCGAGGCAGAAGAGAACAGCCACTCGTGGGCTGTTAAGTCAGCACAGCATCTGTGTAGCCAGAAAAAAATGCAAACACAAGGAATTCTCCTCCTTCCAGGAGTGCCCTTGTAAGTTGCACTTATCCTGCTGAGCTAAGTACAGTTGCATCTCTAGGCAGGACAGCTGCAATTCCCAAGAATCTGAGTACTAACAAGTCCTTGAATCACCTGATTATGAAACTCATAAAGTGCTGAGATAGCAGAGGGATGGGTTTTTTAATTCTATTGTACGAGTAATGTATGCTCAATGTAGAACAATTAAATACAAATAAGAAAAGAATCAAAGAAGAAAATAAAACCACCTGAAACAAAAGCTCAAGTAACAATTTTAATTAACATTTTGGTGTATATCCTTTAAGATCTTATGCATTATGTATGTATGTACGTATGTAACATATACACACATAACTGTATATATAAAATCATATTTATATCAAATGTGAGAAAATGTTATACATAGTTTTAAATCTGCCATTTTCATTCCACAATTATATATCATTAAAGTCATCTATGACAGTTAATAATATATCATTAAATAATTGTTATGGTTGCTTAGGACTCCATATCTATGTAAATAACTGATTCATTCTTATTAGATATATAAGTTATTTTAAAAATGTATTATAAACAAAGTTGTGGTAAATAATTTTCTTAGCTACATCTTTCCACATGCATTTCAATATTACCTTAAAATGAATTATTAAAGTAGAATTGTGAGGTCAAGAGACAAGAAGGGTCCTGCCAAAAAGCCCTCCAGAAAGTGTGTGCCCGTTTACTCCTATCAAAGTATTTGAGAGTCCCTTTATTTCCCCATAATACGTTCTCCCTGATAACCATTTAAAAATCTTTAAATTTAAAAGGGAATATATCTTATTTGAATTTTCATTGTTTGATTACTGGTGAAGTTATTATTGTATTTTTTTTTGCCATTTGAATTTTCTTGTGAAATTTCTGTTCATGACTTTGGTCTGTTTATTCTTCATGGTATTATCATTTTCTCATAGATATGTAAAAAATATACTTTAAAGCCAACAATCCTGTGAAATAGTTATTGAATATGTTTTCCTATTAATCTCTAGTTTTTAAACATTGTTAATGATTTTTTTTTTTACTATAGAAGCACTGCTTTTTAATGTGGCAAATCCATGAATTTTATTCACATAGTTTCTGCCTTTGGTATTTTAACTTACGTAACAGAGTTCCTGCTGAAACTGAAAAACTAAAGCTAGAAAAACTACCATTTTAAAAGTTAGGTATTGCCTTATTTTGAAGAGATTCCCCTAGATACTGACTAGCTATGAAAATGCGAATAAAATGTTCTTCTTCACTGTTTACAGTTCACGGCCAAGCAAGTCCTATTACAGGGAAGTAAACTGGTAAGTGCAACCAAGTGACAGGAAGTTGCCAAGACAAAGATGCTCAAGAAGAAAATCTCTGCATAGCACCTGGGCTTATAAACTGTGAAAGCAGCCTAATAATGTACTTCTGAATGTTTAGCTGCTGGCTATTTTGTGAAAAAATGGTGCATATTTTTATGTACATAAGCTTATTATACATTTTAATGACATCATGTTTACATAGCACAAAATCAGAAATAATAATAGAATGTACAATAGAATTCTGTTATGAGTTTTTGTTAAACTCTTGTATAGCCAACCCACGGCTGCAATTGATGGGTGAATATAACTCCAGTATGAATATGAATATTGATTGGTATTGTTTAGTGAGTAAGACAAAAGTGAAACAACAAAAATAGTCCTTAGGACTCTGGTTTGTCAATGACCCAAGCCGCTTAGGCATTGAATCAAATAATAGTTTTCAAATGCCGAAATAATATTTTCTCAGTTTTTGGTGCTATTCACAATACAATGACCATAGACGCAATGCAGTTTTAATCTGCATTATAAACACTTTCTCCATCACTTCCTTGTCAACAAAACAATAAATTAAGCCTTTTTTGGTACTATTTGCTCATTTTTGTGTTGTAAATATTCCCACCATGGCTGATTTCAAGATGCCAACCTGCTGTCACGGAATGTGAGTTTGTAAGAGATGCAAACCTCAAGAGCATAGATCATAGTGGATGTAAGATGTGATGAGTTTAGAGTATCCATTGTCTCTGCTTTTAATATCATTTCGTTCTAAATGTATGTACTTTAATTTTTAAAATAGCTATGCTTGACCACTAGCTTGAAAGATTGCTGAATATCTAATTATGGGCTTTTAGAGGCCATAGAAATCAGTGGCAGCATCCCACATATGGAAACTGCATGTTCAATTTCAAGATTTTTGTTTCACAATTAATGTAAAACAATTTTTTTCTGCAACTTGTTTAGTCCTGAAGCTTTCAGAAAAGTTATATTGTTACTGAAGAGAACTGAGGGAGGATTCTGTGGTCGAGCTTGGAGTTCAGCAATAGAGTGTCTGCAATAACTCACTAAAGTTGCTAATTTACAGACATCAAGAGGTGATCTGCCGAAAAAGAGAGTAGGACTGTGGAGCAAGACCCCATGAGGAAGTGAGCTCAGATTGATGGATCGCATCATCATTCCCAGGAAATACCCACCATAGCCTGTAATTAGCTTGCTTTTCCTGCTATCCAACAGCAAATGAAGCTTAGGACCCATCCCTGAGAATTTGACTTTAAAAAGGAAATATGTATTTCCATGAACAGAAATTTATAACTTTAAATAACTTTATTGAGGTATCATTTATATACAATAAACTGCACATGTTGAAAGTGTACAATTTATTGAGTTTTGAGATATGTGTACATCCATTAACTATCACTGCAGTCAATGTAATGACCATTTCCATCAATCCCCAAAGTTTCTTCAAGCTCCTTTGGAATTCCACCCTCCTGCCCTTTCCATGTTTGCCAGCCCCCATCCTTAGACAAACGCTGATCAATTTTCTGACAATATAGATCAGTTTGCATTTTCTAGAATTTTGTATAAATAAGATTACACATTATGTACTCTTTTGTGTCAGTCTTTTACTCAGCATAATTATTTTGAAATTCATCTATTTTGCCAGATACATATATCAATAGCTTTATTTTTTGGAATAATATTTCAAATAGTATAGACATAACACAATTATTGTTTACCCATTTACCTATTGATGAACATTTGGGGTGATTCCAACTTTCATATTACAAATAAAGCTGAGATGAAGTTTGATGACAAATGCTTAATGAAGGTACACTTACACTTTGCTTAGGTGAATAAATATCTACCAGTGGAATGTCTGAGTTAAGCTATAGGTCAACATTTAACAATTTAAATTTTAAGAAACTGAAAACTATTTTCCAGAAATGTTTGATCATTTTACACTCCCATCAGCAATGTATGAAAGTTTCCATTGTTCCACATCCTTGTCAACATTAGCATGGTCAATCACTTTAATTTTAGCTGTTGTGATAGGTATGTAGTGCTGAATTTTCATCTGGATCTACATTTTTCTTATGTCTAACAAGGGTAAGTTTCCTTTTCTGTGCTTATTTGCCATTCATACAACTCTGAGTTATCTGTTCAAGTATTTCCCCCATTTTTATCTTTGTTTATATAGTTTTTACTTTTAGGAATACAGTAATCCCCTTTCCATGGTTTCAGTTACCTGCAGTCAATTGTGGTTTGAAATATTAAGTGGAAAATTCCAGAAATGAACAATTTATAGGCTTTCAATTATGCACCATTCTGAGCAGCATGTTCTGCTTTGTCCCACATGGAATGTGAATCATCCCTTTCTCCAGCATATTCACTGCGTAAACTACACACACTTAGTCATTTAGTAGCAGTCTGGGTTATCAGATTTAAAAAACCATAGTATATATTGGGTTTGGTACTATTCCCTATTTTAGGCTTCCACTGGGGGTCCTGAAACATATCCCCCATGGAAAATGGGAACTACTATACATATTCTAGATACAAGTTTGGTATTGGATATGTAATTTGAAACTATCTTCTCACAGTCTGATTCTTGTTTTCCCACTTCCTTACCTGTGTCTTTCAGAGTAGAAGTTCTTAAGTCTAATTTATTGTTGTTGTTACTGTTTTATGGATTGTACTTTTGGTGTGATAACTAAGAAATCTTTGCCTTGCCCAAGATAATAAAGATTTCCTCTTGTGCTTTCTTCTAGCTTTATAGGTTTAAATTTTACCTAAAGAGATTTCAATGTTTGTGTTTGTTAGTATATAGAATATATACTGATTGATATAGTTGTTTAGGTTTTATGGTTAGGTCTCTGATCCATTTTGAGTTAATTTTTATATATGGTGTGAGGTATGGCTCTACATTCATTTTTGCATATGGATATCCAGTTCTTCCAACACCTTTTCTTGAAAAGACTATTCTTTTGCAACTGTATTACTTTTGCACCTTTGTCAAAAATCAGTTGCCTGCATACATACGGACCTATTACTGGAATCTGTTCTATTCCATTGATTTACGAGGAGTTCAGCTCCAGGCCAAAATTCTGTGTGTGAGCCCTTAGGCCCAATCATAGGCAATTCAAGGCTTTGACTGGCAGGCCTTATGGGCGAACTTGTCCTCCCCTCACTAGACTTAGTACACAAGCACTTTATTCCAGTGTGAGTGGAATTTTAGTCAAAGACAGGCCCTTCTAGTCCTGTCATATTCATGTGCATATCGACATTATTCCTCGCACCTCCATTTAGAAGCTTCTTTATCAGGGCAAAGCTGAAGCACTTCCTACTCTACCTCACGAAAACCCACTTTATATGGGTGCCTGAGCTGAGGGACTGCTTCTTACTCTGCTCATTACTTTCCCACTCCAATCTCTCCTCATCATCCAATCTTAGTAGTCCAGGTTCACAAAAAGACAGGACTATTCAGTAGTGAGAAAATTTCTCTCATTTGTGTTGTACATCCTCTCACTCTTGTCAATACCATTGTGTGAGGAAAAATAAAACACTAGGACTCAGCACTTGTCTCTTTTACTTTGTGCTGGAAAGTGAATAAAAGTTTGATTGATAGTTTGCTAGTGTAAGTTTGGCTCATTGTTCTTTTTTTTTTTTTTTTTCCAAAGACGGAGTCTCTGTCACCCAGGCTGGAGTGCAATCTTGGCTCACTGCAACCTCTGCCTCTCAAGCTCCAGCAATCCTCATCCCTCAGCTTTCTGAGTAGCTGGGATTAAAGGAGTGTGCCACCACACCTGGCTAATTTTTGTGTTTTTAGTAGAGACGGGGTTTAGCCATGTGGTCCAGGCTGGTCTTGAACTCCTGGCTTCATGTGGTCCACCCACATCAGCCTCCTAAAGTGCTTGGATTACAGGCATGAGCCACCACACCTGGCCTAAGTTTGGCTCATTGTTCTAATTGACCATCTTGACAGCTGGAAGTTTCACTATCGAGTTACCTATTTTCTGCCATTGCCACATGCTTTTAATTGCAATAGCATTATAGTAACTCTTGATATGAATTAGTGTTAGTCTTCCAACTTTGTTCTTTTACAAAGTAATTTTGCATATTCTAAGTCCTATAAACTTGTATATAAATTTTAGAATGTATTTTTCAATTTGTACAAAAAGTCCTGTTAAGCTTGTGATTGGAATCCATAGATCAATCTGAGCAGAATTGTCCAAATACATATTAACAATATTAAGTATTTTATAATTTTTATGCTATAATTTTCTTATTTTCAGTGTATTTGTCTACTAGTATATAGGTATATATATGTATATATAGATTTCTCTATAATTATGTATCCTGCAATATGGTTAAACACATTATTAATTCTAGTAGCTTTTGGTAGCGTTCATAGAATTTTCTCAATCAATATAGTTTTACTTCTTTTTTTCCCATCTGGATGATTTTATTTGATTGATTGATTGACTGATTGATTGCCTGAATGCACTGACCAGAACTTTCAGTGCAATGTTGAATAGAAGTGATGGCAACGGCAGGCAGTCTGGTGTGGCAGCTGCCATAATGCTGGCAGCTGCAAGCAGGGCACTGGGAGGAGGTGGACAGCACCCCCGCCAACTTCTCTAGTCTGCAACCCTTGAGGCTCTCCCGATGGAGCCCAGACAGTTCCATGGAGCTCTGGTCTGCCTCTGAGGACGGGGGCCATAGGGGAAGCTCAGGGAAATGTCACCCCTGCCCCAGATGATGGCTCAGGCCTAGTGAGGACCTGGAGTGCCCCAGGCTGCAAGGGGGTACGGCATGGTGCCATGCTCCATGGGGCCACCAGAAACCAAGGGAAAAGCAGGAGCCCTGCCCCTTTCATGTTGTCAGGGTGGGAGCTCCCCAGGTGCAATTTCAGATGCCCCAGGTGCAAACTGCAGCTGCCCACGCTGCAACTGCAATCCGGGCACCCCTCTGCTCTTGGGAGCTGGGAGTAGGCAGGAGCCCTGCCCTCCTATATGGGGCTGCAGCCAGTGGAGTCATGGCAAGCACGTAGGAGGCCCCCCATCCCCCACAGATGCAGCCGCCCAAACCAGGGCTGTACACCCAGGCATTCCTGCACTCTTTGGGGGCCTGGGAATGGCCCCCTTGCCCTTGCACGTTCAGAGGTGCCTGTTCCTACTGCCTGGCCTCTACCTGCTCTCAGTTCCCTCTTTGATCTCTGAGTGGGGTTGGGGCAGGGCTCTAGCATTGTCACACCCCAGGCCATGTATGCAAGCTCAGGGAAGTGCTGACATGCCAGATCTCTCTGCTTTGGCCTCCTCTGGACTTTGGGCACCAAAGAGTGCCAGAGGAGAAGCTGAAGGAGGACTGAGGGCAGCTGGGCCTCTGGACTTTGGGCACCAAAGAGTGCCAGAGGAGAAGCTGAAGGAGGACTGAGGGCAGCTGGGCACTGGCCTGCAGGTGCTCCTTGGTGCCAGAAACCGTCTGCCATGGATGGTTGTGGGAGGCAGACAGGCTACTGGGCAGAAGGGAGCAGGTCCCCAGGGAAGCCCAACCTTCAGGCCAGGCAGCCGTGAAGGCTGACAGCTGGGATCCAGACCCATAGACCAGAATGGGGACTTATGGTACCTTTTCCGGGCTCCCCATGGACCAATCAGCAGGCATTTCCTCCCCTCTGAGGTCTGCAAAAGCCACATGCTCAGCCAGAACAGGGCAGAGGATGGAGAGAGGATGGTCAGCTGTAGAGATGAGCTACTCTCTCTGGTGATGGCAGGAGACAACCAGAGAACCAGCTGCAGAGAGGAGCTACCCTCTCTGCTGATGGCAGGAGACAACCAGGGAACCAACTACTGAGAGGAGCTACCCTCTCTGCTGATGGTGGGAGACAACCAGAGAACCAGCTGCCAAGAGGAGCTACCCTCTCTGCTGATGGCGGGAGACAACCAGGGAACCAGCTGCCAAGAGGAGCTACCCTCTCTGCTGAGAGCTTCAGAGACCTGCAGAGATGTCAGAACAATCTGACTGCAGAGAGGAGCTACCCTTTCCAGGGCCTCCTCTCTGCCGAGACCTGCAGAGACAATAAGAGGATGGGAGGACATGTCGAGCACTGAGGATCCACACACTCCAGGGCCTCCCCTCTGCTGAGAGCTGAACACTTGAGTGGACAACCTGCCTGCAAAGAGGAGTTACCCACTGTGGGTCTCCTCTGAGCTGTTCTAACACTAAATAAAGCTTCTCTTTATCTTGCTCACTTGTCTGCCTACCACGTTCTTCCTGGATGGAGGACAAGAACCCGGACAAAGGTGTCAGAAGCCACAGATGTCTCTGACCAGAAAAATGACACCCCAAATGATGGTTCCTTCCTGTAACAGAAGTGGTCAAGCAGAGATCCTTGCCTTCTTCTTAATATTAGATGGAAACCACTCCGTTCTTCATTATTAAATGTCATATTAGCTACAAGTTTTTCACAGATGTCCTAAAATGCTGAGTAGTTTTAATCAGTAATCAGTGTTGGCTTGCTTTCTCTGCATCTGTTAAGATGATCATTTAGCTTTTCTCTTTTAATGTGTTAATATGTTGAATTATGTTAGTTGATATGTGAATAATAAACAGAACTTTTCTTTCTACAATGCAAATCCCACTTTGTGAATTTTCCTTCTGTAGTGTTGAGTATGACTAGAAAAATACTGCTTATAATTTTTCACTAGAAATTCTATTTCACATATATATTTAGATTATGTATTTCTTCTTGAGTGAGTTTTAGAAGTTTATGTTTTTAAAGAAATGTGTTCATTCCATCTAAATAGTTGAATTTATTGGCATAAGTTGTTCATAATATTGTATTATTATCCTTTTAATATTTATTTGCCAAACGTGTAGTGATGTTATCAGTCTCATTTCAGATACTGGAAATTTGTGTGTGTTTGTTATTTCTTTGGTTGGGTTTTTTTGTTAGTCTAGCTAGAGATTTATCAATTTCACTGATCTCTAAGAACCAACTTTTAGTTTTATTAATTTCTCCCTTATTTTTCTGATTTTTGTTTCATTGCTTTCTGCTCTGATCTTTATTAACTCCTTTATTCTTCCTTTCAGTTTAATTTATTCTTCTCTTTAAAGTTCCTTAAAGCTATCGCTGAAGTCATTGATTTGATACCTTCCTTTGTTCGTAGGCATTTATGCTATAAATCTACCACCACCACCAGCACCCTAAGATACATTTAGTGGCATCCTACATATTTTGATATGTTGTAATTTCATTTTATTCAGTCAAAATATCTGGTAATTTTCCTTTTGATTTCTTCCTTAAACCATGAGTTATTTAGAAGTGTGTTACTTAGTTTTCATATATTTCGGTGTTTTCCAGAGTTCCTTCTGTTATTGATTTATAATAGATTTCCATATGATCAAAGAGAACACTTTATGTGACTTGAATTATTTAAATTTATTGATCTTTATTTTGTAGCTCAGAATATGTTTGATAGCTATTGCTTGAATGTGTCCCCTCCAAAATTTAGGTGTTTAAACTCAATGGCCAATTTGATGGCATTAAGATGTGGGGCCTTTAAGAAGAGATTAGGTCTAAGGGATTCTCACCTGGTGAATGGAATTAGGTGTCCTCATAAAGGGGTTTGAAAGAGTTGATCCCCTCGTCTTCCCATTTTCTACACTGTGAAGATACAGTGTTTCTCCTTTTTTGGAGTATGCAACTTCTACTAGACACCAAATGCCTGCATCTTGATCTTAGATTTTCAGTCTCAAGAACTGTGAGAAACAAATGTCTAGTGTTTATAAATACCCAGTTTCAGGTATTATCTTAGAGCAGCAACAAAGGACTATAACATTTATCTTGATAAATGCTGCATGAATGCTTGAAAAGAAATGTGTTCTGCTTTTGTACAGTGTTCCAGAAAGGTAATTTAAATCAAGTTAGTTGATAGTGTTACTGTTCAAAGATTCTATATCTCTATTAATTATATATCTCCTTGTATTAATTATTGAGAGAAGGATATTGAAATATTTTACTTTAGTTGTTAATTTGTCTAGTCTCTTTGTAGTACAGTTGGGTTTCGCTTCACCTTTTTTGAAGGTTTGATATTAGGTGCATAGACATTTAGGACTGTAACATCCTCTTGATTTACTTTTATCATTATGAATGGCTTTCTTTGTCCTAGGTAATATTCGTTGGTCAGAAATGTATTTAGTCTGATACTAAAATAGTGATACCAGTTGTCTTTTGAATAGCATTAGTATTGTATATCTTTTCCTATACTTATGCCTTAATTAGCATCTTAAATTCAGTTTTGAGTAGGCAGCATATAGTTGTATCTTGCTTAATATTCAATATTATAATCACTGCTTTAAAATCAGAGTGTTTAATTAAAACAATGTACTTATTGAGACAGGCTTAAATCTACTAAAATTACTTGTTGTTTTTTCCACAGTGGTTCTTTGTTCTTTTTTCTGTCCTCTTTTGGATTGTCTGTTTTTTCTCTCTCATTTTTTTTTCTTTTGCTTACCAGCTACAATTATGTGTTGTGTTCCATTAATGGCTCCTTTAACTTATTGTTTTTTTACCTTCAAGTGATATTATACTACTTGACTTATAAAACCACACAAAAGTGTTCTATCTGTGCCATTGTGAAAATCTCTCTTCTGTGCTATTGTTTTCATGCATTTTATTAATACTTCTATATATTGTTAGCTTCACAATACATTTTTAAATTAATTTTGCCTCAAATAGTTTTTTTGTTGATCTCTTGCTTAGTTAATGTTATCTAACTTTTTCTATCACGTAGGGTTCAGATTACTCTCAATGAAGTTCAAGAAGCCAAACTGACCTCATTTGATAATATTTCAATTATTACCTTCTTCCATACATCTCTAAGTTCTGGTGTGCTTGATCTTTTTCTACTTGAAAGATAAATTTCCCCATAGAACTGATGTTTACAGTTGTTTAGATAAGCATAAAAATTGATCCACCTGGTCATAAACCTTGAAACTCATGCTTGACATTTGTCTTATCTGAGTACCTTTCTCAGGAAACTGACCAACAGGCATCACAGATGTCAAGAAACTGAAATTTACCAGATCACCGCATTTAGACAGTGAGATGCTAGACCTTTCATCAGTTATGATTGCCTAACCAACCAACCACTTCCTGTTGACCAATGCCTTTTTCTTTCCCCTCCTTAATTCCTATTTTCCCCACATGTAGCTACAGTGTTTCCCCTCTACATAAATCTCACTTGTAGTCAGTTGGGGAGACTGATTTGAGACTTATCTCCTGTCATTTGGCTGACATCACCTGAATATATATAGCCTTTCTTCCCTAGCGATACTCATTGTCTCTGATTGACTTTCTGTGTGGTGAACCATGAAACCTACACTGAACCCCTGGCATTTTGGTAACAAATGTGTTGCTCGTGGCTCAGCTGCCATGGAATAAGATTTTTGGAAGTCCTCCTAGTAGCTACATGATCATTTTCAGCTGAAGGTAGGTTTTGGTTTATTTCTCTCTTTGGCCCAGATACTGCCAGCCCCAACCAGATTCCTAATTGCCTAGGAAAAACAGCCTTTGAAATTTGGCACCTGTTTCAGGACAGGTGACTGTCCTCTGTGGGCCCAGAAAGCAGGAATTTTTCCTCTCAATTTGGGAAATTCCAAAAGAATTTCTGTTTGCAGGTTGAAAAAGCACCATCTACTGAGAGAGAATGCAACCTGGCTTTTTCAGTTTGGACACTCTTGGGGCTTGGCTTGTGAGTAGCTGCTTCATTTGGATTTTGTTTTGTTAATTGTTTGTGTATGCACTGATGGGAGGTCAGGGTTCAATCACAGGATGCAGCCCACTGAGATAAATTTTTCAAAGTTGGTCTGATTGTAGTTGTGGGCCGATGGAGTGGGGGAAAGTCTGTTATATTACTCTGAATGTGCCTGATCTTGTCTGATCTCAGAAAGTCTTTGAATTACAGTGGTAACTTAACACTGGATTTATTTTCCCCTCAAACAGGAAATTAGGATGGAGTTCCTTGTATCTAGGCTTCTGTGCTGCTGTTCTAAGCAGGGTAGGGCCTGCTTAGTATGTGATAGTCTTCTGTGGTGCTATTTGGTCCCAGTGTTCTTTAGAGTCTGGGGAGATTTGGCCTTTAAATTCAAATTCTCATGGAAACTTCTTTACCCAGAATTTGGGTTCACCGCCTTCACTGGATTAGTTATCAGAGCAAACAAAGTTTAACCATGTGACCATATTTCTAAACTGGCGAATTTGTGTTGCTATTTCATGGCTTTGTATTGCTAACTCATGGAGTTCTAAGGTAAAAGCTATTAGATCTTTGCCTATATGTGTGTATACAAGTTTAGATTTGTTTTTGTATATGTACATTTATTATGTTTTATGTTGTGTTTCCTGAATTGGCTTATAAATAAAAACAGCACTCATAAAATAAGTAAACAAGTCTAAATATTTTTCAAGTTCACATGATTTCATTAAATCTTTAATAAATAAGTTTTAAAAATATTGGTAAAATAAAAGGAATTAGTAGAGATGTCTTTGGAATTGTCAGGATATATTTTTCTGGTTTTTATATTTGTCTGTGTTAGATATTTTAGGGTCTCAAGGTTTGACAGAGAAGGTTATAAAACTATAAACCCAGCCAAAACAAAATAATCTTTATGTAAATTTTTTGACAATTGTGACTAATTTAATGTCGTTGGTTTAATAAAAACAGCTGAATCTTCTGAATTTTTGGCAAAATGCCCATGTATTTAACTTTAAGTTTCTTACTTAAGTTAACCCCTGATATTCACAGGCTGTAAAATGGTGGTTATCAAGGAAATAACCTGAAATTATAAGTAGCTCTGTTAAATATCTCAGTTTTCAGAAGAAATGTAGATAAACTGTTAAAAATGAAAAAAACTGAGTAAAGGTAAATGGGATAAATGCTTGTTGGTGAACTTTTTGTGTAATTTAAAATCTTTAAATTATTTCTAATGTTCATTGAGTGCCTGGATCATTTCTAATCAAGAAATAGTTATAATATGGAAAAGCATGTTTTTAAAAATTGTAGAATGTTCTCAGGTGTAAAACACTAATATCTGATAGATAGTTCTGGATTTTTTGCTTCCTGGTTTTCACCAAAATTTAAGATTAATATGAATAATAATTTTAGTTAATATGTAATTCTCTACATAAAATTTGCCAAAGAAGATGTTTTCTTATTGAGAAATGAAATAATATTATCTAATTCAAAAGTTAATGTTTAACTCAAATTACGGACTTGAAAGATTACTTATGAAACAAGGTAGAAAGAAACAAGTAGGTAGGGGGAGAGATGTGGAAAATGTTATGGCTATGAAGATATGTTTTTGGGAAGTAAAGTTATAAAGAAAAGATAATAATTTTATATAAGAAAGGATCTTGTATGGTAAATTGTTGTTCTAAATTAAAGTGACTGGTTATTTTAAAAAGAGAAAATTTGGGGCAAAACAGAAAGTCCAAGCGTGTTGTAGATAATTGGTGTAAGTCATGATTTCTTTTTCTGTTTCTCCATATGTCTATCTTTATGCAAGTACAGAGAAAATAGTTGAAAGAGTTTGGATAATAAAATAATATTTAAAACTTAATCGAAAGTTGGAGAAATCTAGCTAATTAACATTGCTCATATTTGAAGCTCTTAGTGTTGATGAAGGTAAAATAAGAAATAATTGTAAAGAAGTATTAAGTTGGTGCAAAAGTAATTGTGATTTTTGCCATTATACATTGGAAGTTTGACAATTCTTTTTTTTAATATAGCTAAGCATGAAGCTAGTTTTAGGATAGGGCCAAATTTCACATAAATGCTTACATTGTTTTGTTTCACACTATATTTGCTATTCTGCATAGACAGTAGTAGCATTAAAGTACTTACTCATCATGTGCCTCAGTAACTTTCTTAAATCTACAGTGGTCTTGGTAGACTTAAAGCCATTAATTTGTATGCCAGGAACAAAATATCCATCATGTGCTTTTTTAGGCTCTTGGTAACACTATGTCCTCTATAGTAAGAGAAAAATTTGGAGTTGATTTCCTGTTTATTTGTTTTTGCTTTTAATTTTCATTTATTTGCTGTTTTACATAAAACCATTGATTTTTTAAATTTCCTAATGGAAGACTTTTATTTGGTTCCATGAATACTAATTTTGTTTCCCATGCATTTTCAACAATTCATTATTTGCTCCATTTTTCTAAAATTCCTAAGCTACATTTGCCAAGCCTCCAAAAAGATGATAGAGTACACTGGCCTTTAAAATTCGATTGGTTCTGCTTACTTCTGATGATATGGAAAGCTATAAGAGCTTTAAGTTCCTGGCTAAAAATAAAAGACTTATTTTTACAAGTTCTGACCAGAGATACTCCATGGTTTTGTTATTTGGGAAAGTAGGTAAGAGTAGAAATGTATAAATGGTGTTTATTTAATAGATAATTCAATTGAATCAATAATATAAGTTGGTTTAAGCACTTTTTTCTTTAGGTAATGAAGAAATAATGTGATATGGGTACAAAGTTTTAATGTTCAAAAATAATTGGGCTTGTCTTTAAAAAAATTATGACTGATTTCTCTCAAACTACTTCATGTTTACCATTATTAAAATTAAGTGACATTTCCTTGAACTAAGCAAAAATTTTAAAAAGTGATACTTTCTACTGATTTTTGATCCCAAATCTTTTATTACTCTTGGGTTTTCTTGTGTATGCTTGAAAACAAAATATGTGCAAGTATTGCGCTGATTTGAAAATTCTAGTGGTGAAAGCTACCTAATCATTTGTCAGCACTATATCTAAAAGTCAGTCTTGTAAATGAGTGATGTCAATCTTTAAAAATAGCTAAAAAGAAATTATTGGGTGCTTATTGTTTCTTTGGTCTTGTTTTCTTGTATAATAGTTAAGCGAAAGAGATTATTTATGCTAATATTGAATTTCTACAACTGATATTTGCATTTACCATTGTTTAAATATTGAGAGAAAAGTTAATTGTCTTACTTTAATAAGGTTGGCTTAGGAACTATCATATATCTTATACATTTTGTCATAATTTTGTCAGTAGGATGCTAGCAACTAGGCATATATGAGGAGTAACCTAACCACCTTAATACAATGGCTTGAAGTGCTGCAGACAGTAACTCTTAGACACTAAATCACAATATTTTCATTTGTGACATGTTAGAGAGAATAATAGGACTTTCTTCAGTGTTAATAAACTGAATCACTGATTTCTAAATGTTCTTTCTTATGTTTCTAAACATTTCATTAAACATTGACTTCTGTTCTTAGCATAAATGCATATACTTTATCATTTATATTATAGATAAAAACTTATGTTACAGGAAAGTAGTCTATCTGCATATCACAGATGGAATGCTCCTTTAATACAATTTTATTTCTGAATTGCTTTTAAAGTCTTTTGATTATCACTTTGGTTAAACGAATAACTATTATTTTATAATAACATGTAGTTTTGTTTTGATCAAATAATTTGACCTTTTAACATCCTTGATAAACATGCTATTAACTAATCTTTGTGCTGTTAAGTTACAAGGCTTTGACTCCTGGGTGTGAAAAAGGCACCAACTCCTACTAAATCTTGAGCGTTGATGCCAGTGACAGCTTCATCTTTAGGTCCAAGAGAAGGTGAAAATCAAAATGAACTGTTTTTGTGAGACACATGGCCAGAAATTAAAACTGTTCAATCCCTCTAAGTCCAGGGACCATCACAGAAGAGGTGGGAGCATGAGTTGTAAGGGCCAATTTTGAGGAATAAATTACTTCAGACCCTCCAGATCAAGGATGGGCACACAGATACCTAAATATCTGACAAACTGAGGATTTTTATCTCTCTAAATTTCTTAACTCAAAAAGGTTTAGCAAAATGCTTATGTTTTGTATGGCTAATTGCTACAAGTTAGCATCTAAGACCAGAATTAAATTATGTAACCTCACTTTTTGGCCTTTGGTTTTTTGGCTTTTATGTTGCTTAAAAGATTTTAAGGGTTAATGAGTGCCTTCTCACCTCAATCAGTACCTGGATAAATGTTTCAAGAATGGCTATAAGTTTTTTTGACTGTAAGTCCCGTGGCCATAGAGATCTCACTGAGGAACAGGATGGACCTGGGGCAGGTAGCCACATCACCCCAGCAATGATATGGGACAAAATAAAATTTGGTAATTAATACTGCTTCTGGCAAATCTTGGCCAAGAAGCAGGAATGTAAACTAAAATATGATCATAAGCCTATGATATGGTTAGCTTTGTGTTCCCACCGAAATCTTACCTTGAATTGTAATCCGCAGGTGTTAAGGGAGAGACCTGGTGGGAGGTGACTGGATCATGGGGACTATTTCCCCCACGCTGTTCTCATGATAGTGAGTTCTCACAAGGTCTGATAGTTTTACAAGGCAATTTTTCTTGCTCTTGATGCTCTTGCTCACTCTCTTGCTTGCCCCATGTAAGATGTGCCTGCTTCCTCATCCACCATGATTGTAAGTTTCCTGGGGCCTCCCAAGCCATGCAGAACTGTGAGTCAAGTAAACCTCTTCTTTACAAATTACCCGGTCTCAGGTATGTCTTTACAGCAGTGTCAGAATAGACTAACACAGCCTCTCTCCTAACTGACCAGATCCCTTTTGTGGCAAAGGGGACCTCAGAAAAAAACCTGAAAACTGAGTTCCCAGCCATGATCTGATGGGAGATCAGACACCTCTTTATATCCCCTTTCTTTTGAGGTCTAGACACAACAACTGACCAGAACTGTACAGTCTATATTGAGGCCTATCCCAGTAGGAGTGAGAAAGCTACTGAAGTAAAGCCTCTAATGAAGGAAATAGTTCCTTGATATGAACTTCCACCACAGTCATTTTAGTGTTCTTTTATGTATTTAAATTTTATACAAATGGTATCCTATTATATGATTTTTGCTGTTCCATGTCACAGCAAGATGCTCAGGACATAATAAGCAATCATGTTAAATATTATGAACAAAATAATTTATTTCATTTTTCTTTATCTCTCTCCTTTCTTTTCTTTCTCTTTACCTCCCTTTCTTTTTTACTTTCTCTTTCATTCTGTTTCCCTCTCCTCCCATTATTTCATTTGTTCATTGATGACATCCAATTCCTGTTCTCAGTTTAAATTTTCAGACTTGTTTTCTCCTAATTCTTTGCATGTATACTATATTAAAAACTCTTGGATTAGTCTCACGTTTCCCCAAATATGTTATGAATTTGTATATCTTGGCTTTAGCTCATGCTCTTCCCTTAACTTAGAATTATGTTTTTCCATGTCTGCTTGTCCATGTCTCCCTTTCTCAAGAGCCAGTTTAGATGTCACTTTCGGTATCATATCATGTTGGATTATCTCAGCCATAAAAATCCTCCTCCATATTTCATGCCATTCCATGTCATGCACTGTAAATAGCACGTTTCTGGAGTTGAAGCTCAGATCTTTCTCTATGTATGCTATTTCAATCAATCTGACAATTTTGAGCCTCTAATATTTTACCTATTAATGAGGAAAATAATTCCTAAATCAAAATTTGGTGATGTTGAATAAAATTAACTAATATAGGGAATGGAGAGGTTGAGATAGGTAGGAGATGCAGTAGAGTCCCATAATAGACTCATTTAATTTGAGAAGATACACAGAGTAAGAGAGTTCATGTGATGAACATGCGGTGGGAATACTGCATCCCTACCATTCTTTGGTCAGCCTCAGCTCCTGAATTCCCTTGGTTCCATGATCATCTCACTGGGCTGTATATGAAGCTCATGTTTTAAAGTTTGTAGATATTTAGTGCCTAAATGTAAATTAATTACTTCATCTGCTATTCAGTTGATGAAATAGCAATCTATTCAAGCCCTGGATGAAAAATTGAATGCACTGAATCTACTGAAAGACAGAAAGCTCATCTTATAGGATACATTTTGACTGTAGATGATTTCAGAGTTTAGAATATAATCCTCGCCCGAGATGCCCTATCTCTATCCCAAGTAACTAACTTAATGTGGAGAGAAAGATCAGTCTTGGGATTTCTGGTTTCTGGCTTGGATAGCTAGGTAAACAATGGTACAGTGATTAAAGATAAGGAATACATGAAGAGAAGAACGTTTTAATGGTGTATGAATATGTAACAAACATTCTGGCAGATACTGGGATACCTCTGGAGACTCAGCTGGCAACAAGAGTTTGGGGAGATTTTTTTTCTTAGAATTGCCATCAAAATGACTGCCTTCTAACTACTTATATTTTCCAGTTTCTCCATCCAGTTTCTAGTTTCTGGTAAACAGAATGGGATCAGCCCAACCTGAGTCTGTCAATTTTGTCCACTTAGGCCAAAGGAAATATCACAGGCTAGGCTGTTACCCTAATGTACATCTACTTCTGGAGAGAGAATAAATCAGTTTTCAGACATGTTAAGTTTGAGGTCCCTAAAGGAGAAATTTTCAGGGATCATTTGGTTATATGGGTATGGAGTTAAGAAAAACTTGATTCCCCAAAATAGAGATATGAGTGTCAAGAACACAAGGAAATTTCAGAGAAGAATGAAGGTGCGTGTAGACTGAGAAAAGGGCTACATGCCAAATCTTTGAGAAGATTTTAAAAAGCAAGTGGAGGGGAAGTAGAAGACACCCAGGGAGGCTGAGAACAGTATGAGAGCTCCAGAACAAAGGACATGTGAGGGCTGGAGTGCGTATAGGCATACAACAGCGACCCAGAAATTTCTCCATTCCAGAGATATAGTATTCCTTTGAAGGCTTACAACAGAAACAAATTTCAATTGAACAAATCACCATCTATTTTGCAAGAAACTTGTATCTAGAGAGAAACCTTAGAAGTATCGTTTTAGGATCACAGAATAAATGACGATGGAAAATTCATATTTTAGTTTCTTTTGCCCCCTCAAACTTTAATCAGTCATGATAACCCTCATGTCATCTCTTACAGATTTGCTCTTTTGACAACATCAAAAATGGAAAGTAAGAACAAATAAAAAGGCACTAACAGGAGAGTATAGAGCAGAAATGTTTTATCCAAAGCATTGATGAGCTTTTCTAAGCAGGAGTATGAATTTAGAATAGCATAAAACTCTCTAGCAAAAACTAGAATTCATATAGCTATGGAAGAAAATGTCTTGTACATTAAAAATACCACAGGTTTATTTTTCTGTGTGGTCCTAGAATATAAGAGTAATGTGTGTTAGGCTTTGAGTTTCTTCTGATTTTTGCAAATAAGGGAGAGGACAGTATCAGTAGCGACATAAAGCATTTTTTAAATGAAAGTGATAGGCCTATAACATAATCTTGATTTTTGTCAAAAGTCTGAAGAGTGAGAAGTTAAATTTTAAAGTTCAACCAATACATCAGTTTTCATAATAAGTAACTAACTAGTTGTTTGATTTAATTTAAACACTTTCATGCATTCTTCATATGGGCTTATATGTGTCAACACTCTTATGTCAGTAGAAGAAAATTTGACAGGAACAAAATATTGAAATGGTTTAAAAAGCAAACTACAAAAGATCAACCAATTCAAAATCTCAAAACACAGTATTTATAGTAGAAAAAAGGAATAAATTGATATTCACTCTTAAATTCTAGGTGAATGTGGGATGTGTGAAAAACCTGACAACTACAAAGTACTCAGATAAACAGCAATTCTTTGAAAAACACTTTTTTTCTCAGTTAGGGTAACTTTTTCTTCTTTGTAACAGTTAAACGTACTTTGAGACTTATTTCTTATGTTATTGAATATGGAAAGATCCTAGACTGTAGGTTAAATTTTGCCTCAGAATCTAAGACAGGAGGTTACAATATTTTAGAAACTGTATTTGAACCTGTAACATACAAACAAAATAATACCATGTAATTTCATAATGGAACATCACCATATTACTTCTGATATATGCTAAAATAAAGAGTTACTGATTTTTTTTAGGATCACAAGAACTTTTGAAAACAATAGAAAGCAAGGGGTTATGAGAATCTACTGCTAAATTATGGCTAAAATTTTAGGTATTAGTTCATTCTTGCATTGCTATGAAGAAATATCTGGGACTGGATAATTTATAAAGGAGAGGTTAATTGGATCATGGCTCTTCAGAATGTACAGGAAGTATAGTGGCATCTGTTTCCGGGGAGGTCTCAAGATGCTTCCAATCATGTCATGGCGGAAGGCAAAGGGGGAGTCAGGCATCTCACATGGCAGGTGCAGGAGCAAGGTGACGTGGGGAAGGTGCTACGTACTTTTAAACAACCAGATCTCATGAGAACTCACTACTGTGAGGACAGTACTAAGTGAGATGGTGCCAAACCACGAGAAATCATCACTATGATCCAATCACCTCCCACCTCGCTCCACCTTCAACATTAGAGATTACAATTTGACAAGAGATTTGAGCACAGACACAGATCCAAACCACGTCATTTTCTATGTATTTTTGATAATTAGGAATTGTATCCTCTGTCAGTTTTGATTTTGGAGGCTTAATTCCCAAATATGTTGTTTAGCTTGTCTTTGTTCTTTGCTACAGACAAATAAAAACATTAATCCTTTTCCATTGTTTTGAAACTACTTGGCCCTGGAGGCAGAGCTGGAAAGCCCTGGAGATTGTGGGAAGCTCTCCAGAAATCCATACCATCCTTAGGAAATTAGAAGTTTATAGTAATATAATTGGTGCTATATAACACATTCTTCTCATAAAATAAAATTGTATAGATGAAGAAAGATAACCAAAAAAGGGTTTTGGCTTGTTCAGTGTCACATAGTCATGTAAGGGAGGGAACTGAGACTTAACTTCCTGATCAAATGTTGAGTTTCCTATTGCTTTTCTCAGGAATTGTCATTTGATATTGGCTTACTTACTGCATAGCATAATATAATGGGGAACAGCAAAGCAGCATAGATTTCAAAGTAGGAAAAAGTTGGATTTGAAGTCTGACTTTGTCATTTAGCTGTTTGGCTTATGCACATTATTTATATTCTCTGTGTCTCAGCTTCTGAGCTATAAATTCCTTAATTATAAATAATAATATTTTATCTCCTGGTGCCATAAGGATTAAGTGAGACAATGCATATAGTGCTTTGAACAAAGATCAACCCACAGTGGGCTTTCAACAAATGCTATTTCTCTGTCTCTCTTAATAAAAGGAAAAGAAAAATGTTGTTAATCAGTCAAGAAACTTGGTTGTAGTGACAGAAGCCTAACACAAACCAAACAGAATAAAAAGAAGCCTGAAATTCTCAGACAATCAAGCTGTGGGAGGGGCAGGCAGCCTCACAGAATATTAGAACCAAGGAACACAGCTAGCTCTCTCCCCATCTCTCCTCTCTGCTTCTTTTTGATAGCTTCCCTATTTACTCCGGTCACATCTCCTTTCTACCCTGTTAGAAATACGGCTTCTGACAACTCTGAGACTCACACTTCCCTGCTTTACTACTAGAGAGGGACTGAGAGTATTTTTCTGGTCTCATATTAAAACACTTGATCCTTATTTGTCACTCCAATTACGGACTAATCGCCTAAGGAAGAAAAGGAGAATTCCATTATTGCCTTGGCTTCAGTGTTGAGAAAGGGATGTGCTGTATTGTTGAAGTGTTCACTATAAAAACACAACTAATTATAATGTTGGGTGAAATAATACATTGAAAAAGGAAACAGAAAATAGACATCAACTGTATAAACTTTAAATACATGAAATAATACTTTTCTCATTTTATGTACAGATATATGTAGTAAAAATAGAAAAAAAATAAATGATGCATGCCAAATTCGAACAGTGATTTCCTTGGGGAAGAGAGATAAAGAAGGAATGTAAGCATACTACACAGGCAAAAGTTAGAAGTATGCCCCCTGAAAGCTGGAACAAGACAAGGATGTCCATTCTCAGCACCTCTATTCAACATTGTACTGACAGTGCTACCCAGAATAATCACACAAGAGAAAGAAATACAAGGCATCCAAATAGGTGAAGAAGAAGTCAAACTCTCTGTCTTCTATGATGATACTACTCTATAACTAGGAAACTTTAAAGACTCTGCTAGAAGGCTACTGGAACTGATAAATGACTTTAATACAGTTTCAGGATACAAAACCAATGCACAAAAATCAGTAGCATTTCTACACACAAATAACGTTCAAGCTGAGAGTCCTATCAAAAACACAATCCCATTTACAGTAGCCATGAAAAGAGTAAGATACCTGGGAATACATCTAACCAAGGAGATAAAACATCACTACAAGAAAAACTACAGAACACTGCTAAAATAAATCACAGATGACACAAACGGAAAAATATTCCATGCTTGTGGATCAGAAGAAACAATATTGTTAAAATGGCAATACTGCCCAAAGCGATTTACAGATTCAACACTATTCTTATCAAACTATTGATGTCATTTTTCATAGAACTAGAAAAACATATCCTTAAATTCATATGGAACTCAAAAAGAGCCTGAATAACCAAAGCAATCCTAAGCAAAAAGAACAAGACCAGATATATCACATTACCCAACTTCAAGCTATACTAAAGGGCTACAGTAACCAAAACAGTATGGCACTGGTGCAAAAACAGACATATAGAACAATGGAATAAAACAGATAACCCAGAGATAAAGCCATATACCTATAGCCATGTGATCTTTGACAAAGTCAACAGAAAGAAGCTTGGGGAAAGGACCTCCTATTCAATCAATGGTGCTGGGATACCTGGCTAGAAATATGCAGAAGAATGAAACTAGACTCCTACCTATCACCATATACAAAAATTAAATCAAACTTGAGTGAAAATTTGAATGTAAGACCTCAAACTATAAGAACCCTAGAAGAAAACCTAGGAAACACCATTCTGGACCTTGGCCTTGGCAAATAATTTATGGCTAAGTCCTCAAATGCGATTACAACAAAAACAAATATTGATAAGTGGGACCTAATTAAACTAAAGAGCTTCTGCACAGCTAAAGAAACTGTCAAGACTGGGCACGGTGGCTCATACCTGTAATCCCGGAACTTTGAGAGGCCAAGGTGGGAGGATTGCTTGAGCTTAGGAGTTTGAGACCATCCTGGGTAACATGTCAAAATTCTGTCTCTAGAAAATATACAAAAATTAGTGAGGTGTGGTGGCACGTGACTGTAATCCCAACTACTTGTGAGGCTGAGGCATAGGAATCAATTGAATCCATGGGGCAGAGGTTGCAGTGAGCCAAGATCATGCTACTGCACTCCAGCCTGGGCAACAGAGTGGGAGTCTCAATTAAGAAAAAAAAGAAAGAAAGAAAAGAAAGAAACTGTCAACAGAATAAACAGACAACCTACACAATGGGAGAAAATATTTGCACACTAACCAACCATCTGACAAATGTCTAATATCCAGAATCTATAAGGAACTTAAACGATTGAACAAGCAAAAAACAAATAAAGACATTAAAAATAAGCAAAAGACATGAATAGATACTTCTCCAAAGAAGACACACATCAGCCAACCAACATGAAAAAATGTTCAACATCACTTATCATCAGAGAAATGCAAATCAAAACCACAGTGAGATACTCTCACACCAGTCAGAATGGTTATTATTAAAAAGTCAAAAAACATGCTGGTGAGGCAGTGGAGAAGGGCAAATGCTTATACTGTTGGTGGGAATGTAAATTCGTTCAGCAACTGTAGGAAGAAGTTTAGAGATTTCTCAAAGAACTTAAAAACAGACTACCGCTTGACCCACTAATCTCATTACTGGGTATATACCCAAAGGAAAATAAATCATTCTACCAAAAAGACACCTGCACTTATACATTCATCACAGCACTCTTCACAACATCAAAGACATGGAATCAACCCAGGAGCCCATCGACAGTGGATTGCATAAGGATAGTGTGGTATATACACACAATGAAATTCTACACAGCCATAAAAATAATAAAATCATTTCTCTTGTAGCAAAATGGATGTTGCTGGAGGCCATTATTCTAAGCAAAGTAATGCAGGAACAGAAAACAAAATACTGTAAGTGGGAACTAAACATTGGGTATTCACGGACATAAAGTTGGCAACAATAGAAATAGGGATGTACTACAGGGGTGAGGGAGGGATGGGGGCCAGGGTTGAAAAACTAACTATTGGGTACTGTACTCACTACCCAGGTGATGGGATCAATTATACCACAAACCTCAGCATCACATGATATACTCATGTAACAAACCTCCACATGTATCCCAAGAATCTAAAATAAAAATTGAAATCATATTTAAAAAAAGAAAAAGGATGTGGAAAAAGGTTTTAAAGAGAAATCTTTAAAGTTTTAGTTAGAAAAAAAAGAAGGAAGGAAAATGGAGGAAAAAAGTGAAGGAAGAGTGAGGAAGAAGAGAAGACGAGGGTGGGGAGACAGATCTGAAGAAATTATAACACTTTTTAATTACATCAAAGTTTTATACTAAGGAGAAAAATAAAATATAATTGTATCTTACAAGAAACCACACACATAGGCATTTTTAGAAGTGGTGGGGAGGTGTTGGTTAGACAAACACAAGACATTCGCTGTATTTCAGTTCTCTTTTATTTTCTACAAGCTGCTGTGATTTAACGCAGCAAAGACATGGAACAAGATAACCTTGCCTTACCTGGATTTAAGGTATTACAAACACTCATTGATACAGTTGTATATTTTATTCAACAAAGAAGTTTTCCCTTTTTAAAATGCTATTATGAAAAGTACCATGCTGGGTACTGAAATGAAGGCTGACTGGTTGATATTAAAATAATCAGTACTCTTTTACGACAACAAAAAATGAGATGCTTGGCCATCAATTCCTATAGAATATAGAGAAATTCTGTGAAAAGATCAGGATCCAGGTAAATGAAGAAAAGAGACCGACCTCAGATTAAATTTAAAAATAAAAATTATGGTTGTCAACGGAGAGAGAAAACAAACAAGACACTTGCTTTGTCATGAAAGAAAACAAAGGAAAGCAGGAAGGAGTCTTTCGCATGAACAATGTTTCTACATCTTTTACGTGGTTTAACAAAATGTAGAGGCAGGCTAAGTGGATCGTAAGTTTTGAGCTTACAATTTTCATGAAGGAATTGGTGCTCTTCCTTTTAAGCATATATGACATAAAATTAAATGTTTAACTAATAGAAGAGATATTTGTATTTTATTTGTTTTGTAGAAAGACCTAAAGTAAGATTACTTTTTAAAAAGTCTTCCTTAATGCATTGAACATTACTCAAAAAACCACTTTTGGTTATTTTCTATCCAGATCCATGGATACATACATACTTTATGTCCTCACATTTAATTGAAGAGACAAAATTAAAATATGTGAAACATCAGATCCAAGAGAGAGTGAAAAACTGTTAGAGCTTACTCTGTAAGGACTCTGTAACTGGGACAAGTAGAGGAAGGAGTGACTGCAGACTAGGGATTCAGCTGGAACAAAGGCATCAGGGTGGAACGGCCATGGCGGTTGTTTAAAAGCCTGTTCAAATATCACGACATTTACAAGAAGTTTATATACATACATTGTGCTAAATATAGTAATTTTGTCTAATGTATCTTTAAACACAGTGGAAGAAATTTTTAAAAATGCATAAAGAGCCAGTGGTTCCCTTCTATGTTGTTTACTCCATGCATTTTACTTTTGATTTTTGTGTATGCATGTGTGTTGGAGTAGGGGTCACAATCCTGTAGAAAGGAACATCCTTTTACCTGTCTCATGGAAATAATTGCTGGTCTGCAGTTCCACCTTTGGAATTATTTTCTCCTGAGATTCATGACAGACCTTGCTCTGCATTGTATGTTGTAAGCCTGGGTAAAGCCTTATGAGTTTCCCTGTGATGGTCAGGGATGAAGAGATTGTCAGCTTCTCAGAGTTGAGTTCAAATAAGTCTTGGATTTTGCTCTCTCTTCGGAACCCAGCACAGCGTCTGGCTCACGGTAAGTGCTAACTCAAGTTTGGTAAATTAACTAACTAATTGATTAATACACATAGCCAAAAGAAACAAGACTAATTTTTCAAATCTCCCATTGAAAGAAATCTTCTCTTGGCATCTATCATGCACCAGTTCAAGAAGGATTTCATTAATGGACATTACCACATGGCAAGGCATTTTGTAATGTGATAAGGGGATTTTTGCCTCTAAGACACCTGTTTGAATCCATCCCAAGTAGATAGGGGATGGAAGTTACTGCTGCCAATATGAAGGGATCTAGTAATGGATTAGGGTTTAGATCCCAAGGAACAGGTGCCCTTGTCATAAAATCAGCCATAACTATGAACCAGAGAAGTTACAGTCTGAAAGAGCCACTAAACATAGACTAATCTGGGCAAGCCCTGTGAAGGGAGTTTTTGATCCCAATGTAGTGACTGCATATGGTGCATGGAAGATGCTCCAAGAACTGGAGTTAGTAGAACTCCATTAGAACAAAATTCTAGCCCTGATTCTGGGATGATATTGCTTTTTTATTATGAAAAATTGTTCCAGGTTCATCTTGTACATTTCTTGCAGCAGTTCTGGAATTACTCATTTCTCAAAAAATCTGTGGTCTTTTCATGGGAGATGCTATTTCAGCATCACAATCTGGGCACTACCCATGTTCAATGCTAGTTTACTGGGCATTGTTTCTAGGTCTTTTGAATGGAAAGAACTAAGAAACATACATGTATTTAAAGTGAATTATCTCATAAGATTTTACTGACGCTTCTAATTCAATTTCAGACTACAGAGACTTTTTCTTATCCTCTTCTGTGTTATGTTTGTTTGTATTTCCTTTCTTTGAAAAAGAGAATCTCAGGTCTCAATGACATAGGAGCTAATGCAAATAACATATCCCACAATTATTTGTTTTCTTTATCCCTTAATACACATGCAACAGTCTCAGAATAACAATACTAAAACTGCCACAACCAATATATTTTCTGAAGACAGGTAAATAGGTTTTTCTTACGTTCTTGCCGTTTCTTTCCATGTTTAATGGTTGTGTGCTATATCTAATGCTTAAACACAAGGCCATTATTTACTAGGGTTTTCCTTTTAACTCTCATTTAGTCTCAATCTTTCTAGTAACTGTTTCGTAGCTAGACCTTGTGATAGTTCCCTTCAATCATTTTGACTTTCTGAAGCTTGTTCTCCAACAATTCTTTAGAATGAGCTCATGGGAAAAAAACTCCCTGAGTTCTTACATATTGATTACTTTGTGTTTGCCTTTTATATATGAAAGTCAGTCTTTCTGAATACAAAACCCTTGGCTTACATTTCTTGAGTATCATAAATATGATACCAAATTTTCTTTTGGCATTAAGCATTGATGTCAAAAGTTTGATGTTGGTCAGATTTTCCATTGCTTTCTCGTAATGCCCTGAAAATATGATTGACTTGTTTTCTGAGACTTTCTAGTTCTGATTCCCTCTTCACAAGTATTTGACTCTTCTCTTTTCTTTGTGTATATTGTGCTGACCTTGTTCAATTTTGGTTGCCATTTCTCCTCTGTGGAAGGGCCCTGGAAAGGAATCCTGGCTAGTTGATTTCATGAATTTATAGTGTCTTTATAGCTCCTTCTGGCCTTTCTTACCACGGGCTCCGTGCACTCACTTGAGAGTGGCGAATCCTCCTAGTTGCAGTGCTATTCTAAAATTGAATTTCTTTGATTTACAGTTAATACCCATTATCTATTTTAAGTTTTTTTATCTTTTCATGTCTGTCAAATAGATTCCCCTCTGTGTTCAATCACTCAGACGTTGATATCATGCTGACCAATGGTGTATTTTGGCTTTAGTGGTTTTTTGTCACCTAATTTAATTGTATATGTTGCTCATGGGTTTTCATGTCTTGACTGTGTATTTTGCTCTTGCTCTCTAGTTCCTCAGTTTCTATGTGGGGGATTCATGAGATTAAAAAACTATGCTATCATCACTCTTTTCCCACTATAAGACATTAATTTTAAGTGGCTTAAGAGAGCTAAGAAATTCTGAAGAAGTATTCCTACCCTTCCTTCAAATTATATTGTAGAAGTCAGCTGTCCTGAGCTAGAACGAAGATAGAACTTAAAAATGCCTGGTCACTGAATCACTAAACCGAGCCAAATTTACTAAGTAAGATTTGCATGATAACAGACATCATATCACTCATTCCTTCACAGGCAACGTGGCGGATGGCTAAGTATGTTAAGGGATTTCATGTGGAATCAGACAAACACATCCAGAATAAGGAACATTCCATAGTAAATTCAACCAGGATTTAAGCCAAATAAATGGAGTAGAAATCAAAAGGTGAGAAGGAGAAACTACAAGAGATTGAAAGAGTCATAATAACTAAATGCACTGTCACATTGTCATAAAGTAGATTTTTACCTCAAAATACTGTGTCAATGTACATTTTAATATGCTATTTTTCTATTGTGGATGAGGGGAGCCCAAGAGAATAAAAGGGGAAAGTTCCCAGTCCAAGATTGTTATCTCAGGAAGGGACATGTTGATTCTCCAACTGCTGCTGATAGAAAGTGCAAGCAGGAGAATACCCAAAGTCTGGGATATGGTGGGTAACCCCAATGTGTCTTTGATCACATCTTTAATGTTCAAAGAGATGTATCCGGCAGCATATCTTTTAAAAAAGTATTTCTTTTTGTTGTTTCATAAAAATAATTTCAAACTTAAAAGTTGTAAAACTAGTGCAAGGAATTTTTTTTGTGAACTATTACAGAGGATGTTGTTCACACAAGGCCACACTTAGGCCCTGAGAACTTTAGCGTGCAATTCTGACAAAGACAGTCTCTTATGTAACAATGGTATAGTTACCGAAATCAGAAAATGAATGTCGATCCATTACTACAATCTAATCCTCAGACCCCATTTACCTTTCATTTAATCATTCCAATAACATTTTTTGTTTCAAAAAAATCTGATATAACATGTTGCCTTTAGTTGCCATTTTTCTTTTATGTTTTTCAATCTGGAACAGTTCTTCAGTCTTTCTTTGACTCTCCTAACCTTGACACTTCTGAAAATTGAGTGCAGCTCCATCTATGACTCTTGATTGTGTCATCGAATAGCTGTGTTGTCTCAATTTCTTCATTTGCATGCCATTTTCAATGTTTGTAAAGGGGCTGGACATCATGACCTCCGCAGCCCTTTCCAGTTTTAAAATTTCTAGAATTTGCTATAAGCTTACTCTATTCCATTAGGCCTATTTCCTGCCTAAATACAGTCCTTTATTTTGCAAAATAAAAACTTGTACATGGTTAAACGTGCATCTATTCCCAGTCCCAGAATGTAGCATCAATGGTAGGGCAGGAGCCTCCTGTTTAAAGAATAGTATGCACGTATCTTTGACCATTTTTTTTTATTAAAAGAAGACAGTGTCAAAGACAGTGAGATACAGAGATTTGTGTTCTATAATGAGACTGAGTCAACAAGTTTAAGCCCAAGAGATTAAAAACTATATTGATAAATCAGTACCTATTGACTGTAGCTGAATTCCAGAAAAACCTTTTATGTGGCCACTACACTCTTTCCACCAGAGTGGCTTCTAACAAGAAATCTTCACATCCTAAAGAGCAAACATGAAATCAAAAAAAAAAAAAAAAAAAAAAAAAAAAAAAAAAAAAAAAAAAAAAAAGCTGGCTCCCCACCCCTTCTCATCACTGATTACTTCTAGGACTTTTCAGACTATATTCAACCTGAGTGGCAGGGAGGAAGTTGCCTCCTGTTCAAGTAGACCGCCTCCATGGCCCCCTGCCTTGCTTGGGCACCAGTTTTATATCATTGGTAGAAATCAAACAAAACCAATTCTCAAAGCTGCTGGCTTTATTTCACCAATGTGAACCTGAGGCATGCTATCCTGTTACAGCACTTAAAAAAAAGAAGTCAAATCAATCTCCAACCCACACACACTCCCTCAAACCAAAACACAGAGTTAGCACAATCCCAAGGTGGTCGAGTGGTTTAACCACAAATATCCTGGAGGCCTTGTGATGTGACTCTTAGTTTACAAATATGAAATAGGATGGCTGGGGTTCCCAGTTAGCACAGGGAAGGAAGGAAACTCGAATGGATGGGTGCCCATTGTGGTTAAATGTGGTCAAATCTGCCTTTGGACAGATACAATGGGAGTTCCATGCCTGAACAAAAAGGAAAAGCCAAAGAAAAGAGGAAAAATTATTTATTCTGCAAAATACGTAGCACATGTTAGAAATTGCCAGGTTGAGCAGGATTAATAAATAGAAGGGAAATAAAATATAAATAAGATATGAATAGTATTCCCTAGGCTAGGCATGATACAAAGTAGAAACTGCGAAGTGCAGCAAAAATAGAGGAAATTATATAGAAAAAAAAGCTTAAGAAAGGAAGGGAAGAAAAGGAAGGAAGGAGAAAAGAAAGAAGGAAGAAGGAAACAGGAAGGAAGGGAAGGAGAAAAGAAGGAAGAACAGGAGGGCAAATAAAGGTGCTTAGTTCTTTCTTTAGAAAGGGAAAGGTCAGGGAATTTATACTGAGAGATTTAAAATAATTATATATTAGAAATACCAAACTCATGAAAAGAAAACTGAGCTTGGGTGCAGTTCTTAAAATAAATGTGTATGCAGCCACTTGGTTTGAAATGCATTTTCTTGGCTCTGTGTCCCACTGGGTAAAATGACTTATCCTCCCACAAGAGGAAGACAGACTCACAGACACGGATGTTTTCATCATTCAGAAACCAACAGGCACATGATTTGTTTCAAGAAGCAGACATCCTTACCCCAAAGGTGAGGTTGACTCCTATCCACCTGATAATCCATCTCCAAGGTGTTAATATCTACATTACTGTCACCAGACTGGGCATACACATTCACACTTCTGCATTATGCACTGTATTTTCTTGGTCCGGGACTGTTTACCCAGCACCATATTTTAGGGGCTCCATCACAACCATCTCTGCACAACCAAATCTTACTCATCCTTAAGACTTGCTCTATGGTCACATCCTCTTAGAAGCTTCTATGACATTCCAACAGGAAGGAACCATTACCTATTCAAAATTTCTTAGCATCGTTTCCCTCCCTGCCTTAGGGCCCTTAATTGCTACTGCCTTGTTTCATAGCTTTTATTATGTTCTACCTTCTCTGTAAGCCCCACAAGGCAAATCTATTTTGAGTTCAATAAGTTTGGTAACAAGTGAACAGCTCTACTGATAGCATATCGTGACTAACGCTAGTGATTCCAATACCAGGATAAGTTAGATTGTGCTGCTGTACAAATGAATTCAATTTCAGTGACTTAAACAGAAGAGGATTATTTCCCCCTCATAATGTAAGTCTATTGAGGACTGACAAGAGGTTCTTTTCTACATTATTCTGACTCGGGTATGTAAGCGGACAGAATCTTCAACCCCTGGAGCATTAGCAATTACTATGGCAAGCAGAAAGGAAAATGATGAATCAGGTGCCAGTTGCTAAAGGCTCTTGCCTGGAAATGGCATATTATGCCTCAATAGGATCACATTATATTGGCCAAAGTTAGTCACTAAGATACGTCTTATTTCAAGAGGACAAGGAAATGCAATTATGCTATATGCCTAGAATATTCAGTGAACAGCTCTAATGATTACTAATAAGATCATATTAAATTAACTTTCAATCTTCAAGTATGAGCTTCTTTCACTCACTAAATAGGAAATGATGGTAGTTGCCTACAGCCTTGGAAAAAAGTCAGAAATCAAATGAGTCCATCCAACCAATTGGTGGTTGGACAGATATATAAATATTATAGATATATAGTTAAAAATATTTTTCAATAAGATAGAGATATATAAATAGTTGTAAATATTTTCTAATAAGATAGATCTAAGAATTCACTAGTTTACTGTGTATAAGGCAGTATGCTCTCATTAAAAATAGATATATTGTTGTTCTGAAGGAGCGAAATTCAGGAAACCACAATAAAGTACTGCATTCAATTTAAAAATGTTAATTAGTTAAATGTTATTTAATGAATTTTGTGTGCGTCTGCTTCTGTTGACAGCATAGGCCTCAAAGAAGGCAGAAATGGATGAAAAGAGTGTAAATGCGGTGTTTGTAAGACTGGGTGATTTCACTTTTGGCAAAGAGGTCTGTGAAAAGAAAGGTACGAGATACAAAACGTCATTTTGCTATCGACTTTAAAGTCAAGTTGTTGAATTATTCCCAATACAGATGGTCACCAAAATAGAGATTGGTGAGATTTTGCAGGTCCTATCACTTTTTTCTCAAATAAAAATACACATAGAAAAACATGTCTTTCTCCATTCAATGATAGGAACACAAAAAGTGGAGGGTGTGTAGAGAGGAGAAAGGAGGAATGGGCAGAGGTAGTAATAAGGAGCTAGACCGGCAAAGGCAGTTAGTTCAGGATCTAAGTCATAGCTCAGCTACTGTTACCAGGCACACTAGACCACTCTTGAAGAAGAGGAAAGTGCTTACTACGCAGAATCTGGGAAACAGGTAGATCCTTAAAAGAGTTACAAAGGTGCTTTGGGAGGCCGAGGTGGGCAGATCACCTGATGTCAGGAGTTTGAGACCAGCCTGGCCAACATGGAAAAACTACTAAAAATACAAAATTTAGCCAGGTGTGGTGGTGGGCACCTGTAATCCCAGATACTCGGCAGACTGAGGCAGAATAATTGCTTGAACTCGGGAGGTGGAGGCTGCAGTGAGCCGAGATTGCGCCATTGCACTCCAGTCTGGGAGACAGAGCAAGAGTCCATCTTGGAAAAAAAGGAAAAAAAAAAAAAAAAAAAAAAAAAGGAGTTACAGAGGACCAGAAAGTCACTTTTTAAAAAGGGACTGGGGGAAGAAATACAGGCTTGGTCATCAAAATGCTTTGTAACATATTGATTTACTAAGTCTTGTGAAAACTCTCAGGTCAAGATGCATACATGGTTTCATGAAAACTTCTCAATGTCCCTGTAACAACATTACTATTTTCTCCATCCATGAATTCAGCTAATTCAAGAAGGGATTGAGATACAACATCTTCAGAAGTTCCCGGAGTCATTTTATTTGCTGACAATACCTTCAGCTATGCCCAGTAAACCAGCCTCTTCATATGGGTGCTTGCCCAGACTCAGAGGCTGGAATAGATCTACTCTGAAGAACTGAGCCCCCCACTTTATAACACATCACCTCCATTTCTAACTTTTGATATGCAGGAATTTTTCTGAAGATTTATTTTGTATAAAGGATTCTACAGCTTTAAAAAATTAGTATTGCTATTCTAAAACATTACTTAAGGCAAATCAATTTCTTGACTCAAGAATCATAAGGTAGATACCTAAGGCAGATGCATAATGAGGTGGACTGAAGAGTTTAGGCCAGGGAGTTCCACTTCTTTTCTTCCGTTAGACTGAGTTGCAATTTACAGGCCTTCTGAGACCAATGATAGCACTAATATGGGAGTCTAGGCATTCTGAATGCACCGAGTGTGGCAGTACTTTAATGCAACAATTCTAAGACTCTGTGATTTCATGAACCACAGCAAAGAATAATAATAAGTTAAGAGGTTGGTGCACAGTTGTCATTATTTTTTGTGGGGGACAGTTATGACTAGGGAAACTCCTAACCTGTGCAGGGCTTTAGTCAAATAATATTATGGGTCACTGTCTATACCAACAATTTGATTTTTTAAAACGTATTACAAGTCTCAAGCCACTGTGAGGTATAGTGACTTATTGATGAATATTAGAATACTGGGTAGAGAAAGGTTACTTAATGTATTTGTCTACTGTTCAATCAGTGCACTTGAAGATTCTTACACTAATGCCTGACTCTCCTCAGAAAAACTTTAGACACCAAAGTGGAAGATTTGACAGTTTTGAACACTAAGGTCATGGGTAAATACTTGTCCTTTCCTTTCTTGTTACCCAAACCTTGCTGAGAAAAAAAAAAAAAAAAAATCTACATTACCACTATCCTCTTAACAGAAAGCAGTTTTTCTTTTGCTACAGCTTTGTTTTTAGCAGCTAGGCACTTCAGTTTTTCTCCAGGTGATGAAGTCATTGGTTTCTGTACTGTATCTCACTGGTCTGCATAAGAAGAATCTCCCAATCCTAAATGGAATTGTCAATTACACATATTCTAAGTCCCATCATGGAAGATGCTCTATGAATTATAATGTTAGTTCTGTAAGCCACTGGTCCCCAACCTTTCTGTCACCAGAGACCCATTTGATGGGAGACAATTTGTCCACAGATGGGAGTGGGCAGGGGGAATGGTTTTTGGATGAAACTGTTCCACCTCCGATCATCAGGCATTAGATTCTCATAAGGAGAACGCAACCTAGATCTCTCCTGTGCACAGTTCACTATAGGGTTTGTGTTTTTATGAGAATCTAATGCCGCCAATAACCTGACAGGAGGGGGAGCTCAAGTGGTAATTCTCACTCATCTGCCACTCACCACCTGCTGTGCCGCCAGGTTCCTAATAGGCCATGGACTGGCACGGGACTGTGGCCCAGAGGCTGGGGACTCTTGCTGTAAGCCTTTAATCCTGAATTATAGAAAACAGACAAAAACGTCTGAATATGAGTTAACTCAGGCCTGTGTTACAGGAAGAGGCAACATCTCTCTGAATGAACCTATTAGGTCTATTTCACCCCTGAGTGGGACTTTCTTTTCTTTCTTTATTTCCTTAGATAAGAATTCCACAAATATTTCTATGGCTGAAAATTACTTTTGAACTACAAGTATGCATGCATACACACACACACACGCACACACATAAACATATATATGTACACCCACACGTAAACACACACAATATAAATGCACATTGAAGTTCAGTTCATTTCTCAGTTTCAATCACCTTTATTAGAAGTTTAAGCATGTGGTCAAAAAATATTCAAATATAAAACTATAAAGTTTACTTTCTAAAATGCAAATTAGTTAAAAATGGAGAATATTGATAAGAAAAAGACTTTAATATTTTAGTACTTTACAAAGAGCTTTCATTTTTATTATTACATTCGAATCTTATAATAGGCTTAACAGTAGGCAGGAGAGATGTTATTAGTCTATTTTATAGATGAGTAAACTGAAGCTGAGATTTATGTTCAATATTACATATAAGGTAACAGAGCCAGACTGAAATCTAGACCATCACAACATATATCCAGTATACTTTTTAAAACGTCTTTCCTTTTTTTTGTTTTGTTTTGTTTTTCTTTTTCTTTTTCTTTTTGTTTTGTTTTGAGACAGAGTCTTGCTCTGTTGCCCAGGGTAGAGTGCGATGGCATGATCTTGGCTCACTGCGACCTCCACACCCCAGGTTCTAGCGACTCTTCTGCCTCAGCCTCCTGAGTAGCTAAGATTACAGACGCTTGCCACCACGCTGGGCTAATTTTTGTATTTTTAATAGAGACGGGATTTCATCATGTTGGCCAGGCTGGTCTTGAACTCCTGACCTCAGGTGATCCACTGCCTCAGCCTCCCAAAATGCTGGGATTAGAGGCCTGAGCCACCATGTCTTGCCTGTTTTAATTTTTTATATTTATGGTGTACAAGTGCAGATTTCTTACATGTACATATCGTGTAGTGGTGAAGTCTGGGGTTTTAGTGTATGCATAATCCCAATAATAAACATTGTACCCAACAGGTAATTTTTCAACCCTCACACCCCTCTCCCTTCCCACATTTTATAGTCTCCAATGTCTATTTTTCCACTCTGTATGTCCATGTGTGCTCATTGCTTAGCTCCTACTTACAAGTGAGAATATATGACACTTGACTTTCTGTTTCTGAGTTATTTCACTTGGGATAATGACCTCTAGTTCCATCCATGTTGCTACAAAAGACATAATTTCATTCTTTTCTATGGCTGAATAGTACTTATTGTTTTTTATGGTTGAGTGTGTTTACACACACACACACACAAACGTATGTGTCCTCTGTTCATGGACATTTAGGTGGATTCCATGTCTTTGCTATTGTGAATAGTGTGATAAACATTTGAGTGCAGGGTTTTTTTTAAAATATATATATATAGTAATTTAATTCCCTTTGGAGATATACCTAGTAATGGCATTGCTGGAGCAAATGATAGTTACATTTTTCTATTTGGGCAAAATCTCTATACCGTTTTCCACAAAGGTTGTACTAATTTACATTCCCTCAACAGAATAAATTGTTCCCTTTTCCCTGCATCCTCACCATCTATTGGGTTTAGACTTTAATCATAGATGATCAGAATGGTGTAAGATGGTACCCAGTTGTAGTTTTAATTTGCATTTTACTGATGATTACTGATGTTGAGTATTTTGTCCATGTCTGTTGGTCACTTGTATGTCTTCTTTTGAAAAGTGTCTGTTCATGTTCTTCACCCATTTTTTTCCTTTTCAACTTTTATTTTAGAATCGGGGGTGCAGGTTTGTTACAAAGGTATATTGCATGATACTGAGGTTTGGGGCATGATTGAACCCACCACCCAGGTAATGAGCATAGTATCCAGTAGGTAGTTTTTCAGCCCTTTCCCTCCTCCCTTTCTCTTCCAACCCAGTAGTCCCCAGTGTCTATTTTTACATATTTATGTCCATGTGTACCCAATGTTTAGCTCCCACTACAAATAAGAACATGCAGTATTCGATTTTTTGTTTCTGCATTAGTTTGCTTAGGATAATGGCCTCCAGCTACATCCATGTTGTTGCAAAGGATATGATTTCATTCTTTTTTATGGCTGCATAGTATACCATGGTGTATGTGTACTCCATTTTATTTTATTTCCTTTTGAATCAGGGTCTCACTCTATCTCCCAGGCTAGAGTGCAGTGGTATGGTCACAGCTCATTGCAGCCTTAACCTCCTGGCTCAGGCAATCCATCCACCTCAGTCTCTGGAGTATCTAGGACTACAGGCTTGCTCCAAAAGGCCACACTAATTTAAAATTTTTTTGTAGACACAGACAAGCCTGTTGCCCAGGTTTGTCACAAACTCAAACTCCTGGACTCAAACAATCCTACTGCATTGGCCTCCAAAAGTGCTGGGATTATAGGCATGAACTACCAGGCACAGGTCCATATATGTGTGTGTGTGTGTGTGTGTGTGTGTGTGTGTGTGTGTGTATTATATATACAAAATCTTCTCTACTGTTGATGGTAATCTAGGTTGATTCCATGTTTTTGTTACTGTGAATAGTGATGCAAAGAACATACAGGTGTATATGTCCTTTTAGTAGACTGACTTACTTTCTTGGGGGCATATTCCCAGTAATGGAATTCCTGGTTCAAATGGTGATTCAATACATAGTTGTTCGAGAAATCTCCAACTGCTCTCTGCAATGGTTGGACTAATGTACATTCCCACCAACATTGTATAAGTGTCCCCTTTTCTCCACAGCCTCATCAACATCTGTTATTTTTTGATATTTTAATAACCATTCTGACTGTTTTGAGATGGTAGCTCATTGTAGTTTTGATTTGCATTTCTCTGATGACTGGTGATGATGAGCATTTTTTCATATGCTTTTTGGCCTTGTGTGTCTTGTTGGAATTGTTTATGACATTTGCCCACTTTTTAATGGGTTTATTTGTTTTTTGCTTGTTGAATTATTTAAGTTCCTTATAGATTCTGGATATTGGAACTTTGTCAGACTGGACCTTTGTCAGACACATAGTTTGTGAATATTTTCTCCCATTCTGCATATTGTCTGTTTACTTCTTTCATAATTTATCTTACTGTGCAGAATCCCTTTGGTTTATTATGTCCCACTTATCAATATGTGGTTTTGTTGCAATTGCTTTTAAGGACTTAGCCATAAATTCTTTGCCAAAATTGATATCAAGAAGGGTGTTTTCTAGATTTTCTTCCAGGATTTTTACAGGTTGACATCTTACATTTAAGTCTTTAATCTTATATTGAGTTACATTTTTATATAGTGATAGGTAGGGGTCCAGTTTCCTTCTTCTGCATATTGCTAGCTATTCCAAACCATTGATTAAGTAGGGAGTGCTTTCCCCATTGCTATTTTTTGTCAGTTTTGTCAAAGATCAGATGGCTGTAGGTGTGTAGCTTTATTTTTGGGTTCTCTATTTCATTCCATTGGTCTATGTGTTGTTTTTGTACTGGTCCCATGCTGTTTTAGTTACTGTAGCCTTGTAGTATAGTTTGAAGTCAGGTAGTGTGATGCTTCCAGCTTTGTTCTTTTTGCTTAGGGTTGTTTTGGTTATTCAGACTCTTTTTGGTTCCATAGAAATTTTAGAATAGTTTTTTCTAATTCTGTGAAAAATTACATTGGTAGTTTAATAGGAATAGTGTTGAATCTGTAAATTGCCTTGTTTGCCCATTTTTAAAATGGTAATTGTTTTTCTCTGGTTGAGTTATTTGAGTTCCTTGCAGATTCTGGATATTAGCCTTTTGTCAGTGCATAGTTTGCAAATAATTTTTCCCATCATGCAAGTTGTCTGTTTACTCTGTCAGTTGTTTCTTTTGCTGTGTAGAAAGCTTTTAATTAAATCTCATTTTTCTATTTTTGCTTTTGTTGAGTTTGCTGCGTTTAAGTTCTTTGTCATTAAATCTTTGCCTAGACCAATATCCAGAGGAGTTTCTCCTAGCTTTTCGTTCAGAACTTTTATAGTTTTGAGTCTTACATTTAAGTTATTAATCCATCTTAATTTTTGTATATAATGAGAGGTCCAAGTTCATTATTCTGCATATAGCTATCCAATTTTCCTAGCACCATTTATTGAATGGAGTGTAATTTCTTGAGTGTATATTTTTGTTGACTTTGACAAAGATCAGTTGGTTGTAGGTGTGTGTCTTTACTTCTGGGTTCTCTCTTCGTTTCCATTGATCTTCTTGTCTGTTTTTATACCAGTAGCATGCTGTTTTGGTTGTTTTAGCCTTGTAGATTAATTTGCCTCCAGTTTTGTTATTTTTGCTCAAGATTTGTTTCCTATGAACTTTAGGTTTATTCTTCCTAGTTTTGTGAGAAAATGACATTGCTAATTTGATAAGCATTGCACTGATTGCTTTGGGAAGCATGGTCATTTTAACAACATTGATTCCTCTAATTAATGAGTATGGGATATTTTTTCATTTGTTTGGGTCATCTACAATTTCTTTCATTAGTGTTTTGTAGTTCTTAGAGAGGTTTTTTTTTTTTTACCTCTTTGGTTAAACATACGCCTCGGCATTTTAATTTTTTTAGCTGTTATAAATGAAATTGCCTGCTTGATTTGGCTCTCAGCTTGAACATTATTGGCGTATAGGAATGCTACTATCTGTATATAAATTTTGTATCCTGAAACTTTACTAAATCCATTTATCAAATCTAAGAGATTTTTGGTGGAGTATTTAGAGCTTTCTAGATATAAGATCATATCATTAGCAAATAGGGATAATTTGATTTCTTATTTTTTAATTCAGATGCCTTTTATTTTTTCTCTTCCCTGATTGCTCTGAAGAGGACTTTCAGAACCATGTTGAATGAGAATTGTGAAAAGTAGGCATTCTTGTCTTGTTCTAGTTCTTAGAGGGAATGCCTTTAACTTTTCCCCTGTAAGAATGTTGTTGGTGGTGTATTTTTCATATATAGCCTTTATTATGTTGAGATATGCTCCTTCTATGCCTCGTTTGTTGCAAACTTTTATCATAAAGGGCTGCTGAATTTTATCAATTTTTAAAATGTGTTTATTGAGATGATTATATGGTTTTTGTTGTTAATAATTATGTTTATTGACTTGTGTATGTTGAATCATCCTTACATCCCTGGGATAAATCCCAACTGATCATGGTGTATTTTCATTTTGATGTGCTGTAGGATTGTATTTGTTAATATTTTCATAAGGATTTTTACATCTAGGATCATCAGGAGTTTTTATCTGCAGTTTTCTTTTTTGGTGGTGTTGTGTCCTTGTCTAGTTTTGCTGTCAGAGTTATACTGGCCTTATAGAATGAGTTAGGAAGACTCCCTTGCTCCTTGATGTTCTGGAATAGTTTTAGGAGGATTGGTATTAGTTATTGTTTGTATGGGTAGTAGAACTTGGTTGTTCATCCATCTAGCCCTGGGCTTTGTGGTGGTGTGATTGTTGGGAGAGTTTTTCTTTTAATTATTACCGATTCAATCTTGCTACATTATAGTTCAGGAATTCTATTTCTTCCTGGTTCAATCTCAGGAGGCTGTATGTTATTAGGAATTTATCTATTTTCTCTACATTTTCTGGTTTGTGAGCACAGAGTTGTTTATAATGGTCTCCGATGATATTTTGAATTTCTGTGGTGTCAGTTATAATGTCTCCTTTTTTGTTTCTGATTGTGTTTATTTGAATTTTCTCTATTCTTTTCTTCATTAATCTAACTAGTGGTTTATCAATTTTGTTTATGTTTTTGAAGAACAAACTTTTCACTTTGGTGATCCTGTGTAATTTTTTTCTCTTTATTTTATTTAGTTCTACTCTGAATTTTTTTATTTCTTTTCTTCTGCTAACTTTTGGTTTGCTCTTGTTTTTGTAATTCCTTGAGGTGCAACATAAAGTTGTTAATTTGTGATCTTTCTACTTATTTGACATAGGCATTTAACACTATGAACTTCCCTCTTAGCATTGCTTTTGCTGTATCCCACAGATTTTGGTATGTTGTGTTTTCATTTTTATCCATTTCAAAAATTTTTTAAATTTTTACCACTAGAATGGATATATTAAGTAATGAATGGAGAAATTAATTCTTCCTTGACCCAGTGATTATTCAGGAGCCTTCTGTTTAATTCTTATGTATTTGTATAGTTTCTAATGCTCCTCTTTGTATTGATTTCTAGCTTTATCCCACTGTGGACTGAGAAGATACTTGATATGATTTTGATTACTTTTAAAAATGTGTTAAGACTTGTTTTGTTGCCTAACATGGTTTATATTGGGGAATATTCCATGTTCTGATAAAAAGAATGATAAAAAGATAGGTAGAATTTTTCATAAACATCTTTTAAGTCCATTTGTTCTAAAGTTCAGTTTTCATTGTTAATTTTCCTTCTCAATGACCTATCTAGTGCTGTGAGTCTGGTGTTAATGTCTTCCCACTATTACTGTATTGCTGTCTGTCTTCATTTAGATCTGGTAATATTTGTTTTGTAATTTGGGTTCTTCCATATGGGTACATATATATTTAGGATTGTTATATCCTCTCACTGAATTGATCTTTTTATGTTTATATAATGACCACCTTTGTCTTTTATGATTATATATATAATATATGTCATTTATTATTGTATAATGGCCTTCTTTGTCTTTTTAAAACTATTTTGATGTGATGTATTTTAAAATTTTTTCAATTAAAAAAAACTGTTTTTGATTTGATGGAAGTATTCCTACCTGCTCTTGGTTTTTGTTCCTATGGAATATTTTTTTCCATTCCTTTACTTTCTGTGTACATGTGTGTTTACAAACAAGGTGAGTTTGTTATAGGCACCATATTGTTGGATGGTGTTTTTCAATCCATTCTGCCAATGTGTGTATTTTAAGTGGAGTATTTAATCAATTTATATTTAAGGTTAATGTTGATATGCAAGACTTTTTTTTTCCTGCCATAATGTTAATTCTTCTCAAGTTGTTTCATAAATTTTTCATTGATTTCTTTTTCTGTGTCTTTTTGTCTTTGTGGTTTGATGAAATTCTGTCATGTTCCCATTTGATTCTTTTTTCTTCCTCCTTTGTGTGGACATTCTACGAGAATTGTGAGGTTTATTGATATGGTTAGACTTTGTGTCCCCACTCAAATCTCATCTTGAATTGTAATCCCCATGTGTCTAGGGAGAGACCTGGTGGGAGGTGATTGGATCACAGGGATGGTTTCCCCCATGCTCTTCTTGTGATAGTTCTTGCAAGATCTGTCGGTTTCATAAGGGGCTTTTCTCCTTTTGCTCACTCTTCTCTCTCCTGCCACCTTGTGAAGAAGGTGACTGCTTCCCCTTTCATTATGATTGTAAGTTTCCTGAGGCCTCCGCGGTCATGCAAAACTGTGAGTCAATCAAACCTTTTTTCTTATAAATTACCCAGACTTAAGCATTTCTTTACAGTAGTGTGAAAATGAACTAACACATTTATATTTCCATGTGTTTTCGTTATGTTGAATATCAGCCTTGCATTTCCATGTGTAAGACCCCTTTGAGAATTTCCTATAGTTCCAGTCTGTTGACAGATTCTCTCAGCATTTTTCTTATTTGGGAAATACTTTATTTCCCCTTCATTTATGAAGCTTATTCTGGCAGGATAAAAATTCTAGACTGACAATTTTTTTTTCCTTCACTTTGAAAATGCCATTCCATTCTTTTCTGGCCTGTAAAATTTCTACTGAAAAGTCCACCATTAATCCAAGGGGATTTCCTTTATAGGGAACTAGATGCTTTTCTCCTGCTAATTTTAACACTCTTTCTTTTATTTTATTTTAGATATTCTGAATATAATATACTGTAGTGAAGTCTTTTTGCAATGTGTTTGCCTAGGGATCAATAGGCCTCCTGTATATGAATGTCTAACTCTCTTGGTAGTCTTGGGAAGTTTTCATCAATTATTACCTTAAATAGGTTTTCTAAACTTTTCCTCTCTTTTCCTCCTTGTGGATACTGGTAATTCATAAGTTCAATCACTTTGTATAGTTCCAGACATCTCAAATACTTTGTTCATTCTTTACTATTATTTTTTCCTTATTTTTGTCTGACTGGTTGATTTCAAAAACAGTGTCTCCAAGGTTTGAGATTCTTCTGCTCAGTCTAGTCTTTTATTGAAGCTTTCGAATGTATTTTGTATTTCCTCCTACAAATTTTTCACTTCCAGAATTTCTGCTCCATTTTTTAAAGATCTCTCTCCTTGGATAATTGTTTATTCATATACTGAGTTGATTTTATTATTTATTTGTATTTGTTTTCATATTTCTGTTGAATCTCATTAAGCTTCTTTAAAATCAATATTTTGAATTCTTTATCTGGCATTTTTAGAAATTCTTTTTGATTGGGACCTGTTGGTGAACAAATTGTTGTGGTCCTTTGGTGGTGTCATATTTCCCCATTTTTTAATATTTTCTGTGCCCTTCCATTGATATCCATTTATCTGGGTAGCAGTCACTTGTTCCAACTTTTTGAAATTGCAAAAGATATAGATATGTGGTTAAGATATTTTAGCTTTTATTTTGGGTGCCCTTGATAGCATGATATTTGTATTACTTCTTCAACATTATACAGGGCAAGTGGTATCTGATTTTCTTGGGGACTTAGGGTCCGATTATAAATTGATGTTGTAATGAAGTTTAGTTGGGGACTTCAATTCCAACCCAGCCAGTCTTTGGGCTCTGGAGGTAGCAGTGGGGAGATGTACCCATTTTTAAGTCCCATAGCAGCTCACTCTGGTTCCAATGTTAATGGGTCCTAAGGGCTGATTCTTGGGCCTCCAAGTGGCTTGCTCAGAAGCTAGTGGTAGAATCCATGGGCCAGGTGTTTTGATAGGTTCTCAAGTTCCTGGGCAACTGTTGTGGTATGAGTGATAGCAGTAGTGATGGAGCAACCCACTAAAACCCAGGTAGCCTGTGCTGGTGTTGTTAGAAGCTGTGACAGGTTGGGCAGGCTAGTGCCCAGTCCCACAGCTACTTGTAGTGGGGTAATGGGTATTGTCCTAAGTGTGCTTTGGAGAACTTGGTTTCCCCTTTTCCTCTTCTGGCTGGGTGACAGCTGCAGCCATGTTGCCTCAAACTCAGCTCAAGTGTGGGGCACAGCCCAGTGTTAATCTCTCAAAATCGCACCAGCTGTGGGCTTGTGACTAGAGAGGGTGGGGCCTTTCTCAGGCAAGCACCATAGGCAAGAGATTGGGGGAGTGTGATCTGCTCGCATCTCAGTCTCACAGCAGCCTGTTGTAAGGCAGTGAGTATTGTCTTAGTTGTACATAGAATAGCCTGCTTTCCCTGTTCCTCTATGGCTGGTGGCTGCAGCCATATCCACTCGAATTCAGCCTGAGGGTGGGGCACAGCTCAACATTAAATTCCCAAAAGGGTGTCTTAGACCTCAGACCCGCAGGGAGTGGCACCACCCATGCAAGCAGCATAGGCAAGAAGCTCTGGAGAGGATAGTGGATAGTCTGCTTGTGTCTCAGTTTCACAGCAGCCTGTTACAGGACAGTGGATATTGTCCAGATGTGCAAAGGATAGCCTTGTTTCCCTGTTCCTCATTGGCTAGGTGGTAGCTGCAGCTGTGTCAGCCCAAACTCAGTGTGACGGTGGGGCACAGCCCAGTGTTAAATTCTCAAAATGGCATAGTGACCCTGGGACCAGAGAGGGTAGGGTCCCTCCCAGGAAAGCAGCATGGGCAAGAAGTTACGGGGAGTGAAGTGTGCTCATGTCTCCATCTCAAAAACATTTGACAACAGGGTGGTAGAGCCCTCCCAGGGGTGCATGAGCTCCTGGTCTCCCTTCTCCCTCCATGGAGCAGCACAATGACAACAGCCATTTTCATGGATACCCTATATCTAGACTTTCAAGGTGGTGCCTAGCTGAGGCTTTTCTACGCCTGGATGCCTGTGGGATTCCATGTGGGCTCCTCCTCTGGAAGCAACGTTTCGTGCAATCTTTCAGCAGCTCTGTATACAAGTCCTGAGGCCCCAGTGGGTCAAGGTTTTCTCCCATATCCAGCTCATGAAAGCCCATTTCAGAGACTTGGGGCTTTCACTCTTACTGTTGTTTTCTATTCCGACTTTCCGTCCGTCCCTGGCTAGTCATGCTGCCTCAATCTCTACTTACTTTTGGTCTTCCTGTCTGTTCTGTGGTGAATCCTAGTGTTCTCTCCTAGACAATCTGTTCAAAATGTATCTACTCCCTATTCTGGTTACACTCCATGGAGAAGGTACATGCCACCTGCATCTAGTCAGCCATCTTGCTCCCTCTCCTTGTAATTTCTTTAAAAAAATACTGTGCTCTTGATAACCTGTATATTCACATGTATATCTCTATACTGTTTATCTGTTTTTCTATCCCTATCTATCTAATCATCCATCTATCTATCCATCCATTATCTAGCTAGCTAGCTTCATATTTTACTGTGTCTGAGAATTTTTTTCCAGGGTTTGAGATTTTTTTAACCAGGGATGCATCTGTTTATTCATTTTGGAAAAGTAATGGCTTACAATTTTGCTGGATTCATGGTCCTCTGACCAACAGAGTTCTACTCATGCCTCTCAGGACTAGAAAACTCTATACTTTCCTCAGTCACTGTGATGCATTCAGCCCACAAGTGTTATGCAGAAAATTTAAATACAAGTCTTTAATTTAGCAGATCCGCCCACAAGGTTCCAGAAGCTTAAGTCAGCATGAGTCTTTGAGAAAATATCACCCTGGAAAAAATAGTACATGTGAGAAAAATACTGTGAATTTAGAAGCATTTGTTTTACAAACTACAGATGCAGAGTGAAAGAAAATGACATCTCACTTTGATATTAAGCATTCCCCCATAACACATCCATCTGCAACATAGTTTTACAGTCACTTACCCGCTAAACCTCACCGCACACAGATTTGCACATGAGGCACAATACAGCTGACCCCGTTTTACAGATGGAAAGAATAAAAACACAGAGACATTAAACGAATTTCTCAAAGTTTCCAATCAGTTTTCAGACATCTGTCATTGGGAAGGAGTGAATTAAGTAAGCCACACAAGTTATTTTATTAAAGTTGAAAAATAAAATTATATTGGCTCCAATTTCTTCTCTTTAGAAGGGTATTTTTGTTTGAGACTTGGTTAAAAGAACAGTCAGGAGATTTGTCTTAAAGCCATTTTTGTGTAGCAAAACTACAGTCTTTAATTAGATTGTGTTTATTTGGGGTGGGTTGGCAGGAAAGGCAGTGTTTGCTCAGTGATCTCATCTTTACACTAAAGGGGATGGACAAGATCAGTAGTTCTCAAAGTATGGTTTTCAGACCAGCAGCATCAGCATCACCTGGAAACTTGTTAGAAATGCAAATTCCCATGCCCCACCATTTACTTACTGAATCAGAAATGCTAGGGAAGGGCCATGAAATCTGCTCTTGACACTCTTCAGGTGATTCTGATACATGCTAAAATTTGAGGACTAAAGTTGGACTAAAAGTTCTCCAAAGGCCTTCCAGCTCTACAATTCTGAATTTGTCCCGTTATTAAGATGATAAACTGCATCTTTTCAGGCTGGGCCAGGTGGCTCACACCTGTAATCCCAGCACTTTGGAAGGCCAAAGTGAACAGATCATTTGAGGTCATGAGTTTGAGACCAGCCTGGCCAACATGGTGAAACCCTGTCTCTACTAAAAATACAAAAATTAGCCAGGTGTGGTGGTGCACGCCTGTAGTCCTAGCTACTCAGGAGTCTGAGGAAGGAGAATCTCTTGAGTCCAGGAGGCAGAGGTTGCAGTGAGCCAAGATCGTGCCATTGTACTCCTGCTTGGGCAACAAAGAAAGACTCCTTCTCAAAAAATTAAAAGATAAATTACATCTTTTCAGAGAATTTTAAAGATATTTTAGGCTCTTCAAAACACATATTAGTTCATCTGCATGCTTTGTGAAGAAAGTCAGCATTAGCATTCTCTATTTTAGTGGCAGAAGAGTTGAGGTACAGGCTACAAAACTATAGGAATCAATATTTGAGACTGTGTAGTGTAATCTCTCTCTTGCCCAAAATAGAAGGCACTTATATTTTCATTTTGCAGCTCACATTTTGAAAACACAGTCAACAAAAGCGAAGAATCAGCAGACATGGAACTCAGGGCTGTTCTTCCATTTACTTAATGATCCTGGAAGTGTACCTATTTGTGCCTTGCAGCCTTCAGGTAAAGTGTAAGCATAATACTAGCTACTGGTTTCCACGTCAGTCGCTGGTACACACCTTTTGAGTGAATTCACTCATTACAGGACATTTGCATTATTGGCTCACAGCTGACTACCATAAAAGATGGTGCACTCCTTGAGGACAGGAATTGAGTTTTACCAATTATAAATTACCAGTGTTTAGCACTTATCACATCTATGTATCATCAGAACATAGATCATGGCTTGGTCCACAATCAGTGGGGGTGGGATGAAAGACTGTTGAATAAATACATGGATGCTTAGTGCAGTTTTGATGTGTGTGCCTGCCCAAATCTCATATTGAAATGTAATCCCCCATGATGGAGGTAGGGCATAGTGGGAAGTGACTGGATCATGGAGGTGGATTTCTCATGAATAGTTTAGCACCATCCCCCTTAGTACTGTCCTTGTGATAGCGATTGAGTTCTCATAAGATCTAGTAATTTAAAAGTGTGTAGTACCTCCCCCCTTGTTCTCTCTTGCTCCTGCTCTGGCCATGTGACATGCCTATTCTACTCTCCCTTCCCCATCCACCATCATGGGAAGCTTCCCAGGTCTTCCCCCAGAAGTAGATGCCGCTATGCTTCCTGTTCAGCCTGCAGAACCTTCAGCCAATTAAACACCCACCCCCACGTTTTTAAAAATAAATGACCCAGTCTCAGGTATTTCTTTACAGCAATGAGAGAATGGCCTAATATAATATTGTTCTTCTTTATCTTTGCTATTGTGTCAACATGAAATAATAATAAACGTTTATTTTGCCCTCAGATGCTGATCTTAAATAAATTTGCCAAAGCAGAGGGACTTTAAATGAGTTGCATGGCCTCATAGTTCTTTCCCATCTCTAAACTTCTTGGTTCAACAAATAATTGAATGGAATCAATCTCCTTTTGACTGACAGTTTTGACAGCTGCTGTTCTCAAAATGTCAATGTATAATCTGTTATTCTACTTACCAAAATTTAAAACTGAACAGAGACATATGTACTGTCAATCTTATTCCTATGATCCCCAGTTCCTCCCTTCTGCCCTGTTTTATCCCTTTCCTCTCTCATGTCAGTGAAGTGCCTTTAAATTTTGAGCAATTCCAAAGCTCCTGTGCCCCAAGCTAGAAGCAGGATTAGAGCTCATCTTCCCTGAGTATTATTACAGCGCTTTCACAGTGAAGTCTCCAGCTTTGCAAACTAATGGGGCATCATAAATGTAAAGCTGTTCAAATAATAAACGAACCTTCTCTTTATGCTTAGCCAAGGGAAGGGAATATTAAAGTGAATAAGAGTAATAATAAAAAGCAAGTTAGCAGCATGGGTATAATTAAACTAAAAAGCTCACACACACAAAATAAAGCTCTGAACATTGATTTCCTCTGGGACACACCCCAGTACACCCAGACCTCGCCTCAGAAAGGTATGCACAGCTTGTCATCCTAATGTAAAACAAACACCTACACTCACCCTGTCATCTACAATAGAAAGACAAATTTAGCTGTTGGATGAAAAATTCTTCCAGCCCTTGGGAGCAAAAAACACCGATTTTTTTTTTATCCTCACTATTCAGGATACCAAAAATGAAATTTCTCAAATTGATAGGACCACTGGCTCTGATGAAAGGGACCTAATGCAAGAGGAGGCTATTTGCATTCAGTGTTACAAGTGCACTTTTTATCTGTATCGGAAAGTATAACCAGCAGCATGGTAGGAATATTTTGACCCTAAAAGCTACTTTGCAGATCACCTGGGGCCTTTTCCTTCCAGAGCATTCATTAGAATGTGTAAGCTCTGAGACAGCTAAGTCACCACAGGTGAGGTTGCTATCGTCTGCACTTTCTCTCCTGAGCCATTTTAAACCCCATGAAGAACGAGTCACTTAGACTAGGTTACACCCACCTTACTTTCTCAAGAGCTCTGGGACTAAATCACCCTGGGTTAAAGATTAGGAAGTATTTCCTCATTGCTCTTGATAAATTGAGCTTGTGAGAGCATGGTCTCCAGATTATTTGTAATTTGGAGACTTTGTGCTTTTATTTACCCCCTTTCCTCTAAAGAGACTATTCACAAAGAGGCCTCTTCTAAGATGCCCTTACTTTTTAGGAAAATAAAATATTCACCAAAAAAGAATTATATGTATGAAGTGTAAGATGCTTTAACCTCAAGAGCTTCTCTTGTTCTTGTTCTTTTTTTCCCCTTCTTGTACTTTTTTTTTTGAGACAGTTTCACTCTTGTCTCCCAGGCTGGAGTGCAGTGGTGTGATCAGGGCTCACTGCAACCTCTGCTTCCTAGGTTCAAGCAACTCTCCTGCCTCAGCCTCCCAAAGTGCTGGGATTACAGGCATAAGCTACTGTGCCCAGCTTCCCCTTTTTGTACTTTTGAGACTCACATATCCTCTCTCTAGAGACTCAAAAGGGAAAGCCTGCACACTTCCATGGGCATTAGTAACTACATCAGTGCTCCAGTTGCATTGCTCCATAGCCCTTCTTAACCTGGAAAAAATACTTCTGCAGTGGAGCATGGCTTAATATAGAGTTTTCTCTCCCATCATTCAGTAATCACAGTCAACTGACTGGTTCTCAAAGCTGCCAGTTTCATTGAAAAGAAAGGTTTTCAGAAAAAAGCAGAACTGTAAAGGTCTTCTACTCTATTGCCCCATTTGACAGTTGGTGGAGTTGACAAGCCAAGAGATGTTTGTCTGAGATCACTGAGAGAACTCAAGTCACACTTCTGGACTTTTGTTAGAAGCTTTCTCTTTTTCTCTTGTGACATACTTGGTAGTCACAATTTTCACACTATTTATCATGGAATTCTGAAAATATTAAGCCTAAGATAAAACAAGATTAATTGCTTATATTCTAGAAGCTTCCTTAACATCTGAGTGATTTTGAGAATTTGCATGCCTTCTTTAGGTCTATGTTTCCCGGCTAATAGGTGTGTTGGAGTAGTGATACCAAGTGTGCCTTCAAGCTCCAAAGATCTTTGGTGTTCTACTCAACAACTGATGCCTATCAAAAGGAGTGTTGCTTCTGTGAGTATGGATAACCAAGAGTTAAACAAGTGAATTATGTACACAGGATTAATGTACATGTATTATACACATAAAACAATCCTGAAGAGCACATTGGAGCTATTACATTAACATTTAGCTAACTGTTTATTATAATAATTTCATTTTATAAAGCAGAGAAATAGAACTCCTGAGAATATTTGAGCCCTAGGTTTTCACCCAGCTTGAGTATGGGCAAGTCACTTAACTTCCCTGAGCCTCAGACATTTCATCTGTGAAATGAGAACAGATGGTAGGGTAGGGAAGGGTAGGCAAAGTACATAGTTTTTTTTTTTTTTTTTTTTTTTTTTTTTTTGAGACAGAGTTTCACTCTTATTGCCCAGGCTGGAATGCAATGGTATGGTTTCAGCTAACTGCAACCTCTGCCTCCTGGGTTCAGGTGAGTCTTCTGCCTCAGCCTCAGGCATCCGCCACCATGCCCAGCTAATTTTTATATTTTTAGTAGAGACAGGGTTTCACTGTGTTGGTCAGGCTGGTCTTGAACTCCTGACCTCAGGTGATCTGCCCTCCTCAGCCTCCCCAAATGCTGGGATTACAGGCGTGAGTCACTGCACCCGGCCCAGAGATCTTACATTATACTTTCTCTAAGAGACCTTTTAGCTTTTCCATTCAGTGAGAGAAATCCAGTATAACTCTCTAAATGTTTATATCTTTGTATGTGGAAATATGCGGGTCATTTGGACATAGAAGGCAAAAGATTGGGGCAAAGAGACTTGGGGGCACTGGCTGGAAGAGTAGAAGTTCTAGGGAGTTCCCTCCTTTTTCGGTGAAGTTGTCTGTTTGTTGAGGGGAGGGAAACAGTATTGATGGAGGCAATAAGAAGCCAAGTTGTTAATGTAAATTCTCTCTTTTTGAAACTTCTGCTTCTGAATCTGTTTCCCTTTAGAAGCAAAGTCGCTGGGCAGCTATAAGTAGCATTCTTCATATGAACACAATTATAGTTCCAGAAAGCTACATTCTTATTCACGTGTGTGAGTGTGTGTGTGTAGCTTTATAAAATCAATCTTATACATTCTTAATTTTAACCAAATTTATCTAAATTAAATTTATTCATATTACATTAACAGTAATTTTAGCTAAATGATTAATTTTTGTAGTAAAAGAAAAAATCAAAGGTAAACAAATAAGAACATACATTTAGACATTGTGTTATGGTGTTGAAATAAACCTTTTAATAGAAAATTACATTTATGTAATATACATAATATGTAAAAATACGTTAAAAAGTTACGAAAAAATCATTACTGAAAATGATTTTATTTCTTAGCAAATATCACACAGAAGCAACAACAGAAAATAAATGTGTACTTATTTTTGGACTTCGACCACAAACACACTGATAAGCTGAGAGCTCTTGGCACAAGACTGGCGTAATCATGAACTAGTTGGCTTACAATGCTGCCAAAGTCTCACACTCTGTGACACACTTAGACCTACCTGAACAATACAGAAGTGAGGTCAGAAGTATACAGAGCCCACTAGAGCATCTTCATCACCAGGCCATACTGAGAATAATTTCATTAAATACCCAGGAGCTCTGTTTACCACTGAAATAAGTCAGCTTTCCAATACAGAAGACATGTTGTCAGGAAATGCAGTGTGGTCTGCTACCTTGGCACCGTTTTTTCTCCTCTCCTAGCCATAGTCATACTCCTAACAGCAACTGGCAGATTCTGGTGGGTATAACATGCAATGGAAGTCAACACTTTGTATTTTGGGACTCAACTACCACGGACTACCTGATTTACAATGTAAATAGCATGAACGTTATGTAGATAATAACAGAGAACAATTAACTACACATAGGCATTTTAATCAACCACAAGTCAACATGTGTGGTCCAAAATAAACCTATTTGCTTAATGACCTTAACTAAGTTACTTCCCTTCTCAGGACCTCAAAGGAAATGAACCAGATCAATGGTGCTTAACACCGGCTGCACATTAAAATATCCTGGGGACCTTTGAAAAATATTGATATCCCAATATTTTGTAGTGGCCACCACTAAATTAGAATCTCTAATGGTAGGGTCTGGGCATTGGTATTTACTGGAAGCTCCCTGGGTAATTCTGACGTACATCCAAGGCTGAGAAACACAGGTTCGTTTTGAAAACAAGCAGGGAAGAGCATCAGTGAGAGTCAAAAATTGACCTTAAGGTTAAACTTTGAAGTTGAGACTATAAAGGGGAAGGCTGTTTAGAAGGGAACATGCATATGTTGGAACCACTCATTAAGGTCATGTCCCACAATCTCGCTACTGTGCAGACAGTGCCTGAAAAACCCCAAATTAAATAAAGTCTCATGGAATCAATTAACTTGTTTGAGAGAAACTGAGATTGCTGCTTTCTGTGGCAATATTCAGACTGTCAAGTTTTTTCAGTCTTCCATGAGCGGAGCTGCTTAAGAATTAATACACCACCCAACAAAATAGCACCCCAAAAGTGCTATTGCCTCATTCTGGCAATGAAAGCTGTATTTTCCCTGAGGCCTTGCTTCGTAGGCTGGAGTTGCCATGGGAAGCAAAGCTTTATTGGGATGCCAGAACAAACAGACTCTGAAACCATCCCAGCATAACTTACAGAGCTGAGCTGCCTATAAATCAAAGAGAATCCTAAGGTCAAAACCACTTAGACACACACAGACACACACACACGTATAGACACACACACACACACACACTCTCTCACACATATGCATACTCCCTGAGAAATACTACAAAAAGGGAGATGCAGCAAGGAAATCCAACTAAAATTACTGCATGTAACTAGTAACAGAAATTTATGTGCCCCTTTCATCTACGGTTCTCAAAGGACAGAATGTGCTAAGATTACTTGTCTTTTGAAACCTTTCCAGTGTTCTGAGGGATTAAAAAGGAGTAATTTTGCATATGAAATCTGGCAAGTGGAAGTGCCTGTAAGGGGTCATCTACTCCATTCTTTCAAGCATAGTTATGATGAAATGAAGTCATTTCTCTCCTTCTCCTTGGCAAAGTCAATTCTGCACCATTCCATTCCAAGGTGTCATCTTCCAACCAGCCCACTCTGTTTTCCTCTAGAAGACTGCTCTTTCTTTCTTTTTCTTCCTTTCTTTTTTTTTTTTTTTTTTTTTTGCTATCTCCCAAATTCACAACTTCTAAATAACATAAAGACCACGGACAGCCAGTCAAGAAAGAAGGTGGAAGCAAATGGGTGGGAAACAAGTTTGGAATAATTCCTGGGTCAAAATAAAGATTCTTGCCTATGATTTTATTTTGTTCTCATTAGGCCTGGCTTTTTCTTGGATATTAGTCAACCTGGAGTTTAACTAGAATGTAAATGCTTAGGACTAGTGTACTTTTAAAACATCTCCTCACTTTCATGTTAGGTCTTCCACGTCTAGACTTGTACCTCATTTCCTTACTTGTCCTAATTCAACTTCTCTAACTCAACAATACAGTGAATATGCAAGGCAGCTACGGTGTAGTGAAAGGAACCTTGCTCTAGTTCTCTTAATTGAATTCCAATTTTTCTATTCATTGGCAGGGTGACCTTGGGTGAGTTATTTTACCTATTTGATCTTCAGGTCATATAAGGTTTTTATGTGGATCAAATGAGTTACGAAAACTGTATCGTGCTGTAAATATGTAGGCTGTTTTCTCCTCTCTTCCTAATGCTAAGAGAATAGACTGATAACGAATTCAAAATCTTCTTAAGTACTTCCTCAAAAAACTTTTAGAGTAACTCGGGGAGTCCTTTGTGGTCAAGTACTGGTCAGGTTTGTTTTGCTCACAGTCACTAAACCATAGTTTTACAATTATTCATACAGTGCAAAGGTTTTGTAGCTGCATCTTTTTCTCTAAAGTATATTTTTCCCAGGTTTTTACTGGGGCACTTTAGTTAAAACAAGGCTTCAAAGAAAAAGTCCTAAGCTAGTGGGAGAGCTTCAAAGGTTTCTTGCAGGGTCAATTAGCACCTATAAAATTTATCTCTGTTGTTACTAAATGGCTATTAAACTAAAGTGAAGGCTAATGATGACTGATAACCACCACTTCCTCGAATTGTTGTTATTTAAGTGGAAAATAGCTCTTAACTCTCTGCACTTAATATTCAATGTGTGACAAGTTTAAGATTCAGCAACTATTGTAGATTCGAAGTTATTTTTAAAACTTTTTACTGAGTTTATGAAAGTAACTCATGTCACTGTGATAAGAAACCTGCCATTGATTTTTTAAAAATTTTATGGGTACATATTACATGCATGTATTTATTGGGTATATGTGATATTTTGATACACACATGCAATGTATAATTATTACATCAGGGTAATTGAGGTATCCATTACCTCAAGCATTTATAATTTCTATGTGTTGAGAACATTTCAATTCTACTCTTTTAGTTATTTTAAAATACACAATAAATTATTGTTGACCATAGTCACCCCATTGTGCTATCAAACACTAAATCTTAGTCATTCTATCTAGCCATATTTTTGCACCCATTCACAATCCCCACTTTCCCCTCCCTGCCCACTAACCTTCCCAGTCTCTGGTGACCATCATTCTGCCCTTTATCTTTATGAGTTCAATTGTTTTAAATTTAGCTCCCACATGAGTGGGGACATGTAACATTTGTCTTTCTGTGCCTGGCTTATTCCACTTAACATAATGCCCTCCATTTCCATCTGTGTTGTTGCGAATGTCTGGATTTTATATTTTATGGTTGGATACTATCCCATTGTCTGTATGTACTACATTTTCTTTATTCATTCATCTGTTGATGGACACTTGATTCCAAATCTTGGCTATTGTGAATAGTGCTGCAATAAACATGGGAGTATATCTCTTCATTGTACTGATTTTCTTTCTTTGGGGTAAATACGTAGCAGTGGAATTACTGGATTGTACAGGAGTTTAATTTTCAGTTTTTTGAGGAGCCTCCATACTGTTCTCCACCGTGGCTGTTGAATTTCTTTTATTATTCATTCTTTCAGGTAGAAGTTTTGCTGTGTAGCTGGCATCAACTACAGCTTAGGTGTCTGCCTTAACATTAAGTAGGCAAGATTTCCAGATGAAATGAGTACTGACCTCCATGTGTTTTCTGAAGGGTTCCTAAATCAAGTAGGCACATTAATATCAGAGAGTACAGAATATTGCCTATGCCAAAGTACAAGACTGAATAAAATCTCACCTCTGCCATTTCACAGCCTCTTGATCCTGGGCATTTAAGTCCCCTATCCTTTTATTTCCTCACTTATAAGAGGGAGTTGATGAAAGCACCTGCCTACAGGCATTGTAGTGAGTGAAAAAATAAATAAAAATTGTGCAGTGGTCACTAGCATTTGGTGACCATGTGAATGCATTTTTTATTTGATAAGGTGAGTGATATTTAAAGTCAATAATTAATTTTAAAAGTCTGAACAGTTACTATGTTTAAATGATCTTTTCTTATATGAACAACTCTCAAATTATGTAATTATAGGTATATATTTCTATATTATATATATAATGGTTCAATATGCGGATTTTGCTTTGTGTCTTATTTGTATAGTCTGATTATAGAATTAGCACAAAGTGTGTTTTTGAAAGAAACAAAACATATGAAGAAATAGAAAAAAACACTTCACCTGTATACAGTTACCCAAAAGCATCTGCTGTTTTTTTACATTCTCTTTTAAGCAAATTTTAACATCAGGAATACTACTAAAATAGAAATTAAAAAATAAGTATTTCTGGTTTACATAGATATATTTGCTATATATAAAATTTCCTACAAAGATAAGAAAATTACTGGTTATTTTGCTAATTAATATTTGACTCTTTCATGATCATTTCCACTTTCCTTTGATTCTTAATCCCTTTAGAGCAGGATTCTTGATTCTGACTGCACATTAGAATCACCTGGGACCTTTAGCAAACCACTGAAGCTACCACTAGTGAAGTTTCACCTCAAGTCTATCACAAGAAAATTTGAGGTAGGGCTGGGCATTTGTGTTTTTAAATTTCCCCAAGTGATTCTAATTTACAGACAAAGCTGGGACCACTGCCTCAGAGGGGCTTAATTCTTCCCGTGGCTCACAAAAAAAGACCCCACCTTTCCTATCTTAAAGCAGTAGTGATAAATCATTCCTCGCAGCCACTGTCCTGCCAAACCAAAAATCTCTTTGGCATCAAATCTCCTGGAAAAGCCATCAGAACTTTGTGTCTCAGGTCTTTTGCTAGACTCCTGTATTACCTTTCCTTCTTTATTACTGTTTTTTGGAACGTCACATATTATCACCTATCCGTATTCAATAACTTAAACAAAACCAAATCTTTAGATTCCTTTCTTCATCACAGCATTTTTCTGTTAAATTCTCCATCCCCAAACTCTTAGTCCTCATTTAGCTCCTTCAACACTAACCTCTTTTGATTCACTAGGCAGACTGCTGTTATGCCAAAAAGAAAAAAAAAAAAAAAAGCTTCTGGAATAAGATAGTGGTGGGCTAGGGTCTCAGTCCTACCACTTTCCAGATGGGAGGATTCAATGAGAGTAACAAAATGTAAGTCCTTGAGTCCCTGCCTAACACATCTTACGAGAAACTTTTGTTGTGTACTTCACAACAACCATAGCTAAGGTGCCTGCTTTGCCATTAAAATAAGTTGGTAAGATTTCCTAATGAAATAAATACTGACCTCCAGGTATGCCCTGAAGGGTTCCCAAAATCAGGTAGGCACATTAGTATCAGGTAGTACAGAATATTGCCTATGCCATAGAGCATGGCTGAATAAAATCTTACCTCTGTCATTTCACAGCTTCTTGATCTTGGGTAAGGTCTCCATTTCCCTTTTCTACCTCTCCGTCTGCTTCTTTCCTACAGAAGACAAATAATTTTATGTACCAAAGTGTCCTGGAGGGGAAAGTCAACTGCATTCCATACTCACTCTTATGGAAAGGATGAGCCACATCACAAGAAGAAGGGGAAGGTGAAGGAAAAAAAGATGAAGAGTAAGAAAGTTTCTGAGAAGTTTAGTGTAGGGTGGACATATTTAGTGTATGATAGACAACCATCTATGACCCCTTCAACATAACTTACTCTAAAAACACATTATGTTCAAGATTTCTTGAGCTGGAATTTTTGTTTGGTTAGTCAGTTTGGAGTTTTGGGAAATGTGTATTTGGGCAGAAGCAGTCCTCAGGGCAGCCAGGCTATATTCATTCCTCTTCTTCCCCAAATTGATTTACTCCAAGTGTGATATCATGAGTTACCTTTAACTGAGGGCTTCCTATTTGCTGTTCTAAGCGAACAAACTTCAAAATAGCATGTCAGTGAGGATATATGCTCTAGGGAAAGAATACTACTTGTGTTTTCATGTCTATGCCATCATTTGCCACCCTGAAGTTCCTGCTTATGCTCCCTTGGGAAGGATCTCCTATTCATCATCTCCTCAACACTTCCAAACTTCTAGTTTCATTGGAAATACACATTCCTCTTCTGAATGCTCATCATTATTGACCTTTTACGTCTCTTCTGGTCTACTCTCTTTTTTAACTTTGAGTTCTGATGTCTATGTCTAATAATGTTTCATGAGCTCCATTAAACTATGAACTTCATGATGTGCTTACACAGTGATGCTCAGCACAGTGCCTCACACAGAATATGCACTCAGTAAATATTTTTGGAATTAATTAATGCACTTATTCACAATAAACTACAGTTATTTTTCTCTTGTTCCCCTTTTCTCTCTCCCTTTAGTGAGGAATATAAGTGCATAGATGAGGTGTACCTAGAGGCATTAGCATTTATCCTGATGAAAACATTTATTGTCATTCTAATTCTTATCATTTAATGTTTAACAAGTTTTTGCATAGTATTTCTTGCAAGTCATAAAAGCAAAACATTTCTCTTAACTTTGACTAAGCCATGTTGAAAGAAAAGAGGATAGATTAGGGAATAATAAGAGGAAAGTTATTGATAATTCCTAAAATAGTTGCCTGTCACTGTTGCATAAATGAAGAATAAATATGCAAAAACACAGCAACTTGGGATTTCTTCTGTGAAAAATAAAGTTCCAACTTCCTCTCTTGTGGTATTTAATATTGCTGATACATATGACACAAAATAAGAAACTTCATAGCTGGTAATCATATTTAATAATGGTTCATAATATTATCAGAGTTCTTTACACTTATAGTTCACTTCACACTCATGGATTGATAGCCCAGATGAGAATAAAGGACACGAGAAAATCGAGAAGTTGGTTTATCCAGAAGTTGAACGCTAATATTGAAATAAGAAAGTAGCATTGGTATGCTTGATGGAACACTCATGGATAATGAAGTTCAAAAAATTAAGTAGTTAAAGAAATGTTGAATAAGAAAGACAAGCAAGAAAAAAAGTCACCATTAAACTATTACTCAGTGATAATTATCTTTACAATGTTGGTATATTCTTTTCCATTTTTGATATTTGTATTTTCTACAAATATAATCTCTAGCCACATTTGTTTAAAACATAAGGATTTTTATACATATACAGTTTTATATTATGCTCTTGTACTTTCATATCAAGTATATTTTTTTCTGTATAACCACATATCATTTGAAAACACGACTTTTAATGCCTCCACAGTATCAGATATTTGGATATATTATAAAATTATTTATTCTTTTTTTAGCTGTTGATCATTTAAGTTCTCAGTTTTTTATTTTCAAAAATTCTGTCATAAATGATATTTCAATAAATATCTACATATCCACATGGCTGTGCACATCTCTGCTTACCCTCTTAATTTATAATTCTAAATATAAAATTACTCTTTTTTTTTTGCAGCTTGGTAAACCTACAAAACTAAAAGAATGATAATGTTCCAAGTAACCTTTAGACTGTAGTTCTTTATAAGCTCTGAGGTTGAGAGCATCTGCATTGGAAAGAGCCATGGCCTGGAATTCAAGAGAACTGATTCTAATCCTAGGTCCACCTCCAGCTCACTGCAGGCAGCAGGAATTACTGCTCTACCTCACAGGTAAATTGTGGGGATTCTCTCAGTTATTCATTTTAAGACCAATTTGATCAGAGATTTTTAAACTTTAGCATGCAACTGAATCATCTGGAGGGACCTGTTAAACGGAAGTTGCTCAGACCTATCCCAAGTATGCCACATTTAAGTCTGTCTGGGGGCTAAGAATTTGCCTTTCTAGCAATTTCAAGATGTTGCTGATGCCTCTGGCCTGATGACCACATTTTGAAAACAACTCAACCCGCGCATCTGTTTAGAGGAGGGATCAAGGTGGTGATGATGCAAGGAAAATGTCTTCTTTTATTTAAAACAAAACGCAAGGGGTGTAAGAATCAAAGCAGAACGTTTAACTGGAAAAAAAAAAAAAAGAGGAAAGGATCACTAAATTCTCTCTGCTTGAGTCCAACCATGCCCTTTAAGAATTTGGCTGATTCTTCCCCCATAATGCCACAACACAGAGATGAGGTGCTTTCCCTTTGATGTTCTAGGTCAAATGTGGTTCCGTACACCGTATCTTGGTTTCCTTGAAAGCAACTGATATAAGATAGAATCGCTCAAAATTGCTTTACGAACATAAATGTGAACTGAAGAGAACAAACGATAATAAGCAGAAAAGTACCTAGCTTACATAGTATGAATATGGGAATAATTTGATTCTAATATTCTATAATAATTATTATTCTATAATAATTCTAACACTCTATTAGTTAATTATCTCCAAAATTGTAGGTCTGAGCCATCGTACACCTGGTCTCCCAAGCTGTCTTAATTTCAGCTGTATGGCCCCAGGACAACTTTATATACCTCTTGCCTGGCTCCCTTGCTTTCCAGAGCTCAGTCAGACCCTTAAGGTCAGAACTATGCCTTCTTTCACCTTGCACAAACTGTCTTCTGGTCACTGTGACTAAAGTTGTTTAAGGCCAACCCACTTGGTTTCACTTAAGGAACGTACTTCTTCCTCAAGAGACCAGAAGGACTTGAAAATTGATAAAAAGTTGAACCTCCCTAAGTCCCCCAACACCTGACCTCTTTTCACTATGTATATATAGTCAAAGAAGAATAATGTTTTCATCATAACACAATTCTAGCATGTGTCTAATAAGAATTGTAGGCGTATGGGAAAGAAAGAAATAATGGTGTTGATCTGTCACTGAATATAAAGCTGTCCACAATTAGACAAATAAATGGAAATCAGAATGTTTAGCCTCTGCTTACTGAGTGGATTTTAATTAAATGGTTAAAATCATTTTGTGTGATCCCAAGGGATGAATCTAGGACTGATGTGTGAACACTACAGGGCAAGAATGGGAGAAATAACACTTATTGAGCACGTGTTGTATACTGTGATAAATTGTGGCATGTACTTTCTGAGAGATGACCGAGAGATGAAGTTGTTTAAAAATAGATTCATCTGCCTTAAAAGATAGTGGGTTGCCTGGTACTGGAGGCATTCAAATTCAATTTTAGTTCAATATCTACTTTTTCCAATAATCCTTCTGGTTACTCCAGTTTTCTGGATCCTGGTACACTTTTTATTTTGCTAATGTGTTTTTCTGCTTCTATTCTTACCTCCTAAAATCATTGCAGCTAGAGTAATAATTTAAAAATGTGAAATGCATCATAACTATACTGAAAACACTTCAGTGACTTTTAAATACAAATCAGAGCTCTTAACATGCAGTGCATGGCCTGGCTGGTGCTACCTTTCTAATACCATTTCTTCCACTCTCCTCCATGTACCCCAGGCTCCAGACATGGAGCCTTCTTTCTGTTGTGTGGACAGGCCATGCGCAAGCCTTCCTCAGCCCATTTGCACTTCCTGGATCTTCCGTCTGTGATAGTCTCCCCTAAGAACAACACTGGCCCCAGTTCAGCATTGGGATCTCAGCAAAATGTTTCCCCTTCAGAGAAACCTATCTTAACGGCCTTTTATGAAATATAAAACCCCTACTTGCATTCAATCGCTTTAAAACCTATTTTTTCATTGTATTCTTTTCATGTCCTCTACTTATACCACCAGAATATGTGTTCCAAGAAAAGAGAGACCTTGTCTATTTTATTCAGAACTGCATTTCTAGCACTTAAAGTAGTGTCTGGATGGGAAAAGAAGGAAGGAAAGAAGGAAGGAAGGAAGGAAGGAAGGAAGGAAGGAAGGAAGGAAGGAAGGAAGGAAGGAAGGAAGGAAGGAAGGAAGGAAGGAAGGAAGGAAGGAAGGGTGGGTTAAAAGGTTCTAAACTACCTATTTTAAGCAGTGTGTTAGCCAATACATGTTTACCAAGTATTGCACAATTTCATTTTCAAGTTTTGAATGAATTTTAAATAAACTAACACATAACCCAGTCCATATCCTTTTTCCTACAAACAAATTGTCTTATTTAATCACTCTGTTTTAGAGATGGAGAAATTGAAGGCCTAGGCAGTTGACTTGCGCAAGGTCATGTGGCAAAGCTGAGACTTGTTTTTTCCACTGCATCACCCTGGAATTTCTTAAACACTCCAACCAGACTTACACCTTTCCTCTAAAGAAAGCAAGAGAGAGTTCAGAGTCCTTATTTTTAAACCTGCATTAAATGGAAACCTTTGGAAGAGCAGGTGGTGGTAATGCTATGAATCTGGCTCACCAAGGGAACACTGAGGTCATGATATTTTTCACATTTAGTAACTTCAAAAATATAGAGATGATGTAAACTTCCTAAGACTCGTTGCCAGCCTAGCGATACTGGTAACTCAGGGCAGGAGGGCACGTCATTGGTCATGACAGGCACATGCAAGGCCAATGAGCTCTCTCTAGTCAAAAGAGATGCTCTGGTAATGTTTTCAGATAGCTGTCTTGGATTCACATCCTGCTTACAGTAACACTAGCAAGGCTGCTTAAATTTCCTATTAGATACATGACAAAAATATCCTATGATGTGAAGAAGTTGCTAAGACCAAATAGTACCTACTTCATAGAGTTGAAAGATTTAATGAGCGAAAACATTTAATCTGCTTTGCACAATCTCTGGTACTCAGTAGTGCTCATTAAATGTCACTTTTTAAAATAAAATACTAGTTTAGATGAAAGTGCATTTTAATGTTTGATATTTCTGAGTGAAATTGGGCTCCTCATCTCTCAGCCTGCTCCGATCTCTGCTTACAGTAACACCCTGACAACGAAGAATCATGCAATCATAGGTCAGACTCTAAAGGAACATTCAGAGTGGTCACCTGCTTACACGTTAGGTGACGGAAGCAAACGGAGAAAAATGACAACAGACTGAGAGCCAGAACACAGGGCAGTGATAGAACTGGAATTTGAACTCACATCTCTTTTATGCCAGTTCATCACTTTCTTCCTTTACCCAGACAGCAATGTTACTGTACTTTGCATTTGGCCTATTTGAAAATTTAAAAATGCATTTTTTAACATTATAAAATATTTAATTGGAATATAAAGGTTAAATATATTCAAGGTATACAACATAATTTCCTATATCTATATATTATGCAATAATTACTATAATCAACTTAACATATTCATTACCTGTACATGAGATCCCCAGAAGTCGTTCATTTGATAACTGAAAGTTTATACCATCTGACCAAAATCCCCCCTCCATTTTCTCCATCCCCCACCCCCTGGCAACCACAGTTCTACTCTCTGCTTCTACAAGCTGGCCCATTTGTAAAACTTCCTTCTACTTTAAATATTCTTTGCCTCAAGGATAAGATAAATAACTCCACCTTCAGACTCAAGCCCCCAGTAGGTTTGCATTCATTCTTCCCATCCTACTGGAAGTTCTCATGACCTCGCTATATGTATTTCATCACATTGGGAACCACAAATAGTACATCATATTTAGGAACATGTCCAGGTCTAATATCTGTGATTTTATATTCATAATCATGATTTCAATCAAGATATTCTAAAATAGTTTCTAAATATGCTTTAAAGATTTTAGTAAAATGTGAACAATAACATCCAGACAATTTTTAAGTGGCCTTTAGAAAGATAGGTATCAATAATTTAGAATTATATTCTGTATAATATTTGATTCCCAAGCAAAAAGAGTAAGTGCTGAGTCATTGTAAAGGGTAGAGGATTTTAATCTTGAAGTGTTTTAGTAATATTTGTGTTGCTACTTATACCTTAAATTTGGGGGAATTAACATTTTCTATTCATGTGGAATCATCCCTGGGCTAATTCTAATTCATACTCTGTAGCTCATCATTTTTTGAACAAGTCCCCAGGAATTTATAATAAAAATTAAGAAAAAATCATTTTGCCTGACTTTACTCCAGCAATGTGCTTCTGTAGGTCTGTGTATGTAGACTTTCATAAATCAACTAATATTTTTACTATTGATTTGCATATGTATTTTAGGATATTTTAGCTCTATTTGATTGACCTTCAACTGACATTTAATCATTAAATGGGAAATTAAATAGTGTATTTATCTCTGTGTTGATGAAGATAGACAAAATTAATACTCATTCCTTAACTGTTGGTGATGTCTGCTTACATTCCACAGGAAGGCATTATATCAAGGAGAGTAACACTAGAGTGAAATGGGCTGAGAGTGTAAAAACCTGAGTTTGAGTCCTGGATCTAGTGCGTTGCACACTCTGATTGTTAGATAGATCACTTGCCTATTTCTGGATTCAGTTTCTTGATCTGTAAAATAAGTAAAGAATCTACTAGATGATTCCAACTTCTCCCCAAGAAGTTAAAGATCTCTCAATAAACACCGAAAGATTTAGAAAATAGCACAATTAAATTCCCTCTCCACTGCCATGTACCTATAAATGACTTAGCAGCAGAAAAATAGTCATGTTTCTCTCAATGTGGACTTAGCTTCTTCCAACGGCAAGCAGCTGGACAAATAGGCAGATGCATCTGTGCTACTGTAGAAGAAAATGTGTGTACTTCAGGCAGCAGTGTTCCATGGGGAGATAATTTAGGATTTTCCAGTGGCACATTCTAGTAGTCCCTAAACCCTGCCAACTTGCTCAATGCATGTGCACTATATTTCTTGTGGATCCATTCCCTCCTTCTAGCTCAAAACCAATGCAGAGTTCAAATCTTCAAACTATTTAAACTGGATCACTATAATAGCCTTCCCATCCATGCTTAGTTTCACTCTTCTGCAATCTACTCTCCTCTTAGTTCCAGGTTGATCTCTCTAGAACCTAAATCTAATCATGTCCCAGACCTGCTTAAAGAGTCAAGAGCTCCTGATTACTTTCAGAATATATTCTTAATAACTTTGCTTTCACATGATTTGGTACCATCCTGTCTGACCTCAGCTCCCTCCACACTCCCATTCACACACCCCATACTCTACCTCAAGGAAACAGGTTTCTGTAGAATAATGTGAGACTGTATTGATTGAGCCTTCTCAAGGTGCCAGATGCTTTTACATTCATTATCTTATTTAGTCAAAAAAAATAGCATATCAAGATAGACATGATCTCAGCTTTCAAGAGAAGTTGAGTAACTTGCCTACAAGAGAGTCACCTGTGCTGAGCAGGGCACAGATATGTGTGTATGTCCCCAAGCTCTTTCTACTTGACTATGCTGCCTTTCCAGAGACACTTCACACTTTCACTTCTTTACACATGTTGTTTCTTCATTCTGGAATGTTCTTTCATTTCTACTTGTTTGAATCCCAGCAGTCATTCTTTAAGTCTGTCTAAAATGTCATATCATTTATTTTTTGTATTCTTCCAATGAAATTAATATTTTCTCTTTTGTGCTCCAGTATTTTGCTTATAGACATCCATAACATTATGCATTGTAGTAGAGATGTTTGTGTATGTGTCTTAGACTCCTGTAAGAATGTAAGTTACAGAAGGGCGAAGACCATGCCAACCCTAAATCTGTTATTTACTATAGTGTCTGGAATAGAGTAGATAATCATTGATTGTTGGAATAAACAAATACATAAATAAAACATTTCTAGTTTATCTTTATTAACCTCCTTTTAAAATGTGGTGATCACAGATATATAGACAATTCAATCACAAACTACTATACAGTACTAGGGTTGGCACAAAAAGAAAACTCACAAAAGAGCATTGCTCAAATGTCAAAAATAACTGATTTGTACTCAGAAATGTTATCCTAGTCGTGATAAAGCTGATTACTCCTAAAATAAACTGCAACAATTTTCCTGTAAATGACTCAAAAAATTTCAAATGATACCAAAGTTAAAAATAACCATTTTGTCTAAATTGCTCAAATATTCGTTTGCTTCCAATTTTGGAGCAACATAAACTTCCAATCTTTCTGTGCGGATAGGTGGTGATGTTTTCCTGCGTGAGTTCACAGCTAAGCAGAGGGTTGGGCATGTTCCAGAATGAACGCCACATTTTTAGTTTAGAACAACAAGGATGGCTATTACAGAGATACAAGTGCATGGCCCAATTTAAGGCTTTTGTGGAAAGCATCACTGCAGTCATGCTACAAAACTTTCCAGATTTACTCGGACATGACTATGTACCCATTGAAGGAAGAAAGTGTCTCTGCTATCTAACATACCAAGAAGATACCATTTGTACAGAACCTGCTAGCTATTTTAGAGAAGATAAATAAAGACAAATTAATGCCAGTAAACTGTGCTTCGCATCTCTAAAATGACATGAATGAAAGGAAAGCTTCCTTTTGGTAGTGATTGTTAAACACACAGAGACTCTCACTTCCCCTCCACAACATCACTCCTCTCTCAGCCCTTTCTACTTCTGCTTCATGGAGACAGAAGTGCTTCCATAATGTCTCTGCCTCTTATCTATCACTTGGGAGAGCCAAAATAATATTCCTGTAACAGAGGCTGTATGGTGTTGTAAGTTTTGACATGAATGTAAAACACTCCATCCCCTAGGATAGTAGAACAAGGCTGACAAGGTCTGCTTCACCACAAACTGGAGTGTCCTTCCCCATCCCATAAAACTCCCACAATCCCACATTCTTCAGGGTACAGTTGAGTTGTCACTTTTCTAAAGAAGCATCCCAGGCCCAATTCAGATACATCCTATCTCTGAATAGCTCTATCTCTTTTTGTTGTTGTTGTTTTATATTAAGTTCCTTGCTTATAAAATTGTTAAAGCCCGAAGGGCAGAAACTATTGTCTTTTTCGTTTTTGTATCCTGCAAAGCATCTAATGGAGTGCCTGATCAAGAAAGTGGTTACATTTATTGAATAAATAAATGAATGAGTGAATGAATAACAAATGACCTTTTCTTTGCAACTAAATATAAGAAAGACTTGGACATAAATGCTTTTCCTCAGAGAAAAGTTTCTGATCTTAAATAATAATCTCAGTAAGGAAGACTGAAGTTAGGTTATGGAGAAATATAATGAAGCTTCAATCATTAAGGGGTAAGAAACGATATCACACCTATGGGCGACCTTCATGTCTTCAAATGTGCGCTATACTCTGCCGGATTTGGTGTCCTATCCAGAGCTAGTCTTATAAATTCAGCTGCCTAGGCTTTCAAGGAACTGAAAAACAGAATTTGAAGTCAGATAAACTTTTTGATAGTGAAATCATAAAAACATGATTGTTGTTCCTCAAAACGGTAATTTCTTTTCTCATCTCTCAGAGTGTTCTGGAAGCACAGCATCCTCAGGGTTACAGCAGAAAATCCAAGGTACAGAGATGAACACACTTAAGTCTATGGATTGAGTGAGTGACTCGTGGAGAACCAATATGAGAGCAGGGATTTGGCATTAAACTTGCATTATGATGTCTCAACTAAGCCAGTCTTTCAGCTGCCTCCTCTGTAGAGCAAGAATATTCACCTGTTTTCTTTAAGCTTTGTAAGAACAATCTAAGAAGGAGGTTTTAGACCTCTCCCCAAATTCAAAATCTATACAAGAGCTTATGACTTTGAAACCTGTCCTTGGGATTTTGAGATATATCTCTCATATATGTGAGATCTGACTTATCCAATAAGTATTTTAATCTAGGCTAAAATATTTTGAGTCAAAATAATAACCTCCCAATTTTGCCAAAGCTCCTTATACTTATTTAAACTCCATTAAGTGAATGACATATTTATGGATTCTTTTTTAAAAAAAGTCACTGAGTTGGAGCGAAAAAAGTGAGGCCAAGAATTAGGCCCCACTGGTATGTTCCCTCAGGACAGTTGTTAGTGGAGCTGGAAGAAGAATCCACATAGTCCAAGGCTGAAGATCAAAATGTACTGCAGTTTCAAATAACAGTGTTATCAACTCTATTTATTCATCAAATACATTTATTTATCATTTTTCCATTTCTCAGTTCATTGTTATTTGGTTTTATCTTTATCGAACCCTTCTTACTACTCTTCTCAAGTTCATTTTATTGGTGTCTTTCTAACTCATTTCCAGACTTGGTTACTTTCTTTCTTCATTTGTAATGAAAGCATTAAGAAATAAGCTGTCTTTGAGTATAGTCTTGGCTTTGAAGCATGAATAAATAATTATAGTCAGGCATGAATAAATGATGACATATCTATATGATGTAATATTATGCAACACTTAATATACTTTTAAATGATTTGTATCACAAGCAAAAAAAAAAAAAAACCACACACAAAAAAAACCTTTCCCAATTAGTTGTTAAGCAAAAATGCAAAGGTTTTAAACCATGTTATACTATGTTATTCTAATTTCTAAATGTATTTTTGTGTTTAAAATATGCTTGAAGGATACTCATCAGTGTTTATCTCTAAATTATGGCCTTATAGCCTAATTTCGTTTTCTTCCTTCTGCCTTTAAATTTTCAATTTTAGAAAACATACTTTACTGTTATAAGTAAGAAAAAATATATATTTTTTTAATTTTAAGAAAAAATAGGGCCGGGTGTGGTGGCTCAAGCCTGTAATCCCAGCACTTTGGGAGGCCGAGGCGGGTGGATCACGAGGTCAGGAGATCGAGACCATCCTGGCTAACACAGTGAAACCCCGTCTCTACTAAAACATACAAAAAATTAGCCTGGCGTGGTGATGAGTGTCTGTAGTCCCAGCTACTTGGGAGGCTGAGGCAGGAGAATGGCGTGAACCCGGAAAGCGGAGCTTGCAGTGAGCCGAGATCATGCCACTGCACAGACCCTCTCAAAAAAAAAAAAAAAAGAAAGAAAGAAAGAAAAGAAAAAGAAAAAATGAAAAAATAAATAAAAGTTTATATTCAATTTTCTATCATTTTTCTAAAAGATTAAAGTGATTTATTAGCATGCATGGAAAATGTGTGTGATATGACATTGTTTAAAACCCACTACTGGCTGGGCACGTTGGCTCACGCCTGTAATCCCAGCACTTTGGGAGGCCGAGGCGGGCAGATCACGAGGTCAAGAGATCGAGACCATCCTGGCTAATGCGGTGAAACCCTGTCTCTACTCACAATACAAAACATTAGCCGGGCATGTGTAGTCCCAGATACTCGGGGGGCTGAGGCAGGAGAATGGCGTGAACCCGGGAGGCGGAGCGTGCAGTGAGTGGAGACAGTGCCACTGCACTCCAGCCTGGATGACAGAGCAAGACTCCATCTCATAAAAAAAAAAAAAAGCAAACCCACTACTAAATGTGCATTATGATCTTAACTCCTCAAAAATATGAATTCACACACAAAATTATACAGAAAAAAGCAAGAATGTAAATAGAAAAAAATATAAGCCTCTGTGTTCCTAAATAAAGAATTGTGGATTAATTTTATTTTCTTCAGTATTTTTCCAACTTTCTGCAATAAGATACAAGGAATTTTATAAGAAGTAAACAAGAAATAGATATTACTAATTATAAAGACGTAGGCCCCAAGGATTGTACATGTCCACTATGCCTCTAGGCTAGTCAAAGAGAATTCCAGCTGCCTTCCTTGCCTCTTTTCTTGCCTGTCTCCAATTCAATTCTTTATATTGCCAATAGGTTCTTAAGTCACTTTCTAATCACAGGGTTCCGCTAATCAGAACTCTTCAAAAATTTTTCACTGCCTATGAAATACAGTTTGAAATTTTTGACATGAGCAACCAGGCTCACTATTTGCATCCCCTGAATGTGTGCCTATGTTTGACATTCAGGTCAAACAACATCAAATTCAACTTGCCACTTGCAAAGACGTGAGTCCTACCACTTTTCCTTTTGTAACGAAACCATTCTGTACTTGTCATATATCAAAATGTAATCAAAATTTCCCAGATCGCTTCCTTATTGCCTCAGCTGGAATAACCACTTGCCCATATATTTTAATGGCCCTTATATCATGCTGCCTTCAGTTATAATTATTCACATTATTGTTACATATTAAGTATCAAAATAAATTATTTTTAGGAGAATTCTATACATATATTTCATATTTTCCCACTAGTTCTCTTCGAAGTCCTGGGTCTTATCCAGCTCTGTGGACTCATTATCACATCCATGGCGAGAGCTTGTATAGCATAGGTGTCTAGCAAGATAGGATTGAAAGGAATTATTCAATAAGCCTTTTCTTTTTTAAGTCATGATGCTATGATATCCCAGAAATCTAACTGTTGATTTTGTTTTTTGATTTTTTTTGTTTGTTTTTATTTTTTAACTTAATTCTTTTTAAAATTTCCATAGGTTTTTTGGGGAACAGTTGGTGTTTTGTTACATGAGTAAATTCTTTAGTGGTGATCTGTGAGATTTTAGTGCACCCGTCACCCAAGCAGTATACACTGTACCCAATTTGTATTCTTTTATCCCTCATCCTCCTTGCACTACCCCTCCCCAAAGTCTATTGTATCATTCTTATGCCTTTGCATCCTCATAGCTTAGCTCCCATTTATGAGTGAGAATATATGATGTTTGGTTTTTCATTCTTGAATTAATTCCCCAGAATGATGGTCTCCAATTCCATCCAGGTTGCTGTGAATGCCATTATGTCTTTCATGCTTGTGGCTGAATATTATTCCATATATGCTTGTTTTTAGATGGGCATACAGTTAGAAACTTGGATATTCAGATACCAGAAGTGTATAACATTATTTTCTCTGTTTGAGAACTGAGGGGCTAATTCTATTCCATGAACCCAAACCTGATGGAAAGAGTCTCTAATTGGGAAGTATGTGTGACAACAGAGGTGAGAGTTGGCTGTGTGTGTTTGGGATATAGGGATATCTACCCAGTAAGGCAACCTGAACAAGTTGGCCTTATGAGGACAGAGGACAAAGCCAGGTGATCAAAGAGTAGAGAGAAATGAGCAGCAGGAGAATCTGGTGAGTCAGAAGTCCAATTCTCAGCAAATATCCAAGTCTATTGCCCGGGGCTTCCGTTTAGGTATTCCCATGGTGTGGTGTGTAGGAAAGCTGGCAGCACTTGTAGACTATGCCAACGTGGTCCCTTCACATATATTTTCCCCTTTATTGCATACTAATACTGAGGGATGTGTTAGCTCTGTGTAAAAGATTAATGAAACAATTTTTAATACTTTAAAGACTCCATGGTTGAATTAAAGCTGATCTGTCCTTGGGATTCAAGAACATCCTAGAAAATCTTAGAAATTTGGGGGCAGGCACAAGAAATAAATGACAAAGGCATTTGATACAGGACGTCACAAACCAAAATGGAAGGGGATGGCTGAATAGCACACTGGTTAGTCATAGTCATCTTGACCAGTCCTGCAGGCAGCATCTGGTTCTGCAAGCAGCAACTGAAGGAACAGATTTCTCTAAAATGCTCAACGATATCTTGGCACTTTCCTTGGCATCCATGTTAAAGAAATAGTAAGAGATGGACTTCTCCGTATCTCTGCATTGAAGCCAGCACGAATTCAGTACAAGAAGACTCCAGATTCTGAGACTCCTTGGATCCCTAGAGTCCCGAGGTATAGCCCAATAGTTCTCCAAAGACTGCTGAAAGGAATATTTTAGCAGCTTCACATGTAGTAACACCCCAAAACCCACTGGAGCAGAAAAGCAAAGCAGTGACAGGTGTGATGTGATGAAGGCAAGCCAAGTTCATGAACACGAATGAGAGATATCCCTTGGAGTTTTCTTAAAATAATGGGGGAGAATTTTTAAAAAGTTGAAGTTCTGTATGTTAGGGTACAGCAAGAGTGAAGGATTAGAGGTGGTGTTATTAGGCAACTGTTAAGAGGTTTTTTTTGAAGCCTGAGAGTTTGCCTTTGAAGACCAGTTTCTAGCCTTGTGACAGTGGGAAAAATATTTAACCTCATTAGGCTTTTATTATCTGCCCTGTAAAATAGAAAAGACAATGCTGGTGTGCCTCTGTATTCACTAATTTTCTTTGACCATAGGGAGCAACAACTTCACTTCCTTCCTTATGCCATACTCCACTGTCCATCCTACCTCACTGGATCCTTCCTAGGTAGGAGGAATGTTAATCTATAAGCCAGAACCTGAGTTCACTGGGCATAGTGGCAATATCTTCAAGTCACATTTCAAGACCCTTTACCCCATTCTTGGTTCCTCTTTAGGAAGCAGACACCGTTGTGATTTGTTCCAGCCTCTAGTCAAGCTGAAGGCTGGGGTGGTAGCACCAGGTCTGCTTCTCCTACAATGACTTCACTCTCCTAAACTTCAGCATTCTTCTCCAATCCTCTTTCATAAGAGACATTAATAACATCAGCACTTACCCATATGGCTGCTGATTCTTTGGTGAATATGCTCTTTGACTGGGAATTCTGAAGAAGAGGAAGAATAAATGGTAGGATTTGGGCGCCAAGCCAGCCGCACCCTAAACCACACCCTGAATGCATCATTGTGCCTTTCCATAAAATTTTGTGAGGATTAAAGAAGAGAATTCATGTAAAGTGCTAAGCACCATCCCTGGCATATAGTACTCACTCAATAAATATTAATTATTAGTAGTAATACACACGGATGACAAATATTTGCCATTGGCTATCTGTACTTAGTCACATCGTCCCCAAGTTTTGAAAAAACTGCTCTACGGCTGAACATTTCAATATTTGGTTTACTGAAACTGGAACAAAATGAGTATGTTCTAAGCTTATTGTGATTTTTTTTTTTCCCTGTAGTTAAGTAAGGAAGTGAGAATTTTTCTTTGAGGCATACCACTCTCGCTTCTGGGCGAGTTCACTCTTTGGAATGTTCTGGTTATGCACATGTAAGCACCTATTCTTTGACCTTTGGGAAGCTAATACTGGTGAAGAAATGTCAATGCAAAGTCCCCAGACCTGCCTTGACAGATTTTGCTTAATGAGTCATGGAAGTGGGGAGTGAAATCTACCTTCCTAAGATTTTTCCCTTTCTATATTAAAAGTTTCTTTTAGGTCTCCGCTTGCAGTACTGAAGATCAGAGTTGGGGCCACGGGGCTAAACCTCAGGGAAAAGATCTGATAGGTGTGGCTCTGAAGAGCAGTAACCACCAGTGTGGGAAAGCAGGAGCTGCAGAGACACAGACAGCCCTAACCCTCTCCTGATGTGATTTGCAGGTGGGCTCCAGGAAGCATTATTGTCTAATATCTAATATTCAATTTTCTCATTCTGGCTTTCTAATTTTGCTATCTTCATGTATTTGGTAAATGTTTTTGAATCTTGTGTTCAACGTTTGAGGAATAGTAGAAGGGTCATGTCCTTGATTAGAGGAATCACTAAGGGGAGAGAACAAGTAGCTGATCAAAGCGGCCATGGAACCACAGAAGGTGGACCAAAAAGCAGATTTTACTCATAGCCTGGATAACTAGAACCTGTGAACATTTCCAAGAAATCCTCGGAAGTACTTCTGGAGGAGTAGATCTCCCGCAGCAATGTAGTTTGGGGCATGCTTTATTATGTTTACATGTTACAGAACAGGATGATTTGGAAGGATGAAGAACTTGAGTAATCCTGCTTCTGCGTCTTATTTTTTCTGACCTTAAATATGTCCTCTTCACTCTGTAAGATCAGAGTTATCCTCAGTAAAATGAGAATCAAAGTGCATTGCCTTTAGATACCACTTTACTCTCAATACTGTTGACTACATTGCTTATTCAATCAACCATTCAATCAAACATTTGTGTTTACCATGTTCAGGTACCAGAATATACAAGAATGAGTAAGAAGACATGGTCCTTGAACTCAGTGGACTTAACATCTAAGGGAAAAAGACAAATGCATAAATAGATTATTTACATACAGTGTAAATGTATACACAGGATGCTATGGAAACAAAAAGCAGAGGGAATTTTGGGTTGAGGATACTAGATGTAGCTTCCCAGAGATGACATTGAAACTGATTCTCAAAGCTATGTCAGATTGTTCATTTGACTTGTGTACTCCCTCTCTTCAATTTCATAGAATATAGTAAGTACAGAAAAGAGTTCTTTTTGCTAATTAGGGAAGAGATTGCTAAGTAGTAGTAGCCATAGAAGTCACCTGTGGAGTAGGGAACCAGCATAGTGAAGGGCAACATGCTCATTTTCAGTAAGTTTGAGTTATTTTGACAGCCACTTACTTTGTCATGTAGCCTTGGACAATGCAGGCAACTGCGAACGTCATTTTCCTCATCAGTGAAAAGAAAATATCATTTCTTGCCTCCCCCAGAGGGTCGTCACGAGGAACAAATTAAGTGCTGAATATGAATGTGCTTTATAAGATATAAGGAGCTTTCTCATTAGTGGGGAATAGATTCTGAAGCATCTAGCCTTTCTTTAAAGTACAGGAAAATGGCTGGTGCAGGGAAGCACGCTTGCAGAGAAGCAGGCAGTGCTTCCCTGATTGAGCATTTCCTATCCATCTCCTGAACAAGTGGGAGATGGCAGTCCTGAGACAAAGATCCTCTAGGAGAAGATTTTCCCCCAAGCAGTTCCATAGACTTCTGTGCCACGAGTGTGTATGTGGAAAACAGGATCAGCAGTGGACGAAAGACAAGAAGGAAGGACAGTGTCAGCAAAGGTCTGAGTGTCACGCATCAGTCACAATGACAGCTGCCAGGACTCAGAGAGCTGTAGAGCACAAGGACGACCGCTGGATTGAATTCGGACACATTCCTGAGGCTTTGCATCACACACCCAGGATGGTGGTCCTTGCTCATCTAAGCTCACTGCCCTACTCAGCCTCCCTGAATGTGTGCTTTCCAGGCTGCTGTATCTGCTTTCCTCCCAGAAAGGATTACTCATCTGTGCTCTCACAGCCATGCCGTCAACACTGGGGAGAGCTTCGGGGACCCTGCTGGGCCAGAGGAGCTCCAGACCCACGGGTTATGAAACACAGGAACTCCACAGGCAGATTCCCTGGAAAGCGGACAGGGCTTGTGCGGCATGTCCCTCACACTCCCAGTGTACTAACACTTTACATCATGTTTGTACATAGAGAATCAGAAAGGCATGCACTGGAGGGTGCAGGACCTTGAGTCATTCACCCTGAATCACCGAAGGGAAGGGATATTAATTAATATGATAACTACTAGCTGTTGGATGGAGTGCTAAGGTATGCTCCCAGACTCTTAAAGTTTACCCTTTGGGCCATGCTTTGAGTTAGATATTTTAACATTATATTTCAGATGATAGAACAGAGGCACAGACAGGCTAGGTAACTTGTCTAGAGTCACTCAGTGATCAAGTGTTTAAACTAGAAATCCAGCCTGAAGCTGTCACTGCAAAGCCCAAGCTCTTGGCCTTACCCTCATCTAGAAAATGACAGTGGTGGTCATGTCTGAGATCCCTTCTGTCTCCAAAGTACTACCATCCTTTTAGCTATGTGCTCAAGGAGTAAATTATTTCATTTTTTGAAGTGTAAGGACAATTTACATATTATTACCTAATGTGCTCTTTTCTTGGTATATGTTAGGTGTCTTAAAAAAACTATTAATTAGATTGAATTGAACTGAATTTTCAAAGCTTCATATTTTGAGTCTCTAAAAGGATGATAATGTCCCCTGCATCATCAGCTTCAAAGGTTGTTATGAAGCTCAGATGAAATCCAGTGTTTGGAAGCATATTTTTGATGTTTATTATTATAGTATAATATGCATACATACTGATAGATACAACACATAACAATACTCAGTGATTATGAGAAAATGAACATCCAGCATCCAAATCAAGAAACAGAGTATTACCAGAATTGCCAGAGTATTGCTAGATTCAGTTTCCTGAAGCCTCCTTGGGCCCTCTCCTGTCACTAGTCCCATAAGCCAGGATAACCAGTATCCTGACATCCAACAGCATAGGTCAATATTGCCTGTTTTTGTTCATAATTGAGTTGAATAATACATATGCCCTTTTGTGTATGTCTTCTGCTCCACAGCTTGTTTGTGAGATTCATCTACATTTTTAAGTGTAATTTTAGAATATTCTTTCTCATCGATGCATCGTATTTCACAGTGGGACTATACCACAATTTATTTATACAGTCTACTGATGACAGAATTTTTAGTTGTTAAGTTTTTTACTATTACCAGTAGTCTAGCTACAGATGTTCTATGGATGCATTTTACTTGAATATATTCCTAGAAGTATACATATGTTTGACTTTTCCAAAGTAGTTGTATCAATTTAGACTCTGTGAAAATTAAGAACATTTCTTCACCAAAAGCTACCACCAGGAGAATGAGGTGGCAACTCACAAGTGAGATAAAATACTACAATTAAATAATTTGACAAAGGACTTGTGTCCAAGATATGTAAAGAACTCTTGCAACTAAATAAGAAAAAGACAGAATATCCTATAGAAAAATGGGCAAAACATAAGAATAGACACTTCAAGAAGATAATATCTACAAGTCTAATAAACATGTGAATAGAAAGTTAATGGAATTAGTCATTAATTAGGTCCCACTTGTCAACTTTTGCTTTTGTTGGTGATTACTTTTGGTGTCTTATGAACACAAAGAAGGAAACAATAGACATTGAGGTCTACTTGAGGGTGGAGGATGGGAGGACGTAGAAGATCGGGACAGATAACTGTTGGGTACTTGGCTTAATACCTGGGTGATGACATAATATGTATAACAACCCCGTGACACATGTTTACCTATATTTATCAAACCTGCACATGTACACCCAAACCTAAAATAAAAGTTAAAAAGAAAGAATTAACTGCTCCGTGTAAGAGAACTGTAAACATATGTGAGGCTTCAGTTGTGATGGGGCAGAGTGGAGGAAAATATACAGACTTCAGGCATACTAGTTTCCTACAAGAGACCAACTAAGCAGTAGTGTAAATAAGCAAGTTTGAACCACTTTCAAAATTCAAGTTCCTAACAAAATAGTCTGACATAGAATTTTTTTAAGTGGAGATTTTTTTTTCAATGAGATGAAGATTTATAAAAGAAAGCCAACTGGGAAGTTTTCCTGGGAACAGCCCCTGTGGGGGAGCAAAGAATATCTGATTGCGCAGAAGAGGGGTGAAATGCAATGTAGCCATAACAAAGGCTTCAGTCAATCTTACAGAAGACTCAGAACTTGTTGACACTTCAGAGGTGTCCTAAATTAGTGTGAGGAGGCTAAACATTTATACCTCCACTTTGAAGCCATTTGATGAGGTCTCTTTCTTTTTTGTTGTTGCTCATTTGTTTTTGTTTTTTTAAGGGTTTACATCTTTACATTCACTTTTTTAATATACTTTAAGTTCTGGGCTACATATGCAGAACATGCAGGTTTGTTACACAGGTACACACATGCCATGGTGGCTTGCTGCACCCATCAGCCCATCATCTACATTAGGTATTTCTCCTAATGCTACCCCTCCCCTCATTCCCCACCCCCTGACAGGCCCAGGTGTGTGATGTTCCCCTCCCTGTGTCCATGCGTTCTCATTGTTCACCTCCCACTTATGAGAGAGAACATGTGGTGTTTGATTTTCTGTTCTTGTGATAGTTTGCTGAAAGTGATGGTTTCCAGCTTCATCCATGTCCCTGCAAAGCACACGAACTCATCTTTTTTATGGCTTCATAGTATTCCATGGTATATATGTGCCATATTTTCTTTATCAAGTCTATTATTGATGGGCATGTGGGTTGGTTCCAAGTCTTTGCTATTGTGAACAGTGCCAAAATAAACATACATGTGCATGTGTCTTTATTCTAAGAAGGAGGAGGGAGGGTGGCAAGGCTGTTCTCTTTGGCACCCAGGCAGTCCCAGGAGAGGAACTGAGCTGATAGCAGTTACCTGACAACACTCTTAACACCCAGGGGAATGAGTGTTCACTTTTAAGATACTACCACGGTGTTCTCTAAAAGTGGCTGTACCATTGTGCATTCTCACCAGCAAAACATATAAAACAATTCCACTTATTCCAAATCCTCACCAACACTTTGTATTGTCAGTCTTTTTAACTGGAATTTCTGCATTTCATATAACTTGTTACATTTATTGACCTAAAGTTTTTCATTATATTCTCCTCTTATACTTTTATCATCCTCAGTATTGTACTCTATTTTATCTTGATATTTATAATCTGTGACTTTTCCTTCTATTGACCAGTAGTGCTACAGGGTGATCCATTTTATTCTTTTGAAGAGCTCATGTTTTCGTTGGCATTTTCCTATTGTTTGTTTTCTATGTCAGTGTTTTCAAATTTTTATCATTTTCTTCCAACTACTTAATTCTAGTTTTATCATTATAAATATCATTATATTTCCAATTTCTTGTGCAAACTTAGACATTGTCTTTAGAGTTTGCTTCCTTTATAACTTAAGTGCTTTTATCTGGAAATTTTCCTGTGCCATTTTAGTTAAATCCCACACATTGTTATTCTGTTTTCATTTTCATGCAGTTTAAAATATTTTCTAAAATTCCATTGATTTCCTTTTGATAAATGCTTTATTTATAGACGTTATTTAATTTCCAAACATTTGTAGATAGTCAAGGTACCTTTTTTATTATTGATTTCTAATTTAGTTCTATTGTAGTCAGAAAAAAATACCTCATATAGTTGTTTGTTTGTTTTTTAGACAAAGTCTTGCTCTGTTGCCAGGCTGGAGTGCAGTGGTACAATCTCGGCTCACTGCAACCTCCACCTCCTGGGTTCAAGTGATTCTTCTGCCTCAGCCTCCTGAGTAGCTGGGACTACAGGTGCATGCCACCATGCTCAGCTAATTTTTGTATTTTTAGTAGAGATGGGGTTTCACCATGTTGGCCAGGATGGTCTTGATCTCTTGACCTCGGGATCTGCCTGCCTTGGCCTCCCAAAGTGCTGGACTTACAGGTGTGAGTCACCGCACCTGGCTGGCCTATATAGTTTTAATCCTTTCATATTTATTGAGATTTAGTTTATGGTCCAACATAACATGATGAGTGTTCTATGTGAGGTAGGGAGAAAATTTCTTATATTGTTGGGAAAAGTGTTTAATGATACAAATTAGGTCAAGTAGCTTTACAGTATTGTCACTCAATATGATATGCTCATGAATTTATGATTAGTCATTGATATAGGAAGTTGAAATCACCTGATGTCATTGTGGACATGAACTTTTTACTATTAGTAGTACTTTCTTTTTGTATTCGTTCTATTAATTTTTGCTGCTTATGTTGAAGCTCTATTACTCTGTTATTGGGTGACCATACATTTAGATTTGTATCTCTTTGATGCATTGTATTTTCATCACTGTATCTCAGTGAACATATTCTTAACTTGAATATATTGAATATTAATATAGTCACATCAAATTTTTTATGACCTTTTTGTCGTGTATCTTGTTTTCATCCTTTTTTGGCAGTATAAAAGTAGTTAAAAATGTTGCTACCCACCTTCACCTACTTCCCCCTAACATTCACATCTTACATAACTATGTTGCATTTGTCAAAATTTAAAAACCATCGTTGTTACATTACTATTAACTAAACTCCAGATTTTATTCAGATTTTACCAACTTTTTTCAGAATTCAATCCAGGACATTAACTCACATTTATTGATCATGTCCTTTTTGTCCCTTCTGATAACTGAAAATATCTCACACTACGTTGTTTTTCATGATCTTGACAGTTTTAAAAGAATATTGGTGAAACATTTTTCAGAATGTCTATCAATAGGGGTTTGTCTTTTTAAAAAATGGTTATACATTTTAAAAGTTTTGGGAAGAGTACCACAGAGGTGATGTATGCTTCTGATTGTACTGTATCAGAGCTAAATAATAATAACATAACTTATTATTGATGATGTTGATTTTAATCACTTGTTTAAGTTAGTGTCTGTTAGGTGTGAAATACATAAAGTTACCATTTTTTTGATATACTTCATTATTTGAAAGCAAATTCCTAAGCCCAGCTCACACTCAAGAAGAGGGGAAATTAAGCTCCAGTTCCTGGAAAGAGAAGTATATACATAGAGTATATGGAATACCTCTGTAAAGAAGATTTGCTCCTTCTCTCCGATTTTCTGTTGATTTCATTATTTGTACATACCAGTATGGACTCCTCATATTTATTTTATATTTTCAGTAATAATCTAATGCTACATTATCTGTTCTGTTGTTCAAATTCCTCCAGGTTTGACCATTGCGGGGGGTGCTCTTTGAGGCTGGCTCCTGTGTTCCTTTGACATGCCCCATTTTTTGTTGTTGTTTTTTATTTGTTTGTTTGTTTGTTTTAGGAGCACCTCCTCATTTCCTGGCACTACAAGATGCACCATGTTCATTTTGTGTTTACCCTTCTCAGACCTAAAATGAGCAATTCACCAAGGAGCCATGGCACCTTTTTAATGTAGATCCAAGGTATAATGACTTACATCATTTTCCTATGGCCTAAAGAATTTCTTTTAATATTCCTTTCAGTGAAGATATGCTGGTGATACATTCTTAGTTTTTTATTTGTCTGCAAAAGTCTTTGTTTCTCCCTCACATTTAAAGTATAATTTATCCATATATAGAACTCTAGCCTGGTATTTTTTCAATACTAAAAATATTATTCCACACTCTTCTTGCTTGCATAGTTTCCAATAGCAAGTCTACTAAAATGATTATTCTTATTCCTTTGTATAGGAACTTTTTTTGTTCAAGCTGCTTTCAAGATTTTCCCTGTTTTTGGTTTGTGAAGCTTAAATATAATATTTTTAGTGTGTGTATAGATGTATTTTTGTTTGTTTGTTTGTTTTTCCTATTTGGTATTCTCTGAAGTTCCTGTGCTTTGGTGGACCTGCGATTAATTTAGGAAACTTCTCAGCCATTATTACTTCAAATATTTTGTTTTCTCTTATCCTTCTGGTATTCCAGAGAATGCATAACAATTCTTACATGTTCATTTGTTCTTTTATTTACTTTGCGTTCTTGCTCTTTTACCCTTTAAATTTCAGTTTGGAAAGTTTCCATTTGCCTATCTTGAAGCTCACTGATTCTTCTGAAATGTCAAGTTTTTCTGATGACCCATCAAAGGCATCCTTTATTTCTGCTACAGTGTTTTTTATTTCCAGAAATTCCCTTTGATTCATAGTGTTTTCATTTCTCTGCTTACATTATACATCTATTTTTGCACATTATCTGCTTTTTCCTTAGACTCCTTAACATATTAATCAAAGCTTCTAAATGTTCTTTATGTAATAATTTTGATATATGTGTTATACTGGGGATAATTTGTTTCTTCAGACTGTATTTTTTGCCTTGCCTTTTGGCATGCTCTGAAAGCTGGGTATATTTTGTTGAGTGATGCAGTCTGAGATAGTTAGACCGTTAGTATGAGGATTTGTGTTAAGCTGGCTAGAAGTTGGACTGTGTTTAATAGTTGCTGTTCTGTAAGTGCCAGAAGATTCCAGTTTCTTTACTGTTCTCATTTTTGTCTCCCCTCCTGACCATAAGCTTCCAACTACTCCTCTTCAGAGAGTATCTGTGTCTTGCAGCTTTTTCAGTTGTAAACCACTGTTTTACTGAAGCCCTGTTGATACGGAGGTAAGGTGTGTGTGGGTGCGGGGGTTCTGTAATCCTCTGATTAAATCCTAGTCTTTTAGTCAGCCGGTGTCTCAAGACGTCACCTACACCAATGTTACTCCAGGAGTATAACATTTTTCACCTTATTTCATACTTTTTTCTCTGGCTGCAACATTTCCAACCTACTCTCTCAAAGCTCTAACTCCTGTTGGATATACTTTATTATTTTTTTACTCTTAGGTAAGACAAGAAGGCTGGAGGGCACTGGAGTAGAAGGAATTTCTTTACCAGGGCTGGGATAAGATTCTGGAAACATCCTTTCTCCTGAATAGTGCATTCGTTATTAAGGTTCTGAATGTATTTCTCAATGATTATTGTTATGAATTGAATTATGTCCCCCTTAAAAATATATATTGAGTTTCTAACTCCAAGTACCTATCAACACAGGATCCTTGCAGATTTAATCAAGTTAAGATGAGGTCATTAAGGTGGGCCTTAGTCCAATGCCATGTGATGTAGAGGCACAAATGGGAAAGACGCAGCCACAAGCAAAGGATCACCAAAGACGAATGGCCACCACCGGAAGACAGGAAGAATCAAGGAAGGATTCTCCCTTATGGGTTTCAGGGAGGAATGGTCTTGCCGACACCTTGATTTCAGACTTCTAGACTTCACAAATATGAGAGAATCAATTTCTGTTGTTTTGAACCACATAATTTGTGGTACTTTTTATTGATATAAGAAACTAACACAATTACTATACCCCAAGAAGCTAATACAATTTCTACCCCAGACAGACTTGTTTTTGGACCTTTACTATAAGGATCTGTTTGGCTTCCTGGATGTAAGGCCCACAAAAGTCTTTAGATCCCCATAAGACTGCAAGACTCCAGAGTTTCTTACTTTCATGCTAGTCCACCACAGTCAGACTTTGACAGTTGATTAAAATTGCTATTTAAGTGTTTCTAAAGGTTTTTGGCTCCAGGGATTTCTGTTCCAGATAAGCAGATCTCAGCTATGTCTTCCTGTATGTACCTATCTATCTTCTCACATATCAGGGTGGTGGCTTGTCTGTAACTTCAGTTCTCTGAAGGGTCCAAGGAAAGTCACTGATTTTCCATTTATGTAGCTTTTTCTTTTTAAATGATAGAATGGTGACTTCCAAGCTCTTTACATGCTGGAACTAGAACAGAAAGTGGAGAAAGTTATTTAGAAATCAAGATCTGAGTGCTAGGTGTGCTGATTGAACTTCTTAAAACTTTAAAGAGTTTAAAGTTTGGTTTGGCATGCAGTTAAGTTACTTATGAATCAGCTTCATCTTTTCAAGAATTGTTTTAAAATGCTGTTGGGATCATTGTAAGGATCTTTCTTCTAGTATTACTTTAGCCTCACTACTAACGCATGACTTTCCTGCAGTCTCTAATGAATGACCAATGTGTTCAGTAATTCTCTGCTTTGAACAGGTAGAAGTTGAATACAACCTTGATCTCTGTGAGTTTTTGTAGTCATTGTTTTTCAAGCTTCATGGAGTTTCACCTACAAATGTAAAGCACAGATTTGAGGGAATCCTCCTGGATATTTCTGGAAGGATTTTCTGCCTTGTTCTTGTTCCTCAAGTAATCTGCTCCACAAATTGTAGATACCTCAATTTTCCAGAATTCCAATTTCTATCTCCTCAATTCAGCAAGACTGTTCTCTGATTCCATCTTCTCTCCCGAAACCATGGTCCAGAAAGTGCCTGTAGGCAGAAATGTGGGGCATATTGTAGGCTCACCCAATTGTTTTCCTTTCTCTCGGGGTCACACTCCTGTGCTGTCTGAGGTTTAATGCCTGAAAATAGTTTCTTAATGTATTTTCTCTAGTTTTATAGGTGTGTATGGTAGAAGGGAAAATATCGCACTAATCATTTCTTAGGACCTGGAAGAAAACGTCTCCAAAACAGACTTTTGAGGTAAATGTTTTCCTTGAAAATAAATCTAAACTTTCAAAATTCAATTAACTCTCACAAACACCAGGCTCAGAGGATTTCATTTTCTAGTATTGAGAAAGTTAGTATTTTTTTTTTTTTTTTTTTTTGAGACGGAGTCTCACTCTGTCTTCCAGGCTGGAGTGCAGTGGCCGGATTTCAGCTCACTGCAAGCTCCGCCTCCCGGGTTCACGCCATTCTCCTGCCTCAGCCTCCCGAATAGCTGGGACTACAGGCGCCCGCGACCTCGCCCGGCTAGTTTTTTGTATTTTTTAGTAGAGACGGGGTTTCACAGTGTTAGCCAGGATGGTCTCGATCTCCTGACCTCGTGATCCGCCCATCTCGGCCTCCCAAAGTGCTGGGATTACAGGCTTGAGCCACCGCACCCGGCTGAGAAAGTTAGTATTTACCTGTGGGGTGAAGTTCAGTGCTCTACTTAGAAGAAAGATAGTAGACGAAGGAAAAATCTTTTAACCAAAGGTACTTTGAGAAAAAGAAGTGAGATAGCAGAAGAGGTGCAAGGTGAGGTCTCAGTGTTCTTATTTTTCCACTTAACTATTGGAATCTGAAACTTAGTGGCAATTACTAGAGGTTTCAGAAACACCCCACTGGTATGGTGGAGCCTAAGAACAGAAGAGTTTCTGGAATTTAACTGGTAAAGAGCATGGAGGAGACAAAAAGTCCTAGAAAAACTGAAGCCTTCAGCTGAGCACCACTTTCAGTATTGTAGTTATTGGCACAGTAGCAATGACAAGGAGATGGTGTCCAACAGTGTAAAGAAAAACCATCCTAAGCAACACTCCTGCTTCTTTAACGATTCTGTGGGAAGAATCTACCTACTTTGGAAATGGGCTCCAGAGGTTATCAGGAAGAAATTAAATGGGAAGAGGCAATCTTCAGAGACCAGCATATTTCCTCGTTAGAAAACACCAGGACCAGTCATACTTTAATTATCACCAGTGCAAAGAGAAGCACAGGCCATTTTGCTTCACTGATCACATCAGCATGAATATACGGTATATTACATTGAGTTGTACCACCCTTACAGTCATCATATTACTAAAGCTATTTTTTTTCCTTACCGTACATCCAAATGTCATTTTAGAGAGAAGCCAGAGTGGAAGTGTTTGATCAGAAATCTGAAAAACTGAGCTTAAACCTTAGTCCTTCAAGGAGAGACTTAATTATCTTCAGAGAATCCTTCAGTTACTCAATCTGTTTAAAATTATGTCATATATATTTGAAATAATATTTTATTTTCAAAAGTAAATATAACTATAGTTAGTGTAATTCAACTCATGATATGACAATGTGATGAGTTATGGTAACGGTGAAAAGTAGATCCTATGCAAACACAGAAAAAAATAAATTAATTATAGCCAGTATACTTAGAAAATATACATGAAGTCGATAGTGCCTAAAATAGAGTTTGAAAAACTGAAAGGAATTTCAGCTAAAGAAAAAGAGTGAAGGCCAGATGCGGTGGCTCACACCTGTAATCCCAACGTTTTGGGAGGCTGAGGAGGGTGGATCACCTGAGTTCAGGAGTTCAAGACCAGCCTGGCCAACATGGTGAAACCCCATCTCTACAAAAAATACAAAAAATTAGCCAGGCATGGTGGCACATGCCTGTAGTCCCAGCTACTCAGGAGGCTGAGGCAGGAGAATCACTTGAACCCAGGAGGTGGAGGTTGCAGTGAACCAAGATTGTGCCATCGCACTCCAGTCTGGGCAACAAGAATGAAACCCCATCTCAAGAAAAAAAGAGTGAAGCATTTCAGGTAAATAAAACAGCCATGGACAAAGTCAAGATATCTGGAAATATTTCAGAAATAGCAAATAATTCAATATGGCTTTCTGTATTTCGTTGTCATTGTTGTGTGTTTTTGTTTTTCAAAACAAAACACTTCTCTATGGTCCATTGGAGCCTGGGTCTGGAAACCACTCACAGAGAACTTTATATTTATATTACAGGTCTATCTATTTTTTTTGTGTTCTATCATAACACAAAAAAAAGAAAGGGAAAAAAAGGGAGGGGAGTTATCTGTAGTAGTGTGAGTGCTTTAGTAGGACCTATTTTCATAGCTCCTTTGACCAACCTTGGAAAGCAGCGTTCATCAAAATTAAAATCAAATTGTTTTGATTACCGAACAATATGCTCAACTCCTTACTTTACTCCAGCCTAGGTATTTATCCTTGCCACAGACTTCAGTCTTAACCCACCTCTGATACGTGCCCTCAGTGTAATAATCATAAAGGGGATAAAGCTGAAATATTGGTGGGAGGAAAGGAACAGTTAGTTGTATAGGTAACAAACAAATTAAATACCTTTAATAAGCACCAAGGCAAAATAAACACAAAGAAATCCATCCAAGGAAACATCAAAATTAAATTGCTAAAAACCTAGCATAAAAAGAAAAATTTTAAAGAAGCCAGAAGACAAGAGACTTTACGTACAAAGCAACAAAGATAAGAATTATCACAGACTGATCTTCAGAAATAATGGAAACTAGAGAACAAAGAAATGAGATCTAAGTGCTGAGTGAGAGAAGGAAAGAAAAAAGGTGAATTTAGAATTCTGTATCCACTGAAAATATATTTTCAACTTTCTTATTATTAGAATCTCTGTATCATTGGGACCAATAATGTGTACTCAGCCAAAAGACTGAACTCATCAATCTCCGTAACAGTTAGCATGACAATGTGAATAGGGTTTAGTCAATGAGATATAAGTAAAGTTGTGGACAGGGAGTTCATGAAAGTTTCTGTAAAGGAAGCAGGAGAGACAGCTGGGAAATCTATACAGCCCTCTTTTTTTTTTTTTTTTTTCTTCTGCTTTTATTGTTTTCAACCTGCAGTATGAATAGAATGTGGGAATGGCAGTGACTAGCTTGGCTCATGAGATGACCTCAGGTTTTTTTTTTTAAATTATTCCGTAAATTCTACAGTAAAATGACCTCAAGTTTAGAAGTAAGATGATAGATTCTGAATTTCCATGATGGTGAGTATTACCAGCTCTGACTTCAATTCCAAGTTTAATTCTAAATTTCTTTTTACATAAAAGAAACAGAGTGAAATACATTTCTATCTTGGTTAAGCCAATGTTATTTGTGGCTCATGTTATTTGTGGTTAAATTTGATTCTAACTGATTCAAGATAAGACTCAAAGATGGATTGTGTATCATGTATAGGCTAAGGGTATCTATTTTAATATATATTTGCACATTTTTAAAACAGTGAATATTTTTAAGATTTTTAAGCCAGTCAAGTATGTATACATCAAAGTAGGTCAATCAAAGTGCTAGAGCAAATGCAGGTGTTTGAAACATCCCTTCTTTTTTCTGCTAGATACATGACTCGACCATGTTGTCCAGCCTCCCTTGAAGTTGGTTTGACTGTGTGATTTTGTTCTGCCCAATGGAAAATGCGCAAAAGTATTTGTACCACTTTCAGAATACCTCATAAACTTCCAACAGATAATCCTATGCTCCCTTTCACCCCTTTCTAACCAAAAGGAGTGGATTATGAGGACATAAAGCCTAGTAGAGACACAAGATAAAAAGAACCTAGGTTCCTGGATGATGGCATAAAAGGTCACATCCTTGAATTTTATATAATGAAGAAATAAACTTTTATTCTGTTAATCCATTGAAATGTAGGGTTGTTATTAGAGTAGTTAGCCTACCATGACTAATTCAGCTGAATTCAAACCGTAGTGTTTAAAAAGTCAAAATACCATATAACCATCAAGTGCTGTACTGGAAAGTCTGAGCCCTGAAACCAATTATCTATATAACCTAGGGGAAATAACTAGATCTCTTACATCTTTACTTTCACCATTGGCAAAATGGTGAGAGTTACTGAAAAAATCCTCTTTTCAGGTTGAATGATTTGTTATGTTAGCTGGAAGCAACTGCATTAGCTACTAACAGTATAAGAGGAAATAATGGCCTGAGCAAAGGGCAGCAGCCAACAGGACAGAAAAGAGGTGGTGTACAGAAAAGCCACTGCAAAGGCAGGTTGGCTTATTTAACCTTCTCCGAAGTGACCTGTTCATGGATTCATTCTCTTTGCGTTCGTATTGAAAACAAAAAGTCTTCTGGCGGACAGCTTTCATTTCTCTGGCCTTCTCTTAAAGAAATGCAGGCTATAATGAAAAATGACCATTTATAATGGGGCTATTCCTCTTAAGTGCTGCAGGTTGCAAACACCAAAGCATCTTTTGGCATATGCATATTCAGGTATAGTACGATGCAACCTGAAATGAATGTGCATAGACGCTGATTTCCTGGTAACTATGGCAAGTCAATTTTGTTTGTTAAATATTGGTAATAGCCAGGAAAATAGAAGAATAGCCACCAAACCCAGAGACTATCTCTTGTTTTTTATTGTATTGAGCTGCAAATAATGTATCATTGCCCTCCGAATGTGAATATTGGCTAAGAGAGACATTTTAAGTAAGGTTTTGCTTGAAACAAAAGTTCCCGAGTAAAAAAAGCAGACAGAAGAGTGTTTACTTTCTAAGTTTCTAAATTAACAAAAGGGAGGCTCTTGACTTCAGAGGATGAAGACTGTTAGCACTAGTTTAACAAAGGGTCAGGGCTAACAAGCCCCAGGTCACTACGGCTCTGAACCCTTTCTTGATATCCTGTTCTGAATTTACATTTTCTGGTTGTGTTCTATCATAACACAAACTCAATATATCGCGAAGTGAACTCCTTGTGTTTCTGTATTAGTCAGGTTGCACACGACAAAAGAAATTCAACCCAGACTACTGTAAGACAAAAATGGGCAATAATAGTCTTACAACTGAAAAGTTTAAGTAAGATATTAGGAGCAGCTTGGCTTAGGGGAAACTATAATTAAACCTTACTTTCTTAAAGTTCTATGTTGGCTTCATTTTAGGCAGACTATATCTTTGTGGAAACAATAATAGGTAAAAGCTCCAGGTCTACACTACTATTTCTCAGTAATGTCAACTACAAAGACACACTTTTAAATACTCATATAATATTATATACAATGCAATAAGTTTAAAAATAAATATCAGAAACATCAGACCCCCTCCCCCATATGAACAAACTAAAAAACACATTTCAAGTTAAGTTACGGATCAAATAGTAATTTTATAAGTGTTAAAAGTGAATGATAGGCTTCTGCTTTTGGTTAGAATATTGAAACTCAAAACTCTTGAACAGAGAGAAGAAGCCAAAAACTACAAAATCATAGTTTTTATGATCTACCAGGAACAAACTAAACTAAACTAAAATTCTCACTAGGACAAAAGAGAATCATTCCTATTTCCATGCCTCATAGAGAGGCAGAAAGTGAAGGCTCCTGTCACAGATGAAGGTAAGGATCCTTTGTAGTTTTCCATTTATTTCTATATATGCTGCAAAACTCAGAGTACATGATTATTATTATTGTTATTATTGCCTTAAATGTTCAATAGCGATCTGAACAGATATAGATATAAATGATTACATCATAAAAAAATGCAGATCTTTCATTTTTTAAAAGATACATATCTTTCTGATGCATTTCATTTCTTCCTGAACTTCCTGAAGGTGTGGGCTTCCATCTGGTATAGTTTCCCTTTCCCTGAAAGAATTTACTTTTATCATTTTTATAGGGCCAAAACAGTAATAACGGTGTATTAGAGGCTTAATTGCATATACTTTATTCACTCAAAAGAGGGCGTGACATTTCACATCCACTAGGAGAGCTAAAATATAAAAGACAAAAATAGTGTGGGTGAGGCTGTGGAGAAATTAGAACCCTTACACTCTGCTGGTGGGAATATAAAATGACACAACAATCGAGTAAATCAATCTGGCAGTTCCTCAAAAGGTCAAACATAGAGTTACCCTATGACTCAGGAATTCCACTTCTACATATATACTCAAGAGAAATAAAAATATATGTCTACATAAAATGTGTACCTGAATGTTCCTAGTAGTATTATTCATAATAGCCAAAAAGTAGAAACAACTCAAATGTCCATCAGCTGATGAATTAATAGAATATTGTATAGCTATATGATAAAATATTATTCACCTATTAAAAAAACAAAGTACAAATACATGCTAAAACATAGATGCACTTTGAAATCATTATGCTAAGTTAAATAACCTAGTCACAAAAGACCACATATTTTACAATTCCTTCTTTTTTTTTTTTTTTTGAGATGGAGTTTCACTCTTGTTGCCCAGACTGGGGTGCAATGGCACCATCTCGGCTCACTGAAACCTCCGCCTGCTGGGTTCAAGCAATTCTCCTGCCTCAGCTTCCTGAGTAGCTGGGATTACAGACGTGCACCACCATGTCCGGCTAATTTTGTATTTTTAGTAGAGATAGCATTTCTCCATGTTGGTCAGGCTGGTCTTGAACTCCCAACCTCAGGTTATCCGCCCACCTCGGCCTCCCAAAGTGCTGGGATTACAGGTGTGAGCCACCGCGCCCAGCATTACAATTCCATTTATATAAAATGTTGAGATTAGGCAAATCTATAGAGGCTGAATGCAGTTTAATGTTTGCCTAGGGCTAAGAGAGAGGGGTAAGTGGAAACCAGGGAGTGACTGCTAATGAATTTCTTTTTGAGGTAATACAAATATTTTTAAATTGATTGTGGTAATAGTTGTAGAATTCTGTGATTATATTAAAAACCATTGCACTATTCACTTTAGGTGGGTAAATTGTATGTAATATGAATTGTATCTCAGTGATACTGTTTTAGCTGGGCATGATGGCATGTGCCTACAGTCCCAACTATTCAGGGTCTGAGGTGGGAGGATCACTCGAGCCTGGGAAGCAGAGGTTGCAGTGAGCCAAGATTTCACCACTGCACACTGGTCTGGGCTACAGAGTGAGACCCTGTTTCAAAAAAAAAAGGAAAGAAAGAAAGAAAAAAATTTCTATATTGAAAAACAAACAAAACACCAAAAAAAAAGAAAGCATGAAAAAATTAAGATTGGAAAAATTAAGATAGAATTAAGAAAAGAGGACCAAGATAGTAGACTTAAAACACAGCTCTATCAACAGTTACATTAAATATAAAGGATTAAATGCTTCAATTAAAAAACAAAGACTGAAGATTGTCAGGATGATTTTTAAAAGTGAGATCCAATTGTTTGCTGTTTACAAGGTTGTAAAGCTACACATTTATCCCAGATGTTTAAAAAATGCAACCCTAATAAAAGAATCCAAATGAATTTTGAAAATAAAATGTGACAAGTTGATACAAGTCACATTAAAGAATTAAGATTCTTGAAAAGCTAAGTTTGATATAAAAATAAATATGAGGGCTATACCCTGTCTTTTATGTCATTTATTTTAAAATACAAGAACAGTGTGTCAATATTGGCTAATTAGCACAGTTCCGGGAAAAACTTCATTTGAAAAAGTCTTCTGGGGTAGAGATTAGGGACTTTTTCTTTGCTAAATTTGATAAAAGGGAACAAATTTAGAAGGAGAATGTAAGAACCATCTTCCTTCCTTTTTTTTACATTGAACATTTAAGTAATGTAGTGGCAATCATTTTGCAACCATAAGACGATAAGCTAGAGGAGGAAAAGATAATATACTCAGCATAATTCAGCAGAAAGATAGCTGAGCCTAATTTTCTTGATTACATTAATGATCTGCAAAACCAATGCTAGCACCTATCTAACTCCACACTTCTGTGAGAAAACTAAATCTGAATTATGTAATCACTGTTATCAAGTGTTCTTTTGATTGCCATCATAACTATTTTTACTATTCTAATTTCTAGAGAGAGAAATTCAAATTAAACAACAGTCACTTTCAATTCTCCTGCCATCTTATTGACAAAATTATAACCCAAAAAGGAGAAACAGAGGGCAAAGGGATCCTCATGCTGTGTATGTGGGTTTGCAAATTGGCACAACTGCTTTGGAGAACAAGTTAATAACATTTAATAACACTTACAGTCATGTATATCTTACACCACAGAATGTAACTTTTAATTATCTAAAGAAACAATCTCATTTTATACAAGGACGTATGCAAATTAATGTTCATTGCAGCATTGCTCTCATGAGTGAATAATTGAAAACCTTCTGTATCCGCCAATTAAATAAATGTTCAAATAAATTGTTGTATTATCCTACAGTATGATAGTATTCAACAGTTAAAATGAACAAACTAAATCAATGTGTGCTGGCATGTACAGATCTTGAAGATATAATTTTGAGCAAAAAATGATATATAGAAGGATGTACCGAGAAAGATGCTATTCACGTAAAATTTTAAAGCACACAAATATCATATATTGTTTATGGACACACACATTGCATGGAACTGCTAGTTGTTTCCCTAAATTTATTCTACCTTTTTCAGAGTAAAAGGAGTTTTAGCTAGACATGGCCACCAACTAGACAATATGCTTTCCTGTCTTGACTATTTAGGACCTCAAAGACCTTTTATTAATGTTGGAATGTCTATTGATATTTACCATATTCAAAATTACAATATTAAACACATATTAAAATAAAAATAAAATTTAAATTTTTAATGAAAATGTTATTTTTAATAAAATAAAATTAAAAAAAATAAAAATTTATTGAATAGCAACATTGTTTATATTTTTACAAATTTTTAATGTCTTACTTTAAGACAAGTGAAGTCTAATATTTGTTTCTGCATTCAATATATAGCAATGCTATTTTTGTTGAAGGATATGAAGAAAATTTGGCCTCACACAGATATATAGCTGGAAAAAGAAAGGGGATGAAGACAGAATCCCTCGAAGCTCTCGCATTGTATTCACAAAACCACCGCCTTAGGAGATTGTAAATTAACAGAATCTCATGAGTCAAAGTTGATTACCCACCCTGGACCTTCTACCTCCCTATGAACTGCTATTTGAGAAAGAAACAAACTTAAATTTACTTTGAGCCATTGTGTTTTGTTAATGTTAATGTATATGTTAGAGAAGTTTAGTTAATACCCTATGTTATACGCAGATATATAGGCAAAGTGGAAAATATGATCTGAAATTGTACACACCCACTACAAAGTGTAATTGAGAAAGGCACTACAATGTAATGAATGTTTGTGTCTCCCCAAAACTCCTATGTGGAAACCCTAATCGCAACGTGATGGTACTATGGGGAGGGGGCTCTCAGAGGTAATTAGCTCACGAGTATGAAGCTTTCGTGAATGAGGTTGGTGTCTTTTACGAAGAGGCTGGGGAGTTAACTAGCGTTCTTTCTGCTATGTGAAGATACATGGGAAGTCTGCAGCCTGCAGCTTCAAAGAGAGCCTTCACCAGAACTCGACCATGCTGGCACCCTATTCTCAGATCCACGGCCTCCAAACGTGAGAAATAAATTTCTATTTTTTTAAGTTACCCAGGTTATGCTACTTTACTATAGCAGACCAAACTAAGATAGGTACAAAGGGACTTTGAATGTATCTGTAATATTTTATTTGTTCTAAAAGATATTTGAAGAAAATATGTTAATCAACCTTTGTTAAATATGTATAGTGGGTGTTGTGATTATTATGTTATTTTTATATGTTTGAAATTGTTTTATAACAAAATGAATGTACGGTTAAGGCATCTGAATCTGTACTTACTGCATTTGTCATTATGCTCTCAAAGAGCAGAGAGGAACGTCTCAAGGTTTTTTACAAACATTACTTCATTGAACGTTATTAAATATGTAATTCCAAAGTTCTATACGGATTTTAAAGAAAATTAATTAAGGAAAGGAAAATGAAATATGTATGCATAAATAAATGCATAGGAAGTCTTTTATATACAATTATGTTTAAGTTTTATTAGAGAAGAAGCATATTTTCTAGGGTTGTCAGATTAACATATATTTTTATGGCATTACTAATTTAATTTTATATCACTTTTTAATTTAAATATTTCAAAGTAATTAAAACTAATAGTAACAATTTACATATCATATGCATTGAAATTGGAAATTGCTTTAACATCCATTACTTTCCATAATACCAACAATAACCCTGCTAATTAGGGAAAACAAGAATTATTAATATAATATGACTGAGAAGCTGAGACCTAGAGAAGTTAAGCAATACACACAAGGCCACATAGCAAGTCATCTTCTCCTTTTAGAACTCAAATCAATTTTTGAATTTAAGGAGCTTAATGCTCAAGCTCCTTCGTTTGAGATTTTCTAAGACATTTCTCCTTATTTCCTATTGGGCAGAGCAGGGTTGCGTGCCACTTCACACTGATCAGTGGTGGAAAGGAAAGGCACGGCATAACCCTAAGCCTTAAAGTAATCAAGGTCTACCCCCTGAGATTGTTGAAGGTTGAGCAACCACCTTTTCTGAGCACATTGCTATCTCAAACCAAGCCCAAACCAAATTACGGTAACAGAAAGGAAATAGAAATGGTTACTGAGTGGGCAATCTAACAGTCTCTTCAGCAGCAGCCATAATACGCTTCTATTTCATTTAAACCCTTCCTTTGGACTAGATGGAGAAGGCAGAAAATAAGGAGTCTATGATACAGATGCTGCCCTCTAAACACATTATTGAGGAGAAACACTCACAGTTCACTCAACTCCTTGAATGTCATTCAACTTTCTTTAGCTCCTTTGAACATCCAGTTTATATGTATATTTGTATATAATACAAATTTGTATTTTACATATGTATGTGTGTATATATATACACACACATATACATATATATATACATACACACACACACACACATATATATAACACTTGTACAGCTAGGATTTTGCATAAAAATGTGCAACATTGGCTGGGCACTGTGGCTCACGCCTGTAATCCCAGTACTTCGGGAGGCCGAGGTGGGTGGATCACAAGGTCAGGAGTTCGAGACCAGCCTGACCAATATGGTGAAACCCTGTCTCTACTAAAACTACAAAAATTAGCTGGGCACAGTGGCGCATGCCTGTAGTCTGAGCTACTCCAGAGGCTGAGGCAGAAGAATCGCTTGAACCCAGGAGGCAGAGGTTGCAGTGAGCCGAGACCATGCCATGCACTCCAGCCTAGGTGACAGAGCGAGACTCCGCCTCAAAAAAAAAAAAAAAAAAAAAAAAAAAAAAAAAAAAAAGAAAAGAAAAAAGGAAAAAAAGAAGATAAGAAAAGAAAAAATGTGCAACATTATACTTATTTAACTCAGGTAAATTTTATCTTCCTGTCTGTAAATTATTTGAGAGCAGATGTGGTCTATTTTCTTCATCATATTTTTCCTGAATTCTAAACCAGTGCTGCACGTAATATGTATTCAACATGCCTTCTAAATGGTTAAATCTTAATTCATACCATTTCTTATCATATATTAGATCTCCCTCTTGTCTCCACTGAAACTCCCCCATCTAGAGTGGAAGTTTGTTGTTTCATAAAGTGTTAAAGCCAGTACATTAGTTATCTAGGAGTTATTTTGTGCCAGGCACTCCTCTAGGTGTTTTATTTATATTCTACGTGTATTTTGCCTAGTAGTAACTAATCAGAATAATCATCCATAAAAGCAGGAGAAATGCCCAAGCTGGAAGTACATTAAATCAGTATATTCATTGTTTCCTCAAACTTGGAGCCAACAATCAATGAGAGAGGAGAAACAAAACATCTTACCAAAATATCCTGCATATTTGTGACTGTCATGGTGACCAGAGAGCACAGAACAGATAGAAGTATTATTGAACATCAATCTATAAACTCTGGAACCCAATCCTTAACCTAGCGATTTGTGTCCAGAGAATTCCCTGGACCAGGCAGAGTTACCTCACACTGGACATGACACCCATGGCTGTGGAAAGTCCCCTGAAGTCACTGGAACATACACAAGAGCGTGTGTCCATGGATATAAATATAAAATGCTTCACTCACCTCAGCCCCCAAATCAGACCTTATTTGTCAGTGCTACCTTGGCTAGGTCTGGAGGGGAAGGAAAGAACATTTTGACCAGCTGATGCTGTGACAGATGCTGGAGAGGCACGTGTGCTCAGATGTAGAGGTAGCTGGCATGCTGTGAATGCATCTTTAGCCTTGCTGCCCTCAGAATCCCACTGACAGATGAAACCATCTGCCTCCTATGTCCTTTCTCCAGGAAGTTCAATGCTTCCTATTATTTGTTTGTTTTTCTCTAGCATAATTGTTCCTTATGATAATAACATGATCTCAATATTTTAAATGAAAACTAGGGTACAAAAATCATGTTCTCTACCACCTGGTATAACCATTTTGGAACTTCAAAAAAATTCCCTCGGGGCATTTTCCCTATGCTTTAAAAAATCTGTGTTTTATCTCTAGCCTTTGTTCTGGATACAAAACAACAATACTGACAAGTGCCTATGCTATATCTAGGGTGATCACGTAGTGTTTGCAGTAATACAGAACAATTTTATCAGTAAAAGCGAGCTAAAAATAATTATAAAGTTTTTGAAGTGTTTATATAATTACTATAAATTGGCCATATTGTATTGATGTGCCTAAAAATAGAGCTATTCAATGATTAGTGATGTTCAGAATTTTTTCATATACCTGTTGCTCATTTGTATGTTTTCTTTGGAGCAGTGTCTATTCAGGTTGTTTGTCCATTTTTCAATTGCTTTCTTTTTGCTATTTCGAAGTACATATATGTTGTGGAATGACTACATCTTGCACATAGTTATTTTGTGGTGAGAAAACTTGACATCTATTCTTCTCGGCATTTTATGAGAATACAATATCTCGCTAGTCTACTATGTTGTAAAATAGTTCTCTTGAACTTATTTCTTCTGTCTAAATGAAGTTTTGCATCTTTTAACCAACATCTCCCTAACCATCTCAGCTCCTGGTAACTAATATGCTACTTTCTACTTCTATAAAATTTTCTTATTGTGGTTTTAATTTGTATCCCCATTACTGATGCTGATAATTTTTTTCATATACCTGTTGCCCATTAGTATATCTTCCTTTAAGAAATGTCTATTCTCTTTGCCAATTTGTAACTGAGTTATTTTCTTGCTGTTGAATTTTTTATGTATTTTGGATGTAAATTTCTTAACAACTGCACAGTTTGCAAATATTTTCCCCCATTCTATAGGCTGTCTCTTCACTCTATTGATTGTTTCTTTTCTCCAGGGACTCCTTAATTTGATGTTATCCCATTTGTCTATTTTTTGCTTTTGTTGCCTGTGATTTTGGGAGCATATCCAAAAAGTCTTTGCTGAGACCTATGTCAAGGAGTTTTTTTTTCATATTTCTAGTAGTCTCATAATTTTGAGTCTATATTTAAGACTGCAATCTATTTTGAGTTGATTTTTGAATATGGTGAGAGATACGGGTCTAATTTAACTCTTTTACATATGGATATCTGGTTTTCCTAACACTACTTATTGAAGAGACTGTACTTTCCCCATTGTTTGTTCTTGGACCCTTTAACAAAAATCACCTGGCTGTATTTCTTTCTGGACTTTCTATTCTTTTCCATTGCTCTATGTGTTCATTTTTAAGCCAATACCATTTTGTTTTGGCTACTATAGTTTTGCTGTATATTTTTAAGTCAGATAGTGTAATGACTCGAGCTTTGTTCTTTGCTCAAGAATGCCTTTACTATTTAGGCCATTTTGTGGTTTTGTATATATTTTAGGATTTTAAAAAATTTCTGTGAAGACCATCATTGATATTTTCATATTGATTGCATTGCATGTAGATCACTTTGGGTAGTAAGAACATTTTAATAACATTAATTCTTCTGATCCATGAGTATGGGCTATCTTTCCATTTTTTCTGTGTGTCTTAAATTTCTTTTATCAGTAACTTCGTTTTTGGTTTAGAGATTGCTTACTACCTTGGGTAAATGTATCCCCAGGTATTTTTGTAGCTATTAATATGGTATTGCTTTCTTTATACACATTTTGAATTTTTGATGTGAATTGAAATCATATTGTGTATTTTAAACAAATTATTTTAGCTACTATTTTAATATCTTTGTCTTTTAATCTTTATACTGAAGATATAAGTTATTTACTCAACACTATTCAAGTATTAGAGCATTCTGCTTTTGCCTGTGTGCTTAAGTTTTCCAGGTAGTTTTATACTTTCAGATGTTTCCATTTTACTCAGTAGTGTCTTTTTCTTTGATTCTCAAGAATTCTCTTTAGCATTTCTTATATAAGGGGTCTGGTGGTTATGAATTATCTTGGCTTTTAATTGGTAACATCTTTATCTTTTCCTTATTTCTGAAAGACATCTTTGCTGTCTTTTAGGTTGTCAGTGTTCTTGGCTGTCAGTTTTCTTCCTTCAGCACTTTGAATATGTCATCCCATGCTCTCCTGGTCTGTAAGGTTTATGCTGAGAAGTCTGCTACTAGCTGTAGTGGAATTCTCCTACATGTTATTTGCTTCTTTTCTCTTGTTGCTTCCAGGATCCTGTCTTTGTCTTTGTTCTTTGACTCTTTAATTATAATATGCCTCGGGGTAGTTTTCTTCACATTGAATCTGATTGGAGACATTAGACCTTCCTATATCTGGATATTTACATATTTTTTCAGGTTTGGTAAGTTTGCTGTTACAGTTTCTTTAAATAAGCTTTATAACCCTTTATCGTCTCTTCTCCTTAACTCCTATGATTAAAAAATTTCTTTTTTGATAACGTTTCATAAATTACATAAGCTTTCTTCATTTCTTTTTATTCTTTCTTCTCTTCTGATTATATATTTTCAAATAACTTGACTTCAAGCTCACAGATTCTTTCTTCTGCTCAGTCAGTTCTACTATTGATGTACTTTTAATTTTGTTTATTGTAGTTTTTAGCTGTAGGATTTCTTCTTACTATTACTATAATTATTATTTCGATATTTTTATTAAATTATAATTCTGGTTACATATGAGTTTTTCTCATTTCATTGAGTTGTTTCTCTATATTTTCCTGAAGTGAGCTGAGTTTCTTAAAATGTTTATCTTGAATTCTTTGTCAGGCATTTCATATATCTTTATTTCCTTAGGATTAGTTACTGGCACCTTATTTTGTCCATTTAGTGATATTATGTTTTTCTGATTATTCTCAATCCTTGTGGTTGTATATCAGTGTTTGCACATTTGAATAAATAGGTAATTATTACTATCTTCACAGACTGGCTTTGTCTGGGAAAACCGTGTGATTGGCGTGGTGCTGGGATGCACCAGAAACACAGGGCAATTGTGGCTGGTGCAGTGCTGTCAGATCCTGGAGCCTGGTATGGCAGGTGAGGCACTGGAGCAGGATAGAAGCTGGGATAGATGTGCAGCCTGTGTGGCCCTGGGGCATACAAGAAATTTGGGGCAGCTGCAGCTAGTGTGGCACTGCTAGTAACCTGGGGCCCACTATGATAGGCACAGTGCTGGGACAGACTAGAAGTCTGGGTCCACTGATATTGGCCAGGTGGTAGTGTGGGCCAAATATTGAGTTCACCAAGCAAGCCTTAAGCATGGGGCTATGTGGTCCCACCTAGCACTGGGGCAGGCCTAAAGGCCCAGTCTATAGGTACCAGACTGGAATAAGACCATGAAGATCTGCCTAGTGTGGGGTGGACCCAGTTTTTGGGTCCAGTGCAAAATTCTCTCCTCACTTTCTTCTCTTTCCTTCAAATTGACAGTATCTCTCTCCATGTCATACTGCCTGGGTTTGGAGGTAATGTAGGTGATGTAAAATTGTTTTGCCTACCATCTTCAATGAGTCTTTTCTAATTATTGTAATACAACCACATACTGTAAACTCTTACCTGGTTTCCTCAGCTCTTACACAGGTATTTCCATGTGTGAATTATTGTTCAAATTGATGTTACCACAAGAGGACAACTGCTGGAGAGTCTTCTTCTGTCATCTTGCTCTATGTGTTCGCTAAAATTTTCAGTGCTGAAGTTTTCTTCACTTTGTTCCCTGAATACTTAGGTTAAAAATTTCAACTAATTTTGAATTAAATACAAGCAAAATGTATAGGGCTCATATATGAAAGTTTATTGCCACTGTAGGACACTTAGGTTTACTTAAAGAATAGTCTCAAAATTTAAAATATTTTAAAAACCAATGAGTGACAAGCAGAGCAAAGATAAAAAGCTCACATTTCCATGCTACTGTATTTTTTATACTCAATGTCCGCATCTTCACAAAATTTTCTATGAAGAAAAGATACCTCTGTTTAAACATCATTAGTCAAGTAAGCTATGTATGCCTTTTTTGCATTGTAAGCAAGAGTATAATAAGCACATTTGTCTCACCTCTGACACATCTATCTTCAGGGACCATCTGATCTCATTGTTTCTGCACAGTCTTGGAGACAGCACCAGGTTAAAGACTGGAGTCTTTAGTGCTTTGTGTTCCAGCATGCCAAGAATATGAGTGCAGGCCACCATGCTAATTGTCTTTGATGCTTAGCTGAATATCTCTAAAGTAATCTTTCTATCGCTATGCAAGCAACAATATAGTTTGTCACCAATATGGAGAAGACAAGCCTGGTATCTGATCTTGGTTCCTCTCATAATCACTGGGACTGGCAGAAATGGGCTTTCTCCTCTTTTTCTTTCTATATGATCATTATTTTCCTTAAACAAAATGTTATGACCAAGTCATTCAGGCCTTCAAGTTACAGGAGGAGATTAGGGATTTTAGAAAACATTTCTCTCTCTTAATGAGCCTTGCTTTAAATTTAATTATCTTCCTGTGCACATAAAATTCCCATTTTATTTGCCAAAAACTGAGTACTATCTTTTTCACTCTGCCTTCATGTTATTGCAATTCTATTTTCCCTCTGAACTTCCCTACCCTGCATCCTCAGAAAGAGTAGATGGATGCTTCAGGCTGACTTGGATGAAAATCAGATACATGGAAACGCAAAAGAGACAAGCATATTTATCTATTTCCAAAATTATTACCCCACCTTATATTACTAAAGAAATAATTAGTGGTTCAGAAGTGTGCATGTACAAACACTGTCATCTGATAATATTGACAAATTAAACTACAAAAGAATTTTTCTATTGCTACAAATTATATATGAGAGCTCCAGCTTCACTGAATCCTTGTAACGGTTATCATTTTGAAAATTTTTACTAACTTAACAATCAAAAGATAATCAAGGAATAACATTTAGATTTTCCTCATTTTATTTTTTGTCCTAAGCTCTCTAATTCTGCAAGAAAGTAAGCTTGTACTCATAAGAAATACAATATAATAATTTGATGTCAGGATGTAATATCACAAGGTATTGAGCACAGTCAGAACTGTGAAGTTACTGTGATTAAGATCAACAGTTTTCCAATTTCATTTTATTTCAAAGCAGGAGTTGGTTGTTTGGACTACTACCCTAGTTATTGAGTAATGCAATTACTTTTGAGATTGGTTTAGCTTTGTCAGATTTCCAAAATAGTTGCTGTTTTACATATGTGATTTTAATTTTCCATGAATGCTATGAAATGTTATTAATTCTATTTGACAGCCAAAGTGAGACCCAGAGATGTTAAGTGATTTGCTTGAAGTGTTTGGAAAGTACAGAGCAGTGTAGTAGAAGGTCAGTCTGCACTGGAATTCTGAGTCTACTACTGACTGGTTCTGTGATTTTGGTGAATTTCTTAACCTCCTCAAGCTGCTTCCTTATCTGCCCATCAAAATTTGCAAAGTTCACTTCAGGGTTGTAATAGGAAATAAAAATAAGGAAATTTTCATTCAGACCTAAAAGGTAACAGCAAGTAAATGAATCATTATTCTCATTGAATAACAGTGCTGTGTTCTTTCTCTTATATTCCACTGCTTACTTTTCTTTTGAATATATCTTTTAAAATATAGAACAACCACTTACTATTTTACGTATTATTGTGTCAAGGATGAGCAGAGATAAAGAGAAATTGAACCAAAGGGATTTTACATTTGAATTTACCTCACAAAATGAAAGAGTCATAAAATGCAAGAACTGCATTAACAGTACATATTAATGACCTACAGAAAAACAGGTGTGCAAGAGAAAAGGAATGGCACAGAGCTTCACAGAGAGTAAACTACACATCTGTATTTGTCTTAGAGTCCTGGACTCTGCAATCAGATCCAGGATTTTTAACAAAATGCGCATTGTATCCTTCTCAAATTGGGCAAGAAGAACCATAGATTTTACCAATGAGAAATGAGGAACCCTGCCAACATCCCAGCCGACCCTGCACACTTACTGGGAACCTACTGAGTGCCAGGGTTTGTGCCAAGTGCTCTGGGGGATAGAATTGAGTCAGTCATGGTCATTGCTCATTCATTTAGTGGAAAAAGCAGGCACACACACAAGTAACTTGATTCCAAGGCAGACCGCGATAAGTGTTATCTTAGATCACTGGAGGAGACAGGTCACACGACTGGAATAGCATGAAGTCAGGCCTGAGGCTGAGGGCATGCTGTTATTTAGGAACCCTATCAGGTTCATCTCACAGCTTGGCAGTGGTCCAAAAACCCTGTAGTTTCTTGTCCTGGGTGTGCTGGGTCATAGGATGCTTCCATCCACCTATCCTCGAATCTACTGTGAAGGCCGTTGGAGTCTGAGAATGTATAAAGACAGATGAGACAGAGATTTGTTTCCTTTCTTAACATACATTATACACTTTTAAAATACATTAACCTTGAATGACTAGTACTATAGAAAAATGGCCTGCCAAAGATTATGTCTTTTCTTTCCTTGCATGTCATGGGATGTGCCAATTATCAAAGTCCACAGTTTTTTATCCATTTAGGAAGTGAACAAAACCAAAAATGCTGTATTTGTTTATTTTTCCAGGATAATTCTTATCAAATTCAGCTTTGCCCAAGCTGTTGGCTTGTCTGAAGCCCAACAAGAACTGTGAGGTGCTAGAGAACACAGCCCTTCTGATCCAACTCTATCTCAGAAACTTTACGAAATTAAATACTCAATCAACTTCAGTTGTATTATTTTTAACCTTCTGCTATTTTTTTTTTTTTTTTTTTTTTTGAGACGGAGTCTCACTCTGTCGCCCAGGCTGGAGGCAGTGGCCGGATCTCAGCTCACTGCAAGCTCTGCCTCCCGGGTTTATGCCATTCTCCTGCCTCAGCCTCCTGAGTAGCTGGGACTACAGGCGCCCGCCACCTTGCCCGGCTAGTTTTTTGTATTTTTTAGTAGAGACGGGGGTTTCACCGTGTTCGCCAGGATGGTCTCGATCTCCTGACCTCGTGATCCGCCCGTCTCGGCCTCCCAAAGTGCTGGGATTACAGGCTTGAGACACCGCGCCCGGCCAACCTTCTGCTATTTTTAAGCTATCTCCCATTTTCCAACTTGCTGGCAACTTTCCCAAAATGCCCTCAAACTTAGACTTAAAAGTAAAACCGAAGAAATGAGACATATCTGGCTAACATTACATCATGTTAAATTGATTGCAAAAAAGTAGGGTGAAGTGAGGAATTCACTTAAATGAAAAAGGAAAGAAGGCTTGACTGGAAGCCCAGCAGTCTGGGCTTTGCTCTGGGCTCTGTATACCATCTGGGCAAGCGGTTTCCCTCTGAGTCCCAGGGTCCCCAACCTTCAGGCAGGAGGGTTGAATAGATTTACTGTCAAGACTTTGTTTTTGGTGACCTGTCACCTTCATTATGGTTATTCTTTATACTATCTACAACAATAATAATAATGGTATAATAATTTATAACTTACAGAGCATCAACAGTTGCATTACTCTCTAGTAAATATGTATGAAACTATGCTTTCAGCATTACAATTCTATAATTAGAACCTGACTACATTTAAGAGAGGGCAAAGCGAAGTTGAGGGGGCCCCCACTCCAGGCCCTCTCTGTGGTGGAGTTGACCTCTGGGACTTACTATGGCCTAGATCAGATTCCTGTGGTCACACTCAGATCCAAACCAACTGTTGGAGCTTTGTAACGGACTACTCACTAGTGCTAATGAATCCAAGAAACCCACAAATTTGTGCTTCTACATTTGCAGGCCAGGTCTACCAACCAGAGACTAAGGAAGGCTTTAGGCAAAAGAGCTCTCCCTCTTTACTCACTCTTCACTACCTACCTCTAGTGCACACATAACGGCTTCAGTAAACACCTAACAGTGATGATCACCAACTCAGGAATTCTTAACTAGAACTGGGATTTCCGTTTACAACTTCCTTTTCTAACCAGCTAATCAACATCCCCACTGTGTTCTGGAAGATTAGTGTGACCCACACCAATGAAATCACTTTCCGTCATAAAGTATTTCCTCCATACCTCCCTGGCTTTCCCAATTCTGCCAACATTTGCCTTGTTAACATTGGCTCAAAAATTCTAGTTCATCTCTGATTTCTTTTCTTGGACTCCTCTTGTTAATCAATGGCCAAATCCAGCAGCATTTTTGTTCACAATACCCACCCCTATAATGCTTAGGCCTCGTCATCACTAACTTGGACAAATACCATAATTTTTTAAAGTATGCTCCCTGGTCTCTTTCGCCAAGGACATGCTCCTTTCTAATCATGCCATACCTCTAATCAGAAACTCCTAAAGGATCTCTATTATTTACCATGTAGTCCATTTTTTAAACGCTGGTGTTCAAGGTTTTCTATAATCAGCCATTTAAACTGAATGTCCTGCCATTAAGCGAAACTGCACATTATCATCCAAAAATGATCCCCACCCATGCAGATACCTTTGTAACACTGCTAACTTGAGTAGTGTGCCCTGCCCTATTTCTCCACACATTTCTTATTAAAATATGATTCCATCCTCCAAGGTGCAACTTCAATGACCTCTCTTTTATTACACATCTCTCAGGCCAGAAGTGTCTTCTGAACCCTATAACCCTTTTGCCTTTTTCCTTTTTCCTTCTAAGGAAGGGCACTGATCATATCCTATCTCAACATTTGGTCAGTTGCATACTTATTCGTTACTGCTCCTCTGCTAGGCTCTCAGTAAAAATAATGCAAGGTCTGTGCTTTGCCCATCAGCACGCTCCATTGTGGATGAGACAGCACTGAGCAGGATGAGAAGCAGAACTCCAAGGGTGGTTTTCAGTCAAGCTGAAAGAAACTGGACAGAAGATCAGCAGCCAAATAGCTTTGCCAAGCCAGCTTCTGAGGCTCTCATGTACTCGTGGAAGCACAGTTCCAGTGTTGTATTTGCTTTTCCAGGCTGCAAGTCATTGCACATCACTGAGGAACCAAGACAGCAAATAGCCCAATAGAGTTTAGATTCAGTGGAGGTGCAGTGGGGGATTGAAAAGAAAAGGAGCAAGAAAGAGAAGAAATAAACTAAGAGTTTAGTTGCCTTTTATCTATGATTTATCCTATGATTTCAGCTGGGAAGATGATAGTTATAGCTATCCTTCATTGACTTTCATAAAATGACTATTTTTATCATAATCAGAAAATTCCAGAACTGGGTGGAGATTTAAGAAAAATGCAATTCAGAGCAGGGAATTAGCTTATTCCAAGCCATAAATTTCAGTCAGCCACTGAACCCAACTTGAGACTATTTATCCTGATATCTAGTGTATCTACTATTATTCTTCTAGCCATCTTTTTACTGACTTAACTGCTCAAGAATTCAGAATGTCAATGTGTCTACATTTAAGTATTATTAATTTTGGTGCAATGAGTGACAGACTGGATCTCCAAAGCCCACTCCAGGGCCTTCCTTTACCAGCATAAAATCACTTAAGACTTTGCTGTTTGTATGACCATCACCCAGGCAGGAACTCTAAGACCCTGAAGAAAACAGCCCTATCTGAGTCACCTGTTTTTCTCATAGCACCTTAAAGGTGTTTTACCTTATTAAATACTCAATCAGTGAACTGAATTGATAAAAACCTCTACTGTCCCACAACTCTTCCCTATGTTCTAGCTCTTATTATAGTCACAAAAGTGTTTCTCAATTGAGGTTGCCAGATAAATTTCCTCTTGCAAAAGAATTAATTTGCCCTATGTACACCTAGCAGTCATTTAACCCCATAGCACAATAATCTGGCTCCTCAACCCCCAAACCCAGGCTTTTGGACACAAAGTGAGTACACTGTGCATAGCCAGCCCTCAGCACTGGGACAATGTGTGCCCTGGGCCAGATCTGGCCCTCCACCCCAGCAGCTGCACCCTGAGCATGAGGACCAGGGGCATGGCCACCTGGTGCTTATCCTGTCGTTCCACCTGACAGGAAGATGGTTTAAGCTTTCTCTTGCACAATGCACTGGAGGCAGAGAAGAGAGAGAGAGACAAAAAGAACTGGTCAGGTTGATTTCATCAGCCTTAGCAGCAGCTCCTCAATGTTTCTTTGAGAAAAAATGTTTGGCAACTGAAGCACAGCATGCTCAGGCAGATTCCATTTAACAGGACAACTGAGCGGTCTGCAGTCTCCTCCTTCCCTCCCTTCACCTCTCCTCTTTCTTCTGCCCCTAGGAAAGATTTTCTTTAATCAAATGTTAACAGAGAAGGCTTATGGATTTAATTTCAATAAACATGTACTTTTCTTTAATACTGAGTTCTCAACAGTAGATCTTCAGAAATAAGTATGCAGAGTATCATTACCCATTAAAAAAAAGTTTGTGGTCTCTTTTTTTCCCTAGACAAAAAAAAAAAAAAGCTTCTTTTAGGGATTTTGGAAGTTTTATTATATATGTATATATATTATACATACATACATAAACACACCGATATTTAATGGATCATTTGATATAAGCAATTTATAACTTTTAAAATATATATGAAAACTTTTTTCATATTAGTAAACATAACATAATTATTTGGTCACATAATACTGCATTATATTGCTATAACAAAATTTATTCAGTTCTATGCTTTTGGACATTTTGCGTTTATTTCTAGGTTACTATATACAACATGGTATATAGATCTTGTAAAAAAAATCTGTTGCACGTATTCAAAGAGAAGAAAATGAGTATTTAACAGAAGAAAATTATCTTTCCACTTCATGAGATATGACACTGAATTTGAATTCTCGAACTTAGCCAATAGATCAAAGATGGAACTATCGGATGTTTAAGAAGCTTATGAAGAGTGAGAGAGAAAAAGCAAAGAACTGAAACTACAATTGCCAATTCTTCCTGCTTATTACAGCCCACAGTTTACTGTTGCCAAAATTCCTGCTTATTAAATGATCTGCCCTCAGACTCTCTCAGACTTTAATTGAGCCATAGTTTATTTAATTTACTCATCTCTTTAATTATAACTCTAAAGCACTCAGAAACCCATGTGGATCAGGACATAAGCCGTGTCAAATTCAACAGCATAGTTCAACAGGCAGAAGTAGTGAAATAAATTTGATTGTTTACTATTATTTGATTCTTTACTATTATCCACATATAGACTTTGAAAAAGGTCCAATCAATCAATCCATAACAATTACAAAATGTTAGCTACTTTCCTTAATTTTGTAACAACTCTAATACCATTGTCTTAGACTCTTTATTATGTAAATAAAGTTAGTCTCCTTCTCAGCGCAAAAGGATCTTTCCTCATTACAAGAGAATAAAAGAGGACAGAGAGCAGAGGATTCTGTTTGGGGATCGAAGGTGAGGAATTGAATGTTAGTAATTTTTGTCCTGTCACACTGAGGAATATTTGAGGAACAGTTACTCAAATATAGGCAAAGAGGAGAACACTAAGTATTCAATAACAATAACAGTAACTATTCCTCAAATATTTACTGAAACTGGACAAGCCAGTAACTTCACTTCTTCCCATAAGGAATCTAAGTTAAAGATGAAAATCTCTACTATTGAAGTTACAGGCTAGTTGAAGAGGGAAGTAAATGGTGAACTATTTGGCAAGAGCACTGGTTTTCCATCACAAGAAGACAAATATTGTTGGTTACTGGTCCATTGTCTCTCTTAGTTCCTTAGTTGCGGGTACAGTATCAGATCTTTAATGTTATTCATCAATGTATTTAGTAAATATGGACAAGAAAAGCCCTGAGGGAGATGCAAACATTTTTGACACCTAAGCCTAACCTCCAGGAATTTACAGTTTAGTTAAACAAATGATAGACTCATATAAGAAATGGTGATTAAGCAGGTATTAAATGAATTATATAAGCAACAAGTATCAACATATTTTAAAATACAAACAGAACACTTCTTGTAGGGTTGGTCAGAAAGTGTTTCAAGAAGAAAAATAGGAGGAGACTGGACTTCGAAGGATTTTGTTTCTTGTAGTCCAAGTAGAATTGCTAGGAGATAAAGAATAGGCATTGCAAGGTTAATGATCTTCAGCTAATTCCACTTAATAAAATGGACTTGGGCCGGGTGCGGTGGCTCACACCTGTAATCCCAGCACTTTGGGAGGGTGAGGTTGATAGATCATGAGGTCAGGAGTTTGAGACCAGCCTGACCAACACGGTGAAGCCCCATCTCTACTAAAAAATAAAAAACTTAGCTGGGTGTGGTTGTGCGTGCCTGTAATCCCAGCTACTCAGGAGGCTGAGGCAGGAGAATCACTTAAATCTGGGAGGCAGAGGTTGCAGTGAGCTGAGATCATGCCACTGCACTCCAGCCTGGGTGACAGAGCAAAACTCTATCAAATAAATAAATAAATAAATAAATAAAATGGACTTGGACTCCACTTGATCTTACTTCACAAATGTTTGATGAGTATCACTATGAGCCAGCTAACATGTAAAATTCTGGGGATAGAAAGTTGCGTATGACATGGAACTCTTCTTAGTTACTGTGAGGGGTAGACAATCATACTCATATTCTGCTTTACAGTTCACAAACCTTTTTCACACTTATTATTTCAAACTCATGATTTTATTATTTCTATCTCACCCATAAGAACAAACCAAACCAAACAAAACAAAAGCAAACAAACAGTGACAAACCCCAAGTTTTAGGATTTGTTACTTGCCCTAGATTATACTGGACTCCAAATAATTTTATTTACCCTATAATAGAGTTACTGCTCCTGCATGTTTTATACCAATGAAGTAAACTTCAGGTCTCTGAGTTATTCAGTTTAGTGATTGCGCTGATCATTCTCATAGATTATTTCTTAGATATGTCTTCTTTTTGTTTTAGAAATTCAATATTCCGGCCGGGCGCGGTGGCTCAAGCCTGTAATCCCAGCACTTTGGGAGGCCGAGACGGGCGGATCACGAGGTCAGGAGATCGAGACCATCCTGGCTAACACGGTGAAACCCCGTCTCTACTAAAAACTACAAAAAACTAGCCGGGCGACGTGGCGGCGCCTGTAGTCCCAGCTACCCGGGAGGCTGAGACAGGAGAATGGCATGAACCCGGGAGGCGGAGCTTGCAGTGAGCTGAGATCCGGCCACAGCACTCCAGCCTGGGTGACAGAGCGAGACTCCGTCTCAAAAAAAAAAAAAAAAAAAAAAAAAGAAATTCAATATTCCAACAATTATGTAATATAGATCCCAGCATCTGGGAATAAATTGTCTGCTTTCCATGACATTTACTAAGAGCCAAGGAGTCAATTTAGCTCATTAGTCAGCTATGTATCATTTCCTATGTAGTTTCATTGAATTGTTTATTAAAACATTTATTTTATTTTTTTTCAACATTTTATAACTTTATATATATTTTAATCTCCTACATCCTATGAGTTGTCATAATGTGCAATATGAGTCATTTTCTTTTAGTAATACATTTCATTAACGTTTGATAGAAATTAAATGACTATAAACAGATATTTCATATTTATATTAAAAAGTGAACAAGATCTGTGAGGGCCAATGATCTGATCATTGCTACAAAATATAAGGACAGGCAACTCTACAAGTCTTTAGGAAACATTTTTGGAGAAATCCCTGTATATCACTCACTGTGCTGGGCACTTTTACATATTCGCTGCATCTAATTCTCAAAACAAGCCTCTAGGTTTGAAGAACTAGTTCCTATATCACAAATGAGGAAATGCTCTCAGAAACATGTAAAGATCACTCAAGACTACATATCTGGCAAGTGGGAGAACCCAGACATGTCCAAATGAATGACTTTTTGCCCCAGGTTTAGGAGGTAGGAAGGGGGCATACAAGACATTATTTCCCTGTTTTGTTGAAGTTGGTAGCTGTGACTAATCTGCATTTAGAATAAAATGTTAGCAAATCCCATTTGTTCTCCTCTTTGCCTATCTGCCTGACAGAGCTGGGCTTTGGAACTATTTTATGGAACAGTAAGTCCTTTGCTACTGTCACAAACTTCATTTTTCTTTCTTATGGGTTTGCTTTAACGTCACAGCTAATTTCAGCTGTTCTTATGCAAATGTGCAGTCTCATCATCTGGGCCATCCTCCTTTCCCCAATATCCACCCACACAATGTACTTATTTTTAATAAAAACAATCATCCTAACAAGATACTGAAGAGAATCTCATCTCAAATAATATTGCCACTTGATAACATGATACCTTTCTTCTGGAGAATGAGAAAGGTTCTTACAAACATTATTATTAATGTTTGCATTATTATTACTAATAATCTTTCACAAGACTTAGGGCATAAGCAAGACAACATGATATCTATGATATTTTGGCAATTCCCAACACAAAACAGTCAATTATCTTTTAATCTTCACTGTTGAGTATCACCGTTACAGACAAAGAGAGGAAAATGAGTTTGAATTAAGAATTTGCTCATCCAAAGTCACAAAACTAGTTAGTGGTAGATTCAGATAAAATATCTGATTCTAAAGTTAGTGAAAGTTATCTAGTTAGATCTAAAGTTAAACCTTATTTATAAGACTTAAGGAAAGGCTGTTGCCTAATTTTTCCCAATATTAAGTTTATCACCTTTAGCGAGGGGTGGTAACATCTGTCCTTCCTACCCCACATTTAATAAATGGAAGTAAGACTACTTTGCACAAAACATAAAGCATATAAGTTTGAGTGCAGTGGCTTATAAGCCCAGCACTGTTGAGGCCAGGGGGAGAGGACCTCTTAAGCCCAGTAGTTTGAGACCAGCCTGGACAACAAAGCAAGATCTCTTCTCTTAAAAAAAAAAATTAATTAATTAACTAATTAATTAAAAATTAGCTGGCTGTGGTGTTGCTCACCTATAGTCCCAGCTACCCTGGAGGCTGAGGCAAGAGGATCCCTTAGCCCCAGAAGTTCAAGGTTACACTGAGTTACGATTCTGCCACTGCACTCCAGCCTGGGCAACAGAATGAGACCCTGTCTCTAAAAAAAATATTAAATGAATAAAATAAAATTAAAATATATAAAGCATAAAATCTTTATATAAAGTATAAGGTATATGAGGTTTTGCCAGTATGTCTAATATATCCCCTTTACAATGTGGCTCCTGTTGAGTATGGCTTTTTAATTCCTGTATTTAGTTTTATTTTGTCTTATTTTATTTTGATACAGTCACCTACCTTTCAAAGCAGCATTGAAACTACAATTTAGTTTCAAGCTCAGTGTCAGGGTAAACAGTAATGTACAATCTGTCTTTGGTGTGCCTTGCAAACCTGTTTCATCCCACTCACAGTAACTAATTGTGGATGAGATGGATATTATTCCAGATGAGGGGCATCGTTTCCCCACATTTTAACTATGTACAGTTAACTTCACCCTCAGATGAGACAGTGTTTTGAAGAAACAGTTCTTGGATAATTTTAAAATGGCAAGATAACCTGGACTATTAGAAAGTACACTGTAAGAGTCAAAACCTAGATTCTATATGTGGCTTTGATGCTAAGTAGCTGTAAGAATTTAGGCCTGTTATCTTCCCAGCCTTCATTTTTCTCATGTATGAAATGAGAAGGTTGGACTAGATAATTGATGTGTTTTGTTATTTAGCAACCATTATTTAGAACCTACCATATGCCTTCATATTTTGAGAGTAGATATTATAGAGTCAGATGAGACTATGAGCCCTACTTCAAGGATTACAACATCTGGTGAGGGAGACAGACATAAACCAATAACAATAATTCAACATGAGGATCTCTAATGACTTTCCAGTTATGAATCAAAATGAATTTTTTCCTTTTTCTTATTAATAAATGTGTAGAACACACACACACACACACATACCCTGTCATACATGAGCCAACTGATGGCAGAGAAATTCAAGCAGAGACAGATGCCAAAAGGTTAATTGTCAGTTGAAGAAGTGATTTTTTTTCACAAGAAGAATGATATTTCCTCACTGGATTTTATTTACAGCTACTTTGTCCATATGGAGAGAAGCTAACTGGGAGAGGTTTATAAAAGCCTTGCTAATATTGAGTAAATGGTCATGAAAAAAACTGTTTCCACTTAGTTTCATAATTACTGGGCCATTTCTGAAGCCAATTGGCTTCTCATGTAGAGCTCTGCTCTTTAACATCTCTGACTGTCATGGTAACCAGGGATGACTGCCCTGGATGTTTGCTTTAATGATGTATAGGAAGGGAATTAGAGAACAATAGCATAGGAGAATACCAAGTCCTGGGATTCAGACTCAAAAGCCCTAAGTCAAGTTCTGCCTCTACTAATTACCTATTCAATATATTTCTGATCTAAGAAAATGTCACTAGGCAATTCACTTCATCTTTCTGTGCAAGCTGTGTTTTGTTGTTTGTTTGTTTGTTTGTTTTTTACTTTAAAAAATAATGATTTTTGTCTACCTCACGGGAAGGTGGGAAAACTTAAAGTTCTTCTTGTCTTTAAAGAACTCCACAGGGGCCAGGTGAAGTGGTTCATGCCTGTAATCCCAGCACTTTGGGAGGCTGAGGTGGGTGGATCACGAGGTCAGGAGTTCAAGACCAGCCTGGCCAAGATGGTGAAACCCCGTATCTACTAAAAATACAAAAATTAGCCAGGCATGGTGGCAGGTGCCTGTAATCCCAGCTACTTGGGAGGCTGAGGCAGAGAATTGCTTGAACACAGAAAGTGGAGGTTGCAGTGAGCTGAGATCATGCCACTGCACTCCAGCCTTGGTGACAGAGACTCCATCTCAAAAAAAAAAAAAAAAAAAAAAAAAAAACTACACACATATTTGATGGAGGTATATATTTTGGGGAGTAAAATGAGAAAGAGTAGTCAATGTTGGGAATGGGAAATTTCAATGTGTAACATAGTCATGTCAGCTCAGAGCTACAGGGGCCTTGGAAAAAACCCACCCCCATCTTCTCACTTTACAGATGAAGAAACCAAGATTTACTAGAGAAAATACTAAGTCTTATGCTATATTATATATGCACATATTCCAGTCACATACTAAGCAACAAAAATAAAAATTAGCCATACATTTTATCAATTCAGGCGTGTTTAACGGAGTGATTACTTTAATGGTTTTTCTTTTGCTTTGTGTTTTGATATTTCAATATTGAATTACTTACATATTTTACTAATTCCCTGGACAATTTCTTTCCAGATTTAGTTTTCTGCTCTAAAAAAATATTGTCTCAGGACAAACCATCTCTCAACATATGAGTCATAATGTTGAAGAAAATTAACAACTGTAAGTCTGTAAATCTATGTTTGAAGAATATCCAGATTTCTGAATTCTGGTGACAATAGATTGCCTCTAAACTTGCCTCTAAACCAATTGGCAATTTCCAACTTTCCCCATTCACTCTATTCATTTATAGACAATTTCAAGATAGAAGAGTGGCAGTAATTGTTGGGAGACAATTATCCATGGGTTTCTCCCACATATCTGAACTTTCTCTGAGCAAAGGCACTCCCATCTGATCCAGAATATAATTTCAAAAAAATTGACGTGGTTAACAGCTTTGGTAGACAATGATAGTGCCTCTCTGTCAGCAATTGGTGGGAAAGCTTACAAGCTATTATAAAATATTAAGATTCCCTAAGCCCAGGATTCCTCTCCTGTAATGAACACACTGCGTGTGCAGATGTTTGCTACTTGGCCCTGTTTTTGCTGCCCCATCAGAATTGGGTCTCAGGAGATTATGGAAATGCTGATCCCCTGGAAGCTTCTCTGGTTTTAAGAAACTAATCATCTCTGACCCAATAATCTTGTGTCTTCCACCAGCATGCATAACACGGTGGCCGTTTAATTTGTTAGCTTACAAGTAAAGCCTCAGAAGCCAGTCCTTGACAGTAGTTATGTGTGTTGTTCACTAACAACCCTTCCATTATAAAAAATTAATATAATCCCATTCCCATTCCTGTTGGATAAATACTGGCTTACAGATATGCGTGTTATGCTAAACTGGCCAAAGCAATGTGAGAGAAAGTGTGGGAGAAGTCCATTCTAGAGCTTTATAAGTCAAAGATAAAGAGAAAGCCTGTTTTTCTTCTTGGTCGAGTGCTGTCATGATATCTCAATGTGATACTTGGAAACATTTCAGCCATCTTGCTACAACCCTGGAATGACAAAAATTATGTCTAGAGAAATAAGAGAACTTCAGAGAACAGCCCTGACTTCAGGACTTTCAGTCACTCAACTGCCACTATTATGTAGAACATATTTCCTGATTTATGTTTTGGGCTCTTCTGGTTTTTTGTCTGTTTTTACCCTTATGCATGCTTCTGATATAGTCGTCTATAAGCAATGTCTCTACTGACACAACATACATTCCCTCTTTGACTCACCACAATGAGACTTCTCCCATCACTACACTGACTAGATTAACAATTACTTATTTAATTTTAATTTTTGTTTTGATGTACAAATGGGAAAAAGCCTAAAACTTATAAGTACAATTTAAAATTTAACAATAAAGCAAGACCCAAATCACTAACCATTTTACGTAATGAAATTTTGGCAGCATCGTTGAAGGCCTCCTGTGTTCCCATCATGGACCCAATTTCTCCCTATCCCCCTAGATATAACCACTGTTCAGAATTTTGTCGTTAACGTTGCCATGCTTTCCTTTATAGCTTCACCCACAACCATGCATTTCCTAATCAATAGAGTTTAGCTTTGCCTGGTTTTGAACTTTCTATAAATAGAGTAATACTCTATGTATTATTTTTTGTCTAGCTTCTTTGCCAATTTCTATGTGACATTCATCCATGTTGTTGTGCAAACCTTCCATATTTTTCAATTACATTGTTGCATAATATTCCATTGTATGACTATGGCACCATTTATTTATACATGGTACATTTGGTAGAAATTTGGATCGTTTCTTGTTTGGGACAAAGAATAAAAATCCTGACATTAACATTTTTGTAATGATACCTTGCTACCTATCTCCACAATATTTTCTAGGTTATAGACCTAGAAGTGAAATTCTTGGTTCATATGATATGCATACTTTCAATTTTGCTAGATAATATCAAACATTTTTGCAAAGTCCCATATCAATTTATACTCCCACTAAAAATATATGAGATTAGCCATTTAACACATTCCCTGCAACACTTAGTATTGTCAGATTTTTAAATTTTTGCTGAACAGTTAAGAAGGTAGTCCCATTCTATTTTAAGCTTGTGTTTTTCTGATTACTAATATGCCTCTGTTATAAAGAAGTTGAGGATCATTTTGTATGTTTACAGGCCATTATGTTATGTTCTATTCTGACTTGCATGTACAAGAATTTTACCCATTTATTTGTATTGTCTATCTTTGTAAAGTTTATTTTTAGAAGTTCCTTATTTGTTCTGGGTATTGGTTACAGACACTGTGATGCAAATATCTTCTTCCATCATCTGTGGCTTTCTTTTCTTTATGGTGATTTATAGGATATAAGTTCAAAATTTTAATGCAGTCCAATCATCAATTTTCTCTTTACAGTAAATATGTTTTGTGATTGGTTTAAGAAATCCTTTCTTAAAATGAGGTTATGATATAACATTATCTATCTTTAGATGATTATCTAAGATAATGTTCTATATTATCTTAGAAAAGTTTTAAAGCTTTTATTTTTACGTCAAAAATTTCAATCCACATGAAATTCATTGTGTACACATTATACGATAAAGGTCAGCTGTCTTAGCCCTGTTGATTTCTCACTGATCAGCAGTACCTCCTTTGTTATAACTCAAGTGTCTACTTATGTAGAAGTCCTTTTTTATTTTTCTTTTTTTTTTGAATCGGGATCTCCCTATGTTGCCCGGGCTGGGGTACATTGGCTAGTCACAGGTGTGATCATAGCACCCTACAGCCACGAACCCTCAATCTCCCTGCCTTCTGCCTCAACCTCCCTAGGAGCTGGGTGTGCACTTGACTGAACGTGTTTCTAAATTCCTCAAGCTGTTCATTCAAATGGATAATGAGGCTACTACTTCATATAAAATAAAAATAAACGACTGTACTTATTGTTTACGAGAGTAAGGGAGAAGTCTGCTTATAGAGAAATTTCTGAGAACAGACAGCTAATCTTATTTGGGGTCTTTAGGAATCATGGAGTTCAGGGGATTGATGTAGTTTTGGAAATGTAAAAGAATTTGGGGAACCTGGAGATCCATAGTTGATTCAAATACAGCTAGTACTGATAGGTTGGCAGTCACAGGTGGGTTTACTGGAGTGAATTCATCACTGATTGGCTTATTTTCAGAAGAGATGGAAGACACCGATTGGTTGGCTTAGAAAAGCGTGTTTCCTCATGGACACAGAGAGGGGAACAACACACACCATAGCCTGTTAGGGGTGGTGGGTGAGGGGAGGGAACTTACAGAATAGGTCAATAGTTGCAGCAAACCACCATGGCACACGTATAACTATGTAACTAACCTGCACGTTCTGCACATGTATCCCATTTTTGGTTTTAGAATAAATAAAGTTAAAAAAGAAAGAAAGAAAAGAAAGGAAAGAAAGGAAGAAAAGGAAGGAAGGAAGGAAGGGAGGGAGGGAGGAAGGAAGGAACGAAGGAAGGAAAGAGAAAGAAAGAAAGAGGGAAGGAGGGAGAAAGAAAGAAAAACAGAAAGAAAGAAAGAAAGAGAGAGAGAGAAAGAAAGAAAGAAAGAAAGAAGGAAGAGGAAGGAAGGAAGGAAGGAAGGAAGGAAGGAAGGAAGGAAGGAAGGAAGGAAGGAAGGAAAAGAAGGAGGGAGGGAGAGAAAGAAAGAAAGAGAAAGGAAAAGAAAAGAAAGAGAAAGAAAGAGAGAGAGAGAGAGAGAAAGAGAAAGAAAGAAAGAAAGAAAGAAAGAAAGAAAGAAAGAAAGAAAGAAAGAAAGAAAGAAAGAAAGAAAGAGAAAGAAGGAAGAAGAAAGAGGGAGGGAGACAAAGAAAAAAAGAAAGAAAGAGAGAGAGAAAGAGAGAGGGAGAGAGGGCGGGAGGGAGGGAGGGAGGGAGGGAGGAAGGCAGGCAGGCAGGCAGGCAGGCAGGCAGGCAGGAAGGAAGGGCCCAGTGGAAAAATGGGCCAAACATGTTACCTGAATTCCATTAAGGAGGAAAGAAACACAAAGAAAAAAAAGAAAGAAAGAAAAAGAAAAGTGTGTTCCGTAAGGCAAGTTGTTGATTATTTGAACAGGTTTAAGATTTGTTCAGATGACTACTTGTTATCATAACCAAACAAACATCTATCTTATTTGTGGAAATTTTTTTTTTTTTTGAAATGGGGTTTCTCTCTTGTTGCCCAGGCTGGAATCTCAGCTCACTGCAACCTCTGCCTTCCGGGTTCAAGCGATTCTCCTACCTCAGCCTCCCGAGTAGCTAGGATTACAGGCATGCGCCACCACGCCCGGCTAATTTTGTATTTTTAGTAGAGACAGGGTTTCTGCATGTTGGCCATGCTGGTCTTGAAGTCCCGAGCTCAGGTGATCCACCCGCGTCGGCCTCCCAAAGTGCTGGGATTACAGACGTGAGCCACCGTGCCCGGCCGGGAACTTTTTAAAATGTCAATTCCGTTGGTCATTTGTCTAACTAAGCACTAATATCATACTGTGTTAATTACTATAACTTTATTATGAATCTTCATATCTGATACAAGTTGCCCCACTTTTTTCTGTTTTCTTTGAGTGTCTTAGATATTTGTATTCATTTCACTTCTGTATAAATTTTAGAAACCAGTTTTCAGTTTATACAGACACGAGCCTGATTATGTTTGTATGCCATTAAAACTTGAGGTCAATTTACATAATAAAATTACATCTTCTAATCCAAGGGTATGGTGTATTTTTTTCCATTTATTGAGATTTTTCTTTGTGTCATTCAAAAAAGGTTTAGAATTTTTTCCATAGAGGTCTTGCACATCTTTTGGTAGCTTTACTACTAGGTACGTCGTATTATCTTATATTATAAATGTCGTATTTAATGCCTGATTGCTTGTTTCTAGTAAATAAAGCTTTGCAACTGATTTTTATTAGGTCGGTTTTATTAGGTCATTGTACTAGGTCCCAGTACAATGTTAAACAGGAGTCGTGAGAGGCAGAATTCTCCTGGCCACGTGTTAGACTTCATCCCCAAGCTTCTTTTTTGTAATTACATGTGGACCTGTGACTCAGTCCTTGTCAATCAAATACGGGAAGAATTGTAGCATGCAACTTCCAAGTCTTACCTATGAAATAATAACAAGTGGACCTTCAGTTCTTCCCACTTTCTACTTGTTAGGTAGCGAAAACTCTTAAAACCTACAGAAGGGCAAGCTATGAAATTAAAGATGTCTAGAAACCTGAATGCCACAGACATTGACACCTGATCAGGAATACTCACACTGCACTGTCAAATAAGTAAAACTTAATTTTATTAAGTCACTTAGCCTTTGGATCTTATCTAATATATTAATTGGAAATCATTACCTTAATTACATACATAAGTTAATTAATTTACAGTCTTTTTCAATAAATATTTCTAATGTATATATTTTGACATTAAAACTTTCTTTAGCTGCATCCTGCAAATTTTGATATGCATTATTATATTTTCATTTTCTTAGTTCAAAATATTTTCTAGTTTCTATTTAATTTCTTCCTTCAGCTACATAAAAATATTTTTTCTTTCCAAACAGAGATATTTACTTTCAAACATGAATACGATAAAGAAAAATCTTATGGTATATATTTCTAGCTTAATTATATTGTATTTAGATAACATGCCCCATATGTTTCATCCTTGAACAATTGTTTCAACCTGGTGCCCAAATTAAGGTCAACTTTTATAACAACTGTATTTAGATGTATGCAAGAAGAATGTGTTATGTAGTTATAAGATGCTGTGTTCTATATATTTTTAATGTCTAATTTGTAATAATATTGCTTAAATATGTTCTATACTTACTGATTTGTGATCTGCTTGATCTACCAGTTACTCAAAAAATATGTTCAAAACTCTGATTTTGCTTGTGAGATTTAAAAATTTCCCTTAGACTCTTGTTGAGCTTTTGCTTTACATATTTTAAAACTATGTCATTAGCTGCATATAAACACGAATTATGACTTCCTGATAAATTTAAACTTTTATCATCATAAGTAATTTTCTTTTGCTCTAGTAATATTTTTTTCCTTAGACTTTATTTGTCTGATATTAATATCATGGTCTTTTGGATGGTATTATCACTGTATGTCTTTTTCCATTCTTTTAGTTTCAACCTTTTTGTATATTTCTGATATATATGTAGTGTATATATATACACACTATATAAAGTACTGTTTAAAGAGTATATATGTATATATTAGTATATACACATATATATGTATATACACTCTTTAAATATACTCTTTAAATAGTACTGTGTATATATACTCTTTTAATAGTACATATATGTGTGTGTATATATATACTCTTTAAATAGTACTAATAGATCTTTTTCTAATTTACTATGCCAAACTTGTTTTTCCTTGGATAACTTAATCCATTTACATTTTAATGTTTTTACTAGTTCATTTTAATCTCTTCTTTTATCCTTTCTCTTTGTCCTATTGTTCTATATGCTTTCTCCTTTTGAAATATCTTTTGGAATAATTTGTATATTATTATCTTTTGCTATTTATTCTCTTGGAAGTAATGCATTCATTTTTTGTTTTTTAGTGGGTGTTCTAAAATTTACATGATTGACATATCAAAGTATATACACTTAATAATACTTTTACTCTTCCTGGATAATACAGAACTTTAAAACATTCATTTGCTGCACTCTTGGCTTATATGTTGCTGTAGTGATTTGTAATTGTCTTTTTTTCAACTTTGTGATACTTCATTTTCTCCAGACCTTGCTTTTATAATGTTTCTGGTCCCTGGTAAAGATGGAATGACTAATCATAGGATATCATGTGACCATGTGAGCTAGGTTTCATCAGACTGATCAAACCACATGGACAGGTAGATTCAACAGCAATTCATTGTAACATTGAGATTTTACATCTATGATTAGACACAAGGAGGAACCACAAACACAAGTAAGCTGCACAAGCAGACAGCTCAGAAGCTCCTGCCATCCACCAGTGCTGCACCAACAGACCCAAAATGCATGGCCATCTACTCACTGGTTGTACAGGATCCTCTTGCCATCATCTAATAAAAAAGGGAAAAGCCTGACCTTAGTTAATTAATATGTTGGCTCCATGTGTGGATGCAAGCTGAAAATGAAGAGCAGCTGTGCTAAAGCCTCACTCATACATGGAGCCAGCAGGTATTCTACCTACTGGGGACGATACCATGTAATGGTCATTCAATTAGTTGTACACCACTTCCCGCAGGATGCCATCCCAACCTCACAGGGTATCATCAATAAGTTGGTGCATCAACCGTGCCTTCAAAACACTACTCTGAGTGGGCACAGTGGCTCATGCCTGTAATCCCAGCACTTTGGGAGGCCAAAGCAGGCAAATCACCTGAGGTTCAGGATTTCAAGACCAGCCTGGCAAACATGGTGAAACCCTGTCTCCACTAAAAATACAAAAAAAATTATCCAGGCATGGTGGTGTGTGCTTGTAATCCCAGCTACTCAGGAAGTTGAGGCAGAAGAATCCCGTGAACCCAGGAGCTGGAGGTTGCAGTGAGCTGAGAGATCATGCCACTGCACTCCAGCTTGGGTGACAGAATGAGACTCCATCTCAAAAAAACCAAACCGAACAAAACAACAACAACAAAATTCTATTACTCCATCTACCAGAAGTGTTTGGGTCATGTAGTGTCATAAGACCATTGGTCATATGCTCATTACTATACCTCATTTGCCAAAGATGGATTCTTGGCCTGATGCTATGTGGCTCAGCATACTGATGTGCCCTCAGTTAGTAATGTTGGCAAGGTTTCTACAGGCAGGAAAGAAAAACATCTGCCTGGAATATGTGCCAATTCCAGTCTAAAAGAATTTCTGCCTTTTCCAAGATAAGAAGGATACTATAGAATTAATTTCTAACAAGTGATGACTTGGTCTCGAATTACAAACAAGTGATGACTTAGTCTACTTGAGGCATGAAGTTATATTTGGGGTTCAACTTTGGTCTCTTTTTCTGGAGGGAGATTAGACAGTGCTGGCATTAGACAGTTGTAGCAGTTAGAGCAGTCTTGGTAGGCGAAAGCCCATGCTATTTGGTCCATTCATTGCCTCTAAGCATACATCCACAGCTTTTCCCTCCCATAAACCCAATGTGACACTAGACAGCACTGAGAAGGGTTAGCAATGATGCTGGCTGACACCAACCAGCCAGGTGATTTGATCCACTTGGTTGTTTACTGACTCTGCTGCTCTGGTAAGTGCTCTCTGGTAAGCATAACATGCAATACAAAGATTTTTATACTTCTTACTTGTTCCCTTATGCCCTTCCACAAGCTTTTGCCCCAGACTTCCTTGTCTTGGTCTCACAATCTTTCTCCTGGGCTCTAACAAAGCAAACAAACCATTTGCCACAGACCATGGCATGAAGATTAAACACACACACACACACACACACACACACACACACACATGGTTTAGGAACTGCAGCATTTAAGAGTGTCCTCACCATCATTGCCAGTGACACACTTGGAGAATTTGTGCTTCGTCTCTGCAATGTTAGTCTTCTGTATGTTTAAAGATCCTATTTATAGTGAGACAACGTGCTTTATGAGAGATATGTAAATAAAGAAGATATCATCTCCCAGAGTTTACAGTTATTGAGTGATTGAGAGATATAACAAATTAAAAAAAATAATAGTACAAAGTATTTTGTGTTTTTTAAATTTAATTTTTAAAAATTTAAATAGCCTTTTGGGTTACAAGTGGTTTGGGGTTGCATAGATGAATTATATAGTGATGAAGTCTGAAATTTTAGTGCACCCATCATCAGAGTAGTATACATCATATCCAATATATAGGTTTTTTTACCCTTCATCCATTCCCACTCTCCACCTTTCTGAGTCTCCAATGTCCATTATACCACTCTGTATGCCTTTGTGTACCCATAGCTTAGCTCCCATTTATAAGTGAGAACATGCAGTATATAGTTTTTCATCCCTGAGTTACGTCACTTAGAATAATGACCTCCAGTTCTATCCAAGTACCTGCAAAGGATATTATTTCATTCTTTATCCACTCATCAATTGATGGAAGTTAGCTTGGGTCCATATCTTTAGAACCGTGAATTTTGCTGTGATAAACATACATGTGCAGGTGTCTTTTTGATATAATGACTTATTTTCCCTTGAGTAGATACCCAGTAATGGCATTGCTGGATCGAATGGTAGACCTACTTTTAGTTATTTGAGAAATCTCCATACAGTTTTCCATAGAGGTTACACTACTTTACATTCCCATCAGCAGTGTATAAGCATTCCCTTTTCACCACAGCCATGCCAACATCTGTTGTTTCTCAGACTTTTTAATAATGGCCATTATACCTGGGGTAAGGTAGATCTCATTGTGGTTTTAATTTGTAGTTCTCTGATGATTAGTAATGGGGACCAATTTTTTCACATACTTGTTGGCCATCTGTGTATCTTCTTTTGAGAAATGTGTATGCATGTATCTTGCCCACTTTTTAATTAGATTATTTGATTTTTTCTTGCTGATTTGTTTGAGTTCCTTGTAGATTCTGGATGTTAATTCTTTGTTGGATATATAGTTTGCAAATATTTTCTCCCACTTTGTGAGATGTCAGTTTCCTCTGATGATTGTTTATTTTCCTCTGCAGAAGCATTTTTAGTTTAATTAGCTTTTTACTTTAATTTAGTTTAATTATTTTTTGTTTTGTTGCATTTGCTTTTGAGGTCTTAGTTATAAATTATTTGCCTAGACCAACATCCAGAAGAGTTTTTCCTAAGTTTTTTCCCAGAATTGTTATGGTTCCAGGTCTTAGATTTAAGCCTTTAATTTATCTTGAGTTGATTTTTGTGTATTGTGAGAGAAAGGGATCCAGTTTCACTCTTCTACATGTGGCTATCCAATTTTCCCAGCACCATTTATTGAAGAGAGTGTCTTTTTCCCAATTTAAGTTTTTGTATACTTCGTCAAAAATCAACTGGTTTTAAGTATTTGGCTTTCTTTTTGGGTTCTGTAGTCTATTCCATTGGTCTATGTGTCTACTTTTATACAAATACCATGCTGTTTTTGTTACTGTAGTTTTATAGTATAATTTGAAGTCAGGTAATGTGATGTCTCCAGATTTGCTCTTTTTGCTTAGGATTGGTTTGGCTAATCAGATGCATTTTTGGTTCCATATGAATTTTAAGATTGTTATTTTCTAATTTTTTGAAAAATGATTTTGGCATTTTGATAGGAATTGCACTGAACCTGTAGATTGCTTTGGGCAATACAGTGATTTTCACAATATTGATTATTCTAATCCATGAGAATGGGATGTATTTTGAATTGTGTCACCTATGATTTTTGTCAGCAGTGTTTTGTAGTTCTTGTAGAAAGATCTTTTACTTCCTTCGTTAAGTATATTCCTAGGTGTTTTATTTCTTTTGCAGCTATTGTAAAAGAGATTGAGTTCTTGATTTCTCAGCTTGCTTGTAGGTATACAGCAGTGCTACTGATTTGTGTGCACTGATTTTGTAACCTGAGACTTTACTGAATTCATTTATCAAATCTAGGAGTCTCTTGGAAGACTCTTTAGAGTTCTCTAGGTATAAAATCATATCATTGGCAAACAGAGATAGTTATACTTCCTCTTTTCAGATTTGGATGTTTTTTCTGTGTCTATTGAGATGATCATATAGTTTTTGTTTTTAATTCTGCAGTCACACTTACTGACTTGCATACGTTAAACCATTCCTCCATTACTGGTATGAAATCCATTTTGTGTTGAGTCCTCTTTTTGATGTGTTATTGGATTCCATTTGCTGGTATTTTGTTGAGGCATTTTGCATCTATTTTCATCAGGGATATTGGTCTACCATTTTCTTGTTTTGTTATGTCCTTTCTTGTCTTTGGGATCTGGGCGATACTAGCTTCTTAGAATGAGTTAGGGAGGATTCCCTCTTTCTTGATCTTTTGGAATAGTTTTAGTGGACTACTATTGTCTTACTAATTCTTGTCAGGTAGAATTCAGCTGTGAATCTATCTAACCCTTGGCTTCTTTGTTGTTGGTAATTTTTTGTATTACTGATTCAACCTTACTGCTTGTTATTGATTTCTCTTTCTTACTGATTAAAGCTAGGAGATTTGTACATTTCCAGGAATTTATCAATTTGATCTAAGTGTTCTTCTTTGTGTATAGAAGTGTTCATGGTAGTCTCAAATAATCTTTGGTATATCTGTAGTGTCAGTTGTAACATCTTCATTTTCATTTCTAACTGAGCTTATTTAAATCTTTTATTTTCTTGGTTAATCTAGCTAATGGTCTCATGATTTTGTTTATGTTTTTAAAGAACCAACTTTTTATTTCATTGATCTTTCATCTTTTTTCATTTCAATTTCATTAAATTCTACTCTGATCTCTGTTATTTCTTTTCTTCTGCTAGCTATGGGTTTGTTGTGTTCTTGTTTTTCTAGTTCCTTCATGCGTGATGCTAAGTGGTCAATTTGTGATTTTTCAGACTTTTAATGTAGGTACTTACTATTATAAACTCTGTCTTAGCACTGCTTTTGCTGTATCCCAGAGGTTTTGATAACTTTCGTCACTGTTATCATTCATTTCAAAGAATTTTTAAATTTCCATCTTGATTTTATTGTTTACTCAAAAATCATTCAGGAGCAGAGTGTTTAATTTCCATGTATTTGTATAGTATTGAGGGTCCCTTTTGGAATTGATTTCTCATTTTATTCTACTGTGTTCTGAAAAGATACTTGATATAATTTCCATTTTTTGACGGTTATTGCGACTCGTCTTGTGACCTATCATATGTTCTATCTTTGATTACATTTCATGTACTGAGGAGAAGAATGCATATTTCGCAATCCTTGAGTAGAATGTTCTGTAAGTATCTGTTAGGTCCGTTTGTTCTAGAGTGCAGTTTAAGTCCAGTGTTTCTTTCTTGACTTTCTGTTTCAATGATATCTCTAGTGCTGTCAGTGGAAGGCTGAAGTCCCCCACTAGTATTGTGTTGCTGTCTATCTCTCTTCTTAGGTCTATTTATAATTGTTTCATGAGTCTAGGAGCTCCAGATTTAGGTGCATATATACTTTAGGATTGTTATATCTATTTACTGGATTCATCTTTTTATTATTAAATAATGACCTTTGTCTTTTTTATTGTTGTTGCTTTAAAGTCTGTTTTATTTTATATAATTTTAAATACTCCTGCTGGATTTTGGCTTTCATTTGTGTGGAATATCTTTTTCCACCACTTTACCTTGGATCTTTAACGTGTTAGGTGAGTCTCTTGAAGGGAGCAGGTATTTTGTTTGTGATTTTTTAATTCATCTGAAAATCTGTATGTTTTAAGTGTAGCATTTAGACCATTTATATTCAGCATTAATATTGAGACATGAGGTACTGTTCCAGTCACTGTGTTGATTGTTACTTAGTTACTCTGTTTTCTCCATTTTGTTATTTTGTATAGGCCCTGTGAATTTTACGCTTTCAAGAGATTCTATTCTGGTGTATATCAACCTTTTGTTTCAAGATTTAGAACTTCTTTTTTTTTTTTTTTTTTTTTTTTTTTGAGACGGAGTCTCGCTCTGCCGCCCAGGCTGGAGTGCAGTGGCCGGATCTCAGCTCACTGCAAGCTCCGCCTCCTGGGTTCACGCCATTCTCCTGCCTCAGCCTCCCGAGTAGCTGGGACTACAGGCGCCCGCCACCTCGCCCAGCTAGTTTTTTGCATTTTTTAGTAGAGACGGGGTTTCACCATGTTAGCCAGGATGGTCTCGATCTCCTGACCTTGTGATCCGCCCGTCTTGGCCTCCCAGAACTTCTTTTAGCATATTTTTAGGACTGGTCTGTTAGTGACAAACTCCCTCAACATTTGATTGACTGAAAATAAAACTTTATTTCTCCTTCATTTATAAAACTTAGTCTTGCTAGATACAAAGTTCTTGGCTGACAGTTGTGCTATTTAAGGAAGCTAAAGATAGGACCCCAACCTTTACTGGATTGTGAGGTTTCTGCTGAGAAGTCTGCTGTAAGTCTGATAGGTTTTGATTTGTAGGTTACCTGATGGCTTTTGTCTCACTGCTCTTAGAATTATTTCCTTCACATTGACTTTAGATAGCCTGATGACTATATGCTTTGGTGATGTCCTTTTTTTCAGTGAATCTCCCAGGAGTTATTTGAGCTGCTTGTATTTGGATGTCTAAATCTCTAGCAAAGCCAGGAAACTTTTCCTCAATCATTCCTTAAAATAAGTTTTCCAAGCTTTTTTTGCTTTTGCTTCTCCCTCAGGAATACCAGTGATTCCTAGGTTTGTCCATTTTCCATAATCTCATATTTCTTTGAGACTTTGTTGTTTTTTTTAAATTCTTTTTTCTTTATTTTTGCCTGACTGAGTTAATTCAAAAGGCTTGTCTTCAACTTCTGAAATTCTTTTTTCTACTTGGCCTAGTCTATTGTTAAAACTTCCCACTTCACTTTGTAATTCCCTAAATGTGACTTTCCTTTCCAGAATTCTGATTTGTTTTTCTTTAAAACAGGTATTTCTTTAGAAAAATTTGTATTCATATTCTCACTTGTCTTTGTAAATTTATTGATGCTGGTTTTCACCTTTTTCTTGTATCTTCTTGAGTAATTTAATAATCAATGTTTTGAATTATTTATCTGGTATTTCAAAGATTTTGTCTTGGTTTGGATCCATTGCTGGAGAGCTAGTATGATGTTACAGGGGTGTTACATAACCCTGTCTTTTCATATTGCTGGAATATTTTGTTCTGATTTCTTCTCATTTGCGTAGACTATTTCTTCTAATTATGTTTGATTTTTTTTTTATTCAATTTTTTTATGCCTCCCCCACCCCCCTGAGGATGTAACTTTAATGTTTACAGTTTATTGTAACCTAAGTTAGCTCTGGGTGCTTTCAATGGCGAAGACTCCATCTGGGTTCCTGTTTCATAGAGAGTGTGTGATGGTTTTCGGAGATGCTGGTTGTAGTAGCAATGTGCTTCATGTGTGAGCAGGCTCACTGTCTCCTGTGGGGTTAGAACTGCAGAGTTGCATGAAGCTTATTTCATTCCCCAGTGGTGTGCACATTTATTGATTTATTTTCCCCAGTATTTTATCAACTGAGTTAAACAGCTCAGGCTTAGGCCAGTAGTAGGTTTCCATGGGTAAAACCAGTTGTGGCCAAAGCAGGTAGGTTAGTACAATATTCAATGGGAGGCAGAGGTCCCACTGGGAGAGGTCTACTGGGAGAGCGCCCATTGAAATGCTTTGAGGTATGTTCAGGGATAAGGGAGGAAGCCACCTCAGCTCCCCTACCAGGCCATGAGAGTGATATTCGTCCCAGTCACACTCCTGATCCAGTGTTTCGGCTATTCATATCGGAAAGGCATCTCTTTTCATCTGCAGGAATGCTAATGTTCCACGTATAGAGGGGTTGTGACTGTACCGCTTATGCAAGCCTGGACTTGGAAGGCACTCCTCCTATGGGGATGCAGCCACCCTAAAGTGTTCCAGAAAGGCTGTAGACAGGTGCACCCATGCTGAGCTCCCACAGGAGAAGGCCCAACTCTGTCTTCAGTGGTAAATGTGGGGAAGAAAAAGTCTGCTTCTCCAAGGCCCGTCACGAGCTCCAAAGTTGTCTGACTGATGAGGTAGAGCTGCAGACTTTCCCCACTGAGCCCAGCACTGCAACTGTGCCTCTGCTGAAAACAACTTCCCACAACAGCAAGTTCTGGGACTCAAGGCCACCATCTGAATGCTTTTGTCCCATGGAGTGCTCTTGTGATGTATTGCACTCCCTCTTCCTCTAGGAGTAGGAGTCCCTAAGGGACAGACTAATGTGAATTCTGCTGTTCCTCTAGGTCTAGCTACCCAGTAGAGCAGCCACACTCCAGGCTGGTGCTGGGGAATGCCAGTAAAGAATCCAGTGATGTGACCTGTCCTCAAGTCTCCCAGCAGCAGGTACCAACAACAGCTCTGATGGGGATGGCAGGGAATAGACATGGACTCTGTGAGATTTCCTCAGTTAGAAATAACCTTAGTGTGTTGGTTTTCTCAAATGCCAGTTGTAGTAGTAATAAACTGATCATGTGGACATACTCAAGGCCTTCTGGTTAGCCAGGGTGTAGGCAATGGTGATGACTGATGTCATACGAAACTTTTCTCCTTCCTGGTCACTGTGTTATTCTGCCTGCAGATGCTATAATGAACTGTGTCAGTTGGTCTCCAGCCAGGAGGTGATGCTTGCAAAGAAGCACCAGCTTTGGTGGTAGCAGTGGGATTTGTGCTTGCCTTATGCTACCCAGGGGAGGGGCTCTGGTGTCTCAGGCAATGCATGGGGCCATGGGGCTCCCCAAAGTTTCCGTCCTTTGAGTTAAGCTACCAGGGAGGGTGGTTGGGCAAAGCCAGGTGTGGACTGGGTCAGGCAACTCTGCGCTCTTTCTCCTCATATGCAGGAGCAAGCAGCAGCTCCAGTGACCATCAGAGGGCAGCTCTCTGACCACTGGGGTAACATTCCAGGTAAGAGCACAGCTACCTTTGTAGCACAGAAAAATACACACTGGGAATGGGGAATGGCAGGCAGCAATAAGCTCCACTCAGCTCCCAAAAACTTGGCAAGGCAGGCCTCAAATCCACAGTGTTCCACTAGCAAAAGCTAGCTTGATTCAGGCAATCTGCACTCAGAACTCAAAACTGCCCCAGGCAATGAGCCTTCCCACCAAGACAGAAACTACTGCTTTTGGGCCACACCCTTTCCAGTCTGCCTGTGAAACAGGGGTGTCCAGCTTTTGGGCCCATGGCTATTACACTCTTCCCCCTTGCCCCTTGGTTCTGGCCAAGGGGGTTTATTCTGACTCAACAGTATATTGCAAATCTCAGTTGGGAGCTTCTCTCAAACTGTGACCAATACTTGAGTTATCCTGCAGACTCCTGATAGATCCCCTATGAAGTAGGATCAGGAATGACTTCCCCCTACCACTGCCGGAGTCTAAGACTGCACCCCAAGCATGTCCCAATGCCTCTCCTTCTCATAAACTCCCCATTGCTCACTAAATCCACTCCAATGCTGGGTAGAGTTAAGGCCATCCTCCATGGCCTGGATCGCCAGGTTCACCAACAGGAGAGTATGTCCTGGAGGCAATCTCTCTCCACTCACACTCTGGGAGCTCACAGTTTTCCAGCTGGTTCACGCTGTAGGTTGTAGTCCACCACTTCTTTCAAAGGGTCTGTGGTTTCTTTCAGTTATCCTGTTAAGATCCTGTGCTGCCTCTTAGAAAAAAGTTCACAGCTTGAGTCTCTACACACTATTTTGTCTTTCCAAGTGGGAGAGACATGCTAATAATGCCTTCAATCTGCCATCTTGGAAACAAAAACAAAAACAGTATAAGATATTTTGAAAGCACGGAGAAGTGGCTCCTGAAACAAATAGATGTGTTTTGTTTGTTTGTTTTGGTTGGCAGGAATGAAAGGAGGAAATGCATTAGAAAGGGCTGGTAAGACATCCAAAGAGAGATGACTGGATGTTGTAGAAAAGAAAGAAGTTAACTATGTAGATGTGGAGATGAAAGTCATTCAGGTAAAAGGCAGAGAAACTTCTGTAAAGACAAGGAGATGTACAGATTTCATTTAAGTGGCATGGAGTTTGAGAGGGAAAGGAACATGTCAGAAAGTTAGGCTTCAGAGGTTTACAGAAGACAAAGCAGAAGCTTTTCATGCCAAAAATGCCTGGGGGCAAAAGGAAGTCATCACAGGTTTTAATCAGGAGAACGAGGTGATTCCATGAGCACTAAGCAAACTGAACTGAAATGCCCATTCTTGCATGTCTTGTCCGCCCCAGTTCAGAAAAAAAAAAAAAAATCTTTTTGGCAACAAACCCATTTCTTCAAAAGATTTACAGGCTTCTGAAAAAAATCCAGTATAATACATAAAGTTCAGAACTAACTGTTCTTATGAGAGAGGAAGATTTAAACACACACACACGCACACAAACACACACACTTCATTTTTGAGAGTGTGTATTTTTCCTTTTTTGGAAGGGTGTGAAGATAACTTTAGATTTATGGAAAATCAGGCTGCTTACAGAGGCAGAGGACATAATTACTTCAAGAATAAGTTGTCTTAAAAACCAGAATTTTCATTAGGAAAAGAGGACAAGAGGAACTATAAGAAAATACCCTTGAGCTGGAATATTGAAATTCAGTTCTGCAAAGAACTGCAAATTAGTTAAAGCAAGAGTAGTTCTTTGCTAAGAGTATCCTCTCAGGAAATAAATGAATACATAGAATCATGAATATGCACTTGCTCTTAGTTAAAAGGGACTTTACTTTGGGGGCCCATAAAAGAAGATGAGCCCATGAACATCACTTTCTCATTGTCTTTGGGAAATTAGATTTTAAGCCCAGGATGCATTAGAGAACTTGTTTCATTGAAATTATATAGTTTGCTCTATATACTCCAGCTTCCCTGTAAACATTTTATGAGTCTCATTAATTAATCCTTTTTCTGTGCTCAGTTATCACTTTTTCATAACTGATTATTGTATCTATCATAACTCACAGGACTGTGACTTCCCTAGTTGGTGAGACTTTCTGTAGATTGCAAGAAACATGATATTGTATTCCTGTGATAATTAGTGATATTGCACATTTTTTCATATATTCATTGGTCATTTGTATGTCTTCTTTTGAGAAGTGTCTGTTCATGTCCTTTGCCCACTTTTTAATAAGGTTATTGCTTTTTGCTTGTTGATATGTTTAAGTTCCTTGTACTTCTGGATATTAGGTCTTTGTCAGATGCATAGTTTGTGACTATGTTCTCCCATTCTATAGGTTGTTTGTTCACTCTGTTGATAGTTTCTTCTGCTGTACAGAAGCTTTTAGTTTAATTAGGTCTCACTTGTCAATTTTCATTTTTATTGCAATTGCTTTTGGGGACTTAGCCAAAAATTATTTGCCAAGGTCGATGTCAAGGAGGGTTCTCCCTGGGTTTTCTTCTAGGGTTTTTATAGTTTGTGGCCTTACATTTAAATTTTTTATCCATCTTGAGGTAATTGTTGTATATGCTAATGAAACTTTATTTCTGGATTCTCCATTCTGTTCCATTGGTCTATATATCTGTTTTTGTACTTGTACTATGCTGTTTTGGTTATTGTAGCATTATAGCATAGTCTCAAGTCAGGTAATGTGATGCCTTTGGCTTTGTTCTTTTTGCTTAGGATTGCTTTGACTTTTGGGGCTCTTTTTTGGTACAAAACGAGTTTTAGAAATAGAATAGTTTTTTCTAATTCTGTGGAAAATTACAGTGGTAATTTGATAGGACTACCCTTGAATCTGTAAATTGCTTTGGGCCAGGTAGTCATTTTAGTGATATTGATTTTTCCAATCCATAAACATGGAATGTTTTTCCTTTTATTTGTGTTGTCTCTGATTTCTTTCAGCAGTGTCTTGTAATTCTCCATACAGAGATCTTTCACCTCCTTGGTTAGCTGTATTCCCAGATATTTCTCTTTTTGTGGCTATTATAAATGGGATTGTATTCATAAAATGATTCTTAGTTTGAATGCCATTGGTGTATAGAAATGCTACCGATTTTTGTACATGGATTTTGTATTCTAAAACCTTACTAAAGTAATTTATCAGTGCTAGCAGTCTTTTGACAGAGGCTTTAGGGTTTTCTATGTACACAAATTAGGAAAACTAGAGGAAATGGGTAAATTCCTGAAAACCTAAAAACTCCCAAGATTGAACCAGGAACAAAGTGAAAACTTGAACAGACTAATAACAAGTTCTGAAATTGAATTAGTAATAAACATCGTACCAAACAAGGAAAGCACTGGACCAGATGGATTCACAGTCAAATTACACCAGATACCCAGTGAAGAATTGGTACCAATCCTATTGAAACTATTCCTAAAATTGAGAGGGAGGGGCTCCTCCCTAACTCATTCTATAAAGCTAGCACCAGCCTGGTACCAAAATCTTGCAGAGAAATCATGGAAAAAGAAAACTTCAGGCCAATATCCCTGATGAATATAGATGCAAAAATCCTCAAGAAAATAGTCGTAAACCGACTAGGTGCAGTGGCTCATGCCTGTAATCCCAGCACTTTGGGAGGTCAAGATGGGAGGATCACCTGAGGTCAAAAGTTTGAGACCAGCCTGGCCTACATGGTGAAACCCATCTCTACTAAAAAAAATATATATATATGTATATATAGATATATAATGCTGGGCACACTGGCACAGGCCTGTAATCCCAGCTACTTGGGAGGCTGAGGCACGAGAATTGCTGGAACTCTACCTGGAGGTGGAGGTTGCAGTGAGTCAAGATCGCGCCACTGTACCCCAGTCTGGGTGACAGAGCAAGTCACCATAAAAAAAAAAAAAAAAAAAAAAAAAAAAAAAAAAAAAAAAAGAAGAAGAAAAGAAAAAGAAGAAGAGAAAAGAAAAGAAAAAACAGTAGTAAACCAAGTCTAGCAGCACATCAAAAAGTTAACATACCATGATCAAGTAAGATTTATTCCTAAGATGCAAGTCTCATTCAGTATACACAAACCAATAAATATAATTTATCACATAAACAGAATTAAAGGAAAAAACCATAAGATCATCTCAATAGATGCAGAAATAAATTTTAATAATATCCAACATCCCTTCATTAATAAAAGCCCTCTCAACAGACTAGGCATTGAAGGAACAAACCTCAAAATAATAAAAGCCATCTATGACAAACCTACAGCCCATATCATACTGAAAGGGCAAAAGCTAGAACCATTTCCCTTGATAACTGGAACAAGATTAGGATGTCCACTCTTACCACTCCTATTCTGTATAGTACTGGAAGCCCTAGCCAGAGAAATCAACAGGCAAAAGAAGTAAATAAAAGGTATTTGAATAGGAAAATGAGCCAAACTATCTCTCTCTACTATAGAAGCTTTAAAAAAAAAAGAAAGAAAGAAAAGAAAGGACCTTTACCAAAGTGTCATCCTCAGAGACTCTAATTTAATGGACCAAGACATCAGTATTTTTTAAAAGCTCCTAAATTGATTCTCATGTACAGCCATAGTGGACAACCACTGCCTTAAACCAAATTATCCCGGCCCAGACCACAGAACAAGCATAGAATAAAACGGACATCAGGTTATACTGCTTTACTCTCCACACTGACCTGGTTAACAGATCACAGAGGAAGGTTAGACGTATCTCAGCAGAAAGAACAGGTTCTTCCTCATCTTTATTGGTGTCATTGAAGTGACCCAGCTACACGGGGAAGAAGGGAACCCCCGCTTCAGACTAGCAACACTTTATTAACCTGAGAAGGAAAAGAATACATTACTGAAACAGGGTAAAAAAGGAACTTGATCCCTGTAACTCCATATGTAGGGGTGGCATCCTGTAAAAAGCATATAGAAACCCAGAACTGCTAGCTTTAAAACCTCATCTACTTCCTCTGCAAACAATGACCCCCAGCAGGAGGCTCCCTCTCTTGTCTAGAGGCCTGGAAAAGTATCTCATATTAAGAATGTGAACTGACATTTTGTGAGTGTTTGCTAGGAGTTGAGAACTCTGCTAAGCATATGCATAGATAGCATCCAGCCCTCCAGTCCCAAGGAGGAGTCTGCCAGCTTTCAAGGGGATTGAAAGTTAGTGAAGGTAAAGCAAGACCTCTCCTAAGGACTACAGAACAGACTTATTTCTGCCTGCCACACACTTGAGATCCCTCAGCTACTAAACACTCCAGGCCAAGTGGTTTTCAACCTTTAGCATTCATCAAAAATGGCTGTGAGGCTTTCAACTGACCATTTATGATGTATTGAGCCACAAAGATGAGCTCAATACATTTTAGAAAGCATAAATCATATAGATCATATGAAACAAATATAAAATATAAGGACATAAAAATGTAAAAATGCTCACCTAATTAAATATAGCCTTCTGGTCTTACCCCAGAATTTCTGATTCAGTAGGTCTGTGGAGGGGTTCTATAGTTTGAGCTACTGATGCGCTCTCAAGTGATGCTGATATTGCTGGACCAGGGACCAAACCTGATACCCTTCTTTCAAGGGCACTTGCACAATGGAGCTCTCTTCAGTGGGTTATCAAGAATCATATATGTTTGCTCCCCAAATTTGTTATGATTTTCCTCTTCTATATGTACGTTAATTAAATATTATGTAACCAACAAATTACAAATATAAATAAGAAGGCTTGTTTTGGATTTCTCTGGAAGTTAAGTAGAATATTTTGGAAGTTTCCTGTAAGAAGTGTTGCTTTTTAAAAAAATGCTGTCAGGTGAGTTTGCTGTCAGGTGAGAAGAGTGGGAGACTAGGAGATGGGGAGTGGGAAAGAGAACTATAAAACTTCTGCACTCATGATACTTCAGGGGTGTTTTCTATTTGTTTTTTTCTTTTGCTCTTTAAATATACTGAGCCTGGAGAAGGCCTTGGCACTACATCAAAGTATTTTCAATTCATTGTATGTGTACACGCTTTAAATTTTTTAAAATGTTTTCAAAAACCCTTCTGAAAAGGTGTGTATCATTTCTTATTCTCTTTAATTCACATATTTTCTTCATTCTTTATTTATATTTATATTTAATTCATAAATCAACTAATTATGAATATCTGTAAATACTGAACTTAGAACTAATCATTTGCTTACATAGGAATAACGAAAATTTTTTACTTTAAGTACCAGCAAATAAAATTAATGTAGGTGGTATGAAAGTATTCTGAAGCAAAAGAGAAAATGAAGCCTTGTCCTGAGAACTTAGAAGAAAAAACTTACTCATGTGCACATGTGCACGCACACATGCACACACACACACAGATATAGTGCATCTATATCTTTGGATACATCACAAATATTTTTATTTAGTTTTTTTTTTTTTTTTTTTTTTTTTTTTGTAAATTGCTTCTGCCTCCTTTACCCAATATTTAATTAGGTGAGAGTTTAAAAAATTTCTAGATACTATAACTTTGTATTTGTTTAATATAATAGATTCTCTTAAAAGTATTACTATTATTATTATTATAAATTATCCTTGAAAACTTCAGAAAACATTTTCTTTCTTGTATTCAAAGTCAGAGGTATGCCTAATAGTCAATTATTTGGTGCCTAATTGATTAAATAGTGTGATTAACTTTGACATATTTCCCTATTATAGACTTAGACTGTTGTGTTACAGTCTTCCATTGCCATTGTTTCCTCTGCTACTTAAAAAACTCCTGTTAATTCTTAAAGCATCAATAGAAACATTTCTTCTTCTTTGCAAAAATCACAAGCATTCCTATACAACAATAACAGACAAACAGAGAGCCAAATCATAAGCGAATTCTCATTCACAATTTCTACAAAGAGAATGAGAATACAACTTACAAGGGATGTGAAGGACCTCTTCAACGAGAACTGCAAACCGCTGCTCAAGGGAATGAGAGAGGACACAAACAAATGGAAAAACATTCCATCCCCAGGGATAGGAAGTATCAATATCATTAAAATGGCCATACTGCCCAAAAAGGTAATTTATAGATTCAATGCTATCCCCATCAAGCTACCATTGACTTTCTTCACAGAATTAGAAAAAAATACTTTAAATATCATATAGAACCAAAAAAGAGCCCATATAGCCAAGACAGTCCTAAGCAAAAAGAACAAAGCTGGGTGCATCATGCATGCTACCTGACTTCAAACTATACTACAAGGCTACCATAACCAAAACAGCATGGTACTGGTACCAAAACAGATACATAGACCAATGGAACAGAACAGAGGCCTCAGAAATAATGCCACACATCTACAACCGTCTGATCTTTGACAAACCTGACAAAAACAAACAATGGGGAAATGATTCCCTATTTAATAAATGATGTTGGGAAAACTGGCTAGCCATATGCAGAAAACTGAAACTGGACCCCTTCTTTACACCTTATACAAAAATTAACTCAAGATGGATTAAAGACTTAAACATAAGACCTAAAACCATAAAAACCCTAGAAGAAAACCTAGGCAATATCATTCAGGACATAGGCATGGGCAAAGACTTCATGACTAAAATGTCAAAAGTAATGGCAACATAAGCCAAAACTGACAAATGGGATCTAATTAAACTAAAGAGCTTCTGCACAGCAAAAGAAACTATCATCAGAGTGAGCAGGCAACTTACAGAATGGGAGAAAATTTTTGCAATCTATCCAGGTGGCAAAGGGCTAATATCCAGAATCTACAAAGAACTTAAACAAATTTACAAGAAAAAAAAGCAAACAACCCCATCAAAAAGTGGATGAAGAATATGAACAGACACTTCTCAAAAGAAGACATTTATGCGGCCAACAAACATGAATAAAAGCTCATACTGGTCATTAGAGAAATGCAAATCAAAACCACAATGAGATAACATCTCACTCCAGTTAAAATGGTGATCATTAAAAAGTAAGGAAACAATAGATGCTGGAGAGGATATGGAGAAATAGGAACATTTTTACACTTTTGGTGGGAGTGTAAATTAGTTCAACCATTGTTGAAGATAATGTGTCGCTTCCTCAAGGATCTAGAACCAGAAATACCATTTGACTCAGCAATCCCATTACTGGGTATATATGTCCAAACGTTTATAAATCACTCTACTATAAAGACACATACACGCATATGTTTATTGCAGCACTATTCACAATAGCAAAGACTGGAACCAACCCAAATGCCCATCAGTGATAGACTCCATACACAAGTATGGAATGTTTTTATTAATGCATAAAGTAGTAAATAATATTTGTCAGTTAGATAAATATAAGTTAGATTTGCATTTAATACTATACATTCTTTATTCATAAACTTAAATCATTAAAAATGTATAATCATGTCAAGATGTAATCATGGAGCATGTTTCAAACTTACTCTAAGTACAAAGGCCCGTGGCTAGAAATGGAAATAGGAAAACAGCTAAGACAGAATCTTAAATGAACATTCCTGTTGTCCTGGTTGTATATTTGCCTTGAAGTAATCAATATATTTTTTAAATTATTTATTTAACCACCACTTATATAGAACTTACTATGTGAAAGTTATTGTTCTAAGAATTCTGCAAACATTAACTCACTTAATCTTCATAACAAAACAATGAGAGATATTCTAGTATCACCACATTTTAGTGGTGAGCTTAGGTAGCTTGCTCAAGATCACACAAGTAGTACATGATAAAACCAGAATTCAAATCCAGACAATATGACTCCCTGGTCTGTTCTCCAAGCTGCTAAGCTTTGCTGCCTCTCTCACCAAACCAAGGGAGAGATGCCCATTAGTGTTATTTTTAATCCTCCCTCATATTAGTATAGCACAATTTTAATTTTACATACAGCAGTCACAGTGATTAAAAATAGATTCTCCCCATAGTCACAGGAGGCAAATAAGAGGGTATTTACTCTCATTTTACATACGAAATTGAGACTCAAGAGAATCCAAGTAACATTCACATAGCTGAAATTCAGGCTCTGGTTGTTTGACTACTGATTCACTATTTTTCTCCTTCACTCTACACTAGCTTTCTCAATTCTCTATTTTCCTTTAAGGAGAATTTAAAATAAGAATTTTTTTTCTTCATCCTCACCAACATTGGCGGCATGATTCAATCAAAGAGATGACCTTTTTTTTTTTTTTCCTTAAACCAGAATGTTACTCAATTCTCAAAATTACTAGGAATGTTTGATTTCAATCTTTCAAGTAACCTATTTACTCATTAAGAGTCATGAGGGCTTTTGAAGCTTGACACAATTGTACAGGATGACTGGGTAGAACATGGCAGTCCCTTTTCCCCCTTCATCTTCAGCCAGGACGGTGGATTGCTCCTTTGCCAGCTAGTGAGGCAGGCATGTTGCAACACTGAATAGGCAGGAATCAAAAAATCTGGTAGAGGAAACCCTGGAGCTGCAATAAGGGGACCTGGGTTCAAGTCCCATATGAACTCACAACTTACTGGGGGAGTTTCAACAAATCACCCCAGCAGAACCCACCTTGGTGTTTTCATTTTTCTGAGTATACATATTTGACTAGGTGATTGCTGAAGTCTGTCCCAACTTCTCTTCTCTTTCAGTGGTCTGAGCTCTTCCTCCGTGTGTGCATGTGACTTTTCACAAGTTGCACCTGAGTTTACTTATCAGTAAACTAGGACTAATAATATTTGTTATTATTACTTATCATCCAATGCAGATTATCTCTCTGGATTGATGAATGCATCAAAGAGGATACTAAATATCAATGTTTTCAAATATAAAATATGCTTTGTAATTTGCAAATACTTACTACCATTCACTAATTAGAAAAATTAGTAATTAAGATTTCAGCAAATGAAAACATTGCTACGGATCTTCATAAAGCTCTCAATGGGTTAACTGCTTGGACATCTGGTGAAATACTAGCCTCAGCTGTTTGAGTGACATCTTCTTGGGTCAAATTTCTCTCCTCACTTCAGTCCATCTGCTCACAGCCTATCATAATAAACACTTCTAAGTTAGAGAGCAAAGAGTACACAGCAACGAGAGAGGGACAGCATCTTGGATCTTGACTAGACAATAATATCAGAGCAAAAACAACACCCAGCTATCTACTCTTCTTTCCTCCAGTTCCATTCCACACTGCCTATTCACCCCTGCCCCGACCCTTCTCTGCCCTGTGTGTGGCAGCCACATGCCAGGCAGGAGATAAGCTGAAGGTAAGAAATCAAAGCTGCCCGTAAGTGACTGAAGAGAAGAGATAGGCCTAAGGGTAAGAATAATGCAGGTGGAAAATCTACGTGTCACTTGCTTTTGGAGCAATGAAAGTAGAATGTGTCATGTGACTGATACTCCATAGAACAGAATCTTCTTTTTTTTTTTTTTTTTAATTATACTTTAAGTTCTAGGGTACATGTGCACAAGTGCAGGTTTGTTACATATGTATACATGTGCCATGTTGGTGTGCTGCACCCATTAACTCGTCATTTACATTAGGTGTATCTCCTAATGCTATCCCTCACCCTACCCCCTCCCCACAATAGGACCCAGTGTGTGATGTTCCCCTTCCTGTGTCCAAGTGATCTCATTGTTCAATTCCCACCTATGAGTGAGAACATGCGGTATTTGGTTTTCTGTTCTTGCGATAGTTTGCTGAGAATAATGGTTTCCAGCTGCATCCATGTCCCTACAAAGGACACAAACTCATCCTTTTTTATGGCTGCATAGTATTCCACGGCTTCTTAATGTAGTGTCTTGGGGATCAGAGCACTTGGCTTATCTAGGAACCATACCAAGTTATTCTGAGACTTTAGTAAAAAGTCTAAATAACTGAATATTAAACCTCAGTTTTCTCATTTGTAAAATAAAGTGGTAATTGTGGTAGCAATAAACACAACACTATTGTCATTGGGCTTAAATTTTAAAAAAAAATCTGTGACAGAGTTTGGCACATAGAAGGAGGTAAAATTTTTTTATTGACTTTGAATCGGTACAATGGACAGAGATTGATACTGAGACACCCTTGGATGCTCACCTGAGGACTCTGGCCTTTCAAATCTCTAGGAATGATCCGAAGTTTCACACCAAGAGAGTACAATCATCAGAGTTGGGATCAGTATTTCTGGCTATTTCCTCTTACAAAAAATAAAGGGCTTATATAGCCACATGTAAATTCCTTCCTTGCTCTGATGTTCTGAGAGTCCATATGTTCTACTCTCTTGAATGTCTGATTACATTTAAAATCAAAAGGCACTTCATTCTATATACATTCTGTGTCAATATGCACATTCCCAGAAGCCACTTTTTCTTCCTTGAAGTCACGAACATGAAAATTACCTTAGTAACAAATAGATTATGGTGCATCCATACGATGCTCATAGTGGGTATTTCTTTTCTTATCTCTTTTTCCTGAGATGGAGTCTGGCTCTGTCACCCAGGCGGGAGTGCAGTGGTACAATCTCGGCTCACTGAAACCTCTGCCTCCCAGGTTTAAGCGATTCTCCTGCCTCAACCTCCTGAGTAGCTGGGATTATGGGGACGTGCCACCAAACCCGGCTAATTTTTGTATTCTTAACAGAGGCAGGGTTTCACTATGTTGCCCATGCTGCTCTCAAATTCCTGACCTTGTGATCCACCTGCCTCAGCCTCCCAAAGTGCTAGGATTACAGGCATGAGCCACCATGCCCAGCCAATAGTGGTTATTTCTTAACAATACAATTTCAGATGATAATTTTTTAAAAAATTATCCATCACTATAACTTCTTATTATTCATCTCTCATGAACACACATTCCTTACATGATAAAAATAATAAAAGAGATAGAGTGCTGTCCGGGGCAGGAAAAAAGGAAGAAATGATGGTAGCAAGATTCAGAGCCTAAGATGGAAATTGACTCAGCACTTACCCCACTAGGTGCAAAAAAAAAAATGTATTTTTTTTGTAATAGTGCCTTCTTTATCAATAAAGTCATCTGTCTCCTCCCATTGGTGACACATAAATAAGATGGTCTTTGCTTTCAAGGACTGAAGTAATAGAAGTTTTCACACACTTCTGGTGGGAGAATAAATTGGCAAACTCACTTTGAAAAAAGCAGTTTGATTAGTTGTTACTCCTACAGGTGTGATTGCATAGGCCAGGACACAGCATTGCCATACTAGATCAAGCTCCTGCAAATATGCAAATATTCAGTGTGTGCGACTAGCAGTAACATATAAACATGTTTAGAGTAGCACTATTTGTAACAGAAATGAATTAAACAGAAATATCCCAAACATACATATGAATGAACCACAGCTACATGGATCAATATGAATGAATTTTAAAAACGTAGTGCTGAATACAAAACAAGTCGTAAAAGATCACATCTATCATAGTTTCATTTAAATAAAGGTCAAGCCGGGCGCGGTGGCTCAAGCCTGTAATCCCAGCACTTTGGGAGGCCGAGACGGGCAGATCACGAGGTCAGGAGATCGAGACCATCCTGGCTAATACGGTGAAACCCTGTCTCTACTTAAAAATACAAAAAACTAGCCGGGCGACGAGGCGGGCGCCTGTAGTCCCAGCTACTCGGGAGGCTGAGGCAGGAGAATGGCGTAAACCCGGGAGGCGGAGCTTGCAGTGAGCTGAGATCCGGCCACTGCACTCCAGCCTGGGTGGCAGAGCAAGACTCCGTCTCAAAAAAAAAAAAAAAAAAAAAGGTCAAAACAGTCAAAACTAAACAATATATTGATTAGGGACACCCATATCTGTGGTAAACTGCAAGAGAATGAAGAATTCACTTTCCAGATAGTGATTAGTTTGGGAGTGAGGAAGTGAGATCATTTAAAAGATGAAGGACACTTGGAGAGCTTCAAAGGTGATGGGAATGTGATGGATACTGGAAGAATATTTATATTGTTATTCTTAAAATAATAGAAAAGCAACATATATAGTATTTATATGTATAATAATATTTCAAGCAAAAGAAATAAAATAATATGCACAAAAATGAAACAAATCCATACCCCCAATCCATCTTTTTTTCAAAGCCCAAATCAAATATTTTCTGCAGTGTAGAGTCTCCCCTTACCTCACTGATATTTTCCTTCTCTCTTTTAATTGCTTTTTCTATTTTGTTTGTTTGCTTGTTTGTTTTACTTGTCTTATGATAACCTTCCATTTCTACTTTATGTGAGTATAGTTCCAGTAAAGATTTTATTTCCTGGAGACCACACATATCTTAAGTGTAGAATCTGAAACTCATTAACTCTGCTTCACCCACAGCAGCTATCTTGGTAACCAGTTGTGATGTAGTCCATGAATACTGGGGCTTACCCTCAAGAGTTTTGAGTTCAAATGCTTATTTAAAAAAAAAAAATTTTGAGACAGAGTCTTGCTCTGTCGTCCAGATTGGAGTGCGTGGCATGACCTTGGCTCACTGCAACCTCCACCTCACGGATTCAAGCAATTCTCCTGCCTCAGCCTCCTGAGTAGCTGGTATTACAGGCGCCCGCCACCACACCTCGCTAATTTTTGTATTTTTAGTAGAGATGGGGTTTCACCTTGTCGACCAGGCTGGTCTCAAACTCCTGACCTCGTGATCCACCTGCCTCAGCCTCCCAAACTGCTAGGATTACAGACGTAAGCCACTGCACCCGGCCTCAAATCCTTATTTTATGGGTTAAAACTCCTGAGACCTTGAACATAAGTCTTTACTTCTATGAAATGCGAATAACGTATCACATTTTTTCTCAGTATTTATTGACATAATGTTTTAAATTGCATTATGAAGTATTATATAAATGTTTATTTGAGCCCTTGTACATAGTAGGTTCTCAAGCAATATTCATTGACTGACTTTGACACAGTCTTAGCTTGTTACATTTAAGGACCCTAATCAATACACAGGACCAAGACAATGACTCAAAAAGGGTGAAATTACTTGTTTCATGGGAGGAAGACTCTGAAACACACTAGAAGGACGCATCCAGGGATATCAACTTCACTGAAAAAGGTGGGTGGGACTTTTTCAACCTTGAACCTTCAGAGCTACAAGAGTCTGTTGAGCCCTTAGCTTCCCAACCTCTTGTGAGAAAGAGCTGTGCATGGTCATCACACATTGAGTCCATGAGCCTATGTAAAGTATGCTCTCAGACATAGAAGAGAGTAATTAGAAAGCCAATGAATGATACATGACAGAGTTAATAGAAATTAAAGCAAATAGAACCTGCTTCTGCTTTGAAATGAAGTCATTATTTGTCAACTCTTTCCTGAAGATATATTAGTTATTTTAGACTCACTATCCTAGATGGTGTTAGAAAACCTTGAAAATTTACTTCCTTGTTTTAAAAAATCTTAACAGATGTTCTCAAGGTATTTATTAATGTTTTTCTCAAAAAAATGTTTAAAGATTTGCAGCAAAACTGGGTTTACTTTATTTTGGATGTATGTACTTTAAAATGCCGACTTAATTAGTATTATCTTATTTCTAAAGTACTTTAGGAAATATTGTTTTATTTAAACATCTGTGAAGTGAGCATTATAAATCCCACTCTACACAATACAGATGAGAGGTGTAGACAGTAAGTGACAGAGCAAATATCAACCTGAGTTTACTGACTCTAGATCCATACTATCCCACTTGCCACCCGTTTACCTTCATCATTTACCTTGGATAGATTACCTCTTCTTCTTAAGACTCAGGCATTCTCTTTGAATGTGGAAACTATGCCTAGTATATAGCGGGCATACAGTACATAGTTACTTAATACATGAACTCATTTTTTCACTCAACATCTTCAAGAACTTACTTGTGCTAGGTTTTAAGGAAGAATCGCAGAATGCTCCTACCTTCACAGACACAGCACAATTAAATTACCAGATGTAAACTAAAAATTACAAATGGCATTCCTATCCTTTAAAAGAATAATTCTCTGAATGCAAACTGAAATGTATTATTCATCTTTATATCCTCAAAGTATCTACCATCATATCCAACCCACAGTAGATGCTTTATAAAGATTTGCCAAAGAAGTTGGAGTGTTAAATCCTGTTATAATGGCCAAGGCCAGTAAGTAAGAAAAGGAACAGAACTGTGTTTGTGTGTTTGTGTGTGTGTGTGTGTGTGTGTGTGTGTGTGTGTGTAGCAAATTTTTTATTTTGAAGTAATTTTAGATGTTTTAAAAGTTGCAAAAATACTATCTATAAAGAGTTCCCATGTACCTCTCACCCAATTTTCCCTAACATTAATATCTGACATATTTGTCAAAACTAAAGGAAAAAAAAATTAATTCATTACTATCAACTAAATGTCAGACATTATTTGGATTTTATTAGTTTTTCCACTATTATCTTTGTTCTGGTACAGAATCCAACCCAAGGTACTGGATTTAGGAATTTCTTGCTTGCAGAAATAATTTCAAAATGTAAGGGAGAGATTTGCATTACATTAGGTCTGTTGATCACTGAGGAATGTTTATGAACCCAAAATAGCAGTAGTACATACACACAAAAAGGAGCTTCGTGAAGATGAGGAAGGAAGATAATGAACTGGTCTCAGCTGTGTCTGGCAAAGCTTGAAAAACAAAGTCCTTGTATGGTATGTTCTGAACCACATTTGCATGCTCTATCTCAGTAAATCTACATGTAACCAAAAAAAGGTAAACTATAGTTATTTAAATAACAAACGGTTCCTTTTATCAACTAATTTTTGACAAGGTCTCAAGAAAACACAATTGGGAAAGGACTGTCTCTTCAATAAATGGTGCTGAAAAAACTGAAAATCTACATGGAGAAGAACGAAATTAGACCCTTATCTTAGACCATACACAAAAATTAACTCAAAATGGATTACAGACTTAAATAGATCTAAAAATGTAAAACTACTAGAAGAAAACATAGGGAAAAAGCACCATGACATTGATCTTGGCAACAATATTTTGAATATAACTCAAAAGAGATGAGAACAGACATTTTTCAAAAGAAGGCATACAAGTGGTCAAAGGGTACATGGAAAATGAGAAAATGCTCAACATCGCTAACCATCAGGGCAATGCAAATTAAAACCACCATGAAATGTCACTTAACACCTGTTAAAATGGCTTTTATCAAACATCAGAAAGATAACAAATTGTTGTTGCTAGGAATGTAAATCAGCATAGCCATTATAGAAATTGGTATGAAGGGTCCTCAAAAAACTCACAATAGAATTATCATATGATTTAGTAATTCCACTTCTGATTATATAGTCAAAGGAAGTGAAATCAGTGTATCAAGGGATATCTGTTCATTGCAGCATTATTCACAATAGCCAAAATATGAAATCAACCTAAATATCCATTAATGGATGAATGAACAGTGAAAACGTGGTGTATATGCACAATGGAATACTATTTAACTTTAAATTAAATCCTGTCATTTGTAACAACATGGATGAATCTTGAGAATATTATATTAAGTGAAATAAGCAAGGCAGAGTAAAACAAATACCACCTAATCTCACTTATATGTGGAATCTAATAAAGTTGAACTCAGAAGTAGAGTAGGCTGGAAGGTAAGGAGGGGGGAAATGGGAAGCTATTGACCAAAGCATACAAAGCTTCAGGTCGACAGGAAAAATAGATTTTGACATCTGCTGCACAACGAGGTGACTATAGTCAACAATAGTGTATTGTTGATTTCAAAATAACTGAATTTCAAATGGCTCATGATAAAAAATGATGGGTAAGCCATGTACTGGATATGTTAAGTAGCTTGATTAAATCATTCCACAATGTATATACATACATCAAAATATCACATTGTACCCCATCAAGGTACATAAGTATGATTTGTCAGTAAAAAGTAATATTTACAGTAAATTTAAAAATTCCTTTTCAATAGTCAGTCTTTTTAAAAATATAAAACAATACAAAGGGTATCAGTTTTTGTACACCTCCCACACTACAAATAGCACCATTACAAAGGAACTGGAAAATCTCTTGTAGTTTAAGTTAGCTTTCCATTCAACAGGAACTAGAATACAGGTACTTTTTTTCTCTTTCTCTGGAAGAAGATTCTGTTGAAATAACAGTATGGAATTTTATTTAATGACAAGCTAGTAATAGCAAAAAGAATAGAGAAGTATGAGAGATTTTAACAAATTTCTATAATGTTAAATCTTATAGCTATGTGGAATGTAGCAGACAAAATCTCTGCTCATAATACTTGTGGGAGACAGTTTTCCTGGAAGAAGCTAGAAGTTTCAAGGTCAGAAAATTCAGAAATTAGAACTCTCTTACTAACTACTTAGAGTCAGAATTTTAGCCAAAATTTGGGAGCAACTTTCTAAATAAAATGAATCCTTAGGATGGCTAAGATGTCCAAGATGGGTACTAGATCTCAAAGTGGGTGCTAGCAAACCCAAATTAAAATTCCTTTTTATTTTGCATTTGGAAATTCGTAGGTTAAAGGTTCATTTCTGGCCTGCCACTCAGATGTTAAGACCGGCAATTGATAAGTTTTGGTAAGTGCATTGAATGTCCCGTCAGCCTTCCATTCAGAAAGAAGTCTAGCAGGAAAAGAGCCCATATGTCACAAGTACGAAAGCTGGAGAGATCCACATCCACACAGTCAAATTGCCAGATGAATCTCTTAATTTTTTTGTATGAAGAGAATACAGCAGCATGAGATAATGAAAAATACCATCAAAATAAAAGATGAGGAAAGAATAATGGATCCTGCAACACATACTTGACAAAATAGGAATAATTTTTAATTATACTGTTGGAGTGTGCTGAGAAGATATTTCACTTACGAAATTTGAAAAAAGGTAAAAATAAATCATCAATTAATGAATTCAAAAGATTTTGGGGATTAAAAATATACTTTTAGGAATAAAATTCAAATAAAACTTTTTGAAGAAAAATTTGAAAAAAAAATCCCAGAATGTAGAGGTAAATAAAAAGAAATAGAAAATACAAGAAAAACAAATGAAGGAGACATAACAAAATAGTCAGGAACTATGGTATCTACCAAGAAGTTTCAGAACGAGAAAATTATGGAAAAAGTTATCAAAGCAATAATAGAATCTTTTACACAGGATCTTAGCCTAAAGACTGAGAAGCAACAATAGAATATCTTATAGAGATAAATGTGGACACCAGTCTTCATATTTAGAAGGTTCATAAAGTGTACAGAGAGCAAAAATGAACAAATTAATATATTGACTACCTATGTCTTCCTTACTTGGGAAAATGAAGAATAAAGGGAGAATCTTAAAATCCCAAAATCAGACAGAAAAAAAAGAAATAAAAATATACCCACAGAAGAATGAGCATGGGACTGACAGCAGGCTTCTCAATATTAGCTTTGTAAGTTAGAAGGCAGTGGAAAACACCTTCAAAGTTGTGAGGAAAGATTATATATAACAGAGTTTTACATCCTGCCAAATTGTTAGACCAGTGTTACTATAAAATAAAGTGATTTTCAGATAAGCAACAACCCCAAAATTGTGTCTCCCATATGCTTTATATGAGCAAGTCAATTGATAACATACTCCAGAAAAACAAGCAAAAAAAGGAAAATATGGAATACAGGAAAAGAGGTTCTGATTTAGGAGCACAATGAAGCTAAGGTATGACACCCTTGCAAGTAGACATAAAAGATAAGTAGTTTCAACTATCATAGGACAGGGGTGAGAGGGTTTCAAGAAAGAAAAGGAAAGAGAAGAGAAGACAAAAAAGAGAGAAAAGAAAAGAGGAAGGGAGAGAGGGAGGGAAGGAGGGAGGGAGGAAGGAAGGGAGGGAGGGAGGAGGGAGGGAAGGAAGGAAGGAAAGGAGGGAGGGAGGAGGGAGGGAAGGAAGGAAGGGAGGGAGGGAAGGAGGGAGGGAAGGAAGGAAGGGAGGGAGGGAAGGAGGGAGGGAAGGAGGGAGGGAGGGAGGGAGGGAGGGAAGGAATTCCATGACTGACCAAAAGCCTGAACAATGTCGGAATGGGGGAAGTCATGTTACATAGTTTTCAAGAATGACAAGATGTTAGACAATATGCTAATTTTAAAAATTATTATACATAGAAAAATCATGGTATAAATGTAAAGGAAACAAGAATGGAACAAAATTTTGAGCAATTGATGAAATGTAAGAAAAGTGAACGCAGTTAACACAGATTCTAGGAAAAGTATCCACCAAATAACACAAAGGAATCATGGCATTCTATCTTTAGAAAAGGAAATTAATCTTAGAAAATGTTAGCATGCTCAGCCCTGACTGAAATGAGCAAGATTTATAAAATCACAGTAATATTATATATTTTTTGATATTCAACTTTTAAGGTCAACTTACATAAAAAGTACAAAAAGTATTTAGTTTCAGAAGATAATGCAAATGTTAACTTTAATTCATGTATAAAAGTATGGCTGACAGGAGTTGGGTGTTGGAAGGAGGAAGTGGTGTGAACATAAGGATAGGAATACAATTTTCTCATTTTACATAGTAAGGAGCTATGTCTGAAGTTGCTGAAACAAGAAATAGAGGTGTAGGAATTACATTCTTATGACCTTCAGTAGCATAACTTATATTTAAAGTTATAAATATAATCAATGAAAGAACTAAAAATAATAATAAAACTACTTAAATTTGGGGAAGAAAGGGGAACTTGCGTAATAATGCTAAATGGAGGGCCAATAGGTGTCACATAACATCTACAAATTTGAAGAAAATAGAGATATAAGTGCAGATTTAGAGTTTTAGAAACAACTAGCAGATGAACTAGATTCATAAATAGTTAAATGTCCTGGACAGTATAAAATGATAATCCAGAGAAGTGCTGATTTTCCTTGGAATCCTTTTCATATGTTACTTATCATTATATGCATATATTTTACAATTATAAATATACATATATGTTAATTGTAGAAAATTTAATCTTTAATAGTTAAAAATAATTAAAAATATACCCACAACATTTACACAAGGATTGTAGTTGCAGTATATGTCACAAAGTTTCAAATGGTATTAAAAAACATATCCGTCCATCAATCAATAAGAGAATATGGGACACTGTGTGAAGTTTAATGCAGCCTTCAAAATAATTACATAGGGAAAGTGTGCTGACATAAGTGGATGTCTGACAAATGTTGTTTATGGCAATGAGAAAGGGAAGCAACAGAATACGTCCAATGTGATAACACGCATATACAAAACAATACACTGCCATTTCTACAGGTATTAATGCATACAGAACTTCAGAGAACAGGTCTGGAAATGCCAATGGCGTTGATGGAAATGGTAAAGGAGAACTCAAACTGCACCGTAATTTTTTTTCTATGAGTTGCTTTTCTAAAAATGTAATATATATTTTCCACTTTTTATTGTGGGAAAGTAGAGACCAGTATGCCAAATCTGTATGATGAATTAATACATGCATCTCCCAGCCTCAAAAATTAATTCAAAGCCAATCTTATTTCATCTATACTCCTACCCATTTCCATCCTTTATAGATAATATTGGAGAAAATTTCAGACATCAATTTATCCGTAAATATTTTAGTATAAGATAAATACCACCTTAAAAAACAATTATTTCAGATAATCAAATATCTACTCTTCAGTATTTCAATAGATTCATAAATGCATTTATTCACAATTTGTTAGTTTAAATATCCAATATGTCCTGATTTTTAATGTGTTAATATTTATCATTAAATATCTCAAATATACAAATAGATAAAAAATAATTAATAGACATATGCATAAATACCACTCAGATTTATATAATATTGCTATATTTTATACCGACTTCAGATTTAAAAAATAAAACTTTTTAAAATAAAAAGTACATCCTTTTAAAAATTAAATATGATTTTAAAAACATAATACTGAGAAATAAAAGGTTAATGATACAAAATCATCATACACACCCCTGAAATTCTATTACCCTTCTCAAAGATCACATGTGCCCTAATGTTAATATGCATCTTTCCCATTATGTCATATACTTGATATTTATAATATTTTGTACTAATTTTGACAAATTTTAAATGACATTAAACTATGCATTCAATTTTATTGTACTTTTCCATTCAACATTATGTGATCTGATATTTATCTATCTTGATACATGAAGAAACAGTTTATTGATTTTAATTGCTTCCTAGAATTTCACTGTGTTTATATGTTCTTTTTCCTTTGAAGGATGTTTAAATTATCCCAACTTTAGTCTTATAAACTGTCATAATGATCATTCTTATAGACACTTACTCATGTAGATACGGGAGAGATCTCCTAAGGAATATTCCTGGAAAGGAAATTTCTAAATCATAAGATATAGCATTTGCAAATTTACTTGATACTGTCAAATTGTGCTCCCAAGTGATTTTTCTAATTTACCTTTCCTCTAGCAGTATATGAGCCTTTTGGCTCTATCCTCAATGGCCCTTGATATTTGCCAAGTGTTAAATTTGCATATATAATGAATGTGAATGGTATTTCTTTGTGATTTTAATAAACATTTATCTGATTGCTATTGGGACTTCATATATTTTCATATATAGTCTCTCCGATTTCCTGTTCTTTGAAATTCCTGTATATAACATGTGTTTATATTTATATTAGATTATTTGCCAATTTCTCATTGTTTTTAGAAGTTCGTTATACATTTTAGACATAACTTTTATTATTCATTATTAATCTGTGTAGCAAGAATCTTCCTCCTCTCTTTGACTTAATTTTAGATTCACAGTGTCCTTTCATCAATAAGCTTTAAATTTTAATGAAGTCAACATTTTCAATAATATTATTTTTTGGTTTATGATATTGGGAACTTGTTTGTGAAATCCTTCCTAATTCCTAATTCCACTAATACCTAATCCTATGTTTTTTCCTAAAATGTTTAAAGTTTTGAGTTTTGTATTTTAATTTTATAATAAAAATATATATTTACATATTACTTTTATGATTAACAATCAATATCATTTTAAATGGACCAAAAATATTCATAGTTTTAGCCCTCAGAAAATATTTATTTACTTTTATACCTATGTCTTATTATTATATAAGAGAGATGATAATCTACATTTTTACACACTTTTTCATTGAATAGCACTTAATATTTTCAAAAACTCGTCATAATTCACAGAAGGAATGGATGAGGCTGGAGAATCCAGACATGTAAGGTTTGGAGAGGGAACTTTCATGAAAATTCTCTTTGACCTTATATATTTGGGATGCACGCAATCCAAACAAAGAGCACCTATTAGCTCTTTTGTTTCTACATACTCTTCATATGTTCCTCCACTGCGGAAACTTATATAGTCTTCCTAATATTTGTAATTCACATCTCTCCCTCCCCCATTAAACCATGAGCTCCTTTAAGTCAGAGATAAATCTTAGTAATCTTTCTATCACTAACTGGAAGTACCAAATAATAGATGATCAGGAAATGTGAAATGGAAGATGGTGAAGTGGACATTTAACTAGGAGTGAGGATACCTAAATTCTACATCAGCAAGTAGTTACATGTGTGTCTTTGGGCAAGTTATCTCTCTCTTTCTCTCTCTCTCTCCTCCTTTTTTTAAGAGACAGGTTTCACTCTACCACCGAGGCTGAAGTGCAGTGGCATGATCGTAGTTCACTGCAGCCTTGAACTCTTGGGCTCAAGGGATCCTATAGCTTCATCCCCCTGAGTAGCTAGGATTACAGGTATATGCCATCATACCTGGCTAATTTTTTTAAATTTTTCTTTTCTTTTCTTTTTGAGATGGAGATCTCACTATGTTGCCAAGGCTGAACTTGGACTCCTGGCCTCAAGCAGTCCTCCTTCTTCAGGCTCCCAAAGTGCCGGTATTACAGGTATGATCCACTATGCCTGGCCTAAATTTCTCTTAAGACTCAGACTTTTCATCTGCAAGCAGAGGGGATCAGACTAGATGATCTATAAGTGTTCCACCTCCTCTGACATTCCAGACACTGATTCTTTAAAAGATAGTTAATGGAACCCATAAATCTTCTTTAAATTATTTATATTTCATGATCCTATTAAGTAGCTCAGTCTTCCAACAACCTGTGACATCTAATACTAACAGGTGTTTACTTAAATACAAACGAAACTTATGGTCCCTTAAGGCTGCCAGTTTTTCAGTAGAGATATCCCTGCAGGTTTGGATGGATGAGCTGTTTTCTGGTAAGTAGCCATCAGAATACCAGAGAGTGAACTTAATATAAGCTATCCATTGGTGCTCTGTTACTACTGCAATTTCTGGCAGGATACGAGACCATGTCATTTGCTGGCTAGTCTGTCTTTCCATCTGTCCCATGGACTATGACTTGATAAAGGGAGTTTGTGATTACATCTCTCTCTAATGACTAAAGCCCTCTTGTAGTGCAAAGTCTCCCATGGCACATGAGCAAGAATATTTGTTTTGAAAAATAAATTTAAAAGATAATTTATTAGACCTTTGATTATTCAAGGAACACTCTGTCACCACTGCTTTTTGGGAGATGAAATGTATATCATGTGTTCCATTTTGCGTTGAGCAAACTAAAGCTCAAAAGGCACTTTTAGTGTGTCCAAGAACCATAGAGTCAGGAGTCCACCCCATTACTATAATGTATCAGAACAACCATCTGTCAAAGTCACCTGTGAGTCAGGAGTCCACCCCATTACTATAATGTATCAGAACAACCATCTGTCAAAGTCACCTGTCAACATATCATAGCATAATCTCCAGGGCACACATACCAGAAAATAATTCCTCATCTATTCATTCTAGGTATAATTGTCCACAAAACTGGTTCTGGTTGAAACGGTCATGGAATTTTTTTATGCCAAGTAAAGAAAAATATCAGGAATTCAAACTTTCAACCCAATAATCTACATTGATAAAACAAATTAATAATAATTATTAGCCAAGATCAACTCAACAGTAAATCCCCACTTAACATCTATGGCAGGTTGTTGTTGTTGGATATTGCAACTTTAAGTGAAGCAATGTACGGTATGTCCTTGAATAATGCCATTTTATTCAACATTGTTTTGCTATAATATTGATAAGGAAGAAAACTGGTTGTATTATATGTCCTTTTGCTTAATGTCACAGTTTGTTAGAACCTATAAATGACATTAAGTGAAGACTTAGTATACTTGGAAAGTAAGATAGGCCAGAGAGAAGGCATTCACTTTTTAGGACTATGACTTCCCCTAAAAAATATGGTAGAAACAGCACCATCCTTCTTTTTTTTTTTTTTTTTTTTTTTTTTTTGGTACTTTCGCTATTCCTTTTTTGGCAATAGCCCAGTGTGTTTCAAGGGATAATATTAGGCAAACAAATAGTTATTTGTTTAGGACTTATGACAAACAAAATAAGGAGAGAATTCCACTTGCATTGGCATAGAACTTGCTTGACGTCTCATAAGTAGGGAGCCAAGCGAGTGATATCATCTTCAGACTCTAGCCTCAGGATGTCTCACCTCTCACATCAAATACCCTAATCCTCTGTATGAAGTACAACTTCAGGTCAAGGTATTAGTGTGTCGTGGACTTTAAAGAAAGTATTTGCAGTCACATATAGCTTCATTCGAGGAGGTTTGTTTTCATTAAAACTTTTATACCTGAAATGGAAGCTAGTAACTAGACTTTGGAGAAGAAGAGAGTTTCACCAGCTCACTGGGAAGTCCTGTGGTTTCTAAGTTCCATTTCTATTTCATTTCATGAAGGTATTAGACAGTTGGCCCTGTCATTTCAAACCAGCAGAGTCAATTTTTTTCACCATTGACCTTGCAATTGCAGAGGTCAAGTCTACAATTTTCGTACAGTTGTACAATATTGGATTGTACAATATTGGATTTCGTACAGTTGTACAAAATTAATTTGTCAATGTTAATTTTTTAGTAAAGAAAATTAAGGACCAGAGTGAGTAAGAGAGCACCCAAGATCAACATAGAAAGTATAGAACTAGAAGCCAGACCTCAAAATTCCAAGTACAATGTCTTTTGCACCATGCTATACTGTGCATGTGTGAGTATATTTTAAGACCAGACCAGAGACATCACATCCAAATAAATGTAGATTCGTTTTTATCCATTCAAAATAATACCCTTAGAAGTTCACAACTATTTTAATAATACTACTATTGTTTAAAACATAATTGGGGTGCTTTGGGGGCATTAACTCTAGTCTGTGGTACAATATACATACTTTATGGCACATTATTAGTGATTGCGTTTGCTGTCTAACCGTTAGCTCATTAAGGCCCAATCTATATTTAATTTTGCCTGTATCTCCAGTACTTAGCATAACACTTGGTATAAAACACATCATTAAAAACATTTTTGAATACAATTAGTATAAGTTTACTATTTATGGAAGATTTAATTATTGAAGATGGTCAGTATCACGAAAAAGTTCAAGCTCATAAAATCAGTGACTGGGTTGGGTCATGTTTCATATGATTCTTAGAGTACTTGTCTCACTCCCACACACCACGAGTAATTTGAGCTCAGAGACTGTCTTATTCACCTTAGGGTCCCATAGCACCACTCCCAATTCTTGCACAGAAATAAAACTCTCATACATATTTAATGAATGTTTGATGAATAGTGGAGCAGTAGGTAGTAATTTGGATGAAGATACAGACCACTTGTTTACAGGTTGCTGAAACAAGAATGCAGTAATATTTCTTAAGTTGGCAAATTAAAATTAACATAGGCTATTGCCAAAGTTATAATCCTCCACTAGCCACTTTGAACTGTGATCTAAAATGAAAACACATTGTATGGACTGAGAGCTGATGTCCAAATAAATTTAGCTGCCAATATCCTAACTGCATAGTGTTCTTAAAGAGAGAGTTTTCTATTTTGCAAAGATCTCTCCTCAGGCTCTTTTCAGGAGGTGATATATATATTTAATGTCACTAACCCCTCATCAGCAGGAAATTAAACGTTAATTAAGAATCATTATGATTATAGTAAGTTTTCTGATACTTGCTGGTGCTGGTTACACGTGGCATTTGGAATTGAATATATCTGCACTTTCCTGGAATGTCAAGCTATTAACAAATGCTATCTAGGAATAGTGTATCATAGGAGATGTTCTAAAATACAAACACACACAACACACTTAAGTCATTAAAGTCTGTTTGTATTAGTCCATTTTCATGCTGCTGATAAAGACATACCCAAGACTGCATAATTCATTTAAAAAAAAAAGAGGTTTAATTGACTCACAGTTCCACACAGCTGGGGAGGCCTCACAATCATGGTGGAAGATGAAGGAAGAGCAAAGGGACGTCTTACATGTCCCTTTGTGACTGGCACAAAGGTGACTGGCAAAGCGAGAAAGAGACCAAGAGAAAGAGGAAACCCCTTATAAAACCATTAGATTTCGTGAGACTTACTACCATGAGAACAGTATGGGGAAAACCGCCCCCATGATTCAGTTACCTCCCACTGGGTCGCTCCCACAACACATGGGAATTATAGGAGCTACAGTGCAAGATGAGATTTGGCTGAGGACACAGCCAAACCATATCACTGTTTAATAAATGTACTTGGGCAAAACCACTGAGACCTAGCTACCAAGGAGGTATCCCTTTTTAAAACATTGGTACAATAATGAGACTCAGGCCCACATTCCCATCAGATCCTGTATTCCTTTGGGAATAGGAATTAATAAACTCTATCTTTTGCCACACATTGTTCAGGGCAGAGTGGGTGGTGAGGTAGATAAACTTCAGGGCTTTGAAATCTCATGAAGCTTAATAAAAAGTGTAAAAAATAACTTCAATCTTGGGGGTAACGACAAGGAATAGTCAACAGTATCTTGTAAGTTTTCTAATCTAAAATGACTTTTTTCCCCATGGGAACATATGCCCTGAACATTATGTCTTATTCCTTAAGGAGAATCACCTCTTCTTAAAATTCTTACTTTGTTCTACTTTAACATGCGGACTTATTTTTTGTAAGGTGTGTTTTATTGCTGAACTTGTTTGTGTAGAAAATTAAGAGCTGGTTGCATTCAGTCCTGCCCATATACAAACATGGATGTTCAATGGGAAAAGGTAGGAAGTTTGTTTTCCATACTGCTTCTATCCCTCTAGTTACCCTGATGTAACTCTCCATCTAGAGGGCTTCTCAATATTGTGGGATATTAAAATGAGTCCCTACATGAGGTAAGTCAGATGGGGACTGGGCAGGATAAATAACACTTCCATTGGACAGCCAGTGGGGCCACTTGCTGGCTCCTGTCTTGTTGGCTAGATGCCAACATAAAAGGTAACCAAACCCCTCACTCCAGGTTATTTATCTTTCTCATTCCAGTGGAAACTGAGTGAGTGGCTGTGAGTCTGATATTACTCTCGTGTGACTTTTAAGCCCCTGCCAGCAAAGCCCAACTTGAGAATGAGCACAAGTGAGGGAGAGTTAGGGGAGAAGGGTCATCAGCTGCTAACGCTGCTTCTGTCTGTATCGTTCAAGATTAGTTTATCTCTTCCTGGGATCTGTTGAGCTCTCCATTCATCACGTCATCACAACCTTTTTTTTTCCATAATCCGAAGGATCTTTCCAAGTTTTCAGAATGGAAAATAACCTCCTTTCCCCTCCCGTCCTATATGCCCTCAAATGTGTGACTTTAAGCACACGAATCCTATTTAGCCCCATGAAGTAAATAAAGGTTTTCAAAATTTAAAAGCCAAAGACTGCCTCTCCCCTTCTTTTTTATTTTTGCTATGTCATCTTTGTTTTGTTTTTTTTTTTTTTGGTTTTTTGGTTTTTTGTTTTTTTGAGACAACATAGAGAATGTTTGCTTGCCTAAATGGAGGAGGAGTTAAAGAGAAAACAACAGAAGTAAAATTGACATCCTAAATGCTTCAAAAATACTATCTGACAGATCTTTTACATGCAATACAGAGAGAAAAAGGGGATATGAGCTCAAATAAGTGTATTTGTAGTTTATTTTAAGACTATAGAAATAAGTAGAGATCGCCTGGTTTAATTCTTCTGCTACAGTGAGGAAAACCAGGATCCAGAGAAAGAAAGTATGAATTTGGGGAAAAGAATGGAATTCTGAGCCCACAACAGATGTCTTCTCAACTTGGTTTAAGGAAGAGTATAGACTTTAATGTTAATAAAATCCATATTTAAATTCCTATCTGAAAATATTTTTAATTAGAATTTGAAATGTATAGATTCCACCATTTGCTAGAATATGTGACCACAGACAACTACTAAACATTCTAAGGGCTCTCTGTAAGTGTTTAGTATATAAGTGTAAAGTAATATTATACTTGTAGACTCGTTATAATGAAACCTTATGTGAAGTATCTAAATAGCTGGCACAAAGTAGATGCTCCATAATTCATTGCCATGATTTATGGTATGTTGCTATATTGTAACTCTGTATCATAAATGTAATTATAGATTGTCACATGAATTTGTATATGAAAGATACTAGTTAGATGCTGTAATAAATAAATATTGTGACTTTGAGCAAATGAATCTTATTAGCCCCATGAAGTAAAGGCTTTCCAAATTTAAAAGCTACTAGCTAGATACTAGTATATCTCTTAAGAGGCACATCTTTTAATTTCAGTTATTCACTTCTTCCAAAATTTTAAGTTTCTAACACTGAAACATTTACAATTAGAATGTACTGACATTTTTAGCTAGGACCGTTCATCCAATCAGAATACTTGTCAGTTGAAAACGGACAGAATAAGACAGATTCAATAGCCAATATACTTTTTCACACAAGAAACCTGACCTCTACAGAGGAAAATTATGTTTCCAAGGTGGCAGAATTAGTTCCTTGTAGAACTAGGCTTAGAATTCCAACATCCAGGTATCTAGACTAGGTCATATCACTCTCTCTGCACTATTTGTAACATAAGACTTGGGAGACATACACATCAACCTTCAAAGTAATCCAGACTCTTTTTCTGCTTTCATACTACACCTTATAACATCCATCAGATGTATTGTAAAGTACCTTACAGAACTCTTTGGACTCACTTCACACCAACGAAACATAGATTGTAAGAGACAGACCTGGTTGCCTTAAACTTTTTGTTCACAGATCTTTTTTTCCATCAGTTACTTTCTCTTATCTCCAATGTATACTAAAATGTGCTATTTTAAAATATTATTAAGGCCATTGGTAATGCTTTGTTGAATTCTCATGATTCTGCGTTCTTGACATTTGCTCATTTTTATTTGCTCAGATCATCATTTAATATTTTTTTTTCCCCTTACCTTTTTTTTTTTTTTTATTATACTTTAAGTTCTAGGGTACATATGCATAACGTGCAGGTTTGTTACATATGTATACTTATGCCATGTTGGTGTGCTGCACCCATCAACTCGTCAGCACCCATCAATTCATCATTTATATCATGTATAACTCCCCAGTGCAATCCCTCCCTCCTCCCCCCTCCCCATGATAGGCCCCAGTGTGTGATGTTCCCCTTCCCGAGTCCAAGTGATGTCATTGTTCACTTCCCACCTATGAGTGAGAACATGCAGTGTTTGGTTTTCTCTTCTTGTGATAGTTTGCTAAGAATGATGGTTTCCAGCTGCATCCATGTCCCTACAAAGGACGCAAACTCATCCTTTTTTATGGCTGCATAGTATTCCATGGTGTATATGTGCCACATTTTCTTAATCCAGTCTGTCACTGATGGACATTTGGGTTGATTCCAAGTCTTTGCTATTGTGAATAGTGCCGCAATAAACATACGTGTGCATGTGTCTTTGTAGTAGACTAATTTATAATCCTTTGGGTATATACCCAGTAGTGGGATGGCTGGGTCATATGGTACATCTAGTTCTAGATCCTTGAGGAATTGCCATACTGTTTTCCATAATGGTTGAACTAGTTTACAATGCCACCAACAGTGTAAAAGTGTTCCTATTTCTCCACATCCTCTCCAACAACTGTTGTTTCCTGACTTCTTAATGATTGCCATTCTAACTGGTGTGAGATGGTATCTCATTGTGGTTTTGATTTGCATTTCTCTGATGGCGAGTGATGATGAGCATTTTTTCATGTGTCTGTTGGCTGTATGAATGTCTTCTTTTGAGAAATGTCTGTTCATATCCTTTGCCCACTACACCAGTAACAGACAAGCAGAGAGCCAAATCAGGAATGAACTTCCATTCACAATTGCTTCAAAGAGAATAAAATACCTAGGAATCCAGCTTACAAGGGATGTAAAGGACCTCTTCAAGGAGAACTACAAACCACTGCTCAGTGAAATCAAAGAGGACACAAACAAATGGAAGAACATACCATGCTCATGGATAGGAAGAATCAATATCGTGAAAATGGCCATACTGCCCAAGGTTATTTATAGATTCAATGCCATCCCCATCAAACTACCAATGAGTTTCTTCACAGAATTGGAAAAAACTGCTTTAAAGTTCATATGGAACCAAAAAAGAGCCCGCATTGCCAAGACAATCCTAAGTCAAAAGGACAAAGCTGGAGGTGTCACGCTACCTGACTTCAAACTATACTACAAGGCTACAGTAACCAAAACAGCATGGTACTGGTACCAAAACAGAGATATAGACCAATGGAACAGAACAGAGTCCTCAGAAATAATACTGCACATCTACAACCATCTGATCTTTGACAAACCTGAGAGAAACAAGAAATGGGGAAAGGATTCCCTATTTAATAAATGGTGCTGGGAAAATTGGCTAGCCATAAGTAGAAAGCTGAAACTGGATCCTTTCCTTACCCCTTATACGAAGATTAATTCAAGATGGATTAGAGACTTAAATGTTAGACCTAATACCATAAAAACCCTAGAAGAAAATCTAGGTAGTACCATTCAGGACATAGGCATGGGCAAGGACTTCATGTCTAAAACACCAAAAGCAACGGCAGCAAAAGCCAAAATTGACAAATGGGATGTAATTAAACTAAAGAGCTTTTGCAGAGCAAAAGAAACTACCATCAGAGTGAACAGGCAACCTACAGAATGGGAGAAAATTTTTGCAACCTACTCATCTGACAAAGGGCTAATATCCAGAATCTACAAAGAACTCAAACAAATATATAAGATTTTTTTTTAAACGGCTGCTTTACCAGAGTGTCAACTTCTTTCTAAAATAAAGGAGAAATACATTTTCTCATCACTTCCTTTAAACACTTTTTTTAAACACTTGAAAAAATAAATAAATGCAAGCGTGATTCAGGAATAACAAAGAAATCTTACCCAAACAATTCCTATCACAAAGACGGAAAAATACTAGTTAAACATAAAGGACAATGTGAAGGACAGTGAGAACTGCCTTTAACACAGACACAACTGAAATATTTTCTCAGTCCAGTCATGTTCAACTTAACAATAGCTAATGTAAGCTGATGTTAAAGAGTATTTTTATAAAGATATTTCTTTTATGAAACCTCACCCATTTCTAATCCATGTAAACAGACTTAACGAAAAAACACAAAACTCTCAGTATCAGTATCTTTGCAAAGGCACAGTAAAACAATAAGTGAAAATAGCAATAGTGAAACTTGCAAACAGGTTCAAACACCATAAACTCAGTTCAATGAGATCATAAGTTCTCTCATGGAGAACTTATGAGGAAAAGGAATTTTTTTTTTTTACAAACGAGAAAGAATTCATTGCATGAAGCACAAATGCTTTATAACAAATGTTTTTGGTATGACACTACAAAAAATAATTTGTAGGGTAAGGAGGAATCTGTGTGGCTGATTATTTTCCTGTTTACATCTCCTAATTTTTTTTAGAATACATTCCTTAACTGTGCGTATTTGATCTTAATCACTTAACCTGCTTGAGTCTCTCTAGTCTCAAAAATAAAAATGAAACAATAATATCTACTCACCTTTCATCTAATATAAATTTTTAATAAAGAGCAAATGTAATTTCTTAAAGGATAGGATGTAGAGACAAGAGAAAAAGAGGCGTTAGGAATAACTTCAAGGTATTTGGCCTGAGGTACTGAAAGGGTAGGGTTGGGAAAGCCGATGGAGGGGAAAGGTCTAAGATACATACTCTTCCAACAGACAGTGCCCCAGTTCACCGAGCACATTGAACTGTGAAAATCTAGGAATTTGAAGGAGTCAGAGCTCTATGAATCCAGTTTTTAGCCAAGGCCTAGCAAACCTGAATTACCATTTACTGGACTCCATAGCAACATATTTCTATGTGTGGCTGTTCAAGATATTTCAATATGAAAATAACCTATTTATAGTTCTTTACCTCCAAATAAGATTACCTATAGAAAGGCGGTCACAATCATCTGAATGATAGACTTAGTTTCATGTGATACTTGCACTTCCTGATTATTTTATTATTGAATGCATTTCATGTTTGAGGAGGAAAATTTTGGTAGGTGTTAGAAGTCATACCAAAAATATTATTTTTTTAATGATGTAGATTTTTATACATAATAGTGATAAAATTCTGGCTGGAATGCAGGATACACTGATTGAAGGGCAAACGCAGTTTCAACATGATGTTTTGCTATTAATACTTGTAAGCATGCACAACTCTTTCTCTCTGGCTGATAAATTTATTCCCTTAGGCACAGTAGGGTTGCTGAATTATTCATCTTTCCTATTGGGAAGTCAATGAATACCTGAAATGTATAAATGAAAAAAAAATACGAATTGCAGTCTATTATGTAGAATTATAAAGGTATCTAGCAGGGCAATTAAAAAATTAAGATCTATCAATCTGTGAGTAGATGTTGAGAGGAAGTATAATTTTTGTAGAAGGGAATCATTAGGCATTATGTCAGTTGGAATCTGAGCAGAAAACAGATGGCACACTGTTGTTGAAGACAGTTTAATGAAAAACAATTTACAAAGCTGTGGACAATGTTTAGGTAAAACAACGAAGGATGATGAAGCACCCAGATTCTACTAAGGGGCAGAGGAAAGAGGCAATTACTAGCACTTGGCATGATACATCTATGGAGAAATGCCATTCTCAGGAGTTGGGGCTAAAACAAGTTGTAGTCATAGAGGGAAGTCATCGTCCAACCATGGCCCCAAAAAAAGGCATTGAGGGGGACAAATTTTTTCCCTCTGATCTCCTGATGATGCTTCTCTTTGGCAAATCCATTTGGAGGATGGAGAGCATAGGAGCATGGACAGTGCAATTCAGAGGTCAGTCTCCTTGGTCACAGTACAGGGTAAAGAATGATGGAGAATGGATTTGGAGAAGCACAAAGAATATCCAGCATAGATATTATCTAAAATGGCAAGTTTAAATAAAGTTGACTGAGAAAACACGTAGAGGTCTACAAAGAAATAATTTTTAAAAATTTTATCCTGTGAATATACACACTAATAAAGTTTGTGGTAAAGAAATTTATGACAGTAAACCCATATCAGCAAATCCTTGAATTTCAAATACTATGTTGATATTTAATATTTATATTTTAAATATATTAAATTTATCTTTCATTATATTCAAGTAGTACTCTATAAAAATTGTGATATTATTATTCTGTCCATCTACATATATATTTTAATTATCTACCTAGTGAGATCTGAAATGATAAGTAAATAATGAATAAGCAATCATTATTTCTGAGTAGTAAGGATTCTTTCTAAACTTTATTCTTTGAATTTTTCTGTATTGCTTGAGTCATATGTAACATTTTAATGAAATTATAAATGGTAAAAACTAAGAAAATATGTATTTCTATGTGGAGAGAAAATACGCCTAATAATTTGAGGTTGACTTATTGAAATGCTGTCTTTTCTATGAGGCCTTTACAGGCCATTACAGTCATAATAACTTTCCCTCTCCTCCGGTATTCCCATTATAATGTGAAATTGACAGGGTCAAAACAAGAAAACTATGATAAATGATGTCTGCTCATTTAGCATGTGTTTCAAGACAGAAAAATCAATATTGGGGGTAAAAATAAAAACCAGTTACTGAGAAGAGGTCACTGGGAGATTCCATGAAATAAGAAGGTGCCAAAACACAATATGATAAACAAGTTAAAGAGCAGGCACCACAAAACAGCTCAAGTAACTGAGAAACAAGAGCACAGGAAATAGTCACCTAAGAAAATCCAACAAGTTCTGGTGGATGGCAGACCTATCCTCCTGGAATAATTTCTATGGGCTCCTATCCATGCTTCCCGGTCTTTCCCTGCACTGCCGTAAGTTGCTGCCTGTTTCCTAGTGCACACTGATCCTTTAGAGCATTTGATTTGGACTTTCGTTAGGTGCCTTAGCATATTTTGCTCTGTTTTAAAACGTACACTTTATGTGACTCATTAAATTTTCCAGTTAATCATTTATTTATATCTGTATGTATTCATGGATTTTTATATTATTCTATGACAACAAAATCCAATCTTCTCATTATTTATGCAAATGCTTAAATTGCCACAGATTTGGCGAGTGGGGGACTCCTCTAAGCTGGCCTCTCTGTCCCTTTGACATGTCCCTGTCTTTCTTTGAGCACCCCCTTACTTTCTGACATTACAGAATGTTCCAGGATCATATTGTGCTTCCCTGCTCAAGTCCTGGAGGCAGACATTTCTTCAAGGATCCCTGATTCCTGTCAGTGGAATTAATATTTAACAATATATTATTAATTTTTTCCTGGTGCAAGTAAAATCATTATTTTTTTCCTTTTTGCTGAATTATCTGAAAAAGTCTCACCTATTGATTTTTTTATTATTTAAGATAATCTTTTTATCATAATTTTTTTCTCAAATTTCTTTATTTCAGGGCCCCATACTGAGGAAATGAAAAGGAGTCTCGGAATGTCCATGTCTATCCTCTTTACTGCATAACTGTTGAGAATAATCACTTGGGATTCAGTCTGGCCCTAGCATCTCTCAATATTATTTCCACATTTAAATTGTCATTTAATCTTCACATCAAACTATTGCCCATTCAATCACTTTCAAAGATTTGGGGATGAGATATTTTTAATCTATATTATGAAGAGCAAGATGTTACTTTACAATGAAACATCAGCTCTTAATTGATATTGAGATATTGTTAGATATTAAATTGAAAAGGTAACAGGATATTGTTAGAGATATTGATATTAAATTGGGAAGGTAACATGAGATAGTTATATTAAATTAGAATACTATTAGAATGGATATTTAACAATATATATATTTTTTGTTTTTCCCTAGTGCAAGTAGAAAAGGTACTTATTTTTTTCCTTTTTGCTGAATGATCTAAAATAGTCCTGCCTGTCTCGACAACAAACAGTCTCTCTTCTTGCTACACTCTGGGATCTTGCTCTATGCTGCTGAAAATGAGCTAAACACAGATATGACAGGGTACTGTTAGCATGATTTGCATACCGTACAGGATACTATTACAACACTTGTCTTCCTTCCTTCTGTACATTTGTTCCAATTTTATATCAATATTCATTATAACAGTATTTGTTGAGTCTATATGAATAGAAAAATATAAAAGCATAATTACAGTATTTGATAATTGTGTTTACAGTTTGACGAACAAGAAAATAAATATGCCAGTAACTGAAATTACAGTGAAACCAGAACTATGAAAAGATTGTACAAATTGCCAAAGGGTAAATGGATCGCGGAAGCCTGGAGAAGAGGGCAGCCAGAGGTGGGTGAAAGGAGAAGAAAGTTATGAAGGAAAGGTGATAAATCAATAGCAGGGCAAGGAGAGAAAATGCATTCCAAATAAGGGATCACCATAAGCAGAAGCATAGTGACTTACAAGAGCATAGGGTGTTCAGGGAATGGCAGGTAATTTAGTATAGCTAAAGAAACATATGGTAGACAGACACGGAATGAGGCTCAGGAGGTAAAATGTCCAGGATTTGGAATTTTATCCTGAGGTTACAGAACCATGGAAGGTTTTATACATTGGGGTAATTTATTGGTACTGCATCACTAATCCAGCCCATGTTAGGGTCAGGATGATAATTAAAAGGCTATTACAACCTTTCACAGAAAAAAAAAAAAAAATGACGTGAATTACACTTTGACAAAATAAGAGCAATTCTGAATTTTCTCAACGTTGACTTTCCCAAATAACAGAATGACCATTGTCAACTCTGACAATCCTAGTTTGACTCAGAGCCTGATATGTCAATTTTCCTTGCCATGAAGACTCAGATATGTAATTTCTTTCTAAACATTGTGAATAATTCATTCTATCTGTCTGATGACCCAAGATTGGGTAAAAGAGAAGAAGAGGAAAATTTACCATGTAATAGATGAAGTGAGGTCAAGCAAATATGTTGAATGTGAACACCTGCTGTTCCACACATAATGAGCTATTTTAGAAGTTTCACGTTGAATGAGCACAAAAGCCCCTGCGGAAACAGAAATATCTCCACCCAAAACGGTCTTTCTTCTTGCTACACTCTGGGATCTTGCTCTGTTGCTGAAAATGAACTAAACACAGACATTACAGTGTACTGTTGGCATTATTCACATACAGTTCAAACATTATTAAAATGTGATCTCCACTCACTTATCTTCCTTCTTTCTCTAAATTTGTTCATACCCTGACCTATCTTCTGCTTCTTCCACAATTTCAACCAAGCTCCAGAATTCAGCCGTATAGCCTTTGTTTGACTTGAAGGCACTGTTTTTCAGAAAGCTTCTTATACCTGGGTCACCCTGTACCTGTGAGGAGTCTCAGCACAGATTGCTGGCTTACTGGGAAGGCCCAGGACTGAAGATCAAGAGATCTGAACTACCATAGTTCCAACTCACGTTATCTCAAATTTTTATTTTTTAAATTAGAAACAGTCATTACTCAGCTGCTACATCATAGTAAAAACTGAACAGAATTATATTTTAAGATGTACTTTTTAAGCTTAAAATGCTATACAAATGTGAGAGATTAAAATTGTCATCCAATCTTTCTTAGCCAGTTTATATACTTTGTCTTCATTATATTAAAGTTAACTTCAGTGTCTTCATTTGTATTATGAGGATAAAAACATTGCATTACCAGAAGTGGTTATGAGAACAAAATGAGTGTTGCACAAGTCTTGGATGTATTAAATGTTAAATAAAAGGTGGTATTCTTGGTAGAAGTATTGGTATTATTGATATTATTCTTATTGATCCATTGCAAAGCAATTGCAGGATACAAATGCCCTGGTCGCTGAAGACTCTGCAGAACAGATTGTGCAAAGGAGATGATGCAATTGAACAATGTATGGGGAGTAATAATGTTGCTCATTAAATAATAAGTGCAGCCCAGGTCATGGCCTTTGCTTTGTACTAGTACAGCATTACCCACTGCTAATACGTAAAGCTTTATGAGACAGCAAGGCTAATCTTTCTTAGGCTCTGAGCCTCAATGAAATGAGGGCTAAGACAGCATCCTGTGTGCATTTTAAGCCATCACCGTCAGTGAACTTGAGCTGTTACTTCTGCTCCTTCCCCTGAAGATGGAGTTCTACAGGCAAGTAAGTATCATTACCATTTCAGGTATGAGAAAGGCTTAGCCTGCCTTTGATTTTAGATCGTAGGACCTGAGAATTGAACAAAAGTCTAGAGGTCATTTGACTCAACCCATTAACTGTCCAGGTGATGAAAACAGGCCCAGAGGAAAAGTGACTGGCCAAAGGTTAAACAGCTTTTATCAATGCAGAAACCGGGCAAGATTTCCTGACTCCCATCTAGGGCTTGCTTACTCCTTTATTCTTCACTAGTTTAATTTGGTCTCCGTTGGCCAAGACCACCTCATTGCTGGCTTTCTGAGGCCAAGCACCTGGGTGGTTTCTTATCTGAGTATTGGACTGCAGCCAGGCATGTGAATCGACAGGGATGGCTGACTCAGACTTTGGAACACTTTGTGCCTAAGGGGCAAGGTACAGCCTAAAAGAAGGGTGTGGGCTCTAGGCACTTCCCCATAGCTCCTAAGTTGTGTCAGCATGACTGGCTGAGTAAGGAGGAAGGACCATGGTCTCACCCTGCAGGGTTCCAGCTAGTAGATTCTGGGACATGGAGCAACTCTGATTACTTAGCCAACTTGGGACATGTTTAGCACAGGTAAACAGAGCAGTGAACTAGCAGGGAAGTCAGTGCAGAAAAAGTGAAAAAGCTTTATTATTATTCATGCATTTATTCATTTTTGCAAGAGGTATTTCTTACACAAATATTCCAGTCTACACAACCAAATGATATGACCCATATTCTCAAAAACTTTACAGGGAAATGTGAGAGATGGCAACTAGAGAGCCAGGTTTTGGCCGGGCGCGGTAGCTCACGCTTGTAATCCTAGCATGTTGGAAGGCTGAGGTGAGTGGATCACCTGAGGTGAGGAGTTCGAGATCAGCCTGGCCAACATGGCGAAACCCTCGTCTCTACCCAAAATGCAAAAATTAGCCAGGCATGGCAGTGGGGCCTGTAATCCCAGCTACTCAGGAGGCTGAGGCAGGAGAACTGCTTAAACCCAGGAGGCAGAGGTTGCAGTGAACGGAGATTGCGCCATTGCACTCCAGCCTGGGTGACAAAGGGAGACTCTGTCTCTAAATAAATAAATAAATAAATAGCCAGATTGTATGCAGTGAGGTATGTGCTGTAACAGTGGTAAATACGAGGCACTGTAGAAATTCCAAGGAAGGCTATATTGGGTGTGTTTGTATTGTGCATGTGTGTGGTGATCAGGAAGGTTTTCCTGAAAGTGATGTCTGAGCTGAATCTGTAAAGATGCAGCGGGAGTTTAATGTCAGAGGTGTGAGAAAGCATGGTTGTTCTGGAAAATGGGTAATTCAATATGGCCAGAGAATGGAATCAAAAGTAAGGATTATTACAAGATGCTTGGCATGTCACTTTCTTTTTTTTTGTTGTTGTTTTTTTTTTATTATACTTTTAAGTTCTAGGGTACACGTGCATAACGTGCAGGTTTGTTACATATGTATACTTGTGCCATGTTGGTGTGCTGCACCCATCAACTCGTCAGCACCCATCAATTCATTATTTATATCATGTATAACTCCCAATGCAATCCCTCCCCCCTCCCCCCTCCCCATGATAGGCCCCAGTGTGTGATGTTCCCCTTCCCGAGTCCAAGTGATCTCATTGTTCAATTCCCACCTATGAGTGAGAACATGCGGTGTTTGGTTTTCAGTTCTTGTGATAGTTTGTTAAGAATGATGGTTTCCAGCTGCATCCATGTCCCTACAAAGGACGCAAACTCATCCTTTTTTATAGCTGCATAGTATTCCATGGTGTATATGTGCCACATTTTCTTAATCCAGTCTGTCACTGATGGACATTTGGGTTGATTCCAAGTCTTTGCTATTGTGAATAGTGCTGCAATAAACATACGTGTGCATGTGTCTTTGTAGTAGAATAATTTATAATCCTTTGGGTATATACCCAGTAGTGGGATGGCTGGGTCATATGGTACATCTAGTTCTAGATCCTTGAGGAATTGCCATACTGTTTTCCATAATGGTTGAACTAGTTTACAATGCCACCAACAGTGTAAAAGTGTTCCTATTTCTCCACATCCTCTCCAACAACTGTTGTTTCCTGACTTTTTAATGATTGCCATTCTAACTGGTGTGAGATGGTATCTCATTGTGGTTTTGATTTGCATTTTTCTGATGGCCAGTGATGATGAGCATTTTTTCATGTGTCTGTTGGCTGTATGAATGTCTTCTTTTGAGAAATGTCTGTTCATATCCTCTGCCCACTTTTTGATGGGGTTGTTTTTTTCTTGTATATTTGTTTGAGTTCTTTGTAGATTCTGGATAATAGCCCTTTGTCAGATGAGTACATTGCAAAAATTTTCTCCCATTCTATAGGTTGCCTGTTCACTCTGATGGTAGTTTCTTTAGCTGTGAAGAAGCTCTTTAGTTTAATTAGATCCCATTTGTCAATTTTGGCTTTTGCTGCCATTGCTTTTGGTGTTTTAGACATGAAGTCCTTGCCCATGCCTATGTCCTGAATGGTACTACCTAGATTTTCTTCTAGGGTTTTTATGGTATTAGGTCTAACATTTAAGTCTCTAATCCATCTTGAATTAATCTTCGTATAAGGGGTAAGGAAAGGATCCAGTTTCAGCTTTCTACTTATGGCTAGCCAATTTTCCCAGCACCATTTATTAAATAGGGAATCCTTTCCCCATTTCTTGTTTCTCTCAGGTTTGTCAAAGATCAGATGGCTGTAGATGTGTGGTATTATTTCTGAGGACTCTGTTCTGTTCCATTGGTCTATATCTCTGTTTTGGTACCAGTACCATGCTGTTTTGGTTACTGTAGCCTTGTAGTATAGTTTGAAGTCAGGTAGCGTGACGCCTCCAGCTTTGTCCTTTTGACTTAGGATTGTCTTGGCAATGCGGGCTCTTTTTTGGTTCCATATGAACTTTAAAGCAGTTTTTTCCAATTCTGTGAAGAAACTCATTGGTAGCTTGATGGGGATGGCATTGAATCTATAAATAACCTTGGACAGTATGGCCATTTTCACGATATTGATTCTTCCTATCCATGAGCATGGAATGTTCTTCCATTTGTTTGTGTCCTCTTGTATTTCACTGAGCACTGGTTTGTAGTTCTCCTTGAAGAGGTCCTTTACATCCCTTGTAAGTTGGATTCCTAGGTATTTTGTTCTCTTTGAAGCAATTGTGAATGGAAGTTCATTCCTGATTTGGCTCTCTGTTTGTCTGTTACTGGTGTATAAGAATGCTTGTGATTTTTGCACATCAATTTTGTATCCTGAGACTTTGCTGAAGTTGCTTATCAGCTTAAGGAGATTTTGGGCTGAGACAATGGGGTTTTCTAAATATACAATCATGTCATCTGCAAACAGCGACAATTTGACTTCTTCTTTTCCTAACTGGATACCCTTGATTTCTTTCTCTTGCCTGATTGCCCTAGCCAGAACTTCCAACACTATGTTGAATAGGAGTGGTGAGAGAGGGCATCCCTGTCTTGTGCCAGTTTTCAAAGGGAATTTTTCCAGTTTTTGCCCATTCAGTATGATATTAGCTGTGGGTTTGTCATAAAGAGCTCTTACTATTTTGAGGTACGTTCCATCAATACCGAATTTATTGAACGTTTTTAGCATGAAGGGCTGTTGAATTTTGTCAAAAGCCTTTTCTGCATCTATTGAGATAATCATGTGGTTCTTGCCTTTGGTTCTGTTTACATGCTGGATTACGTTTATTGATTTGCGAATGTTGAACCAGCCTTGCATCACAGGGATAAAGCCCACTTGATCATGGTGGATAAGCTTTTTGATGTGCTGCTGAATCTGCTTTGCCAGTATTTTATTGAGGATTTTTGCATCGATGTTCATCAGAGATATTGGTCTAAAATTCTCTTTTTTTGTTGTGTCTCTGCCAGGCTTTGGTATCAGGATGATGTTGGCCTCATAAAATGAGTTAGGGAGGATTCCCTCTTTTTCTATTGATTGGAATAGTTTCAGAAGGAATGGTACCAGCTCCTCCTTGTACCTCTGGTAGAATTCAGCTGTGAATCCATCTGGTCCTGGACTTTTTTTGGTGGGTAGGCTATTAATTGTTGCCTCAATTTCAGAGCCTGCTATTGGTCTATTCAGGGATTCAACTTCTTCCTGGTTTAGTCTTGGGAGAGTGTAAGTGTCCAGGAAATTATCCATTTCTTCTAGATTTTCTAGTTGATTTGCATAGAGGTGTTTATAGTATTCTCTGATGGTAGTTTGTATTTCTGCGGGGTTGGTGGTGATATCCCCTTTATCATTTTTTATTGCATCTATTTGATTCCTCTCTCTTTTCTTCTTTATTAGTCTTGCTAGCGGTCTGTCAATTTTGTTGATCTTTTCAAAAAACCAACTCCTGGATTCATTGATTTTTTGGAGGGTTTTTTGTGTCTCTATCTCCTTCAGTTCTGCTCTGATCTTAGTTATTTCTTGCCTTCTGCTAGCTTTTGATTGTGTTTGCTCTTGCCTCTCTAGTTCTTTTAATTGTGATGTTAGAGTGTCAATTTTAGATCTTTCCTGCTTTCTCTTGTGGGCATTTAGTGCTATAAATTTCCCTCTACACACTGCTTTAAATGTGTCCCAGAGATTCTGGTATGTTGTATCTTTGTTCTCATTGGTTTCAAAGAACATCTTTATTTCTGCCTTCATTTCGTTATGTACCCAGTAGTCATTCAGGAGCAGGTTGTTCAGTTTCCATGTAGTTGAGCAGTTTTGATTGAGTTTCTTAGTCCTGAGTTCTAGTTTGATTGCACTGTGGTCTGAGAGACAGTTTGTTATAATTTCTGTTCTCTTACATTTGCTGAGGAGTGCTTTACTTCCAATGATGTGGTCAATTTTGGAATAAGTGCGATGTGGTGCTGAGAAGAATGTATATTCTGTTGATTTGGGGTGGAGAGTTCTATAGATGTCTATTAGGTCCGCTTGGTGCAGAGATGAGTTCAATTCCTGGATATCCTTGTTAACTTTCTGTCTCGTTGATCTGTCTAATGTTGACAGTGGAGTGTTGAAGTCTCCCATTATTATTGTATGGGAGTCTAAGTCTCTTTGTAAGTCTCTAAGCACTTGCTTTATGAATCTGGGTGCTCCTGTATTGGGTGCATATATATTTAGGATAGTTAGCTCTTCCTGTTGAATTGATCCCTTTACCATTATGTAATGGCCTTCTTTGTCTCTTTTGATCTTTGATGGTTTAAAGTCTGTTTTATCAGAGACTAGGATTGCAACCCCTGCTTTTTTTTGTTCTCCATTTGCTTGGTAGATCTTCCTCCATCCCTTTATTTTGAGTATGTCTCTGCATGTGAGATGGGTCTCCTGAATAGAGCAGACTGATGGGTCTTGACTCTTTATCCAGTTTGCCAGTCTGTGTCTTTTAATTGGACCATTTAGTCCATTTACATTTAAGGTTAATATTGTTATGTGTGAACTTGATCCTGCCATTATAATATTAACTGGTTATTTTGCTCGTTAGTTGATGCAGTTTCTTCCTAGCCTCGATGGTCTTTACATTTTGGCATGTTTTTGCAATGGCTGGTACTGGTTGTTCCTTTCCATGTTTAGTGCTTCCTTCAGGGTCTCTTGTATGGCAGGCCTGGTGGTGACAAAATCTCTAAGCATTTGCTTATCTGTAAAGGATTTTATTTCTCCTTCACTTATGAAACTTAGTTTGGCTGGATATGAAATTCTGGGTTTAAAATTCTTTTCTTTAAGAACGTTGAATATTGGCCCCCACTCTCTTCTGGCTTGTAGAGTTTCTGCTGAGAGATCTGCTGTTAGTCTGATGGGCTTCCCTTTGTGGGTAACCCAACCTTTCTCTCTGGCTGCCCTTAAGATTTTTTCCTTCATTTCAACTTTGGTGAATCTGGCAATTATGTGTCTTGGAGCTGCTCTTCTCGAGGAGTATCTTTGTGGCATTCTCTGTATTTCCTGAATTTGAATGTTGGCCTGCCCTACTAGGTTGGGGAAGTTCTCCTGGATGATATCCTGAAGAGTGTTTTCCAACTTGGTTCCATTTTCCCCCTCACTTTCAGGCACCCCAATCAGACGTAGATTTGGTCTTTTTACATAATCCCATACTTCTTGCAGGCTTTGTTCACTTCTTTTTCTTATTTTTTCTTTTGGTTTCTCTTCTCGCTTCATTTCATTCATTTGATCCTCAATCGCTGATACTCTTTCTTCCAGTTGATCGAGTCAGTTACTGAAGCTTGTGCATTTGTCACGTATTTCTCGTTTCATGGTTTTCATCTCTGTCATTTCGTTTATGACCTTCTCTGCATTAATTAGTCTAGCTGTCAATTCTTCCACTCTTTTTTCAAGATTTTTAGTTTCTTTGCGCTGGGTACGTAATTCCTCCTTTAGCTCTGAGAAGTTTGATGGACTGAAGCCTTCTTCTCTCATCTCGTCAAAGTCATTCTCTGACCAGCTTTGATCCGTTGCTGGCGATGGGCTGCGCTCCTTTGCAGGGGGAGATGCACTCTTATTTTTTGAATTTCCAGCTTTTCTGCCCTGCTTTTTCCCCATCTTTGTGGTTTTATCTGTCTCTGGTCTTTGATGATGGTGACGTACTGATGGGGTTTTGGTATAGGTGTCCTTCCTGTTTGATAGTTTTCCTTCTGACAGTCAGGACCCTCAGCTGTAGGTCTGTTGGAGATTGCTTGAGGTCCACTCCAGACCCTGTTTGCCTGGGTATCAGCAGCAGAAGTTGCAGAAGATAGAATATTGCTGAGCAGCGAGTGTACCTGTCTGATTCTTACTTTGGAAGCTTCCTTTCAGGGGTGTACTCCACCCGTGAGGTGTGGGGTGTCAGACTGCCCCTAGTGGGGAATGTCTCCCAGTTAGGCTACTCAGGGGTCAGGGACCCGCTTGAGCAGGCAGTCTGTCCCTTCTCAGATCTCAACCTCCGTGTTGGGAGATCCACTGCTCTCTTCAAAGCTGTCAGAGTCGTTTGCGTCTGCAGAGGTTCTGCTGCTTTTTTGTTGTTGTTTTTTATCTGTGCCCTGTCCCCAGAGTTGGAGTCTACAGAGACAGGCAGGTTTCCTTGAGCTGCTGTGAGCTCCACCCAGTTCGAGCTTCCCAGCGGCTTTGTTTACCTACTTAAGCCTCAGCAATGGCGGGCGCCCCTCCCCCAGCCTCGCTGCTGCCGTTTCGGTTAGATCGCAGACTGCTGTGTTAGCAATGAGGGAGGCTCCGTGGGCGTGGGACCCTCCCGGCCAGGTGTGGGATATATTCTCCTGGTGTGCCCCTTTGCTTAAAGCGCAGTATTGGGGTGGGAGTTACCCGATTTTCCAGGTGTTGCGTGTCTCAGTTCCCCTGGCTAGGAAAAGGGATTCCCTTCCCCCTTGCGCTTCCCAGGTGAGGCGATGCCTCGCCCTGCTTCAGCTCTCGTTGGTCGGGCTGTAGCAGCTGACCAGCACTGATTGTCCGGCACTCCCTAGTGAGATGACCCCAGTACCTCAGTTGAAAATGCAGAAATCACCAGTCTTCTGTGTCGCTCGCGCTGGGAGTTGGAGACTGGAGCTGTTCTTATTCGGCCATCTTGCTCCGCCCCCCGGCATGTCACTTTCAACTGGTAAAAATGGTCCACTTCACCTTCCTACTGAGCAAACAGAAGTTTAGGGAGATTAAGCCATTCTCCCAAGAGTGCCAAAGATATCAAGCACCAAACCAGGATTAGTTCAGATCTTCATTTTTCAAATGCCTTTTATACTATAAACTCCGAAGAAAATATTTAAAGAAAATTATCTCCAGGACTTCCTCAACTTAGAGAAGAAGCAGTACTTTGGAACCAAAGTCCCATTTTCTTATGGAAACCATGGCATATATGTTGGTTGAGGATCCAGGTTTGTCCTGCACAAAGCTACTCAGTCCATGAAATACCTATAATACTTTACAAAAATAATTAGTAACTGGCTGTCAAATATAACCAAGTTTGTATGAGAAAATGTGCTTCAATTTGGAATGCTTGAAAAGTCTCACCCTCCCAAAATGGGAGATGGACACTTGCAGATCCTGATTGACAGGGCCCAGGAGGCCAGGCAGGATGAATGTGCATGAAGAACATGACCATGGGATCCTGAGGACCTGAAAAGTGTGGGGCCAAACATCTTTTCTAGGACAAATTCCCCAGGGACACCTTGCAGCCTGCAGTCTTTTGTCTTCTTATCCTTTCCTTTCTTCAGGAAACCCTTCCATGATGCCATCCAAGACGTGTGACTATGTTTTTCTCCTCTCTGATGTCCCACAGATCCTTCCTGCCTGCCTGACACAAGCACCAAAAAATCTGGAAGTTCCACTAAGTACTAGAAACTTCTGAAAAGTTAAGGAATAAAAAGATATCCGGCCAGGTGCAGTGGCTCACGACTGTAATCCCAACACTCTGGGAGGCGGATCACCTGAGGTCAGGAGTTTGAGACCAGCCTGGTCAACATGGTGAACCCCCATCTCTACTAAAAATACAAAAATTAGCCAGGCGTGGTAGTGGCACCTGTGGTCCCAGTTACTCACAAGTCTGAGGCAGGAGAATTGCTTGAACCCAGGAGGCGGAAAATGAAAAACGGTATGAGGGAAAGCTGGCGTGAAGGTGCTTTTCTGTGTCTGAATCCCTGAGGCCTCCTGTAACCACACTCCTGGGTACTCAGAAGCAGAAAAGGAGATCGTGGAGAGAAAATATAATTAAAAAACACATGGCAGACCCTGCTATTTCTGTCCTTTCACTAACTTTATCTTCCTGCTCTTACAATAACAACAAATACATATCTTGTTCTTTAGCATTTCCCCCCAAATGTTTAGCCACTTAAACATTTTAAAATACAATTCATTAAATGTGAATCATGGATTACTTCAGTGTAAATACTGGAAGGAATCTCAGAGGTGATTAGTGAAATCTTTTCATTTTACTCATGAGGTAACTGAGGCACACAGAGAGACCTGAACTTTTTTGGGGTTCACAAAGGGAGTGAGAGGCACATGCAGAACCAGAACTTTTCACTTGCCTGACCCCAGACAGCGGCACTCTGCTGCTCTGCGCTGCTATTGAAATTGACAGTCAACAGAGCATTTTCAAATTTATTATTCAAAAAACTCTGGGTTTGCCACAAATCAGATGGGTTAAAGTGATTTGCCTGAAGCCACACAGTTACTGAGCCAGCTGTAAACAGACCCCACTTTTCTTAGATTCCAAATCCAATGCCCATAAGACTGTTAAGACGGCCATGTGGAGTTTCCCACAAAAATGTTTGACCCATGGAATAAGTTGAGAACTTAAAAACAAATGATCATGGCAGACAGTTTCTCTTTTGGGTAATCCCAGATAGCGAAAACAAAATCCCCCTGAAAAATCAAAGTTTTAAATAGTACTCTTCACAGAATGAATGTTAAATGAATCCTCTTGTTTTCATTTTTTAAATAGGTGATAGTTTACATGGCCCATGGCGTAGCAACTCAGAACACTTTCAAATGTGTGCATTCTTTACTAACACACATGGCCTGTGAGTCAAGGATGGAGAATTATTCCCTCTGTTTTATACGTGAAACTGGTTTCATAATGTTTACTTTTTCATTTACTATTAATTTGGGGTCATACCACTAAAAATTAATTAATGTGGATTTCTATGTTTTTTTAACATAGAAATGAGTTAATGTACATGAGAATTTTATTAATTTTTTAATTAGAAAACACTCTCATGTACATTAACTCATTTGATGTTATCATTCCTTGAAATAAATTTGCTATTGTTATTATTATGATGATGATGATCTCTTTTCACATAAGAAACTGAAGTCCAAAACCTCAAAGTTAATAAACAATAGCAGAAATCTATGTTTTCCGATTCTAAATTTAATAGGTTAAACACTGATTCTGGCACATTTCTAACTTTTTTTGTTGTATCTGTTTCAATCTCAAGGATAAAAACATTTCACAACCACATTCCCACATAATACTTGTATATTTAATTACCTACTTGCTTCTAGGTAGCCCTGTAGCTTTCAGGCTGTTGGATCATTGTGTGTTGTATAATGATTGGTTTTGCTATAAACACTGCCACTGAAAAGGTTGTCAAAATGTATTCAGAAAGATTCAGCTGCCAAATACAGTAGTCGCCCCTTATGCATGGGAGATATATTTTAAGACCACCAGTGGATGATTGAACCATGGATAGTACCAAAGCTCACATATACTATGGATTTTTTTTTTTTAATCTGTTAACCCAGACAACTACTAAGTGACTGATGGGCAGCTAATGTAAACAGCATGGATACACTGGACAAAGGAATGATTCATATGCTGAGCAAGATGGAGCAAGATTTTATTATGCTTTTCGGAATGGTGCACAATTAAAAACTTATGGATTTCTGGAATATTCCATTTAATGCTTTTGGACTGTGGTTAACCACTAGTAACTGAAACTATGGAAAGTGAAGCCATGGATGAGAAGTAGGTACTAGTGAACAGGTTTCCAGTTAAATGTTCAAATTCAATCTTTTCCTCGGTTAAACATATGAATTATTTTTTAAATGTAAAACTTTGTATATATGCCTCTGGACAATGAAGATTAAACAGAAGAAAGATGGTAAAAAATAATTTTAAACTCATGGAGTACTTTAGTATCCATTTTTTATCTTTTTAAATAAATTTATTATTCTTTTATACTTGGTCAACGTAAAGTTTTGTTAAATCTGATTTGATTCAATTAGGTCCATACTTAACCTACTTTTAGTACAAAATAAGATTTTTTTCCAGGTTCCAAGCAAGTAGGTTTATTTTCAGTTGCTTGAGTAGATATATCTATGGCAAGTATATGTAATAGATAGAAGCTCAAAGTCAGAGAAGTTTCATTCTCCCGGGTCCATGTGATGTGTTTGATTCAACTGATTATAAAGTACCCTGAAAAAAATACCTTGTCAATGTTGTATGCTGTAGTTTATTTCAAAGTAAGATACACACAAACACTGGGACTGAGAGTTAGGCTGGGTTGTTTTGTCAAGGTCAACATTTAACTCTATTCTGGAACTGTTCTCAGAATTATGAAAACCAGAATTGCACTCAGAACTCTTTTTTTTTTTTTTTTTTTTTTGAGATGAAGTCTTGCTCTGTCCCTAGACTGGAGTACAGTGGCACCATCTAGGCTCCCTGCAACCTCCGCCTCCCAGGTTCAAGCAATTCTCCTGCCTCAACCTCCCAAGTAGCTGACACAACAGGCATGTGCCATCACGCCCAGCTAATATTTGTATTTTTAGTAGAGACGGGGTTTCACCATGTTGGTCAAGCTGGTCTTGAACTCCTGACCATGTGATCCGCCCGCCTTGGCCTCCCAAAGTGTTGGGATTACAGGCGTGAGCCACTGCACCTGGCCAGAACTCATTTTTAACCATCGACAAGCAGTAATTTAAAAACAAGTATGAATAAAATTTAACTTTTATATAAAACAAAATCAACATAAGGTTTTTACATCTTAAATTACAAAGGAAGATTGCATTTTGATCAAGAACTTTTCTAAACAAATTCTTTTTTCTTTTTAGGAAGCTTTCTTTTGCAAACAGTAAGCCCATCTAAATTGATTCACATAATAAGGGGATTCCTATCTCTATAAATCCTGAGGTCAGTTAATTCTAGGAAAATATAGCTGCCTATGGGGTTAAATTCATGATAATTTCATAGCATTGACAACACCACCATTAAAGAGAGAGCCAGAAAAGTAGTTAATGGAATATGCTCAAGAACATGGTTTATTATAGACAATTTAATATTTTCATGGTAAAATGTAACTGTGATAAGACATTAGCTATTTATATCTTTCCTAATGTACATGCCATAAAATATTTATGAAATGCCAGTAATGCATTAGACTTCTAAAATTAAACACTGGACTTAAGTTAAAAACACATAAGTCTAATTTCAATTATTCTAATACTGATATACTTATAGTCTTTCTTTCTATTAAGTGTATCCTATATGAAGTGCAACTAAAAAAAAAAAAAAAGAAAGTGATTATAATCTCAGCTTAAAGAGATAGAGAGTAAGAATAAATCAAAGGGTGAACTGAAGATGTATATCTACTTCCTTCTCACGTTTTACACATTTAGAAATCACTATAGGCCGGGTGTGGTGGTTCATGCCTGTAATCCTAGCACTTTGAGAGGCAGAGGCGGGCAGATTGCTTGAGGTCAATAGTTCGAGACCACCCTGGCCAACATGGTGAAACCCCGTCCCTATTAAAAATACAAAAAATTAGCCAGGAGGGGTGGCGCACACTTGTAGTTCTAGCTACTCAGGAGAATCTGAGCAGGAGAATCTCTTGAACCAGGAGGCGGAGGTTGCAGGGAGCCAAGATCGTGCCACTGCATTCCAGCCTGGGTGACCCAGCGAGATTCTGTCTCAAAAAAAAGAAATCGCTATATATCTGTATGCATGTATGTACACATATATGTAAAATTATAAGCATATGATATATAAGGTACTTATCTTTATTACATGTATAAAGTTTTAATCAATATGAATGAGTTACACTGCTGAAAAACAGGGAAACTTCACTTCTGTTGAGAAGTTAAAATAGATCATAATTGTAATATATACATATATTACAAAACAGGATTTGGTTATTGCGATCATAGCTCTATAATTATAAAAGGAAGCACAGTTGTAAAAGGAAGAAATGACTCTGTAGGTGTGTTTGCCAAGTTCAAATGTAAGACAGCCTTAAGCAGGGAAGTGTCCTAGGGCAACCTTTAGGGTAATTTGTAGAGAGATCTTCTCTCCACATGTCTTACTCTGTTGTCAGACAATGAACCGTCGGGTAAAACGGGCTTCTTTTCCAAGAAAAAAGCAGTAACTGACTGCTAAGTCCTGAGACACAGGGTGGGCTTTGGATAACTGGTTACATTTAAAAGGATAAAGAAACCCTCATATTTGCAATGCTATTAGGATAATCCGACATATATCACATTTCTTTCTCTTTTACAAATTTAAAGATACTCCGAGGAAGACAAAAATGATACTGTTCAAAAGGGTAATCATTCTTAAATACAGAGATAAAAAGACAAGTTGGATTCATCAAACACTTGAAGAAAACCAGTAACATGCAAGAGAGAGAGAGAATCACCAACTTCAATAAACATATGAACTATCATCCTAGGAACTAGAGTTCCTAATGTGAAAAGATACTTTGAAATGTATTAGTATCTTCAGAGTAATAAGAGAGTTTAACATATTCATGAATCAATAACTCGGTTGTAAAAATTATTACCAACTAGAGATCTTGAAAACGATTGCCAAAAGTAAAATCACAATAAATGAATGGGATAGTAGAATAGCTGCAGCTGAAGATGAATCTGATCAATTTTTCCAAAATGCAGGGGAAAGGTACAAAATAAAGTACATAAGAAAAATTAAAAGACAAAATCGATCCAAATTTTAATACTCATTTCAAAGGAAGAAAAATAATGTAATAGAGGCAATAACCCAATAATGATACTACTATTGCTACTACAACTAACAACATAAATACACAGAACTGATGATATCATTCTTTACATTGAAAAGTCTACCAATTATGGGCCAGGCACAATGGCTCACACCTGTAATCTCAGCACTTTCAGAGGCCAAAGCAGGCGAATTGCTTGAGCTTAGGAATTCAATACCATCCTGGGGAACACGGTGAAACTCCCTCTCTTCAAAACACAAAAAAAATCAGCCAGGCATGGTGGCACATGTCTACAGTTCCAGGTACACAGGAAGCTGAGGTGGGAGAATCGCTTAAACCTGGGAGGTCGAGGCTGCAGTGAGCCAGCCCTGTTTGTGCCACTGCACTGCAGTTTGGGTGACAAAGTAAGATTCTATCTCAAAAAAAAAAAAAAGAAAAAGAAAAAAGTCAACTGATTATCAAGCAAGATGGAGAAGGTAGTCTCCAATCTAAATGCATCAAAAGCCAGAGTAAGAGAAACAATCTTAAAATCTTTCAGAGAGAAGCAATGAGCAAAGATGCAGGAACAAGGAATATTGAGCACAGACAGCAATCAATTTAGAACCTAAGTAATTATGTATTATAGAAAGGATTAATACATATTTAAAAGTAAAACCTGAGATCTTTTCAATAAGAGATGTTAGGAAGTTGGGGGAAGAAAAAGTGGTAGGAAATTAAAGTTATTGACTAGTTCAAGGGGACAACAGAGATACTGATTAATTTCTTAATAGAAACAATAATATTGTTTCTATAATATTAATGGTGTTTTATTTTTATTATTACTCAGTAAAATAGAATAATAATAAAATAATTACCTTAGATCCTATGACATCACATCATGATCGAAGAAAATAACTTTAGAGGGCAGGTGCGGTGGCTCTTGCCTGTAATCCCAGCTCTTTGGGAGGCCTTGGGGGGCGGATCACGAGGTCAGGAGTTGGAGATCAGCCCTAGCCAACATGGTGAAACCCTGTCTCTACTAAAAAAAAAAAAAAAAAAATACAAAAATTAGCCAGGCATGGTGGCGGGCGCCTATAATCCCAGCTCCTTGGGAGGCTGAGGCAGGAGAATTGCTTGAACCTGAGAGGTGGAGGTTGCGGTGAGCCAAGATCACACCATTGCACTCCAGCCTGGGCAACAAGAGCAAGACTCTGTCTCAAAAAAAAAAAAAAAAAAAAAAGAAGGAAAAAAGAAAAAAAACTTCAGACATCATTTTACTTATATATCTTGACCAAAATAGAGAGCTAGAGGTATATAACACAGAGAAATAGAAGAGCATTTTTAAGAAAAAAAAATGTAGTTTATACCTCTGTATCTATTGATATATATAAATTATTTTAAGTAACAAACTGTACTTTAGCAGCAGCAACACAAAGTAAAATAAACCCAAAGTTGCTGATATTTTTAGAAAATGCTTCTTTGGTACAAAAAATATTTTCATAAAAGTTTCTGTGGGTGTAAAAATCAGTTATGAAGAAAAGTGGTGCACTTCCAGTTTCTTGTCCAGCATGTTAGGAGCTTAGCAGTCTTTACTCCATCCCAGCAAGTAAAAAGTTAAACAAACTGAAAAATTAATAACTCTTCTTAGAGTATGAGAAAAATGAAGTCACTGAATATGTCACTGCCCCCAAAACTGGAGACAGAGAATGGCAGAGAATCACAACTTTACCCAAACAGAAATCCAGGAACAGAAACTTCCATAGAAACCAGTAACACGGTAGGAAAACCTAAATTGTAATTGATGAATCACTGAAGGCTGATTATGGACAAGCCTGAGAGAGAAAAACTCCAGGGGAACTGAGCCATAGCGCAGGGCATGTAGCAGGGGACCTTTGTGAGTTTTACCACCAGAAATTCTACTGAGTTCTCACAGTGAATAATAGAGAAAATTTTTCTCATGCTCCCAGCAGGAGGAGGACAAACAGAATTATTTTGTAATACTCTAGAGCATTTTGTTCTAACAAGGCTTGTCTTCAGGAGAAATTATTTTACTAGAGCCTCACCTGCTAGGTTATATCCAGGTCTAATCTACCTGGGGGAAGGGAAATAGTCAACTCCAGCTCTCTCTAGACTCACCTGGGCAAATGGAAACATAATTTCAGCGCCCCCCAGTCGTTCTATCCCATCTGCTGGGGGAGAAACCAAAAACAAAATAAAACAGACTTACTTGTGACGTTCACAGTCCAGGATTGCAGGCTCACCAAAAGACTGAGGCTTGATCATAGAACTATAGAATATTTCTCCTCTTCCAACACTTAACCACTGCATTACTAAAGGCCTACTGACCACAGTTACTTTTACCCAGTCTATCATTGGCCTCCCCGCAAAAAATTACAAGACACACCAAAACACAAAAAGCATGGTTTGAAGAGACTGAACAAGCATCAGAACCAGAGTCAAATATGGCAGGAGTGTTGGAATTATCAGATAAGAAATTTAAAAATTAACTATAATTAATATGCTAACGGATTTATTGAAAAAGAAAGGAGACAATATTGTTAGAGTAGGTAGTTAGGCAGACACAAGCAGGACAGGTGAGGCCCCTCTCCAACCAGGAAGGTCAGGCAACCATTAGGTGATGGGCAGGTGGTTGTTAAACTGTCTCTCTAAAGCAGTAATTCGTTGCAGCCAGCACCAGGGAAGGGCAGTCTCCCAATAGATAGGAAACACCTGAAGCTGGGGTCAGCAACTTCCTGATAATATCTCAGGGGTTGGGCAAGTGGGCTAAAGCATGCACCCTAAGAGGCAAAATGACAAAGTTTAACTGGTATATGACCTTCCTCTAGGAACACTTGACAGGTAAGGGAAAAATGACTCAAATGAGCATGTGTGCAACTTCGTAAATACGCTGCCCCTTCCAAGTGCTGGCAGGCCACTGTGCATGCAGACAGCCCACCCCAAGGGAAGAATCAGGGGAGAAGAGATGCAAAACCCAGAAGCATGCTAACAAAACCCCAAGTCAAAAGTCAAACTGTGCACTTAGATGTCTCAAGTTACCCCCTCAGCCCTCTTCTAAGTAAATGTAAAATAACAACTTAACTTCCTTTTGTTCCTGCTCTAAAACTTTTTAATAAACTTTCACACCTGCTCTAAAATTTGCTTCAGTCTCTGCCTCTGCCTTGTGCTCCTCAGCCAAATTCATTTTTCTTAGGGGGCAAGTATTGAGGTTGTTGCAGACCCATTCAGATTCGCTGCTGCTAACAATATGAAATAACAGATGGATAATGTAAGCAGAAAGATGTAAATTCTTAGAAAGAATAAAAAGATGATTAAGATAAAAAAATTCTAAAACACATGAGGAATCCCATTGCTGGGCTCGTTAGTGGGATTAACATAGCTGGGGAAACAATCTCTGAGCTTGAGGATGTGACAATAGAAACATCTAAAACTGAAAAGAAGAATGAAAAACTAAAATACAAAACCAAAACACAACAGAATATCCAAGAACTGTGGGAAAACCACAAAAGATGTGACATACACAAACAAAAATACCAGGAGAGAAAACGGAGAAAGAAACAGAAGCAATACATATTTGCAGCAACAATGCCTGATAATTTTCATGAATTAATGTCAGACACCAAACCACAGATGCAGGAGATCAGAAAATTCCAAGCAAAATAAATGCCCAAAGAAAGCAAAACTACACCTAGGCATGTCATATTCAGATTTTAGAAAATCAGAGATAAAGAAAAAAATATTTAAAGAAGCCAGAGACCTTATCTATAGAGAAATGAGGACAAGAATTACATTAAACTTCTTCTCAGAAACTACGAAAACATAAAGTTGAGTTAAATATTTGAACAGTTGATATATTTGAAAAACAAAAACGCCAACCAGCCAACCAGAATTCTGTCTGTTAAATTATTCTTCAAAAGTGAAGGAGACATATACATTTTCTTAGCCAAAAATTGATGGGATTTGTTACCAGTGTATCTGCCTTGCAAGAAATGTTAAAAGACTTTTTTTTTAACATCGAGGAGAGGAAGAAGAAGAAAGGTTCCAAACTCAGATCTATAGAAAGAAAGGAAGAGCATTTAAGAATAACTAAGTGAAGGTAAAATTACAACTTTTATTTTTTAAATTCTTGATTGATTTAATAATAGTGTTCAAAATAATATCAACAATGTATTCAATTACATATACATATTTGTATATGTATATGCAGATGTATATAGTATTAGTCTGTTCTCACACTGGTAATAAAGACATACCCAAGACTGAGTAATTTATAAAGGGAAGAGGTTTAATTGACTCATGGTTCAGCATAGCTGGGGAGGCCTCAGGAAATTTACAATCATGGTGGAAGGGGAAGCAAACACATCTTTCTTCACAGAACAGCAGGATGGAGAAGTGTCAAGCAATAGGGGGTTATGAAACGGTCAGATCTTGTGAGAATTCGCTCACGATCACAAGAACAGCATGGAGGTAAGTACCCCCATGATTCAATTACCTCCCACTGGATTCCTCCCATGACATGTGGGGATTATGAGAAATACAATTCAAGGTGAGATTGGTTGGGACATAGCCAAACCATATCATATATGTGTATGCACATATATACATATGTATCATATAAGCATGAAATGAATGACACCAATGATATAAAGAACAGTAAGGAAGAATTAAAGATAGTTTTTTTTATTATAAGATTCTTGTACAACCACTTATAGTGGTATAGTGTTACTGAAAGTGTATGTAGATTACTTTTTAATGTATATTGCAAAATCCAAGGAAACCACTGAACACAGTAAAAAAAATTATAATTGATATTGTAAAAAAGAAAAATAGAATCATATAAACTGTTCAATTAAAACAATAACATGCAGACAAAGTATGTACAAAAAAGAAAAAACATAGAACAAAGGCAAGAAATAAAAACCAGTAACAAATATGGTGGATATTAATCCAACTATGTCAATAATCACCTTTAATTTTTGATCTAAGTACACAAATTAAAAGACAGATTTTGTTAGAGTGGATTATAAAACAAGATGTTGCCCACAAGAAACCCACTTTAAATTTAAAAACGTGTATAGATTAAAAGTGAAGAGATGTTTTGCTGTGAACCTAAAATTGCTCTTAAAATATAGTTTATTATTTATTTTAAAAGAATAAATGGATGGAGAAAGTATTATACATTCTAACAGTAACCTATTAAAAAGCACAAAATAAGACATTAGATCAGGAAACATTATTTGGGATACAAAATACTCTTACATAATGATAAAAGGTTCAATACTCCAAAGAGACATATTCTTTAATATATACACACCCAACAAGAGAACATGAAAATATGTGAGGGGCAAATTGATTTTATGCCTGTTGAATCTGTTCTTTCAAAATCAGTAAGGACATGGCCATACTCAACAGCATCATTGATGGACTAAATATTATCAACAGCTATAGCCCAGTTCATCTAATACCAGCAGAATACACGTTCTTCTCAAGTTTACCTAAAACATTCATAAAGATAGACCACACTTTGGGTCACCAAATACAGCATAACAAAATTAAAACAATACAAATTATTCAATGTCTGCTCTGACTACCGTGGAATTAAACTAGAAATTAATAACAAAAAATAGCTGGAAAATTCTAAAATACTTGGGGATTAAACAACACACTTCTAAGTAACACATGGGTGGAAAACAAAATTTAAAGAACATTTAGAAAATATTTAGAATTACATAAAAATTAAAAATACTTTATCAAAATTTGTGTGATATGGTAAGAGCAGTGCTGTGGAGAAAATTTATAGCATTGAATGCATATATTAGAAAGGAAGAAATTTACAAAATCAGTAATTCAAGCTTCTACACTAGGAAATTAGAAAAATAAGTGCAAGTTAAATCCAATGCAGGCAGAATAAAATGAATACTAAAAATTCGTGTAGAAATCAATACAATTGCAAACAGGGAATCAATAGAGGACATCAACAAAACCAAAAGCTAGTTCTTTGAAGAGATCAGTGAGGTGAATACATTTCTAGCAAAGCCAACAAAATAATAATAAATAAAAAGAGAGAGAGAAGACACAAAATACTAATGTCAGAAATGGTAGTAGGGACATCGCTACAGATTCCATGGACATTGAAATGAAAATAAATACTATGAATAATTGTATGACCACAAATTTGACAATCTAAATGAAATGGACCAAATTTCTTGAAAGACAGAATCTGCCAAAACTCACACCAGACAAAATAGATCATCTGAACTGGTTCATATCTATTAAAGAAACTGAATCAAAAATTAATAATTCTCAATCACTGAAACCATCAGTAATAGGTGAGTTCACTGGTGAATTCCACCAAACATTTAAAGAATAAATTATATAGATGATCTACAATCTCTTTCAGAAGACAGAATCAGAGAAACACTTCCTAACTCATTCCATGAGGCCAGTATTTCTCTAGAATCAAAACCAGACAAAATATACTGGAAGAAAATAAAACTACAAACCAGTATCTCTCAGGAACATAAACGCAAAAACCCTCAAAAATATTATCAAATCAAATTAGACAATGTATAAAAAGAATTCTATAACACAACCAAGTGGGATTTATCCCAGGTATGCAAGGCAAGTTTATTGTTTGAAAATCAGTAAATGTAATCAATTTCATCAACAAGCTAAAGAAGAAAAATCACGTTATAGCAATAGGTGCAGATAAATTATTTGGCAAAATCAAACACCAATTTATGATAAAAATTCTTTTCAAGCTAGGAGTAGAGTAGAACTTCCCCGATTTGATTTTTAAAAATCTACAAAATCCTATAGCTAACTTTGTATTTAATGGTGAGAAACTTTCTGTTAACATCAGGAATGAAGCAAGGGTGTTCTCTCTCACTATTGCTTTTCTTTCTTTCTTCTTTTCTTTAAGACAGAATCTCACTTTGTCACCCAGGCTAGAGTGCAGTGGTGTGATCTCAGCTCACTGCAACCTGCAACTTCCAGATCTCAGGTTCAAGTAATTCTTCTGCCTCAGCCTCCCAAGTATCTGGGATGACAGGCAGGTACCACCATGCTGTGCTAACTTTTCTATTTTTAGTAGAGACGAAGTTTCACTATGTTGGCCAAGCTGGTCTCGAACTCCTGACCTCAAGTGATCCACCCGCTTTGGCCTCCCAAAGTGCTGGGATTACAGACGTGAGCCACCATGCTCAGCCCTTCACCGCTGCTTTTCAACATCTTACTAGAAATGCATAATGCAATAAGACAAGATAAAGAAATAAAGAGTATATAAATTGGAAGAGATCAAATTTTCTTTATTCACAGATGACATAATTAGCTATGTAGAAAATCTGAAAAACCTGACAAAAAATTGCTTGCACAAATAAGTAATTCTATCAAGGCTACAGGATACAAAGCTAGAATACAAAAGTCAATCACTTTCTTATATACAAGCCATAAAAAAGTGGAATTTGAAATTAAAAACACATTACCGTTTACATTAGCACTTAAAAATGAAAAACTTAGGTATAAATCTAACAAGATGTATATAATATCTATATAAGGAAAATTACAAAACTCTGATAAAAGAAATCAAAGAAGAACGAAATAAACAAAGAAACAGTCCATGTTTATGTGTAGGAAAACTCAATATTGTCAAGACATCAGTTCTTCCCAACTTAATATATGGATTCAACACAAACTTAACCAAAATCCTAGCGAGTTATTTTGTGGATATAAAAAGCTGATTCTAAAACTGATTCTAAAGTTTATATGGAGAGGCAGAAACTCAGAAGAGCCAACTCAGTAATAAAAGAGAAGAAGAATACAGGATAGCTGACACTACCTAACTACAAGTCTTGCTATAGAACTACAGTAATCAAGATACTATGGTATTGGTGAAAGAACAAACAAATAGATCAATGGAACAGAATACAGAGCCCAGAAACAGACCCATATAAATGTAGTCAAACTGATCTTTGGCATACTAGCAATCTTTTCAACAAATGGGGCTGGAAAAATTGTCCATCCATATGCAAAAAAAGAAATAAAAGAATTTATATACAGACTTTATGCCCGTCACAAAAATTAACTCAAAATGGATCAGAAAACTAAATGTAAAACACAAAAACATAAAATTTACAGAACATAACATAAGGGAAAGCTTAGCTGACCTTGAGGGTGTCAATGACTTTTTGAAAACAACATCAAAAGCATGATCTGAGAATGACATAATCAATAAGACGTACTTCATTAAAATTAAAAACCTCTGCTCTGAGAAAGACAATGTCAAGAGAATGAGAAGACAAGTCATGGACAGAAGAAACATTTGCAAAAGACACATCAGATAAATAACTTTTATCCAAAGCACACAAATAACTCATGAAGCTAAGCAGTAAGAAAATGAAAAACCCAATGAAAAAATAAACCAAAAAAACTTAATAGACACCTCACAAAGAAGATAAGGAGATGGCAAGTAAGCATATAAAAATGTTCAGCATCATATGTCATTAGGGAATTTCAAATTAACACAATGAGATACCACTACATATTGTTTACAATGCTCACAATCCAAACCATGGATGATACCAAAAATTTGGCAGGATGTGGAGCAACAGGAACTCATTCGTTGCTGGTGGGAGTGCAAAATGGTACAGCCACTTTGGAAGACAGTGTGGCGGTTTTTTATAAAACTAAACATATTTCTATGATATGCAATCACATTCCTTGGTACTCACTAAAGGAACTGAAAACTTATGGCCACACACACACAATTGTGCACATGGATGTTTAAAGAAGGTTTATTCCTAATTGTCAAAACTTAGAAGCAACTAAGAGGTCCTTCAGGAGGTGAGTGCCTAAATAAACAGTGGTAAATCTAAACACAAAAATAAAATATTCAGTTCTAGAAAGAAATGAGCGATCAAGGCAAGTAAAGAACTTAAAAATATACCACTCTGTCATATTGATGATTTAAGTTAAAGCCACTTGAAAAACAGCAGGTGCAAAAAGATCACTCTGACTTTAGTGCTTTCTTTAAAGCAGAAGATGAAATTTTTATGTGGCAGATGTCCTCCCTATACTAGAGGAAAAGAAACATTCTTATCGTCACAGATGAGGAAATTGATGAGGAAGTCATAGGAATTCTGTACGAACAAGCCGTGTTAAACTAACTCTTACCTTCCTAGATACATCTCTACTCAATTAACTACCCTAGCCTAATCTCCTTTGCCTTATCATATTTCCACACTTTGCTATTCTTTGTCTAATTAAATAAATATGTATCTGACTCTAATGCTTCGTTGGATCTTCATTTTCTTATGCCATGTAAAACCTGTGTTAAATTAATCTGTATGTTTTTCTCCCATTAATCTACTAAATCCTATGTTTAAAAATCTACAAAATCCTATAGCTAACTTTGTATTTAATGATAAGAAACCTTCTGTTAACATCAGGAATTAAGCAAGGTTGTTCTGTCTCACTACATCACTACTGCTTTTCTTTCTACTAATCTACTAATTCTCAGACACAGCCAGGACCCTAAGATGGTGAAGGTAGAATTTTGCCTCCCCTATACATGAAAAGACATAGAGGAATCTTGAATCATATTACTAAGTGGAAAAAGCTGATCTTAAAAGGCTACATACTTATGATTTCGATGCTATAACATTTTGGAAAAGGCAAAACTCTCGAGATAGTAAACATATCAGTGGTTGCCAAGAGGTAGAAGAGAGAAAGGGATGAATAGATGGAGCAAAGAGGGTTTTTAGGACAGTGAAACTGTTCTGTATAACACTGCAATAGTGAATGCATGTCATTATACATTTGTCAAAACCCAAAGATTTTACACCAAAAATGAACCCTAATGTAAACCATGGACTTTTGGTGAAAATGTGTCAATGTAGGTTCATTAACTATAACAAATGTGCTCCTCTGGTGAGATACGTTGACAGTGGGAGATTATGTATGGAGGTAGTGGGTACATGGAAATTCAGTATTTTGTGCTTAATTTTGCTGTAAACTCAAACCTGCTCCAAAAAATGAAGTTTATAATAAAAAATGAGGTGAAATAATTGTTTTAACTACATTTTTTTGAATGTAGATAGAATTGTGAAACACTTGGCCGAAAAAGATGAATATATGACTACGCTAGCAATTACACATCACCCCTACTCCTAGCTTTTAGTTTTTATTCATTTTATGTTGATTACACTTATAAAATGTACATTTTGTTCTGTTATCATAATTAACAAAATTGTCTAATATTTGTTCTCTTCTTAAGTGAAGTTACCAGTTATCAGCCTTCTTTTGCTATGCTTTATTTTAATATTTCTTAATTCCTGAGTTCTCTATTTTGATTCATCCTTTAATTGGTTAGATTTTCTTGACAGAAAATGCTTTGCAAAGGGTCAGTGTGTGATATATTCCCCTACTTTTTCATGTGTGAGAATGTCTGCCTGATGCTGTCTTTATACGTGAATGGTATCTTGGCTTGTACGATATTCTTGAGTCACAGATTCTTTCCTTAGAAACCTAGAAAAGACACTTGTATTAGTCCAGTCTCACATCGCTATAAAGAAATACCTGAGACTGGGTAATTTATAAAGAAAAGAGGTTTAATTAGTTCACAATTCTGCAGGCTGTACAAGAAACATGGTAGGATGAGCTTCTAGGGAGGCCTCAGAGAACATACAACCATGATGGAAGGCAAAGTGGGGGCAGCACTTCACATAGCTGGGGCAGGAAGAAGAGAGGGCAGCGGAAGGTGCTACACACTTTCAAATGACCAGATCGCATGAGAACTCTATAATTAGAACAGCACCAAGGGGATGGTACTATACAATTAAGGAAGGATTTACCCCCACGATTCAATTACCTCCCACCAGGTCCTACCTATGACACTGGGGATTACAATAAAACATGAGATTTGGGTGGGGACACAGATCTAAGCCGTATCAATACTGGTCCATTATAATTCACAATTGAATGTTACTGAAGCAATGGCTGATACTGACCCTTGTAGGTTTGCTTTCTCTACCTGGATGCTGGGACAATTTCTATATTATTTTTCTTCAGTTTTTTTTGGTCTTTATTTTTTCAGGTGATAAAACATCACAGATATGATTCAAGCTACTTATGGCTTTCTTCCAAATTCTAATCTACCCCCTTCCTCCACAGAACCTCTACATTGACTTTTTATTCATCAATTTTCTACCAGCTGCCGTACTTTTAATTCACAAATTCCACATTCTATTTTTGAGATGAGTCCATATTTATATATGCAGCTTTTGTTTATAAGTATTAACTGTATATTCTTTTGGTAGCTATTAGTTTGTTTCCAACTTTACATTGATATGGTTTTGCAATGAACACTCCAGTACTTGTTTCTTAGGGCACAAATACAAAAGCATCTCTTGTTGAGGAACTGATGGTTCCAGGAATTTTATGTTCAGCTTTATTAGATATATCTAAAATGGTTATATAATATTATTTTTCTATCAGCAGTGTAAAAGAATTCTCATTTTGCAACTTACTCTTAAATATGTGACACACAACAAAGTGCCATACAAAATTAACTGTTATTGAAGTTGAGGTAATATCTACCTCATGAGTTAAGTGGTTTTCTTTAAATATACTAGTTAATATATTTATGACATACTCCTTAAAGTTTTAATAGAAATAAAAATAAAAACACCTGGATTCTATATATCCTAGAGGGTACATTGAATTATTAACTAAATTTTTATAATTGTTATTCATTTAATTCAAGGTTTTTATTAAAATTTATAATTCTCTCTGGGAAACAGTCATCTAATTCCTAGTATTTATTAATAACAGTATTACTTATTAAACATTTAATATTTATTATTAATATTTAGAACATTTTTCATGCCATTTCTTTTCTTGATTAGATAGTGTGTCTTTTATACAAGTTCTCTGCATTTTTTTAAAGAGTCAGTTTTTGATTTTACTGTTTAGCTCCTTGTTTTAAATTATTATTGGTGCCTGTATTTGTGTTTACTTCCTCCAGATTTCTTTGGTTTTGTGTAATTTTTTAATAATTTCTTGAGTTGAATGTGGTTTGCTTGTTAACTCATGGCTTATCTCAAAATATATTTTTTCATTTGCAAATATATATTATCTATCATTGAGTGAGGGGTGTACTTTTTCTTATGTAGATGATTTCTAAATTAATCCTACTTTGGTTCACAATTTCATGTTATTCATTATTTCCAAAACTTGGAATTGACAAAAGCATGTTCTATGTGATACTCATTTTTTGAAACTTAGTTCAACTTTTTTGTGACTAACTGCCTTCTTAGTTGCAAAAGGTAGATTAACCTAGTTAATTTTGTTTTCAAATCTTTTATATTTATAGCTAAATTTTGTCTGATAGATGATACATGTGTGTTAAAAATCTCCCACCGTGATTATAAATTTGTTCAATTCGCCTAGAGAATTGTTTATTTTCAGTCAATATTGTTTAGTAACTACAAGCTTACGATTGCAATCTGTCTTTGCTAGGTTATTGCACTTATCATTATAATTTTTATTATGGTATGCCTGTGTGTTTCTTAATTCCATTGAACTAAAATAATTGCTAATTGGCATTTTTATAGAGTATATATCTACAAAATTATCTAACATATTTTAGGTTGTATATTCATCTGCATTTTATGTATTCCCAAGGGTGTTAAGAAAATGTTTTATGTTGCTCAGCAATCTTGAATCCGTGAAAATGGTTAACTGAGAAAATTAATGAGATGTTGCATTGCATTCGTGGGAAAGCGACAGTGGTGTTGATGTGTGTAACCATGTGTGTGAGTGTAAATATAGGACTGTGTAAAGGGCTTGAGACTAGATAAACAATACTTGTTAGGCTAAAAGCTTTTGAAGTATGGTGAGAATATCATGCTATAAATCTTCATAATTTTAGAAAAACTTAATTGTGACAGTTGTGGAGGAAACCATGAAATAATTATTTTCATACTCAACAAAAATGTATTGGCACTAATAACCATACAAGTAACACTTATTCTTGAAACATCTCTTCTTATCAAAGCTAAACCTTTCTGTTACAATCCTGAATGCTTATTAATTTACTGAAATTCTTGTTTTTATACAGCGGGGCAAACTTCAGTGCTATCTTTATTGGAATTCTCATAATTTTTCATAGTTTTTCTTTTTCTGGCATCACTATACACAGTGACCATATAATTAATTAATTCCATAAATACAAATATGCTGTTTATTTGGAACAAGATCCTATCTAAATCTGTGGAAAGAGAGAGACCAAGGGGCAACATTTTGTGCATTCAAGAAGCTCACATTTTTAGTGGTGAAGACCAACAAATAATATTGATGTAATATTGAAAACGTTATGGGAGCACAGAAGAGAATTTAGTTCACTCTGTCAAAGGTTTCTGGAAGAGGGCTTGGTGTAAGAATACTGTACAAATGACATATCACAAGATCCAAATTTTAAAGCATAAAACAATTTTAATAAGAGGTTTAGTAAGGGAAGCTCATTTCATCAGAATGAACTATGTGAGCAGGAGTGGGAATGCACCTTGCTTAACTGGGAAGAACAGGTAGTCTAGTGTAGCTGGAATAGGGGCAGGGCAAAAACAGTGGCTGGTGCAAATAAGTTAATTAATGAACAAGAATAATTATTATTGTGATTATAATTATAGCCAACCCTTTCATGACGCTTATGATCTGCCAGGCACCATTCTGTGTCCGTCCGTCCTTCCTTCCTTCCTTCCTTCCTTCCTTCCTTCCTTCCTTCCTTCCTTCCTTCCTCCCTCCCTCCCTCCCTCCCTCTCTCTCTTTCTTTCTTCTCTTTTTCTTTCTGACAGAGTCTTGCTCTGTCACCCAGGCCAGAATGCAGTGGCACGATCTTGGCTCACTGCAACCTCCACCTCCCAGGTTCAAGCAATTTTTCTGCCTTGGCCTCCCAAGTAGCTGGGATTACAGGCACATACCACCACGCCTGGCTACTTTTTTGTATTCTTAGTAGAGATGGAGTTTTGCCACGTTGGCCAGGCTGATCTCGAACTCCTGACCTCAGGTGATCCACCTGCCTCGGCCTCCCAAAGTTCTAGGATTACAAGCATGAGAGCCATCGCACCGGCCCATTCTATGTTCTTTATACATGATAACTCATTTAAGCCTCAAAACATCTTTGTGAGATAACTAGTATTATTACCTCCATATTATAGACAAAGAAACTACAGTACAGAGAAGTTAAAAGTTTGCCAAAATCTCAGAAAGTAGTAGAACTGGAATTAAAATTTAGGTGTTGGATTCCAGAGCCAAAGCTCTTAAAAACTTACACAGTATTTCAAGTAACTACATACAGAAGAAATTTTTACAAGATCAGTTGCTCTCATGGAAAGGCATATACATTTCATCTGTTTTTCTATTTCCTTGGCGTAAATGATTCCCCCAGGAAAATAGTTATTTGTAAGTACCATCCCAACACAAAGGCAGAGGCAACACAGATGGAAACTGACAAAAGCCCTGAAACTTGATGAACTTGTTGTCCTTTTATTCTTTTTAGAATTGGTTATTGGTTTTCATTACAAGAAGCTGTAACTCACATGCTGTGAAAGTAAGACAATGTTAAACTAAGCCCTCTGTTGGGTGTTGCGGGGTGGGGAGAAACATAGTTGACAATGTCAGCTGCTCCTGTCACTGTGAAAATGCAAAATTGTGAATATTTCAGGCTTCTACACAACCATAAAGCTCTCAAGGGCAAATAGTTTTATTTAAAACTATTTAAACCACTTTAAGTTCAGTTACCAATGTATTTCTGAGCTCTGGCCTGAAGCCAGTATCTTCTGGTCCTAATTTAGTCCCTAGTAGAATACAAACTTTAAATTTAATGTTCTCAATTAAGCTAACCCCAACTTCATCTGCCTCCTTAGGGACTTAAAGAAAGTGCTTCTCCTATTTTTTTTTTTTTTTTTTACTTCACAGCTAGGTGTGCTGTACTGAGACGTGAACATGTGTCTTTCCAAACAGGGACGTAGCTAACCTTGCCAACCTAAAGCCTCTTCAAAACTCTGAAATTGAGTTTAACAGACTGTATTCACAACACTTTCATCGTTGCTTGTGTCCTTTAGCTACTTGCATAATTATTTAACTATTCCTTCTTGCCTGAGAAAGTCCAAACCTGAGGTCTAAATTTCTAGCCTTACCATGACTTTATGCACATCAGTCTAATGGAGGTTTCCCTCGAACACTATACATTATCTTTTTATCGGGTTTCATTTATGCTGTTCTTTTTATCTGTAATATCGTTCCTCATTTCTCCCACCGCAAGTTTGACAAAATTGTAAACAAATTGCAGGGCCCAGCTCAAATAACACTCTTCTCCCAGAAGGCTCTTTCTCTACTTTATACTCAAAGCATTTTTTTAAAAACCTGAAGAAAGCCCTCATCGAAGCCCAGTTGGAATTACATCACCTGGTACAATTAATTAGCATCGGCACTTCTTCCCTCTCAACTGTTACCCAGCCTCTGTGGTGACTCACGTTGCTTGTACAGAAGCTTTCTCTGTGCTCTGTATACAGCAGATGCTTCATAATGGTATTCGGTATTGAATAACAATAATAGATATATTGAAATCTACTGCTTTATATTTGAGGCCGGAAGGAATAAGGAAAAGATAACAGAACCCTAAGTCAAAAAACACTCAAGTTCAGAGCGTGGCTCTACCACTAATACCGTGTAATGTCAGACAAATACTATTGTCTCTGGGTCACAGGAGAATACACTAGGTAATCTTTAGGATTCCTCATGAATTTAGCATTTGTCATTTTAGGATTTCCCCAGCAATATCATGTACAGAGAGTACTGATTACTTCAATCCTCAGCTCCAAATCCAGCTTGAGAAAATTCCATTCTAGATGATGATCAATGAAGCCTCATATATGGGGTCAACTAGTACATCTACACAATATAGCCTGACATTTTCTGATACTCCTGGAACCACATATGTACACAAAAACTCATTCTACAAAAGAATTTGAGTGGAGATTGGGAATAAAACTTTATTTCACTGACAAAGAAACTGATGTCCAAAGAGTTCCATTATTTTCTCAAGTCATGCAAATAGCTACTAGCAGAATCCAGGCACTTACCCAGAGTTTTCATCTCCCAGGAAGAGCTTTTCTAAATGAACTCAGAATTTAAATATTTAACTGAGTTAAAAAGCTGAGATAAAGGTAATGAAGAGGAAAAATAAAGGGAGAAAGACTGTGTTTAGAGCTTTAGCTAGGATATTTAAATGTAGTGGAAGTAATCACTGGGTTTTTTGAGAGGCATTGTAATTGTGTAAGAATTGCAGTTCAAACACACAGGTGGGAAAACATTTTAAATTTTTGTATTTGTATATGATTCAACCTAATGTATATGTTGGAATCCCATTTCAGTAAGTAGTGGAAACTTAATCTTGATCACTTCAGGGTTCTTCTCCTTTCCCAGGATTTTTTGCAAGCTCCAAAGGCTTTATTTCGTGCCAAGACACCAGTGAGCATCTGAGTCTCTATTGCTATCTAATTATGCACCGAAATATCCACCACGACTTTGACTGATGACGGTAGGTTCATGCAAATCACTGCTCAGTCATCCCTTATTCTCATAGTCAGTGAGTCCTTTCTCTGCGTCTCCTTTGTTTCCTTCTGCATCTCCTGGCCCACACGGGGCCATAGGAGACTCTGAGCTAAGTCCTGATTTGCATAAACCACGCAGTTATTTCTGAACTGGGTTTTGCTTCCTGCTCAGGCTTTCCTGGAAAGCAAGGCACAGGCCTCTCAGCTCCCTCATTTTTAAATCTTATATGAGGATTTGATTGTCTTCCCCAAAATTTTGGTCTACAGTGGAGAAAGCATCAGAGAAACTTCTCCATTGCTCTGGGACTCAGTACTCTTCTCAACCCAGGAATTTTTTTAAAATTTTAACTATAGAAAATTTCAAACATGCACAAATATAGAGAAAGAATACTATAATAAACCCCGTGTACCGATCTCCCAGCTTCAGCAATCATCTACTCAACGCTAATCTTGTTTTAATTACACTCCCACCCATTCCCTGCCAATGTACTTTTGAAACAAATCTCAGACATTATTTCTTTCAATTTGAAAGCATTAAATAATCTATAAATGATAGGGTTTAAAAAAATTACACAGTACTGTTATCAGAAAAAACAACATTAATTCCTTAATATCATCAAATGGCTACTTAGTATTCACATATTTCACACTTCTTTGAGTGTCTAATAAATATTTTGCTTTTAAAACAATGTGTTTGCTTGAATTAGGATCCAAATAAGAATGATTTATTGCTATTAATTGATATATCTTTTAAGTCTGTTTTCAGTAGGTAAGGTTCTTATCAATCTTTGTGCTCCACCCTAACCCCTAAGATCTTTCCTTGAAGAGACCAGGTCATTTGTCTGGTAGATTTTCAGGAAATCCTCATCTGGACTGTGGACTCTTATATAAACATACCTGTCAGATATCCTCCCAGATTTTTCAAATTCCTTTTTGTTTGGGTGAGGGACAAAGGACAAGATGGAGGAAGGTGAACAAGAAAGCACAATCCATGTTGCTTCCGGCTTCTTCCTCACCAACTTTCCCGCAGGCCGGAAAATGCAGCCGGCGCCAGGGAAGATGCAGATCAACCGAGCATGCGCCAGGTGACGTCAATCCGAAGCGCTCGAAACTTACCCGGCCACGCCTATGGAGACGCCCCTATCATGCCCTTATCCCGCCCACTGCCCTCCCCCTTCCAGTACCAATGCATAAAAGTCCGCTGCAGGCAGGAGCCGGCGTGACTTCTTCCGACCCTGCGTTCGTGGACCGGAGAACATCACCGGAGCGCAGGCGGGACTTCCCTGCCCCCCTCCCCCCCACCCCCCCACACCTGAGGACCAGAGAACCTCCCGGGAGAGTGTATGCATATTTGCAATAAAAGAATGCTGCTTTCTTATGTACTTTGGCATCATGTTTAATTACTTAGCTCTCCTAAATTAAGTTACATTAAATTAAATTAAGACACTTTTCATTGTCATCTATGATAGTGTGTGACACAAAACCTCAACTCGGACTGTCTTAACGCAATAGAAACATATTTCTTCACAGGAAAGTTTAAAACCAGTGTTACGGATCCTCTGAACAGTGACTGCCCTCCATACAATGATCCAGGGACCCAGGATCTTTACCTTTGTTGATTCCCCTGTGTCTAATATATGCCTTTTAGTGATTACCTAGCAGGTCCTCTCATTCCAGTCAGCCAGCAGGGGAAGAGAAAGGATAATTCATAATTATCCCATGTGGGAGGTGTTTATTTTCTTTAATACACAAGAGCTGGATAGGGATCTGAATAGGGAGGGAGCATATCACTTCTACACATATTCCTGGGCCACACTCCACTGCAAAGGAACCTGGAAAGTAACATTTAGCTGTGTGCCAAGAGGAGGAAGAAATGGGGTTCGTGTAAAATCGGCCAGTCTCTGACCCTCTCCAAGGGTTACGTTTTTGAAACTCAAAAGCCAAAAATAAAAAGTAGAAAGTTAAAACTCATCCTGCTCTATTACGTCTTTTCTTAATTAATAAATCTACGTTTACCTAATTTGTCAGGGCAACATAGTAGGTTTAAAAAAGAAAAATGTCAGTTACAATTTCAATTGTTTTTTTCTGCCATGTAATGTAGTAGTTTATAAAACAGGCCTATAGTTAAGTGGATTGAGTTTGGATCATTCATCTACCACTGTCTAGTTGTATAAACTAGGTTAATACGTTTCTCTGAACTTTGCATCCTACATTTATATGACACTAATAATCTCTTACTCCAAAATGTTACAGTAAGGATTAAATGAAATAATATCACAATGCCTTATAAAATGCAGAGTCTCAATAAGTGTTAAGTAATAATATCAAGCACATATGACTTCTCTAACTGCTAAGTCATTTGCCATTACTTTAATCCTGGTGTTACATACCAAGCCTCTACACAGAATTAGCTCATTTTCTTAATGTAGTTGTCGAAATCTATCTGCAAAGTTTTGGATACCTGTCTCCTCATCCTGAATCTTGAAAAACTAATATATTCAGAAGCAGTTAAGAAAACTATAGAAAGATATAAAATGTGTGTCACTGAAAATAGTACAGAATACTGTGTGTATTATTCACACTTTTAAATGGATTATTTCCTTTAAAAAAATTAGGTTGAAATACTTTTTATTATTGTTTTGATTCTTGTTTTCTGTTTTGTTCTGCTTTGAACTTGTCAGCCTTTTGCCTTAAGCAATATGTACAGTTGATCTCCAGATGCCTGGAAATGAGAATCTGTCAAGGTAACTCTCGCCTTCATTGCCAAGCTGAGGGATCCAGCTGGAAGTAAGAGCAGCTGCTCTTGGTGCCCTAGTTTGGGTCACTTCAAACACAGCTTTAACTTTATCCTGTTTTAAATGCAGACATTTCAAGATCCCATGGAATGGAACACGACCCATCTATTTTATATTTGGATGCTACTTTTACTGAGGATACACTGCAGGGGTGGGGGTGGGAGGAAGGGAAAGATAGGATAAGAGCCTATTGGTGCCAGGTCAATGATATCTATATTTTTAGAGTACCTTTCCACATCCAAGAATGTGTCTGCTATATCTCAGTATTCTTAGTCATAGAAGGCCCTCAAAAGTTAGGTGGCTTAAAAAAAAAAAAAAGTTGGATGGTGCTTCCCTTGTGTTGAAAAAAGGTGAGCCTGGTTGGGAATTGGACCCGTCCACCTTACCGAAAAAAAAACCTTTCTTCCTAGGGTGGAAGAGAGCCACCATTTCTCTGCTCTGCTTACAGCCTATTTTTACATTCAGGAAGTAGAGTTATTGCAGAATCATGAGAATTGGAGATGGAAAGAATTTACAAAGCAATTCATTCCAACTAGATGCCACTTGAGAATTTTTAGTCTGCTCTCCAGTGGTGGTTTGGGCCACTACATTCCTCTCATTGTGTGCTGATTTCACCCAAAGCTAAAATTCTATCAATTTCATAAACAAAACCAAATAGGTATTTAAGAGTCTATTCACAGTTAGATTTAAATGAATTACTTCCCATGAATTAAACTACATTTCTACAGTTATTTTCTTTTACAGGACAAAAACGTTTTGGTAAACAAGGTCCAAAACCACTATATATTGATAAGGCTATATAAACGTTCAAAATTAAAACAAAAATTTGATATGAAGTGAATAATAAATAATGAGACAAATCAAAATTTCTGTCACACAGATTACTCACCCTTTAAGACAATGGGATTCATCTTGTCATTATCATTCTGAATATCTGTAAAATAACCAAATTTGAGTCATGCTGTCTCAAAGTCAGAAAAAAAAATGAAATCTCGAAAAAGGTCTCATAATTTTACTAATGATAAAATAAAGATCCAGAGAAATTAAGGGACTTGCTTAAGGACTGCCAGAAAATTATTGGTAAAAGTTTATTCCTCACTGACTCCTAAACCAAAGCTCTCTGCACTTGAGGATACTATTGTCAATGAATTGCTTAGGAACTCGACAAATATCTGATTAAAATTTTGAAGCATTATTGTTACCAAGTTGCTTCAGTAGGATTTGGTACAATATCTGGTGAATTATAAGTCTCTAAAGAATCTATGATTGAGTTGTTTATGGTGAAATAGTTGAGATCAAGAAAATTACATGCTTGAAAATACCATTGACCTTACATGAGTTACAGCGAGATAGCGTCTGAAGGTAGAAACCAGCACTGTAATGTTTTAGTGCAATCCTCTGACTGAATTGTTGGGTGAATTACGGTCATTACTGGACTTCTCTAAGATAAAGAAATTCAATTAAATCATTTCTAAGGTCCCTCCGAGAGCTCCACTAGTTTACCTAGCATAGCTATTGTTGCTCAAGAAGCACTTACTGAAGGAATTTTGCACATATGTTCACTGAAAGATTTTTTCATATTAAATTTAGAGCACATCTTTTATTGGAAGAAATTAATGAGGAAATGGTAACCAGGCATATTGATTTATTTTACAAATGACTATTTTCTATATAACTTTTGTGAGGTTGTGTCCTCATGCTCTAGAATAATAAATGCACATATTTAGCTTTAAATAAGAGTTGAAGACTTGAAAAAGAATATAACAAATAAGTAAATTCTCTGCATTTGCTACAGTTCTCATGTGAAACAGAACCAAGAGGATATGTGTGCATGTGTGTGTGTGTGTGTGTGTTTGTGTGTATAAATAATAAAGAAATGTATTATAAGAAATTTGCCCACACAATTGTAGAAGCTAGCAAGTCAAAGGACCTGCAGGGTAAGTCAGCAAGCTGGAGACCAGGAGCGTCAGTGGTGTAGTTTCAATTCAAAAGTTGGCAGACTCAAACCCAGAAGAGCTAATGTTTCCGTTTTAGTCTGAAGACAGAAAAAAAAGCCAAAAGCCAATATCCCAGTTCCAGGGCCCCCAGGTAGAAAGAATTCTGTCTCACCTGGGAGGGGTGGCGGGGGGGTCAGCCTTTATGTTCTATGCAGACCTTCAATTGATTGGACGAGGCCCACCCACGTTAGAGAAGGCAGTTTGCTTTATTCACTCTACCAATTTAAATGTTAATCTCATCCAAAAACGTCCTCACAGAAACACCCAATGTTTGACTAAATATCTGGGCTCCCCATGACCGAGGCTTCTGACTCCCCAAAAACGTAAGTAATAATGAAGCCTTATTGATAACACAATAAACACATATTTTGTCTGTTATGTGTATTATTTACCGTATTCTTAAAATAAGCTAGATAAAAGAAAATGTTCTTAAGAAAATAGATCTACTATTCATTAAGTGGAAGTGAATTATCATAAAGTTTGTCATGTAGAGTAGGCTGAGGAGGAGGCGGAAGAGAAGGGCTCCATCTTGCTGTCTCGGGGGCAGAGATGGAACAGGTAGAGGAGATGGAAGAGGAAGCAGAAGAGGAAGGCACACTTTGTGTAAGTTTTATTGAAAAACATCCACATGTAAGTGGTCCTGTGCAGTTCAAGCCTGTGTTGTTCAATGACCAACTGTAATTAATAAAAATTAAAATCTGTGTTTTGGTGACATTACCACACAGTATCTGTGTGAGCTTAGCAAATAACTTAGCAAACTTCATATTTTCATATGAAGAATGGAAATAACAATGATTACTTGGCCACCTCATAGAGTTATTGTTTTAAACAAATGAAATGACATAAATTAGGCTTACGGTTGTGGAGTAAATAAATAAAAACAGAGTATTTTGATCCTGATGGCGGGGTGAGGGGGCAGTGGGGTGAGAGATTAGGGACAAGAAGAGAGAGAGAGGCAGACAAATGAAATAAAGGGTATGACTATGTATTATAAACTGTAATTGGCTCTAAAAAGTGAATTGTTATCTAATGCAATTTTTTATCTTTTTTTTTCTTTTGGTAGTTACCACTTGGTAAGAGAAGATATTAGGGCTCTACAAAGAAAAAATAAATTAGGCTTACAGGAGTGCACTTCAGGCATTAAGAAGGAATTTTTCTTTAACAAAATATGACACTAACCACTTCCCAGAAAGATTATCTAGTAATGTGAGAAATCAGTATGATTGAATGGAAACTTTCACCAAGCAGTTCATTAATTTCACACATTCTGTCATTTCCCCACTACTGTCTGCATGACTCTGCTATTTATACTGAAGGTTGATTTTGCTCAGAACATGGATATGAAGGAAAGAAGACAGCATAGGGTCTAGTTGCTTTCATTCTGTTTCACATTAATTCTTCTTTCATACTGATTCTCTTTCCTGTACCAGTTCCCAGTTGAGTGTCTTTTCCACCGCTGGTGAAATTAATTCTGTTTCAGGCTGCCTCCCTCAAATCTCCTTTAGACATGTTCCCTGCTGAATACATCCTCATTGGTTGATGTATTAATGTATATTGCTTTCATTATCCTAGTTTCTGACTCAAAATCCTACACTTCCTGTTTTTACAGTTATTGCAGTGAAAACTCCCTAGAACCCAACCTGAGATCACCATGTGTATGTGAAACTACCATATAGGAATCAAACATTCAATGACATTTTCACATATCTATAACTTAGATCCACTGAAAATAGGACATTGGGAATCATCAAGTCTACTATTTTCAATTTAAAGATAAGTGAGAAAGGAGAAAGAGAGTGAGTGAGAAGAGAGAGAGAAGGGAAAAGACAAGGATAAATATTGAGAGAAAGGATGTTCTTCAAGGTCATTCAGCTTATTAGTGGCAATGCTGAAATTAGAACTTCAGTTTCTTGACTCTGAATTTAGAGTTCTTTCCACTGAACTATTCTGTCTCCTTTGCTAGTGCTAACGTTTTAAATACTCAGAATTGTTCAATACCTTTAAATGGCTTGGTGCAAATTCCGAGGACCATTAGGCTTCTTCATTCCTCCTGGGGTCACCCTGACACACAGCCCTAAGCCGCCCATTTTCAGACAAACCCAGGGACCAAGGAAGGTGTCTGTGTTATTGACTATGTGTCCATTGGTTACTACAAGTATCTGAGTTTTAAGGACTCACCATGGATCGCATTTCCCTGCAAGCTGCACTGCAGTAACCCAGACACAACACTGACAGCTGTAGAGTAAATAAATAAAAACAGAGTATTTTGATCCTAATGGAGGGGTTGGTGGGGGCAGTGGGGTGAGAGGTTGGGGACAAGAAGAGAGAGAGGCAGACAGAATGAAACAGCCACAGCTGTGAAAAGAACAGATGCCAGCCAGAAGAGAGGCAAAGAGTGAGAAGGGGAGGGGAGAAAAGATCAGGGTTCCACCAATGTCAGAAATGTTGAAGCTCTTGGAAAGGGATACACATACTTGGGACAGGTGGGAAGTGTTTACATTAAAACCAGAATATCAAATGCCTTCCTAAATGCTGGCCAGATCATTCAAGACCTAAGTTGACCCAAAGGAAAAAGCTGAATTCCTTGCCCAGAAAGCCCATTACAGAGAGAGCTTCCAGAATTCTTTATATTCCATTCAAATTACTGGATATCAGCTGTGTGTTGCTGGCTATCAGCTGTGTGCATCAACACATCATGCTGTATTCCAGTGGCTCTTAAAGTGCAATCGCCTGACCAGTAGTGTCAGCATCATCAAGGAAATTTTGACAGAAATGCAAATTTTCACGCCCCATTCAGATGTACCGAACCAGAAACCCTGAGGGTGGGACCTGAATTCTGTTTTAACAAACCTTTCAGGAGCCTCTGATGCATGTTTAAGATGGAGGCCCTCAGCTTTCTGTGCATGATACTGCTTAGGTTCCTCAGGATTCTCCATAAACCTGTCACCCCCAGTCCAACAGGCCTCCATTTGACTTTATACCTTGGTCTGCCAGGGTTCTGTGGTATCCATTCCCTGATATTACTAAGCATCAGTCTCCAAACAGGGGCAACAGAGGCAAGAGAGACTGTGCAGTGTCTCCAATAGCTGGGGCAACAGAGCAGCTGAGCCTACAGTACAAAAGTCCATGAGCCCAACACATAACGCTGACCAAAGATTGACCTCATGTAAGGGTAATGGCCTCAGTCTCAAGGCCATTTAAAATAGCCTTCTGCAGTGCCTTTTATTTAAGGAATGCAAAACACTTTCCAAACCATTAAGTTACTGAACTCGAGCACATCAGTGTCTAGAGAAGATTTGGAAAATTTGGCTTGAAGGAAATTCAGTTTAATGTGAAGAAACACTTATTCTCTCTCCCTTGACGTTATTTTTAGGCATTGGTCATACAAGAGCTAGGCATCCGGAGACCCAGCTTCCAATCACACCTCTTCTACTGATCCTTGGCTCCTGGATAGTTACTTTTACTGTCTCATATCTTCATAAAATGAAGAACTTGATTAGAGAGGATACTTAAGGTCCTTTTTTTTTTTTTTTTTTCTTAGCTCTAACAGATAATATCTTTGTAGGGGAGCTGGCTTGTTAGTAGAGCCAATTTGAGCAATGAATTGCATGAGAGTGCTAAATTCAATTCTCTGTGTGGTCTGCAGAGCTTTGTTCAGTAGTCTCCTTTTACAAACATGCACGCTGGTTTCCGGAGGGCTCTGGTGGCTCACTCTGCACGACATGGCACCAACATATCAATCACCACCTTGAGGAAAAACTACTCAGTCCTTACTGCTTTGTACCCAATAGTGTTATGACTCCAACTGCAAAAAAAAAGTCACAACATTATTATTAAGGAAGTTGTTTTAGAGGTCGACTAGAAAAGAGTTTCCAAGTTCAGTAAACCATCTTTTGATTTCCTGGTACTTTTCCCACTAGATTCTGCCCTTATGTTAAATATCTCAACACATCTAAATCAAGTCTTACTTTGCCAACGGATGCAACTCTTAAATTACAGAACATCATATGGGAGAAAGAGAATAATTATTTAGTTAGTAATAACTCTGTGCCAGAATCTGTATTAGATGCTTTACTATGACTATTATTTTATTTCAGTTTTTTACATTGAGGAAATCTAGTCATGCTCCTCTCATTTCATCAATGGAAAACCAGAATTCTCAGGAAAGAGACCTAAGGTGACAGATTACGTCTTGAGTTCAGAGCATATGTAGGACCAGACATCCAGTCTAGTGATCTTTCCAATCTGCTTTTCTCCTTTTCCTGATATATGTTTATTCTCTTAAAGCCTCATTATACTCCCTGAAAAGTTTAAAGATAATGCATAAATAGGAAAACATTTGAAAGGAAAAAAGTTCTTTGGATTTTTTTATTTCTACTGCCCACTATAAAAATAACTGCATTTTAAACCTTGGGAACAATGAAATTCCCCAAGATAATTAAGATGTAGCTCAGAAAATTACCAAAGCAATTACTCCACTGTAAGGAATTCCTGCTTGAACTTCCAGAAAGGCCATGCTGTTTCAGACTTTCAGAATCACAGCGGCCAGTTGGTAGATACAGAGTAATAGCATGAGTAAAATGTGTCCATTGCTTACTGCATCTCAGCCACTGTGACATTGCTTAATTTAACCCCCAAAATAATCCACTGTGAGAAGGTGGGAACTATTATTATTGCCATTGAAGAATAAAGAAACTGAGACATAGCAAGGTCACACAACACACCTGAATTCAAACAGCTTATAAGTGGAAAACGTAGCCTCAGTAGAGTAAGCTTAGTTTAATTGTGGATCTTGAGTTTCTAATCTTCGTTCTTTACTCCCTCTGGGAACAGAAGGTGATAATTAATACCTACACTGTCCTTCAGAGTTTGTCAATCTTAGTGCCCGCTATCTTATTTAATCCTCATAAAAATGTGAGAAGGTGTCATGGTAAGAACTGTTACACCCCATGTGAGGGATGAAAAAAGTGAGGCCACGTGAGGCTAGGGAACTGGTCTGGATCTTACAGGTGGAAAGTACAGAAACAGAACTCAGTTATAGTACGTTGCATTTTGGGTTACAGCACAATAACAGACCATAGCTACTAGGTTGGGCATAGAGATGTGTCATAAAGCCTCAGTCCATGTCATGGAACAGGAGGCTATGGGAGATTTTTCAGCTTGCTCTGGGAAAGATGAAAAGGGGATGGGACAGTTCCTCAGGTCATAGCAGTAGTATAATACTCATGCACTCTCCTCTTACCCCTGAGTCCTAGGTGGATCGGAACAAGTAGTGGGACCCCAGTCACTCTTCCAAATAAGGGAGGAGGGGAGAACAAAACACAGAAGACAGTAGTTTATCCTGGTATCTGAAATTCTTTTTTCTTCTTTGGCTCCTTTTTTTCCTGTTTATAAGTGGACCACGGAATCGCTAAGCACTGACTGCTGCTCATTCCACTGGCCCTGGGCAGTCCATTTTAAAGGAGGAGTCACGGCTCTCCCCTTCACCTTTATTACAGCCTCCTCAGTGACAGGGGCCATCGCTGCCTTCCCTACTCATTCCGTACCACCAAGTGCCATACCATCCTTCTAGCTGTCTATACTAACTAAGTTCTCATCACGTTCTTCTGTCAAAGTATAACTCATGGTCTCATAAGTACACACCACTTTTTTCTCATGGTCTAATGAGTCCACATCGCTTTCTTTTTCTTTTTTGAGACAGGGTCTTACTCTGTTGCCCAAGCTGGAGTGCAGTGGCACGATCGCTACTCACCGTAATCTCAACTTCCCTGGGTCAGGTGATTCTTCCACCTCAACCACCCAGGTAGCTGGGACTACAGGCACATGCCACCATGGCAGGATAATTTTTTGTATTTTTGTGGACACAGGGTTTAGCCATGTTGCATAGGCTGATCTTGAACTCTTGGGCTCAAGTGATCCACCTGCCTCAGCCTTCCAAAATGCTAGGATTACATCCATGTCACCTTTTAAAATACATTTCAAAAATACAATATAAATAACTATGTTAAATTTAACCCTTAATGGACACTGATTTTTCCATAATGACAAAAGTCCTCTTTTTATAAGCAAATTTTACAAATGCTGGGACTTCATATTCTTAATAATGAAACAAACAAAACATTTTTAAATAGTCAAAAGAGAAAGGAAGAATTTATAGTAACACAGTTCTTGAATTATTCAAATGCTAGTTGAATTGAAAAGTTTGCATTGATTTTCAATAGAAAGCAAAATTATTTTGCAATTATTCCACTGGTGCCTTAAGATGTCAAAGATCCATTATTTTCCTTTTTTTCATATGTCCATATTTATTGGCCATCAAAACTCTATATTTCATGTGTTTATACACATGCACACACAGACACACATGCCCTTGGACATGCATGCTATCATAAAATGCCAAGATACAAATGCACAAGCACTAATCAAAAGCTAAAAATGCAGGAGCTGATTATCAACTTCTCTTTTCTATTTATATAACTTTGGGCTTTTAACTTTTAACTCTTAACACATCTGGTGCTTGGTTTCCATGCCAATACAATGGATACAATAATCTCAACCCTGCTTCCTTTACTACATCACAGAATTTTTGAAAAGATGAAAAGGCATCATTTATATTGAATAGCTTTGAAAACTATATGGCATTTTACATCAGCGTTTTTATTACGGTTATGGTTATTTCTCTTTTTGATATTTTCCTGTTTCATATAATGTGAATCTGCCATCGTATTAGAGATGTTGCTCTCTTTAACTGTTTTTATGACTAATAAATCTATGACTATTTAACTTCAATGAATACAAAAAATTTTGTTATTATTATTTATTTTCTCAGTTTCTTGTACTTTGTTACTTATGTGTCATTGTTTCAACAATTAAGCATGCCAAGCAATAATCTTGTTAAGAAGATTCAGTTACAATTGTCTATTAATTTATTAATGATTTAAAAAGTCCATTTTTCTTTTTGTTCATTTTTCTATTATGCTGTGAATTTTTGTTTTTCATTGAAAACATTATATCCAATATTTTAATCTGTATTTTTTTGTTCCAGTTATCCCATGCTGCAGCTTTCAGCACCTGATAGTAAACGTAACACAGATACACACACACACACACACACACACACATATATATATATATGTATATATAGAGAGAGAGAGTAAAGGAAGCAGGAACCACTAGGGGCCATCTTAGATGTCAGCCTGACACTCATCTTAACCCACTAAATTAGTAATCAGACATATACACATACAGAGGGTGAACTAATACCCAATGCCAAAAAAAATTAAAATTGTTTACTTATACAGCGGTAGCAACTGGGGAAGTCATTTCATCTCTCTGAGCCTCAGTTTCTTCTTAAAATGAGATTCATCTTATCATTTATATATGTAAAATATCATTTATCTTATTAAAATAGCTCCTTTGTATGCCTTACAGGTTGCTGTGGGGAATGATTATGACAGAAACTATGAATGCAATTGACAAACTGTAAAAAATGAGAGAATTTGTTTCATGAATTTGTTGGCCCTGATGGTGTTCACAGGTAGACCTAAGCCAGGGACTGGGGCTGGCATTCACAGTCCATGAATCATCATTCAAACCCTCAGCCATAAAGCAAAAGACAAGCCTGAGCTACTCTTTGATTTGTTGTGGTTTTGTGCTCTTTAAAGCCACACCCACCACATAAAGAAGCCAACAACTTACGAGAAATTTATTTAAAATGCTTGTTCTATTGAGTATAGCAACCTTAGGTCCAACCCTTTGATGATTAGCCCAGGTTGATTTTGTTAACAGCTTGCCTTGGGTTTGCAAAATTGCCCTTACATGACCCCAGTGAGTCTTAATTCAGCCTCAAACTTTAATGAAGACAGAAACCTTACACATTAGGGCAAAGAGCCCTTGTTCTCACCACCTCCAATCAGCACAGCTTGGGCTTCCAAAGCTACACAAAAGATGTTAGTGTTTCATCAGTTTAACAACCAGGCAGAGGCACCCAGATCTCACCCTGGATTCATTACCATAACCCAGCTTAAGAGCACAGAGACCACAAAGCTAATGCTGTGTGTGCTGCAGCAGGTACTGCAGTAATCCTCAGCTCCTGGATCACTGTAGGGCCAGGGAAATGTTAAAAAGCACAAGGCCTTGGGTAGCTCTAGGGGAACTGCTGGAATGTTGTTTATCTTCAGAGGGCAACAACTGGTCCAGTATTTCACAACAGGAAGGTCTGTCCTGGAGCTCAGACATTGAAGGCTTAGAGAAGCAAGGCCTGAAATAACCCCCCTTCCCCTCTAACTTCTATCTCCCCACCCTGCTGAACCCCCTCTCCTCCCAACACTTCAGATTTAAAAAAATAAAAGGTACAGCCAAGGCTACAACCTTGAAATAGATGTAGCTTTCTGAGTAGCTTGCAGTTAACTTAGTACTCTAGCTGAGATGGGAGACTGCCTGATGCAGCAGGACTTTAGGTGATAGGAAAGCCAGAAACGATGGCCTTCTTTTGTTAACTTAACCCCTGGCTTCATAAAAATTATCCATTCTTATTCCTCTGTGTTTTTAGTTCCAAAATTTTCTCTCTGAGCTCTTGTATGAAAGAAGGAACTGATTATGATTTAAATTCTAAAATAAGAGGCAATGCCTAGTAGCTTTAATTTAGCTCCATGTGATTTGAGGGCATTCATTCTACAAAGTCCTAATAAATAGCCCTATGATCTTGCACAATCAATTTACCTCCCCAAGACTCTCTGCAAACAGTCAGAGAAATGACAATAGCCTATATTTGGGCCCATAAAATGAGGCAGTTCTATGATCTCTGGGGATCCTCTCAATCTCCTTGGCAGAGAGCACAGAACAGGGAAAAATCTCAATAGTTGTATTCCTTAATGTGGTGGAATAAAATTGTTGTTGAGAAAGAAATATTTTATACCAGACTATGGGGACATTTCTGGGCTTCTGGGAGGTTATAATAGGGAAACAGGCTGGGCTCACGCCTATAATCTCAGCAGTTTGGAAGGCAGAAGTGGGAGGATTACTTAAGACCAGCCTGGACAACACAGGGAGACCCCATCTCTACAAAAAATAAAAAATTAGCCAGGTGTGGTACCACGCACCTATAGTCCCAGCTACTCAGGAGGCTGAGGTGGAAGGATCACTTGAGTCCAGGAGGTTGAGGCTGCAGTGAGCTATGATTCTGCCACGGCACTCCAACATGGGTCACAGAGTGAGACCCTGTCTCAAAAAAAAGAAATAGGTAAACATTGGTCTATAACATTTATGATCAGTTCTCGTCATCTCAACTGCTTTTGTGCAACCGCCCTCAAGCTGGCTCTTTTTTCCTATAAAGAAGGGAGAAGGAAGAAAACTGGAACCAATGAAAAATTTCTTTTTTCAGGACATGTCAGGATGAGAAAGCAGTTTACCTGAAGATAATGATTCTTCAAGAAAAATGTAACTCCTTCATTCCAGACTCTGTCTTGGAAATATTTAACCCTTAGTGAGCACTCTAGCAGGTCATAGTATACCTACTTCTGCACAAACTGACAAATGAGGTTATTCACTTACTCAGCAAGCAACTACCATGCCCTGTATTCATAAGAGATGAACAATACTCAGTTTGCACTCAGAAAGGCACAGAAGAATAAATGTGTAAAAAGTCAACTCTAATATTTGGCAAAATAAACTGTGGCTACAAGTAACTGGTGATACTGATCGAATGCAGAGAAAAAACAAACAATTCTGACTGTAGGTTTCAAGAAGAATTTCATGAAATCAACACCATTTGACCTCCACTTTAATGGACAAGTAGAATTTGATAAGGAGACTACAGATGTGAACTCATTTCAGCTAAAGTTGACGCAGCAAAAGCAGAAAAGTGTGAAAGAATTTGTGATACATGTGGAAAACAATGAGTAATCATTTGAGACCACACTGGATTGCTGGCAACACCCTTACCGAAGCCTCTAGAAAGACTTCTACTTTCAAACTGCCCAGCACACCTATGAAATTCCAACATTCTTTTCAGGAACAGCAGAGTGGGAAGGTTAAAAACCTTGGTCCTTGGGTCCATTTGTCTGGGTTTAAATCCTAGCTCTGCCTCTTACTGGTTGTGTTACTTTGAGCAAGTTGACTAACTTCTCTAGATCTCAGGTTTCTCTTCTATAAAATAGTGAGAATCATATTACCTGCTGTGCGGATTAAATCATAAAAGTAATATGAAATACTTGGCATGATTCCCAATACATAATAAGGATTCAGTATTACCGTTGTTATTACTCGCCTATTTTATTTCTCTTATTAGACAGGTGATTCCTAAAGGTCAAAGAATGATCCATTCCTATTTTACCCTTATGGCCCAGAATCTAGAAGTCCTTTTGCATAAAAGTAGAACTTATAAACACATGAATGAATGTATGTATGTATGAATGAATGAATAAGTAGAATACCGAATTTCAGATCTAAACTTCCCTAATGGTAGGGTTTGGCTTTGATTCATCTCATTGAGCTGGGCATCTGCCTTAAAGCTTTTGTGTTTTATAGGTTCAGCCAACATTGTGATTCTGGCCACGTGAGCTCCAGTGGACATCTGGAGAGTGTAAACACCAATACATAGACAGAGCACCCTTGGACCCAGTGCTCTGCTATTGCTTAGCCTTTCTCTGTGAAGGATATTTGCTTGGCCTATGACTAAATTCCATCAAATATGAAACAAAAATGACTTCAATGACCACTTAATTGTCATTAATAGTGAACTCATTAGATGTCTCCAAAACCCTTTCTGAGAGGGCATTTGGCTAAAGCCCTGCTTGACAATGAGGTGTCCAGGATGCCCAAGAGAATTGCAAGAAACAATGGCATTTTAAATGAGTCATCAAGTGATTTCTTACATTCTGTTCAAGCTCAGAATTATAAATGGAAAAGAAAGGCCGAAGGTAGCAACTCTGAACTAATCAAAACATTCAGATAAATTCAAATACATATATAAATAACTGGTTTTTTTGGATAATAAATGGGGATTATTCAATTTATTATATTGAAAACATGCACTCCTTCCTAAATTTTCATACAAGACAGCTAATAAAGTCTATCACCAGAAAAGAATAAAAGATAAGGACACAGAAGATCAACCCTGTATAGAATAAACGAAACTTTTCAGAGGAAAAATACAGATAATTATAAAAATATGTTGACGCAAATACATTTGTACCAATGGCCTTACGTACTTGTTGGAATATTTCGTATGATAGATTCTAAAGGGTAGAATAACTAAGTAAAGAGAGAATAGGTCGGGCACGGTGGCTCACACCTGTAATCCCAGCACTTTGGGAGGTCAAGGTGGGAGGATCACGAAGTCAAGAGGTAGAGACCATCCTGGCCTACATGGTGAAACCCCTTCTCTACTAAAAATACAAACATTAGCCGGGCATGGTAGCATGTGCCTGTAGTCCCAGCTACTCGGGATTCAAGTCAGGAGACTCACTTGAACCCGGGAGGCAGAGGTTGTAGTGAGCTAAGATCACGCTACTGCACTCCAGCCTGGCAACAGAGTGAGACTCCATCTCAAAAAAAAAAAAAAAAAAAAAAAAAAAGAGCGAGAGAGAGAGAGAGAGAGAATAAACATTTTAAAGATTTAATAGGAATTGCCAAATTGTCCTTCAAAAGTGCAGTAAGTTACACTTACTACTTTGTGTATAAGGGACCTGACACTCAACTCAACAGAGTCTACTAGATTTTAAAGAATTCCCTTAAAATAATAAAGAATGTGACACAAATTGGAAATAATCTACCTTCATCAGCAGGTTATGGATCAACAAATTTCAGTATAACTGTGTGATGGACTATCACTCCTCAATATAACAGAAAAAAACGCTGATACACAAAACAATATGGATACACCTCAAAAAAATATACAGAGCAAAAGAATCCAGACAAAAAGATAATATATGCTATATGATTCCATTCATAGGAAATTCTGGAAGAGACAAAACTATTCATGGTGACAGAAATCTTGGGCTGGAAATGAGTACAGACTGTCTACAAAGGATTATGGGGAAATGTTTTACAGGGATAAAAATGTTCTAGATCTTGACTGGGGAGGTGGTTACATGAACAAATGTGTTTTTTTCAAAACTCCAATTGTATCTACATAAAGTCAGCTGGAGCAAAGTGGAACAAAACGAGAGAGGGGAGGACACAATCACCAGGATTCAAATGTGGTTTGGATTGTAGCTGACCCTGGATTCTAGTGTTTTGTTTTGTTTTGTTTCTCATTGCAGCAATTTCTTCTAGATTATTTTTATTTCTCACTTTTCTAAAAGCTGAAGTCTGTGTGATCACTTCCATACTTTAAAATATTTTAATATCTCTCCCAACTTTCAGGATAGAATTCTATCTCTTGGGTTAGCACACAAGATTTCTTGTGCCCTGACTCAATCCTACCTATCTAGCCCCATCTATAACCCCTGACCCCCTAGATCCAACCAATCTTTCCCCCAGCCAGCCTGAAACACTAACTCTTCCTACTATTTCATGTTTTAGACCTTAATACGTGTGTCTTTTTCTGCCAGACACAGTCTTCCAGCTTTACTTCTTTGTCTAATACCTCATTGCCTCTGAAATTTGGCCTATGTCAACTCTCTGAAATCTACCGTTACCAGCATATCCTATCACACATCTATTCTAGCATGTAACATACAACATCCTTATTGTTGGAGTCTTAGACTTTCCCTCCTACTAGGAGCTCCTTGAAAATAGGACACTGTCCTCATTAACTTATTATCCCATAGTGACTAATATAGCACCTGATATATAGTGAAGAGTAAAAAAGCATTTGCTACGTGAATGGGTATGAAATATTAAATTTCTGGGAGAAAAAAAATGACTGTGCAAATTGTAAACTCTGAGCTGCAAACTCAAAAGAGGACGATATGCAACCAAGGTAAGATCCTGTTTCTAAGTCCCGTATAGACCTTCATGGCATGACTGTAGTTTTTTAGTTTGTCCAAAAGTGTCTGAGGCCAACTTAAGGGCACAGAGACTGTAATTGTGCTGTGTGGATCTCAGCTGAAATCCCGATACATTTGCATGAGACAGTAATCACCGCACTGTCTTGCTGGTAAGAGCACTGATATTTTGGTCCTTCCAGACAGACTCAGCAATGTGATTAGGAGCCATTTGAAAAATGACACCCCACAGTAAAATGAAGCTTTGTGGCCTCTTCTTTAATCCCAGCTTCTGATCCTTTAAAACTTCCTTTAAGAACATTTATTTTCTTCCCTTTAGTATGTTTATAAAAAGTAAGAATAAGAACTCTCTTCTGAAACTACCCCTAGCTGCCAAATTATTCATTATTTATTTAGGCAATATTCAAGTCCCTGCATCTAGAAAAAAAATAAAAAATCTTTCGATCAAGTCAGCCAATGAAAGTCTATACTAAGTGATGTGGGCAGTCATTATTCTTCTTTGCCAAATGCAGAAAATGACTTCATAGTTTTGTCTTCATTTTTGGTCTTCGCCATTTCCTATGGAGCCTTTATACGTGGCATTTGTCTCAATCAGTGTTTTCAGTCTGCCATTTTTGCCTAATAGAATCCCAGGTTTGGGCAGGAGCCAGACACCGAACCCTTTTTATATAGTTCCCTGCCAAATGGCTATGGGATTTCTGTTTCAACACTCCCTTGACAGAGAGCTCACTAACTCCGAGGGGCAGCTCATCCTATCTTTGAACCATGCTGGCTATTTCACCTTGTGAAATCATTTTTACTAGAGCTTCCGTAACACTGGTCTGAATCTATCCTTTAGGACCACAGAACAGAAGTAGAACCTCTCCTCCATGCCAGGTCTTCAGTTATATACAGATGATAAAGATATGCTCCAAGATACTACCTTATAGAGTATCTCTATAAGGTTAATTGAGTATGCTCCAAGATACTCCCTTATGGAAAGTGGTTTGGGCCTTGGTTCTCTGCAGATTTCTTTGATCATCAATATCACTCAAAAGTCTGGTCCCTGGATGCAAGAGTTGCTATCCAGATGCATTCTGATGCAACAAAAAAGGGCAGGATCATTATATACCTCCCCTCTCCATTGAAATGAGCTCCATATCTCTTTCTTTTATCTCACATTTTCCATTCTGCTTTCAAATTTATCTTTCCGTATATTCTTTCATTAAACTCATACACTCATTTTACTGTCTTTCCATTACTCATACCATTAAAAAGTATACCACATATGATATTTCCAGTACACGACACACAGATATAAAAAGAAAATCGTAATATATTTGCATATAATATTTATTTAAGCCTCATTCTGTGTGTAGGCAGAAAAATAACTTAATTTTTGCATTTCTTGGTAAACTTAGTCATTTTAAAATTTAAGTCTGCCAGTTTATGATTTCCCTTCTGTCTTCTTTGCAAGAGCACATGTAAGCTCTGAGAGACTTACGTTACATTGCAGGGAAAACATCTGGGCCCTAGCTGCATCAATACAAGCTGATACTCACCAATGTGTTTGCCTTTCTACTTACCAAAATCAATGCCCATGTGCTCCATTGCCTTCTTTCCTCTCCAGTGCCTTCAGTTATATATAAGATCCCACCTCCTCTTGAAAATAAAATAGACATCCAACTCTCAACATGTCTCAGATCAATTCCTGATATCCCATAACACCAAACCTTCACCTTTCTTAGTCTTCCAAACTTTGTAAACGGCAACTCTATTCTTCCAGTTGCTCAGGCCTAGATTGTCAAGTTATCTTTGATTTTTCTCTTTTTTGTCATAACCTTTATTTATTCTCTCATAAAGTGATGTTCATTCTAGCTTCCAAAATCATCCAGAGTCCAAGCATGTATATTAACCTACACTGTAGCACACTGATCCAAGCCACCATTGTATCTCACCTGGATTATTGCAATAGCCTCTTGACTACTGTCTCTGCTTCTCCCTTGACTCCTACATGCTATTTTACTCAGAGTGTTTAAAATGACCCTGCTGAAAAATAAGTCAGACTGTGTTACTCTTCTGTTCAAAATAGTTAAAGGCTTCCCATCTCATTGTAACAAGAGCCAAAGCCTGCAATGACTGGCATGTCTCTGCATGGTCTAGATGCATATGACCTGTCTGACTTCAACTGCCTCTACTCACTCCTAATTCACCACATTGCAGCTATACTAGCCTCTTTGGTTTATCCAACACTTTAAGCACACACCTGCCTCAGGGTCTTTGCACTGGTTGTTCCCAGGGATTCCCATGGTTCTTTCTTTCACTCTCTTCAGTCTTTGCTCAGTGAGACCTTCCCTGATTACCATATTTAAAATTGACCACCTTCCTCCAGCAGTCTCCTCCCAATCTCTGTTTTTTCCATGCCACTTATCAGCTTCTTGAGTACTCCTTGATTGTGTATATTTTTCATTCCTCTCCCTCCACTCTCCATCAGCAAAATGCTTCATGAAGGCAGATTTTTTAATCTCTTTTCTTCCCATTACTGTATCTCATATGACTAGAATTGTGACTGACTAGTGTCATGTATCTGGCACATAGTCAGCACTAAATATTTTTTGTTCTTTGAAATCCCACGAGTCTTTTGTCATATGTTCCACATCATTTTCTGCCTTGACATTGCCTTTTCCTGACTGCGAGACTTTTCCTGGCTCACAAACTGCCATCTCTGAGCCTTCTAAAGAGATTCATAGACAATTTCTGGACACCTTCCATGCTACTCTGGGGCTGCAGTCACTTCTGAGACAAGTCTTTGGTCTTCTTGGCCCAGACATGATGCAGCAGCATTTGTTGTTCAGTGCTGTTCCCCTGTGACATGGGGTACCTTAGGACCCTAGCGGAATCCACTCAAGATTCTGGGACCAGCTCAGCGATAGTCTCAGACCACCTATGGTAGGGATATGTAATTAGGATTGGATTTACTTCTTTCTCATTACAGTAAAACAACACCTCGCTCTCTAGAAACTGTACACTTTGACCCACAATGTCATCATTTGAAGGTGTAACAATCATAACGACGATAATAACAGCCAGCAGTGTTGTGTTAACATGTTACTGGCACTATGTTAAGCACCATGCCTAGATTGTATCATCAAATCCTTAATGCTATCCTTAACCACTCACCCCATCACTCCTGTAAATCAGTCACTGAGTGAGAAGAGCCACTTTCTCTAAAGTCTTCAGCAGCTCTTCACAAGCTCATCCGCCCTTGTTTCCCAACTCCATATTTTTACCTAGTCATGGTCAATATGAAAATCATTCTATGTCTATCCCTTCTATGCCAAATTCAATCTATGTCAGACAGATGCACAGAACTATTTCTACAGTATTAATTTTATATCTTAATAAATAGAATTCTGTATTATTAATCTCCTGTGCAGGTGAAATCACAGGACTCATTATTCCAGTATGACTTATTGCCTAAGATAATCGTGTGTAAGTTATAAGAACTCCTTTATGCCCCTAGGATCTCACACAGTGGCTAGTTGCCACTTGGGAAACATGAGGGAGGTCTCAGGAGCTAAGGATTCGAGATCAGAATGGGAAAGACAATATCATGTGCATACGAGAGGGTTCAATGATGCAACTGGTGACAAGGAAAATTCCCAGGGTCTGGAAGAGACAAGAGGCATCAAGGAGAAAACTTTAACCTGATGTGTTTCTCTTATTGCATTTCCAGCACATCTCTGCGTCCCAATTCTACCATAATCCACTGTGAGCTCAGGTAATGCAAACTCATTTCCATATCAGCAAAAGGGATTAGGAAGGTAAATCTTCAGAGGAAAAAAATTATCCATGCTGTATTTTAAAGCTGAATGCAGGATAAATGATTTTTTATCCTCTCTTTTGTATTATTCATGCCTCAACTCTCTGCCATGGCCATGAATAAATAAAATTTAACAAATGTTGTTTGGTCCATGGTGGCCTAGAGTCACCCTAGAAGCTGAAGGTGAGCTGCAGGGTATTCCGGGGGCTGGTAAAGTATAAATGTGACGACCTTGGAGATAATAATAATTTTAAAAATTCCTAAATGTTTTAAAATTCCTTTTGATAAACAAAAAATCACATGCCCAATTTAAATTGCATTTGAAATTCAAAGTGAATTAACTATTGTGACCAGATGGAAAAGCAGATCAATGGAGCAAAGCGTGTTGCTCCAAGGTCTATAGACCTTCCTTTGAGAACCACTGTGTAGATTAGGGATTGGCAAAATAGGGCATGCCACCTATTTTTTGATGGCTCGGGAGCTAAGAATGGTTTTTATGTGTTTAAATAGTTGGAAAAAAATCCAAAGAAGACATGACATGTAAAACCTACATGAAATTTTAAATTTGTGTCCATAAATAAAGTTTCATTAAAACACAGCCATGCTTACCCATACTATCTGGGGTTGCTTTTGTGCTATAGCAGCAGAACAAAGTAAGTGTGGCAAATAGCATTTTGCTGGCAAAGCCTGAAATATTTACTATTTGACTCTTTACAGGAAAAAAAAATCATCAATACCTGTTGAAAATTAATGCCCTCTTTAAAGATGAGCAAATTAAAATCCAAGAAGTAATAGCTCAAGATCTCACAGGCAGTATGCATCAGAGACAGCTCTAGAACCCAGTCATCATGATTCTATGTAGGGTCTTTTCTCATTGTGCTATATCACCTGAGGGTCCCAGGGATTGTAGACAGGGTGGGAGGCAGTTACTAAGCACTGACTCTGGCTGTAAGAACCAGAGCCACTGTTCAAAGGGCATCAGGAATATCAATAAATAATGCATTTTATTTCCTAAGGAGAGATGAGTTTAAAAAAAAAAAAAAAAAAAAGAAAGGCCGGGCGCGGTGGCTCAAGCCTGTAATCCCAGCACTTTGGGAGGCCGAGACGGGCGGATCACGAGGTCAGGAGATCGAGACCATCCTGGCTAATACGGTGAAACCCCGTCTCTACTAAAAAATACAAAAAACTAGCCGGGCGAGGTGGCAGGCGCCTGTAGTCCCAGCTACACGGAGGCTGAGGCAGGAGAATGGCGTAAACCCGGGAGGCGGAGCTTGCAGTGAGCTGAGATCTGGCCACTGCACTCCAGCCTGGGCGACAGCAAGACTCCGTCTCAAAAAAAAAAAAAAAAAAAAAAAAAAAAAAACAAAAACAAAAACCACTGAAACTAATTATGAAGTTGTGTCTGGCAAATTCATTTCATCCTAGCACACGCCCTACTGTGTGATGGGATGCTGTACTCTTCTGGTCTGAACTGAAGGCTGCACACATTTTGATAAGGGTGCTCATCTGCCGTTTGTACTTCTTATTTTGCCACTGCAATTTTTGAAAGCCCACAGAAACAGGAATGTGGAACATTTTATGTGATCAAGGGCATTAGGAAAAATAAAATAAAAAATAAAAATAAGAAAACAGAAAAAGGGAATCTGAGGGTGCAGGAGGTAGTTTAGCTCCATTTTCTGCTAGAGGCTACATTTTTATTTTTGTTTTTTTTTTTCCACTGGCACGCGTCTCCTTTGTTTTGAATAATGGAGATAATTATACATTCAAGGGATCATACTCTAAACCCTCTGAACAATTAAGAAATCTTATTGCAGGCAATCATGAGAAAATGTAAGGGAGGATTATCCAGTGAGACAATGGAAATCATACTTCTGCAAGTCCCTTGCTGAGTATAGAGACCTAATCACCATTCTCCTCTCTTTCCCATGGTTTAATTGCTGATTTTCCAAGCCTCTTTCAGGGCAACGCAATGTATTCTCCTAAATCCTGATCATGTGAAGTCAGATGTTTGGATGTGTCCCTCTTGGGAAATTGCTGCTTCAGTGATTTTGACACCGACCTGTAGGTGCAGCTCTGGGTGTAGAGGCTCCCATTTACCAGCAATTAGGAGTGGGAAAAAAAAAAAGCAAAAAAAAAAACAAACTTTTACTCTCTTAGGAGTAAAAGAGTGGGAAGAGTCACTTTCTCAGAAGTCTTCAGCAGCTTCTCACAAGCTTATCAAGATTCCTTCTATAGGGAGAAAGTTACTCCATGGATCATTCGCTCAATTCACCAAATATTTGTTTAGCAGCTACCACGCGGCAATCATTATTCCAGAACTAGAAATAGAGCAGTGAACAGAATATAGGCCCTGACTTTAAAGGTGTATGTCTAGTCAAGCCAGGAAATACACAAGAAAATACGAAACTCAAATTTGTGTCTTATGGGACGTTGAAAAAGTAAGTACAGATTTTCAGGCGACTGCATAGGCAGAGCTATGTGACTTAAAGAATAAGTGGAATTAACCAGAAGAAGAGGTTAGAGAAGGCATTTGTCAGGCAGAGGGAATGCATATGAAGCCTTAGAGGCAAGGAAGAACATGGGTTGTTCAGAAAACTAAGATGAGGCTAATCAAACCTTGGAGAGGGTAGTAGCAGGCAGGTAAGTCAGAAGGGAAAATGACAAAGAATGAGGCTAGAAATGTCTGTTAGCACCAATCAAGGAGCATCTTTTAAGCCATATCCTGAAGACAAGGAATGTAGTCTTAATCTGAGTGCAATGCACAACCTCAAAAGGTTCTCAATCATGACAGTGTGTGATAGGATTGAATTTATTTCTTGCTTACTACTCTAAAACAATATGCCCCTCTCTAGAAACTGTACATTTTGACCTATGATGCTATAATTTCCAAGGCGTAATGACAATAATAGCCAGCAGTATTGTGTTAACATGTTACTGGCACTATGTTAAGCATTATGCCTATATTATATCACTGAATCTTTAACACTACCCTATTAAGTAGATATTAGCATCTCTGACAGATGAGGAAACTGAGGTACAGAGGTTAAGTAGCATGCCCAAGAATGTACAAGCCTTACAAAGAAGAGCTAAAATTTAAATCCACTGTAGATTGAATCTGAAGGTCAAACTGAGCATGAGCTTTGTGGAAAAATCAAATTTAGCTTCCAAATCTGATTCTCAATGAATGGGTGATCATGGGCTTTCACAGGCTCAATTTTTCCTTGTATTTAAACAATACAGATGGGCTACATAATTCCCTTTATCAAGAAATAAAATACAACGTATTTTATTTCTCAAAGATGTCAACAGAAATATAGTTCATTTTATTCATTTAACGCATAGTATTTGAAAGGCAAGAGATAGAGTTACATGAAATCAAGCCTTATAGAAGATGTGATCTCTTTCAGAGACCATTCCAAATGTCTCCTCTTCTCTCCTTACCATCTCAATCTTCTTTTCCAAGACTTGAGATGGAAATCCAGCAATAGAAGATGATTTCCATAAACACGTATTGACTGTCAATGGATCAGAAAATACACTATCACTGGAACCTCTCTCCCACATATTGCTGTCATCGGTTTTTTCTTCTTTATGGTCCATCTACAGTGACAATAATCCAGGCTCTGTTTTCTCCCCATCAATTATACTTTAAGCTGATCAGGCTGAGATGTTTTATTAAAGAAAAACAAACAAATCTAAAAAGATAGCTGCTTAAAGCTAACAAAAAGATTCAATGTGGAAAGTGGCTAAATTGCATTTGCTAGATTTCAAGTAGCCAAAAGGTGCCTTTTTGTGTATTTTACACCACTATCCATAAGAAAGAATGAAAGTCATTACACAAAACAGCTAAAGAAGGGTAGAGAGCCATCACATTTTACTCCCTTCAGGTTGGCTTTTGATACTGGAAACATCATTCAGTGGTCTCAGCTTCAGAATTTTTAGACTTCCTGGAACCACAGGTTTAAAGACTTGGCAAGCTCGAGTCGTGGCTTCAGTCTGTGTCTCCTTAGAGAGAAAAATATGAAGACCAAGTGATTTATGGTATGTTCTTCTCAAAAAAACTCCCCAACCCCTGACCACTAAATGGACTTGGAAATATGCCCACGGGGTTTCTTTACGGAAGGACAATCTCTGAGTGCTTCTTATTCACTTTACTAGTATGGAATCTCTTTAATCATTGTCTCTATATTTGCTTTAATCTAGAAACTGTCAATTTATTAGTCCATAATGTGCCTAAAGCTTCTCACCATATTACCGGGAGAAAAGCTAGTATAAATTTAGAGGATGAGGCTGGATGAGTTAAATTGGTGTGGGATGGGAATATGAAGAGACAAAGAAGATAATCATAATTCAGAATTAAAGTTTATTTATAAAAATAGGCATTTCATATTTTGCTTTTAGTGTAACCTAAGACTTAATTCCAGCCCATAATAACAATTGGTGAGTGAGTAAAAGGGTTACTTATTATAAACCTGAAGTTATCTAGTCCCGCTTTCCTCTTAATGTGGAAATGCTGTAGGTGATTCTCAAATACTAAATTTTAAAATTAGCATTTGGAAACTATGTATCTATGTGGAATTACTAGAAATTGGGAGAAAGACAAAACCAACACACTTATTTTGAAGAGGGTCTCAACGCAATCTTCCAGCCTGCTGACTTACAATAATAGATCCTGCCTTCCCTGTCAACCAACCATTCCTGTTTTTATTTTCTTACCAGAAATAGAATTCGGGAATTCAAAGAAACTTAGATGTAATCTATACCTACCTTCTTATGAATGAGAAAGCTGAGGTTCAAAAACGGTATCTTACAAAATCATAAAATATCAGAATTTGAAGGGGCAATGAACGTTTAGTCAACTTTATTATAAATTAAGAGGAAGAGAAGTACAAAAAGTACTTAACTGTTATCACACCTATTTCCCACCACCCATAACTGAAAAGCTGTTTACATTTTGTCATATTTACTTCCATACATTTTTATATAAGAAATTAAATTATGCAGATACAATTGAACTTCTTTCAATCTCTAGCCTCCCTTATCAACCCAGGGACAGTCACTATTACATATTTTCTGAATCTTTGCAGTCCATTTTGTATCATTTCATATATACACATATATATCGATGGATAATAAATGTTCTTTACTAGTTCCAGTCGTTAGGGACCCTTCAACCAACAGTATTCTGATTTTGTGTGATTGTATATTACTTTTCCTAGAAAGATGCAGTACAAAACCAGTGGAAGACAACACAATGGTAAACAATTTCAATATAACACACTCATTTAACAGATGGATCAGAGAAGTTAAGTGACCCCCCTGAGTGACATGTTGTCACCACCTGGTGATAACTCAGATATCTTGCCCCAAATCCATCCTCACATTACTTTTTCACTGGAAAACCCCACCTGATTATCTTGTTCCTCCTATTTTAAGTGCTGACCTGTTTAAGAACTGAGATTTTAAGTGGATGTTTTCCTACTTCATTTTTAGAAAGGCTCCTTTTTTCCTCCCCCACACCTTCATTCAGAAAAGAAACAATTCTGGGGTTGAGAAATTTCATACCAGAAACAATATACTCTTTAACTTCACACTTTGTTCTGAACAGCAGGGCCAGCCAGGCAGACACCAAGCCTTACACACCATTATGAATCTGTCAGCAATTACAATTCTAAACCCTATTCGGTTTTTACTTGCTTCAATCAACTTGTCACTGCAGTGAGGATTATCTACTTTCTCAACATAAACATCAACACAAGTGAGTGCAATGGCTTGCGTCCTTCGCGAAGGCACTGCCAGGGACAATGTTAAATAGCACATTCTGCAGACAGGAGGGATCTGAGGCCTTAATGGGCCGTAATTAGAGGGAGCGGAGCCTAAACAACCCTTTGTGTGATACTTCAGAATTCTCGTTAGGATTGTAAAAAAATTTGGGGAGATGTAAGGAGACTGCTTCTGCTTCTCTCTTCTGCATTTCTTGAGCTAGAGAGAAACACGAAAATGTGTCTGGTGCGATGTTTCCACCCAGAATCAAAGGGCCATGGGGTATCTTGTTGCACAACCCCCACATTTTAAAGGATTAGGAAACTGAGATCCAGAGACAGAGAGGCCATGGCCAAGGTCAATGAGACAGAGCTGTGTCCTCTCAGTCCATGCTCTTCCTACACTGCCCCCTGCAGGAGGGGTGGAAAGGACTTGAGTAAGAAACCACATTTCCCTCCACGTTCTCACACAGGTTTCCACCACACCCAATGGTGCAAAGATCAGGCAGCACACAGAATTTGAGGACAGGGAAAGCCCAGGGTTCCAGGGGCACTCGAAGGAGAGTTTCATTCCACCTCAAGTCCCTTGTAAAGATAAGAGAATGTGTAAGCACACAGGTAGAAATTAATTTAATTCCTTCTAATAAGTTATTTTTTAAATAATTGGCTAAGGAAGTAGTGGTAGGTGAGTGAAGACAAAGCTTGGAATCTTGTACTGCTACTGACAGCTAACATTACATATATTACTTTATGTAATCCTCATATAACTTTACAAGGTTGGCACTATTATTATCATCTTTATTTTTTGGAAGAAGGAACTGAGGCACAGGGTGTTAGGTAACTTGCTCAAGGTTATACCCATGGTAATGGCAAAACTCAGATCTGAACCTGGATGGTCTGGCTGTAGAGGCTCCACTCTTAACCACATAAGCAGGCTGACAATCATCCTGGGTCCCTGGGACTGTCCCAGTTTTCATAATGAAAGTCTCAAATCCCAGGAAAGCCTTCAGTCCTAGAAATACCGGGACAATTGATTACCCTCACATAGCCATACTGACTCTTATTTGCCAACAATTAAACCCAAGCCTCAAGAAGTGATCCGGCTAATGAAGTCGACGTGCCTTTTTTCATGCCTTTGGAAGACAGTAGCTGTGGGGAATAACTTAAATATTTACAGGTGCCAAGTGCTGTAACTGAGAAATTTTCATGCTTTACATCATTTTGATTTTCACATGCACCTTAGATGAGCTGTATAGACACAAAAAGGGAGGCTTGGAGAGGATCAGGTCAGTTGTCTAACGTCCCAGAGTTATCAAGTGGCAAAGCCAGGATTTAAAACTCAACAAGCAGAAAGATCTTCAGATTTCTTGATAGGGATATGGCTAAAGTGAGGAAGTCTCTGATTTTGAAGATCTTACCTGTTTGGTGTGTTTGCCTCTATTATGGAAATTCATATCTGGAAATGCAGGTATAACTCTTTGAGAGTGTCCTCTGAGTAGAGTTTTATGCTCTGAGTAGAGTTTTATGCTTTCACCATCACACTCTCAATGCCCCCCTCATCTTCAGGCTATTTCACACTGATCTCTCTGTGTAGATTATTACTCTCCTGCCTTGTGTACATATAAAATTCCTTCCCATTCTTTAAGACTAGTTCAAATGCTATCTCCCCTTAAAGACGTCCCTATACATCCCAGTTTAAATTAACCATTCTCTCTTCTTCCTTCCCTCTACAAGCTTATACCTTTTTAAAACAGGTATTCTAATCTGCCTTATCTTAGAGTTATAGCATGCAGAGGTGGGGAGGGGGCTTGCTTGACCCTCTCAGTATGCTGGGAACCCCATCTGGGCAGAGTATTTGTCATATTTTTTTTCTTGGTACTCCTCTGTGCCAGAGATTGCACCTGCACAAGTGTGTATGTGTCGATGTATTTAGATATGGACTTTGATGTTTGTACATGGATATTTGGGTTATAAAAACAAATGTATAAGATATTTGAGTATATCAGGGAATAATTTCTTTGGCACTTCTAGCCAGGCTGTACTCTAAAATGAAAGCAAAAGATAAGGTCAATAAGCTAGATGACTGTATTAGATGCCTATTTCTACAAATCTTAAGTATACTCACAAAGCTATTTGATGTTAGAATAATAATTTTTAAATAACTTAGTAGAAATAAAAACAGGGGAGAAAATCAGTTTCTATTTTTTTGGCTATGAGCCAGCTCACCATATAACCTTTGGTCCTCTTTTTACCCAAACTGTAGGATGATGGTGGTAAAACTACATGATTTTTAGTAACCTATCCAGTTCTACATGCCTATAATTCAGTAATTCTAATAATCAGAGCAATTCTTCCCTCCATAGGAACATTCTGTTCCCCACTGGTAAAGTCATGGCATTTAGAAAATTTTGGATAAATACTAATATCAATAAGAAATTGGTAAAGAACCAATTAAGCCACCTGAGGAAGAAAAGAGTATTCTATTTGAATGAAGGAAGCCAGAAATTCTGGAAGGATGTGATGTGTGAAATGCAGGCTGGGGGTTTAATGAGTTTGAGGCGTGAAAAACCCAAGCTTCAGGGCTGCATTCCCTGGCAGCCTTGAGCACGGCATGTTTCCATGCCCTCTGCGGCTGAGTTCTATTTTAGAATGTACTCCATGCCTGAATCCTCTAACACAGCTGTGACTGTCTGTTAACTTTTAGGCACAGCCCTCCATTCAAGCAAATGGCTCTTGTTTTTATATTGACAAGCCTGGAGAAAAGGCAACATGAGAACAGACCCAGAAACAGACAGACAATTGATTGGCGGCAGAGACGCGGCAGTTATTGAGATTGAGGTATAGTAAACTTAGCCCAAGGGGCCAGCGAAGATAAAAGATTACTCTATAAAGATCAGAAGCAAATGGCATTGGGAAGTCTCACTGGACAGCCCTATCCACTAAGAAATAGTTCATTCAGTATCCAAGAGCTCTTCAAGACTCCTTTGCTATCAAGGTTCCTTTCTAGCTGGGGCATAGTGTTTGAGACTTTAACCTGTGGAAAAAAATGAGAGCATAGATGAGTGGTTTCACCATGCTCCCACCCTTCTTTCTTCTGGAATCCTATCCATGGCCCAGAGTTCAGAGCTGTCAAGTCCTGCCCTTGAATGCTTTGGTTAAGTGGATGCCCAGCCCAACTGAGGAAGCTGTGTCAGGGTTGGGTTAAGCTCTCCAGCTGCTAGATAGGACAGAAGTGGTCACTATGGAAACAAGCCCCCCATCAATCATTTAGTGACTCACAAAATCACTGGGAAGCAAAGGGGACTAAAGTCCCTAGAAAGACTACACCTTTTTCTTTAAAAAAAAAAAAAAAAAAAAAAAAAAAAAAAAAAAAGCTGTCTGACTGCATTCTTGAAAGACAAGGCAGCTGCTTCCAAAACGGAGTGGAAATGGCTAGGGTTGCCTCTATCTCCTGAATTTAGGCCTAGAAGCTCTGTCCTGAGCCTATGAAGGTGGGGAGGCCCCCATCTGTGCGTATTTTGCTATTGCAGCCAGTTCTGTCTGCTATGACAATGTCAGAGACAGAAGAGATTTTTTTTCCAGGAGGTGGGGTGTGGGTGTTATCTATTCAAAACTCTCATTTGTAAAAGAATAAGTGAGGGCTAGGGTGTGAATAACTTGCCCAACGTCCACAAGGGTAATCCGTGGAAGAGCCAAAACTAGATTCAAGGTCCTACACCACAAATTTGTTGCTCCTTCCACAATCCTAGAGTCCGAGTGGATTTTATTCTGAAGTTAATGATTCATACAATAAAGGATTAATATCCAGAATATACATGGAACTCAAACATCTCAACAGCAAAAAATAAAAAATAAAATGAAATAAACGATCGATGAGAAAATGGGCAACTGATCTGAACAGATATTTTTTGAAAGAAGACATACAAATGGCCAACAAATATATTCCAAAATTCTCATCATCACTAATGATCAGAAAAATGCAAATCAAAAGGACAAAGAGATATCATCTTCACCCCAGTTAGGATAGCTGTTATCAAAAAGACAAAAAACATCAAATGCTAGTGAAGATATAAAGGAAAGGGAACACACTGTTGCTGAGAATGTAAACTAGTACAGCCATGATGGAAACCAGTATGGAGATTTCTGGAAAAAAACAAAAAACAACAACAACAAAAAACACATAAAATTAGACGTGCCATATGATCCAGCAATCCCATTACCGGGCTTTTATCCAAAGGAAAGAAAGTCAGTGTAAAGAAAAGACATCTGCACTCCCTGTTTATTGCAGCATTATTTACAATAACCAAGATACAGAACGAACCCAGGTGTCCAACAATAGACAATTAGATAAAGAAAATGTGGTATATACACCCAATAGAATACTATTTGACCATAAAGAATGAAATCCTGTCATCTACGGCAATATGGATGAAACTGGAAGACATTATGTTCAGTGAAATAAGCCAGGAACAGAAAGTTGAACCCTGTATGTGCTCACTCATATGAGGGAGCTAGAAAAAAGTTGACTCATCAAAGTAAAACATACAACAGAGGATACACTACAGACTGAGAAGGGCAGGGGGAAGGAAGGGCTGGGGAGAGATTCATTAAAGGAAATGGAATTACAGTTAGGTAGGAAGAATAGTGTTCTATAGCACTGCAGGATGACTACAATTAACAATAATGTATTACATAGCTTCAAACAGCTAGAAGGAGGATATTGCATGTTCCCAACATAAATAATAAATATTTGAGATGATAGATATGCTAATTACCCTGATCTGATCACTTACATTACATATATGACCATATCATGATGAACCCTGCAGATATGTATAACTGTTTTGTGTCCATTTAAAACATTTTTAAAGTTTTCAGAATATCTCTGTTTGACTGTCCCTTCTAAGGTCCTGGGAAAAGCCTTAGCAATGTGTTTCCATGGCCATTTTTCTTTCTGTTTTTTTTTTTTTTTGGTTTTTTTTTTCCAGTTTTTAAAAAGTAATTATTTTAACTGCAATCAGTTAAGAATCCTGTTTCTTTCCATTCTGTTTTCCCTTCCATGACTGTTCCTCTCCTGTTGGGCATTAAAATGGACATCGGCATTTGTGAGATCGGATTTAGAAGCAGCTAAGGTTGGTTTACGTTCAGTTGGGGTTTAGTAGGGTGTACTTCTGTGGTTTACAGTCACTTTCATGATGAATTAAATTATTGCTTACACTATGTAAGACTGGCCTCTAAGAATACTACAACCAGCTAATACCATGATTCAAAGGAGGGGCAGGGCCAAAGTTCAGCTCCTGTGGAAACAATGAATGCGCCCCAAGGTAGACAGCACAGGAAGCATGAAGGTAACAAAATAAAATGAGATTAAAAATATACAAACCAGGAGGTAGTCTGTGAAAATTTTTCCAAATCTCAAATCTCATGTGTGAAAGAAACTTCATAAATATTTTCCTAAATTTGAAAAGCATGTTTAAAATGTATAAAATCATTATCAGTTATGAAGCTGAATAAAACTTTTCTAAACTATCAATAATTTTATAAAAATACATTTCAATCAACTGAAATAACATGAAATTATCTTTCTATTCCTTTTACAGAAAAAGAAAATTTTAAAACTCTATTTTTATATGAAGAGGTGACCCAGCAATATGTAGCCAAGAATGAGTATGAATAATGAATTACAGAGATTCGTTCATTAATAAAGGTATCAAGGTTTTTAGATGTTTGATTTTTTTTAAATATCTATCAGGTTTGTAATGTCTATAATAAGTTGAGATTTATTTTTCTTTCAAAATACGCATTTTTGTGTCTGATTTTGATTTTGTATTTATAATGTTGTATTCTTTTTTCTTTAAAAAAAAAAAAAAAAAAAAAAAGAGTGTACTCTCAGCCAGGCCCAGTGGCTCACGCCTGTAATCCCAACCCTTTGGAACACTGAGGCAGGAGGAATGCTTGAGCCCAGGAGTTCAAGACCAGCCTAGGCAACATAGTGAGACCTTGCCTCAACAAAAAATAGATAAACATTAGCTGGGTATGGTGGTATGCACCTGTAGTCCTAGGTGCTCAGGAGGCTGAGGTGGAAGGATCACCTGAACCCAGGAGTTCTGGGCTTCAGTGAGCTATGATTGTGCCACTACATTCCAGACAGGGCAACAGAACAAGAGTTGAGAGTCTTTTCTTTCAAGGAATTTTAGAATTGCATCTTTAAATACACACACACACACACACACACACACACACACACACAGCCCCCTTCAAATTAATAAAAGCTTCAGTTTCTGTGAAATTATAATCTGTCCTTTGCCTGGAATACCTCTTTAGTGGTTTTATATTAATCACAGGATTACTGAGAATAACAGGAAGCTTCCTAGTTGTTTTTGGTGGCCAGGAACCATCCTTGTTGTATAGTCACTCCAGCACCATCTTCACTGGAATTTAGAAATTTACAAGAGTGTTTGGAGTCTTTCGCTTTGTATCCAGAAACCGTTCCCTAATGCCAATCCCTTTGGGTCAATTGCATTACGGGTAACAAGAACAAAGCCCTATAATACTTCACTATTACTCATCAGTGTTATGTTTGTATACTGCTTATCTCCCAAGCAACCAAACCACTTAGTCTCATTTAATTTTATCAAATTCAATTTGTCTTTTGAAAATCTGAGGCACAGATTATTCTACCACATTTTAAAGATGGAGAGGACTAAATATACAGTGCTAAATTATTGAAATTCAAACTTTTCAATTACACCTCTATTTACTTACAGAGGTTGCTGCAGGAATTAAATAAGATAATGTATATGAAATATCCTAGCTTAGATGCCAACACCTAAGTGCTTGGTAAATGTTAGTTTAATGTTAGATGATTCTTTACCCATAGGTAAGCGTTTGTCGACTTGGGCTCATGAAGCACCTGGATGCCTGGAGACATTTCTAGAGTTCCTTGAAAGAAAATTTGGTCACAGCACACAAGCTTCAAATGTCTTTGCTCCAGCCTGCACTATGGATTGCAAATCTAAATAAAAAATCCCAACCCATAATTTTTTTGCAAACTATTCGTTAGGAAATGTTAGTGAGAACAGATTTGTGAGGTGATGTGTCATCAGAACTGATCTCAACTTTCCAACCCCGAGTAATATGGCCTTAGTCAAGTCATTCTATTTCTCTGTGTTTTGACTGGAAGCAGAGAGAACTAGAATGATTTGACTAAGTCACTGGAAAACCAAAGATATTAATAATGTGTAGGCTTGAAAGAGAATCTCAAAAAAGTATGATAGATCTTTGAAACTGAAGACATATAGACCATGAGTTATGCTTTTGCACCAGTAAAATAGGATGGGGAACTAAAGCTACCTGGTAGCTAATTGATACTTCATCTGCCTCCTTCCAGCAGCCCACCACCAACTCCCTCAGAACCACTAGATATAGACAAGCATGAATCATTTAATATGGTCACAGAACAAAATGTAAAAGCTTACACCCTGAACCATGCAGAAGTAAATGCATATTTGAAAGAAGGCAAAAAATAAAATTTGCTGGAAAAAAAAGCTTGGGTTATCTCACTAATATTTTTATTTTCATAGAGGAAAGGTGAGATAGAAACTAAAGGTGATAAAGAAACAGAAGTAAACCATATTATTTAAGTAACAAGTGTACTCAGTGGTGAAAATAATAAGTGTTTAAGGAAAAAGGGGAAGAAGATGTGGAATATAGTGTACATAAACTAAGTCTGTCACCAAACATAAGGGGCTCACTGCCGTATATGCTAGAAGCCAATTCTATAACACGGGGTTTGGAGAAAAGAAAAGTTTTTTTTTTTTTTTTTTTTTTTTGAGACATAGTTTGGCTCTGTTACCCAGCCTGGAGTGCAGTGGCATGATCTCGGCTCACTGCAACCTCTGCCTCCTGGGTTCAAGTGATTCTCCTGCCTCAGCCTCTTGAGTAGCTGAGATTACAGGCACCCGCTATCATGCACAGCTAATTTTTGTGTTTTTATTAGAGATGGGTTTCACCTGTTGTCTAAGCTGGTCTTGAACTCCTGACCTCGTGATCTGCCCACCTCAGCCTCCCAAAGTTCTGGGATTACAAGCATGAGCCACTGCACCCGGCCAAGAGAAGCTTTTTATTGCTAGTCGACGAACAAGGACACCGGAGTCCAGCTCAAATCTGTCTCCCTGAGCTGGCTTTAAGACAGTAATTTTATTAGAAAAGTTCTAGGGGTGGATTCTGAGATGAGTAGGTGATTGATGGAAAGAAAGGGGAGGTCTGGAAGTTCCTAGGGCATGTGCAGTTATCTTTTCATGCTACTTCATTGATTGCATGTGCAAATTATTGGGGAACTGGTATGAAACATTAGGTGGACATTCAAGCTGTAACGTCAGCAGGCTTCTGCACAAACTCCAGTCAGCCATATTGGTTCTAGCTGATTTCAGTCAGTTTAGTTATCTTACAAGGGGAGTTTCAGCTCTTAAGAAGTTTTGGCCGGACGCAGTGGCTCAGGTCTGTAATCCCAGCACTTTGGGAGGCCGAGGCGGGTGGATCACCTGAGGTCAGGCGTTCGAGATCAGCCTGGCCAACATGGCAAAACCCCATCTCTACTAAAAATACAAAAATTAGCCGGGGGTGGTGGTGGGTGCCTATAATCCCAGCTACTCGGGAGGCTGAGGCAGGGAGAATCGCTTGAACCTGGGAGGCGGAGGTTGCAGTGAGCCGAGATCGCGCCATTGCACTCCAGCGAGACTCTGCCTCAAAAAAAAAAAAAAAAAGAAAAAGTTGTTTAATTTTTTATCTACCCTCCTGCAAACTCAAGAATTTCGGTTAGTCATTGGTATCTTTAACAATTTGGGGCATGGTTTCGAGTTTTGTTCTTTCATAGATGGAAATTAATAGATAATATTTGAAGTTGATTAATTAATACATAGAAATATGAACTTTTTAAAAGAGTTTTGGATTTATAGCAGCAGAACTAGAAAGAAAGGTCCTCAGAATGAATTATTACTAAGTTGGAAGTAGGAAGAGGTGGGTTGGGAAGCTGCTGGTTTTCAACATAAGCTCATCTATATAATTTTAATGTATTTACCATTTGATTAAACATAAAAGAAAATAAACCACTCATAAGGCATGTGTTATTTCCTATCTTTGGTAGCATCAAAATAACATCAGATATGCGATATTGCTATTATTAAGGATTTTATTCTCAGTCATCTCTGTTCTTCATTCTACACCTGTGCGGTCCAATAGGATAGCCTCTAGATACACGCAGCAATACACATTTAATTAATTAATTTCAGTTCCTAATATTCACCTCTCTTATTTCATGGCTAGTGGTTACTGTGCCAGATAGTATAGAATGAATTATGATTCTATAACGAATTATGGAATTTTCCATTATTGCAGAAAGTTTTTGAATAGTTATACTTTCACACTGAGCAATTTCATCCAGTCTTACAGTTTTAACTACCACTCATTCTTGGATGAATCCCTGACCTTTATATCCAAGCAAAGACCCTGTCTCCTGAGCAACTTGCCTTCATATGGACCTGCTAATTGTTTTCACTTGATCTCCCCTACCCTTTCAAACTCAACTTATCCAAATCTGAACACATTATATTTTCCATGAAAGTCATTATTTTTTCTTTTTACGTTCCCCACTTCTATTGTTGATGCGTCATCTTAAAAATCTCTAGAGTCAGATGCCTGGTCTCTACTGCTTGCAGTTCACTCTTCTTCAAGCTGTTAGCAGGCCAGGAGAGCCTCGACTTATTACTTCTTCCTGATCTTCCTACTCTTCTTGCCAGAGTATCTATCAGGTCATCATATGCTGCTTACTTTAGGTGTGGCCAATGGTTCTGCTAACTGAGCTCTGCTCTGAAACTGACAGGCTTATGCCAGGCACTCTGTATATCACTCAGCTCGTTGTCTACATGTTTTTCCCCCATAGTAAAATGTCATTCCACACTTTCTTTAGCTATGCACATTCTGATTGTTGCTAGGTGCTGTTGATGTAACCACAACAAAGTATTTGAGGAATAAAAAGGCGTTTGGTAAAAACAAAAAAAAAAATTTCTTTCTAAAGTTAGGGAGAAGTCCTAACCTGGGCTGCTGCTCTGTAAAACCAGACCACAAAACAGGCAGTGGTTTCACAGAAGTTTAAGCATGTGCTACCGAAATGGGTTGAAACCAAAACATCTGGGGGCATCCACATCATAAGACCCATTTATTGATTGCCTAATATAAGTACAAGGCTGTGCTAGAGAACAAACTGAGATATCTTCAAGGGGCTCACAGTCAATCAGGGGAGAAAGAGTTTAATAATTATCTTTAATATAAGTCAGCTTGTGAATCTAGTGGAATGGAATGACAAGCTCAATCTGTTCCAACCTGATTCTAGCAGGTCTTCCGTACTACAGAGGTCAGAAAGCTAAATATTAAAACTTTCAGATTCCTTTGTAGCTAGGCTCTGGATAGGAGTAAGTTCTAATTTAACGCAGATCTTCTTCCAAGGAGTACACAACGCTTGCCAGGTTTCTTAGCCTCTTCTTACTTCACTTTCCTCATCTCAAAATTGAAGTGGTGATATTAATATTATATCCTTGAGAAAGTTATTTGAAAATTCATTGGTGTAATTAATGTAAAGATCATAGCACGCTGTCTGGGACACATTAAACACTCAATAATATTTTTGCAATTATTATTAAAAGATAGAAATGAAATGCTCTCCCCAGGTGCTGCTTCAGGATACATAAGGAGGAAGGGGGCAGAATGTGTCACATCCATTTTGCTGGGGCAAATCTAGCAGACACAATGTGGTTCTGAAACCAGCAGTTATTAGATTGTATCTAAGGTGATGAGATCTTGCTGTTAGAATAGCAGGTTCTGGCTGGGTCCTTCTTCCTGATCTTCCTACTATTCTGGCCAGAGAATCTATCAGGTCATCAAATTCTGCTTACTTTAGATGTGGCCTATGATTCTGCTAACTGAGCTCTGTGCTGAAACTGACAAGCTTATGCCAGGCACTCTGTACATCACTCAGCTCTTTGTCTACATGTTTTTTCCCCCATAGTAAAATGTCATTCCACATTTCTTTAGCAGCTGAAAGTGTGCTGTGGCTCATGCCTATAATCCCAACACTTTGGGAGGCCATGGCAGGAGGATCAACTGAGATCAGGAGTTCAAGACCAGCCTGGTGAAACCCCATCTCTACAAAAAATACAAAACTTAGCTGGGCATGGTGGCGTGCGCCTATAACCCCAGCTACTAGGATGGCTGAGACAGGAAACAAGCTTGAACCCAGGAGGTGGAGGTTGCAGTGAGCCAAGATTGTGCCCCTGAACTCCAGCCTGGGCAACAGAGCAAGACTCCATAATAAATAAATAAATAAATAAATAAATAAATAAATAAATAAGAATAGCAGTTTCCTGGTTGTGTAGCTTTCTGTATATGGCAGAGAAAACCAATAGCTTGGTAAGTCAAATTTTCTGTGTTGTTCTGGAGTCACTTCTGGAATCCCAGCCCTAGAGCTTGTGTCTCCAGCTTTTCTAATGATATTGTAAGTACTTTATTCCATACTTTAAAGGATTTTCTGTTTAAAATAGTGAAATTGTTTATGTTACGTGAAACTGAATCCAGTTTGAAATAGGCAAAATGGAAGAAGCAGTATCATGTCTCTGCCACTAGCAAGCTGTGGTGGCTTTCTTGGGTATGTCTGACAATAACTGGGTCACATTATTATTTCAGAACTCTGTTTCTTCACTTATAAAATGGAAGGCAGTCCCGAGGCAGAACATGGAAATGGTAGCTAATTTATTTGGTCCACTAAGAGAAATTTCTCTCACTACTGTCTTCTGGGATCACCATGGAGTACAATACTGTAGATGTTCATTTTCAGATGATATAGCAGAAGTATCTGTAAATCAAGTTCATTTTGTTTTCCTCAGTCCATTGGTCACAAGGAGCTTCCCAGAAAGCCGTAAGTGTGGATTAGGTGGGAGAAGAATCAGCTTAACAATAACTCACAACACTCACATGCATGTTTATTGCAGCACTATTTACAATAGCAAAGACATGGAACCAACCCAAATGCCCATCAATGATAGACCGTATGAAGGAAATGTGGTACATATACACCATGGAATACTATGCAGCCATAAAAAGGAATGAGATCATGTCCTTTGCAGGAACATGGATGAAGCTGAAAACCATCATCCTCGTCTAACTAACACAGGAACAGAAAACCAAATACCACATGTTCTCACTCATAGTGGGAGTTGAACATTGAGAACACATGGACACAGAGAGGGGAACAACACACATCATGGCCTATTGTGGGGTGAGGGGTGAGGGGAGGGAACTTACAGGAGGGGTCAATAGGTGCAGCAAACCATCATGGCACACGCATACCTATTTAACAAACCTGCACATTCTGCACATGTATTCCATTTGGTTTTCAGAAGAAATAAAGAGAAAAAAAATAGAAAAAAAGTGAGAAGAAAATTTAGTAGGAACAGGCGTTACGGTCCTCTGGGACACTTGCTCATGCAACTTATTTGTGCCTTCAGGACCTGCTTAAGCCTTACCTTGTCTGTATCATCTCTAATATAATATAATGCCATTGTGCATGCCCAGCTTTATGGTTTGATGGGTCAGACAACACCTAGTACATTCTTAGGCTGCATGGCAACTTGACAGTGTATGGCCAAATGGCCAACTATTAAGTTTCTTGCTTTCTTTCCTTTTTTTTTTTTTTTTGATACAGAGTCTTGCTCTGTCGTCCAGGTTGGAGTACAGTGGTGTGATCTAGGTTCACCACAACCTCTGCCTCCCAGATTCAAGCAATTATCTTGTCTCAACCTGCCTAGTAGCTGGGATTACAGATGCCCACCACTACACTCAGATAATTTTTGTATTTTTAGTAGAGACGGGGTTTGGCCACGTTGTCTAGGCTGGTCTCGAACTCCTGACTTCAGGTGATCCACCTGCCTCAGCCTCCCAAAGAGTCTTAAGTTTCTAATGGAGCTCAGTCACAGGCCAACAGCTGTTTCTCAAAAAAAAAAAAAAAAAAAAAAAATTATCTGGGAGGATGGCATATCTGTGCTTAAAATTCTGAGGTCTACCCAGTGATTCACCCAGAGGGACTGAACAAAGGATCCATACATCATCTGTATCTGCCGCAGATACTTTGAGCCCCTTTAGATCTGCTGGGGTATACAGCCCAAGTGGTAAGGCAGATTGCATGGTAGCCTGGACCTGTTTCAGATTCTTCTCTTATTCGGTGCCCCACTCAAAACTGGCAACTTTTTGGATTACTTGGTCAATATATTCAAGTAGCAGACCCAAATGAGGCATATGTTACCTTCACATCTAAAGAACCCCATTAAGTATTGAGGGGTTAACTAAGAAATTTAGTCACATGGGGCAGCAATTTACCATTTACCTTACGATGCATATATTGACATGCCCCAGACCACTGATCCTTTACAAAGGTTACTGATGTGACTTTTTGGTGACAAAGAAAAGAATTTTGAGGTGATACGTTTTCATGCATATGTTTTATATATGTGTTAGAACAGTTACTACTTCCTGCTTTCCTGGTTTAATCAACATGATATCATCAATGAAATGGACCAGCATGATGTCTGGTAGAACAGAGAGGTGATCAAGATCCCTGTTGACTAGAATATGACATAAGGTGAGAAGGTTGATATAATAACCCTGAGTATATTGCTGGCTCTACCAGCTGAAAGCAAACTACTTTTCATAATCTTAATAATAGATTAGAAAAGAAAAGAAAAAGAAAAAGAAATCCCAGATCAATAACTGCATACCAGGTGCCAAGGAATGTATTGTTTGGCTCAAGCAACAAAACTACATCTAGATCAATAGCTGTAGTTGGAGTCAGCATCTGATTAAATGTATGATAATTCATTCTCATTCTGCATTGTTTCTAAACCTATAAACAGATATGACTCCTAAAAAGTAAGTGAACAAGTGTAATTCATGAGACAGTAAAATAAATTCCAAAATAATTGTAAGGTTTTGCCAACTTATATCTATAGAGGGAGAACATGTATGGGCACTGATTCCAAGGTTATCAGATCCGAAGCATAATGTTGGAACATGAAGAATTTATGGATTAGAGTAGACCAGGCCAAGATTCTTGATCCAATGTATTTGAGACACTAAGAGTGGCTCTAATAGTTTGCTTTGTTAACTAAACCATCAACCTAAAGAAAGTATACATTAATGAACTTGAAATGCCAGAGGAAGGCATCTAAAGGTTTGGGGAGCTTGGGATGTGAAAGCGGTTTTATTATGTACAATCTTTTCACTTAGCCTCTATGTCCCCTAAGAAGTTCCAAAGATACTTTCAACCCCAAAGCCAGAAATACATTTCTGAGGGAAATCCTACCATTCTTGAATAGTTGCATGGTGGCCATTCTCTGTGGGCAAGCATGACAGTGGAAACTGCTGCCATTTAATTGGGATCCTTGAATTCAGTCAGGATGGTGGTATCCTGGAGTGGCAGCTGCTGATTCAAGTCAGACTTCAAATCACTTCTGTTTCCACAGGTTAAATAAGACTTAAGTAGGCTGTCCATCTATTTTTGTTCTAGGGACACCATGATCAACTAACTAATTCCAGAGAACTCTGTGGATCAAAACATCTGTTTACTGCTTTGACTCTGCTGTCCATCACAATAATCATGCCCACCTTGTCCTCTAGACTGAAGACAGAAAAAAACTCATTTAAAAACAATGGTGGTTGCCAGATGCTAGACAGGAGTAAGTTTAACAGTGACTTAGGCAAAATTTATAGGATAAAGTGTTAAACAAATAATTTAGAAAATAAATTAAAAAGTTAGAAAACAGTAATTACTCAGAACTAACACAATTTCAGTAAAAGTAATCTATGCTAAAGTGGTCTCATTTGTGCCTTCAATGAATTTACCCAATCAGGAAAATAGTTATATATTATATTATAGTATGAAGTTATTCATACATTTCATGTGAACAAACAGCGTGATAGAAGAAACCTGGATTTTATTAATAACAGTATAGTGGCAAATAAAGAACAACTCCATTCTAATTTGCACTGATTAATCTATACATGAACTGCCAAGACAAGTGTTGAATATAATATTTTAAAAGAAGTGTTAACCAAACAGAATAGTCTACAAGCAAAAGACAAGCTCGATAAGGACTCTGGATAATGCATCATATTTAAAAATGATTGTGGTCACTGGAGTTTTGTCTCTAAATACAAAATAATGCAAAAATAAAACTACCACCTTTTAGGAGAACACCTGCCTTTATTTGAAGTGTGAATATGTGAACTAGAAAATTAATTTATTTGGGATTCCTTGAAAGGAAGATCTAGCACCAAATCCATAAATTTCTAAGGAGAGAGGTTTCGGTGCAATGTCCAGAAAAACCTTCTACTTGCTGTTGCTCAGTGGTAGAATTAACTGCTTTAGAAAGCAAGGAGTTCTGGGCTCTTGGAATGTTCACACAGAAGCTGATTTTCCATCTGCTGTGCATGTTTTGGTTGAGGGCATTCCTGCTACCTCAACCAAAGGAGGCTAAACTACATGACCTTTAAGATCCTTTCTAATCTCAGATTCCATGAAGAGTGAGCAGAGAATATTAAAGAAAGGAAAAGGAATTTCTGAGATGCATGGGGTAAGCATTGTGGGCAGGACACCACAGACAAGTTGGTGGTTCAGAAAAGTTGATCTCAACGCATCCATAATATATCATGATCTGTCATATCTACCATAAAAACATAGGAGTTAATTAAACTGGGCTTGCAAATTCCATTTGGCTTCACTGAAAAGGGGACTGAGATGTTTACTAAGAATTTTTTAAAATTGAGTGTAAAATAGCGCACGAGATATGAGATCTAGGTTGAGACGCAGTCTCATAACTTTATTCCTCATATTTCACATTGGCTGCAGGCCTGCAATGAAATATGGCTCTCTTTTTTTGGTTTTGGGCTTTGAGGCTAAAGAGAGAGTTTAGCAGAGGATATCATAATTCCTTTTTGTGGATACAGAATTATCCTAAGCAGTTGCCAAAATCAGGTAGAATAAGGCAAGTATTGGTCAACTCTCAGTAACTCCAAGGCCTCAAACAGAGTTTTTCCTTAGCTTCTGGGGAACTGGTATCTACAAGGAAATCAAGAGGCCTAGTCCCCTAACTGCTTTCGGAGCACGTTGTGGGAGGTGCAGACCAAAGGTGAGTTTACACATCAGTGACTAAAGTTTCCTGCCACTAAGCATAAGAAGTCACTCATGAGCAGCGTCCCTAAACCACAGCTACAGGATGTGGGCACAAGCCCTTGTATAATTGTTGGCCAAGAGCCAATGAGCATTCATCCCTGTGCAAATACCTTGGCTTCTTTATGCTGTTGTTAACCTTTGAAAACCACAGGCATTAGTCTCTCTCTTTCTTCCCCTTGGCACAAGTCATCTTCTTTTCTCCAACTTGGTCTCTTGTGTGTAAAGAATTTCTGAGGAGCTTTTAAGCCTAAATTTAATACTTTTGCCCTCCCCCTCTCCTGCCCCACAAAATGCCAGCAGAGGTGAAGCTGCCTTACAAAATATCTGCTGGCTCTGCCAGCTTCCGCAGCTTTGTTTGGGCTTTTTTTTTTTTTTTTTTTTTTTTTTTATCAGACAGGAAACCAGAGAGCTCTGTGAGTGTCCTTAGCCTTTAAGAAAATGATGGCAATTTCTGGAAATTTGTCCCTAACGACTGTGCCCTGTTGTTTTCTCCCTTCAAAATTATCTCCACAACTACAACACATCAATTCAGATGGCAAGTCTTTCCCAGGGAATACAGATATTATATTAGAAAGAGCAGTGGGCTAGGGATAGAAATTGGAAGATGTAGTCTAATCTCAGTATTTCCAAAAATTCACCATCTTCTTTTTGAGAAATAACTTTCTAGTTTCTAGGCCTTTGCTTCATGTTCTGTGAAATAAAAGCACTGAATTTACATGGTTTTTCTGTCTTATCACCAGAACTCTATAAATTGGCTTCCTCAGGATGTTTCAACAAAGGCTCAATAAAAAATGGACCTCAAGGCAAATGATTCAAAAGTAGCCAACCTATAAGTGAGCTTCTCTTTTCTGCCTTAGATGACCGTAAGATGACCAAAGGTCAGGCCTGCAAAGAGGCCAAATTGACCACCAAGGAGTGAGTCCTGGTGATTGTTTAAAACTCCTCCTGTTGTGTTAAAATATCTATCTCCTTTGAACTTTCTCACCCTCAGACCTGCCCGCGATATATCAGAAGACAGTGAGGCATTTGTCAACGGAGCTGTTCAAGCAGTTTCTGAAATAAAGCTTATCAGAGGTTTTTCTAGTGGAAATTCCTGAATGAGATAAAGATCAAATAATGAAGACCTCCACCATGACATTTTGGTTATGAAATGCTTTGTACTGTACTTAACATATCTTGTGTCTACTCCTATTATCAATCAAATTCATGATGCCATTTGCTAAACTGTAGTGGTAAGTTCAAATGATAGTCTGATAAAAACTCCAAGTGTACATATAGGTCCCCTGGGTTGTGGCTCCCTGTTGAGCTTAAAGACAAAGAGCCCAAGTAAGAACACCAAGTGCAAAATGAGAAAACCATGATCAGTAGGTCCATGGTAATGAAGAAACAATTTCTGGAGGAAATTTAGTTCCCTTAGATGTTTTCCCACCTTCTCCTGCAAAAGTCACATCACTGTCTAGGCAAATACTCAAAATTTTCTGTTTAATAAAAGAATTTAACCTCATTTCACTGAATCCTCATGAAATAAGCAAAAGTAATATATTTGTCTCCATTTTGCAGAAGAAGACATTAAACCTGAGGAAAGTTAAGGAAATTTTTCAGGGTCTCCCATGATTGATCCAACTCTTTCCTAAGAAAAAAAATGGGTCTAATTAACTAAGTACTAGCAACAATTATTTGGAAAATGATAGGGTCACTGGCCTTAAAAGATTATGTCAATCATTTCTCCAAATGGTATCACACAGCACTTCCTCTCACAATATCTACTTTATCTAGTCTTTCCTTGAACATACCAAGTGATGGTGGGCTCACTGTATAAAGCAACCCATTCCATCATTGAAAAGGTATAACTGTAAGAAGTCCTTTCTTATATTGAACTGCTATCCAAATTCCTAAATCTTCTCACCCTCTGGTCATAATACTGATTTCTAGATCCCCTTTTTCCATTAATGGGATATCCTATATATGACAGTTTTTACAAAATGTGAAGGGAATTCATAAAGACCCTTATGTCATCTCTCAGTTCACTCCTTATGCAAAACAGCTTTGATTCCATTAAATGCTTATCCCATTGTTACAGACTGGCTCTCAGAACTAAGAAACATCTCCCTCCTGTCATCCTTTCTGAACTGTTTCCATTGATGATGGTGCACTGTGTCCTTTAGAAGGTCATTTGGGAACAGTCTGGCTTAGGTTACAAAGGGGACAAATGTGCAAAGAGAAGTCGATTGTCAGGCTGATCCTTAAATGGTAACTCAAAAGAATGTGTTGGACATTTCAGAGGCTTCTGCCAATAAATGCCACTATCTTGAGGCAAATGGGGAATTTCGGGCAGCAGTATTATAATAATTTGCCAATTACGCCTGCTTCAGAACCAGTGCCAAAACAATCCAACGACTTTTCATTCCACTACTGTTGACAGGACAGCTATGGATTTCAACATTTCCTTTTACAGTCTGAATAGAAGTTCCCTGCCTTGGGGACTATAACAATATTTGCCATCATGGGGGGAAGAAAAAGTGGGTGCTGTAAAGGCGGAAGAGAGGGAAATAAAAAAATATTAATGGAAGTAAACGAAGACAAAATAAAATGAGAGTTATTCAAGGTTTGGGGTTGAATGCCTGCATTAAATTGATGTTTATAAATATATCAGAGGACAAATCTTCTTTGAAAAGCAAGCTTTTCAACTTCACATAAAAGTCAAAAAAAAAGTTGGCTGGAATTTTCTACTTAAATATAAACCAAGATGTGTCAATTTTGAGTCTTGGGAAAGGCAAAAAGCTTATTGTAGTAATGTCTATGTAGTCAACATTCAAAGCTTTTTTTTCTAAATAAATTTAGATAAAATAAGATTCTGAAATAAAAAAGAAAAGAAACTTGAGAGATGCAAACATATGAGATAATTTCCTGGGTTGTTGAAAATTAGATCTAAGTTGGGAAGGGACAAAGAGGAAATAAGAGGGAAAAGAGCAATGAGAATAGAGTGTTAGGACAGTGTTTTTGGAAACATGGTCTTCAAAACCGATCCATGGACATTCCATATGGAGCACCTCTGAGGCCTACAAAGAAAGATGCCTGTGGCATTCTCATCTTCATTCCAACCACAGTGATCCTACTTTTATCTGCTTTGTATATACTGCTTCTACAAAAGATTTCATTAGAAGAAAAAGGTCTGCTATTAAGAAAATATATTTGAACAAAAGATGGCAAAAGTAAATGAGCTAGAAACCAAATGTAGGATAGATTGAAACAGTTAGCCTTGGAGTAGGGATTTCATTTAACAGGCTGTGGTAATAATTTGTTGAGCAGAATTAAAAACCTGATCTAATAATACAGCTATAAGCATGGAAAGGAGGAATAGATGAACAATTTTGATAAAAGAATGAGCTTCCAGTTTGACATCTGGGCATCGGAATACAATGCAGCCATATAGAGATGGGATCGTATATAGGATGTCATTGGCAAGGAATCTAGAGAAATCAAAATTGACGGACTTCAGGAATGGATAACTGGGACCATATAAATACCACAGAGAAATCCAGGATTTTGATGATGCTCAATGTAAGAGGCCACTGGGACACTGATATTTAGATGATTAGCAGACAGAAATGCAAAACTGAATCTTGGAATAAATATTGGGAATGGGAATATACATTTGGAAGTCATCCGTATAAAGTGGTAGCTAAAATACTAGAGACAGTGAGACCCCAATGAGAGAATAAATCAGGATAAGAGGGCTAAAGACCAAGACCTCAAAAAAACAAAAAATGCCTACATTTAGAGAGCTGAAGCAACAGGACTTAAAGAGTCTTCTTTCCTAAGCTGATGATCAGGCACTCATTTGATAACAGTACTTGATAGGCTCAGCAGAATTTATTTTCTAGTTTTAAGAAAATTTGGTTATTCTGTATGAGGTCTAAAGTGTGTATCTATCAGTCCAATCAAGCTTTTAAATTTTCGGAAATACTAAATATTCAAAATCATAAAGTATTACTTAAAAAAATTGGTTCAGTCTAAAAATAGGGTGGGTCAAAATGAAATTTTCAAGTGGCATATCTTTGGATGATATACTGATGGTACCAAAAAGACTCTCAAAAACCTATACTCCCACGGGCGAGGGAATAGCCAAGTTTGTTGCGGTTTCCAATGAATGACATCAGCCCTGTGTAGGTCTCAATCAAAATGGGTTCGGTTAACACCATCAGTTTCTTTCTGCTTCCAGATCCAGTTGAATTCTTGTGGGCATTCTGGATAGCGGGAACAAGCTTAGACATGAACCCAGACAACTGAAGAAGAAAAAAAGAAGGCACAAAGTTAGTTACTGTAGATTAAGTTGAGAGATACTCACCTCCCCAGTCAGTCTTCACAGAAGTTGACTCCTGTCCTGGGGCTGCAGTTATTCTTACTTCTCAAACAGAAATGGTTAAACGTATCTCTATTAAGTTAATACAGTCAATAACTGTGCTTAACTCTATGAAGACTAACTTTCCTCAGGCCCAATTTTACTTCTTAATGTCAGAAATAATATGTGATTTTTCAGTTTGTTTATCATCCATGTAAGTCTACCAAGTACCATGTTAGTTTTAGCTGATTTAAGATTTTGTTAGTATACAAATAATTTGCGTCGGTATTAGTACTGTAAACTAACTCTCTTTGTCATTGATATATGAAAGGGCATCTGAAATTACTTAAGAAATATCAATGAAGCGCCTACAACACGTTCCAGAGACATTTTAAGTTGAACAGACAGGCAAAAAACACTCACTGTCATGGAGCTCACATTCTCGTGATTGCAGACAAAAAATATTAATAAAAATTTGGAGGGTGATACATTCTAGAAGGAAAATAGAATGTGGCAAAGGGATAAAAAGTAAGGAAAGTTAGAGTTACTTCACCTACTGTATTCAGGGCAAGTCTTTCTGGGAAGGTAAAACTTCAACTGAGACCCACATAATGAAAAAGAGCTAGCTATGGGAAGAAGAAATTCCAAGCAGAAAACACAGCACCTGCAAAAGCTGTAAGGGAGGCATGAATTTAGCTTCTTCAAGGGACACAGAAAAGACCTGTTAGACAGAAGTCTAGGGATCAAAGTAAAGAGATTGCAGCACTAGGGCATGAAGAGTCTTCAGGACCACATTAAGGGCTTTGGATTGATGTGATTTTAAGAAGGAGTTCAATGTTGTATAATGTTACTTTAAAAATAATAATAATTCCAGCTACTATGTGGAGTCAAAAATAGAATGCTGTTAGGGCTAAGAATGGAAGCAGGAAGGCAAGATGAGTTTGGAATTCACTTTGGGAGTCCAGACAAGATATGATGGTGGCTTGGACAGTGTAGCAGTGGAGACCATCAGAACTGGTTAAATTAGGGATTTCGGGGGCAGTGGGGTCGAGCCAAAGAATTTGTTGGTGTGACTGAATTTAGGGATGAAGAGAAGAGAAGGATAAAAAACGACACCCAGATTTTTGACCTGATCAACTGGGTAGATGGTGATATTATTACTGAGTTGAGAAAGCCTAGGAGAGGTACAGATTGGAAATAGTAAGATACAGGGATGGAGGATTTTGTTGCAGACATGTGGTTTGAGTTATCTTACCAGAAATCCTCTTAGAGACTTTCAATAGGCAACTGGATGTAGAATCTGGGACCATGAAGAAAAATCAGATAAAAAGGTCCATGCATGTAAATTTTTCATAGTAATCATCGCAGACCCAGAAGTCAAGAATGATATTCATAAAGTGAAGCTAATAGCCTAAATGCGTTAGGTTATGGGACAGAGAGTAGGAATTAAATTCAGGAAATTCTTACTGGATAAGATACTAGGCATTGTGGGCAAAGTAGAGGGGATCTGGTAGGTAAACTGAGGATCTAAATGTTACAGGGATCTGCCCAGTACCAAATAACTAGTAAATGATTGAGCAAGGGCTTGGACTCAGGTTGTTCTCTGGGGGGTAGGGGTGGGGGTCACAAGGTGCTCAGTAGGGGAGCTTTTGAGCCAGGATGAGCCAGGAAAAGGAATCTCACAAGGTAATGTCATCAGTTAAGGCAGGAACAGACCATTTTCACTTCTTTTGTGGTGGAATGTCATCAGTTAAGGCAGGAACTGGACATCTGGATGTGTACGTGCAGGTCACAGGGGATACAATGGCTTAGCTTTGGCTCAGAGGCCTGACACAGGTTTCCTGACTTAACTCCTGAAGTCCTGTCTTTATAACATTGCTGTTATGAGCAGGATTATAAAATTCTAATTTTTAGAAAATTTAGTTTTAAAATTCTGATATTTAGGGAAGAATTCTTGTTCCTCACTTGCAAAATGGAGATAATATTACATTCATTAATTTTTAAACCATGTTCTTTAGAACACTAGATCTCCTCATAGATTGGGTGACTACATATAATTTATCATCCAGATCTAAATTCTTTTGAAAAGAAAGGAAGTGCTATTGTGAATAATGTTGGGACAACAGGTACCTGAGGGTTTGGGGAGAGGATGTCAACAAAAAGTCAAAAGTCAACCAGGTAACTTGTTTTAGTCTCTTCAATCACATCAGAGCTGCTCTATTTTTATCATCAGTTTTATATATTTGAGTTCCAAGTAAGATTTTATTTCCAAAAGGCTTCTTTTTAAATGAAAATCACTTGCCTAGGAAACTTTTGCTCTGGCAATCAATGATTTAATTCAAAAAGATCTATAGTGCCCACTCTCCAACACGTCTCTCAAAACCAGGCTTAAATCCTGTATCTTCCACAATGTCTTCCCACAGACTCAAGGGAAAAGTCAACCTTTTTTTTCTCTTATGTTTTTCCTTTACCTATACCTTCATTCAAATATCTCACCTGGTTTTCTATGAAGTAGAGTCACACATGTGGCTGTCTGTACAGCTAAAACAAAGTTTCTTCACCTTGGGACTATTGCTATTTTAGGCCAGACAATTTTTTGCTATGGGAGAGAATGTCTTCTGCATGTTAGGATGTTAATCAGCCTCCCTATCCTTCACCCCCCAGATACTAGACAGGCTTCCACCCCAGACGTGACAACCAGTAATATCTCACTGGGACACTGGGACATTGTTAAATGTCCCCCATGGGCAAAATCACCCTCTCTTGAAAACCACTGAGCTAAAGGAAGTATAGGATCAGGCCGAGCTGGTCTTAAGTTGGAACTATGGCACTCGCATAGCTGTGTGACTTCAGGCAAGTTATTCAACTTTGCTGAATTTTATAGTTCCTTTGCCATAAAATAAGAATATTAATAGCATCAAATTTATCAGGTAGTTGAAAAGATTAAGCGAAATAAAGGGTTTGTATACATGCTGTGAATAGAGGTGTGCACACACATGCACTTGTGTGCTCATATATTATATAAAGGATTAGGAAAGCAGAATGAGATGAGCCTGAAATTTGGAGTTATATTGCAAAGGCCATAAAGGAAGCTTGTTGCCAGGAATCAATAAATAATAACTGCTTAATCATCACTGACATCATCCTCATCATCCTTATCAAACCATGATCTCTTAAAAATCAAAGTATAATTCATCTCAACAATTCTATTGCAACACTCTGGATTATCAGGATCCCTTTTCATAGATCAGTAAATCTTGTCCAGTTGGATTATTGAATGCTTCCTCAGGCTTCATCATAAACTTCATTTCTTGAGAATCCTCTGTGGAACTCAAAATCAAAGTGCTAGAAAGTAAAAGTTGGCACTATTTCATGCTCAGTGGATCTGGCATTTCATTGGAGTCAGATGGACTTCATTTCCAGTCATTTCTAGTATCCCCTTCAAAGCCAGGGGAGGACATGGTTACAGAGAGACAAGCAGGGTGACAAGCAGTGCACTGAAGGAGGGGCAGACAAAAGGCCAAGTCCCCGAGCTGGCTCTTGAGCATTTCAAGCACCTGAACTAAATCTATGTGACAGGAACGCTGTGTCATCTGATATGAATACCACCAGCCACATACTTTTCCCTAAAAGCTTTTATGCACCCACCTCTGGCTCTCTCTTTTATTTAAGTCCCAAATACAGAGGCTCAGATTTTAATAACTCCAGTTACACAGGGGTTGTGTGTTGGTTAGGATAAAGTATAGCAGTTATAGCAGTGTGCGTGGTGGGGGCAGGGGGAACGCGGTATTATTCTTGACTTTCCACCAATTATTTACCAGCTGAGCGCCTGGTCCACAGGTTTGCTTTAGGTGCTGCCTGCCAACAGTTCATTGCCTAGAGTCTCAGTTTTCCTTATGACAACCATCACTTGCTTCCTGTTTACACTGGGTAAAGAGACCAGGTTTCATGCCTGTAGGCCCACATTCCTCAGTTGAGCTGGTTTTCCGAGCCTGCAGGCTACAGGTTTCAGCCTCCCTGTGTGTGGAAGGAAGTCTCCTGTCATAGAGGGCACACCCGTCCAATACCCAGTACTTGAAATCACTTGAGAAGTCACACTGCTGGACAGACTGTATATATCATCCTTGCACATTTTTTTCTGGAATTATCCTTACAGAGACCCTGTGACTATAAATTCAAGTGTGTAGAGAGAAATAAGAAGAGGCAGTAGCTTCTTTTTTCTTACACAGGAGAGGTTTTACTCATCGTAATTTCCATTCTCATCCTATCCCATCCCCCAACCCTCCTCTCTGAACACATGCACATATGTGCACACACACAAGTGCACTTTAAACTTAGCTAAACTGAATTAGTCTTTATTGGAGAACATTTTGTATACGTTTGTAATTTGCAGCTTTTAAACATGTTTCCTCTACTTAAAATGTCTTTTCCCACCTTCTTTGATGTTTAAATCACCCATACCTTGAGTTTCATATCAAATGTCATCAGACTTGTAACTTTTGGACTTACCTGTTCCCACTTTTGGGCTCCTATAACACCCTGTGAATCCCCCTATTTACAATCTTAGCACTTTAAATTATAATTTGTGAAAGTCTTTCCTGCCTCCTCCCACTATGCCATAAGTATCTGTAGGGCAAAATCAGTTTTAGTCTTCTTGGTAATCCAGAATATTTCTCATCATGTGATAGTCACTGCCAGGTAGGTACTCAATGAATATTTGTTGAATTGATGTAAAAGGCAAACAAAGGGCTAAGAATATAAAGTTAAATTTGATTGGTAAAACATTGGTTCATTTGCATGATCCCCTTGAAAAGATGGATAGAAATACAAGAAAAGAGTACAAAGGGTTGGTCTGTAGATCATTAGGGTTACAGAGTACTCATAATGCGTTCACTGCTATTCATCAGTTCTGGGTTCAGTACTAGTCCTTCCCAGGAGTACTCTCTGCATACTCCAGGAACCCAGCAAAACGATGGTTAAAAAAGAAAAGATAAGGCTACAAGTTACAAATACAAAGTAGATGAAATAATTGAGGATAATTGAGCCAGGTTATGAGATATAATATTATACCATATCACATCAATTAATACAAATGTACACACAATCTCTCTCCTTCTCTCTCACTCACTTTCTCTCTCTCTCTCTCTCTCTCATGCACACACACACACACACACACACACACACACACACACAATTCTTTCAGGCTTATACCCATTTCCCTGAATATTAGGAAACCGGGTATGACATAGAACTATTACTATATGACCTCAGTCACTTAATCCCTCTGAATAAGTATCCTCATTTTCTTTAAAGAGACAAAATCTTGCTCTATCATCCAGGTTGGAGTGCAGTGGTATAATCATAGTTCACTGCAGACTCGAACTCCTGGGCTTAAGCAATCCTCTTGCCTCAGCCTTCCAAGTAGCTGGGATTATAGGTAACCAGAATGGGAACACAGGTACATGCCACCATGTCTCATTAATTTATTTTATTAAATTTTTTTAAAGACATGGTCTTACTATGTTGCCTAGGCTGGTCTTGAACTTCTGACCTCAAGCAATCCTCCCACCTTAGCCTCCTGAGTCACTGGGATTACTGGCATAGGCCACCACCACACATGGCTCAAGTGTTCTCATTTTTAAAACAAAGACGCCTATCCTTATCTTACAGGGGTTTTATTGGTTGAATTACATGAAAATATTATTCCAACTGTAATCAATAGATATAAAGTACAATTATGTAATAGTGCACTAGATACTTTTTATATCTCATATTAAAAGCAGTGCCAAAAGCTATTTTATTTTATATTTTCACAATTGTTTTATATGAGTAACACAAAGTATGTACATGAACAGATTGGAAACATTTGGTGAAGCAGGGAGATAAGCAAGACTGTCTGGGAAGAGGCCACTTGACCACCATATTTGCCAGATGTGGAAGTGGTATAGAGTTAGTGAGATGGGAATAGTATATTTTGACATAGCATTGTATAAACTTTACAGCAATTTAATCAATAAATGCTAACAGACTTAGACATAGAGTAAATTTGAATTTGAACGTCATTATGTCCATTAATGCTCTTTCTTTGGGTACCTTCCCGAACCACCAGCCCCATGACTACTCAGCTTTGGCCCAATGTTGTGTAATCTCAAACCTATATCACCAGTGCAGCTTTCTCTACTAAGCTTCAGACCTAAATTTCTAACTGCCTGACAACCAACCTGACGCCAAGTTCTATAGAAATGCAACATGTTTCAAACTCCACATGTCATAAGCTGAGTCCCCAAACCTACTTTTTCCAGTTTTCTGCAATCAAATTAATGGAATCACCATCTACCCAATCCTGAAATCTTGTCATCTTTGACTTCTTCATTGTCTTCAATATCCTGTCAGTTACTTCTTGAATAACTCAAAATCTCCTCATCTTCTCTCCCTTCCTACTGCTCCTAACTTAGTTTAGGCTCTTATAACTGTTAGCTAAGCCATTATAACTATAGTGGGGACTACGTAACATTAAACTCCAGTTAAACCAAATTACTCTTGATCTAAGAACCTTCTGTATACTTTTACATACCTCCTTTCCTTGTTGCTTGATCCAAACTTCAGTTTCAGTTAATTAGAACTCTTAAAAATATTTGCATTTTCATCTGCCTCCTCTGTTAAGCACCGCCTTCCCCAAAGGCAGGAACCTTGTCTCATTTCTGTTTGTATCCTCAACAACAGTCATAATACCTGCACTTTGTTGGTGTTAGAAAAATCTCTTGAATAAAGAGATTCTAGATACAGTAGAAGAAATGACACTGTATAAGAATAAGTTTGAATATTTTCATGTATTTTAAAATAATAATTTGTTCCATTAGATTGTAAATAATTTGAAAGTTTTGATTGTATAACTCAGCTCTACAGTATTCCCTCCCCGTGAGAACAATAGTTTTCTTAAACTGAATTAAATTGCTTCAGGTATTTGATTTAGTTATGCATTTTCCCCATATTCTACTTTTTAATTCATTCATCAGAGAGATGGAAAAACCAGTTTATTAAACCCTTTTAAAATCTCATGTTTTTGCCAAAATATTCACATAAAAAAATTCTAGATCCCCCAAATTATCTTTCCTCTTATTTATTCTTTTACATTAATATGACTGGGTCTTAATCAAAGCCAGTCTTGGAAAATGTCCTAAACAGAAATAATTTTGTGACATAAAAACCAACAACAAAAGAGAAACTAAGACACAAAAACCTGGATCAAAGTACTCATCCTCTTACATTCCAGATGGAAATCATTTGTTTTCCTAGAGAGCTGGGACTTTGGGTGGCCTTTGAATAAGAAATGGCTTGGCAAATGAAAGTGCCAGACTATTGCTAAAGGAAAAAAAAAAAAGATTAAAAACTTTAGAATAATAATTTAAGGAGAAAAACCTTAAAGAAAATACACTTAACAGATCCACGAAGTAGTTTGATTGGTTAAAAGTCAACCAACCAACTGTCTATCAAGTTCATGTGTGTGTGCACGTGCGTCCCACCTGCTATTCTTACTTCCATCCAGCAAGAGCTACATGAACATCAATTTCCTATTCAGCCTTTGCCACTGGGAAGGCTGGGGCAAAACCCAATGCTCTAGTCTACTAATTCCATTCATGGGTATTTGGAAAATAATATTCCATACCCTCTTTGATATTTTACTTTTCATCTTTCTTTTTGCACTATTTGATTGTATTTATATATAGCAGAATAAGATAAAGCACAAACAGATGTTAGAATGTGACAGTGTTATTTATCTGCAGTTTATAGAACTTGCTCTTTAATTCCTTACGCTGAACTTCTTCCCACAAAGGGCATTCAGGGAATAACCATCTAATGTACCAGGTATGGGGAATAAGAGAAGACTTGGCCCAGGAAATGATGGATGTACCAACTAAGGCAGTTAGTATTGATTTTGATTTACAATAAAGTACAATTACTATTCATTCAAAAATACATATTATTTTAATGGTCGGAACCAGATGACCTTTAAAGCAGGAAAATGTCTTTGGGAAAATAGGTTATTAAGCTCTTTATCTTGGATTAACAGATGTTTTTAAAAAGAAACATAAAGTGTTCTGCATTGTTAATAATAATTTTTGAAACAGACTTTGAAGATTATGGAACAATGTATTAATGTGTTATTATTAATAAGAACTAGAAACAGAGAAGTCTGATATTGCATTTGAAGTTCGGGGCAAGAGCAGGATGAAAATTCCCACTCTACCTCCCTGAAGCCCTCGATGAGTCTATTCTCATATTCTTGCCTTCAAGTAGGTGTTAGGTTGTTCTTATTGATTGTTTTTTTTTTTTTTTTTTTTTTTTTTTTTTTTGAGACGGAGTCTCGCTCTGCCGCCTGGGCTGGAGTGCAGTGGCCGGATCTCAGCTCACTGCAAGCTCCGCATCCCGGGTTTACGCCATTCTCCTGCCTCAGCCTCCCAAGTAGCTGGGACTACAGGCGCCGCCACCTCGCCCGGCTAGTTTTTTGTATTTTTTTTGGTAGAGACAGGGTTTCACCAGGATAGCCAGGATGGTCTCGATCTCCTGACCTCGTGATCCACCCATCTCGGCCTCCCAAAGTGCTGGGATTACAGGCTTGAGCTACCGCGCCCGGCCTGATTGTTTGGTTTTTTGGCTTTCGGTGGTAAAGAGTCAGGCTAGGGGCTGATGTTGATGCTTGGGTTGAGAAACTGTGACATAGGAGCGCTCCACAGAGTGGCAACATGATCCATATGCCAAGCTGGTTTAGTGTCAATAACAGCTTGAAGCCTGAGGGAAACCAGGACATTATAAATCCCTGAGGACATCTGCATAATTCTTGAGAGGAACATTGACTTTCCATGGGAGAATAATGTGATTCAAGGTCATTTCATCTATGAATTAGGGGGGAATGAAGACTCCATCTAGACTGTAATCAAATATACGTTGCCTCAAATTCTTTTTAAAATCCCCAGGACCTATCAATTTAAAATATTTTCACACACATACATATATATTTACACTTGCATGAATAGGTATGTTTAATGCAAGAAACATAATATATGCCATCAACCACAGAAAGTCTTTAGATGCAGATTGCCAAGTTTTGAATTCATAGCAAATAAAGAATTGGCATATTCTGAAATGAAAGATATAATATAAAAGCAAACACAAAAAGGACAGAGAAGGTAGGAATTTCTAGGTCTATAAGTGCACTCATGTGTATATTTGGTTTTATTGAAAATACAAAGCTTGATCTTTCACTACATTTTCAGCTCCAACTGTTTTACTTCTTGACTACCTAGAATGCCTCAGTACTGCTTAAGATACCCAGGGGAGGTGAGAGAATAATAGAAAACTGTTCCCTTTAGAAATGAGTCTAAAATCTGCTTGATGAGATGAAATTTAAAGACAAAGAAATTCTGAATAGCTTTACACTTCATGGAGTATTTATACACACATCATTCTATTTAACCTTATAGTGGTCCAGTGAGGTTGGGAGGAAAGGCAGTGCTCATTATCCTCATTTTAGAGGTGAGACTACCAAGGCTCAGAAAGAGAAGTGACTTAATCAAGCATGACCACACATTGAACCACATCGAACTATGCTTTATACTATTCCACACTTCCCTGAATAAAATCATTAGAATGTGATTCTATGCGGGAAAGTATATATACCCTGCAGGTAATGCATGCAATTAGCAAGGGGAAAGCAGCATGTTATATATAAATATATATTTATATTTACATATAAAAACAGACTGACTCTTTACTAAAAACATCTATAAACCTATTACTGTTTTTGTCTATATAAATTGCTGGTTTTATTTTATGTTTTGTTTAGGAGTACATGTCTCTAGAAGCACATAACTCCAGCGACAAAGCTAATCTAAGAGTAATACCCAAGATGCCTCCTACCTTGCAAATTTCAAGGAATTTCTCACTGGTGTATTTCATAGGATGCTCAGTGAAAGTAGCATAAGGAACTTCAGTAGACCATGGGTTCCAGCGGGACAGTAGGGACTGCTCCTCTGGACTCCCCCAGTAGATCCTAAGGCCTTCTCCTTGTCTCCTACAAGAAAGGGGTTTTCCATTAGATTAGTCATTTCCATTTCCAAAAAAAAAAAGATAAAAAATAGAATGTAATACATCAGTCAGCCTTCATATTGCTGCTAAGTGCCTTAACTCCCAGCTAGTTAAACTGTTCAAAGGATTTTAGGGGGTGAGAAGAAAAAGGTGAATTTGGTTTTAAACATAGGAAATTCCAGGTGTTTGGAGGAATTCTATGTGGGAAACACCTACTTGGAAATGTGAGTCTGATACTCAGAACAGTGGCCAGAGCTGGAAATATGGATATTGACGTCATGCCAAGATTCTGATGGTAAGAATTAAAAGAGAAAGAGAGGAGGTATCAAAGAGGTGAACAGTAACAGAACAGTTCAGATGGGAGACGGTTTCCAGAAGAAAGGAGATGCCATGACAATAACAGTTTCCACAAAAGCAAGAACTGACTAAGAAAAGACATGGGACTTCTCGAATGGTAGAACATACATGATTTTTGAGGGGGATGATGACCAACTCAAAATGTTCTGCGACTTCAGATTCTGAATCGCATTGTCCTCTATTCTCTGCACACATTCCATTCAGTGAAATTACAGCAACAAACATGTCAAAGCTTGTAGAAAGACTGTGCCTGCCCCTTCCTGTTAAGTTCACAGTCTTAATCCACAAGATGTGGAAGGAAGTCACTCTGCCATAACCCAGGCCTGGTCATTTAGTGAACCTAAGTGCAGAGCAAGAGAAAGTAAGCTTGAGACAACAGGGAGAGAACTCATGGCAGAGGAGTTGCGGCCACACTGAATAACAAAACCATGTTTCTGAGGCCTCTGTCACACGTGTCCATCAGAATTTATGATTTGTGGTTTTAGATATCTCTGAATGCAAAGAGATGCCCGGAGGTTAAGCCAAACTCAGGTACCTTAAGCCAAACTCAGGTACCTTGCATTCGACAAGCGTGGAAACTAAGTTGCCTGTAATTCTAAACAGCCCTATGGAACATCACAGATGTCTCATTTTGTCTAAAAATTAAATCCTGGGATTTCTGGAATGAAAAACAGAGCTTAATTGCGGTGCCTTCACAAAACTGCCACTTCCTGTATTAAGGAAGGATTCCTTCGGGAATGCTGCTATGGTTTCTGAATGTTTATCCATGTGGAGCTTGTATAAGCACAATTTCATACAAATGCATATAACACTCCACTCCCCAATTGGTTAATACCTGAACTTTTCTCACAAAAGGAAAGTAAGAAAAGTCCCTGAAACGTTCTGCTGGCCAGTTCTCAGATTTTTGATGATTATATTTGAAAACTGACACCCTCCTTTCTTTTTGTACTTAATCCTTTGCCCAAGAAGAAAAAAAAAAAAAAAAGAAAGAAACCAAACAAACAAACAAAAAAAGAATGTAGGGGAAAAAAAACAGAGGAAATAAAAATATTGAGAAGAATAGAAAAATAGAAGATAAATATACCTCTAAAATTTTCTTTCTCCCTCTCCTTCTCAGCTGGCATGTTGGCATTTATTATCCCCCAGCACTGATTTTTCTGGCCTGACAATAAACTCTAAACTCAATGAATATTCTATGTGTGCCGCTTAATGGAGCATTCTGGATTGAGTCCATTAAAACAATTTGCACAATGGAATTATTTACTGCTTCATATGTCAATTTATGTGCTGAGTGCAATTTTGCTTTTATCCAAAGGGGATGAAAATCTGCCAAGAGAGCTTGCCTAATAAGTACACATTATATTCTTCTACCTTAGGGAAACCTCAGATGAAGTTTGAGCATGAAATTCACGAGTGACCCTATTTCTAAATAACCAGTCAATCTGAGTATAACAAGGACCTTTCTCAGAGATGTTGTATACTTCCAAATATACAAGTTCAGCCAACCTTCTTTCCTGAGCTCCAGAGGTGAAAACTAGGAAGATTAATCTAAAGCTAAGTTATCTCTCCAAGGGTGGGGTTTATCAGGCCATCCAGCAGAGCCGTTAGTATCAGAGTGCTATGAAAGACTATCATCTTCTCTTTTTTCAAATACCATTAGAACAGTCATGGAGACTGCAGATGCCTTTATGACTAGAAATACTTTTTTTAAATAGTAACTTGTACTCACATGAAAGAAATCCTTGGAGGTAACAGAGTGGAGTAAAAGTGAGGTGAGCTGGATGTCCAGGAGTCCTGTGATACAGTCTCGATTTTGACACTTAACGTTACACAACTATGGGAAAGCTTATTTCTCTTTCTGAATTTATTTCTGAATCTGAATCATTTCTCTTTCTGAATCTTCTGAATATGTCTTCCCATATTTAGAAAAAATATGACTTCCTCATCTGTTTTATAGAGTGTCTCTATATTGAGACATTCCATGACCTCAGTCACTGTGTGAAGAGTGGAGGCAACTATGGTCATGATGCCAGTAACAATCATCTGGCTGGGTACATACAACATCCATAAGCAGTCTTGGGGTATGAATTCTCCAGTTTAGAGGCATCTAATTAGCTCCACTGAGCAGAACAAGTCGTCTACTGCAAAGGCCACACCAAGTACTATCCTATCATTCCAAGGGGCTTTCAGGACCTACCACAACATTCTACAAACATGGAAAAGTTATTTCTTGGTGGAATTGCAGATAAGGTGTCAGAGCTAGAAGGGCTCTTGGAAGCTATAGCCTAGTGCTTCCTTTCTGTAGATGGAAAAAACTGAGACTCAGAAAGTACCAGAACTTTCCCAAAGCATCACTACAGGACAGGGATGAGCTGGCAAGAGTCCTGGTTTCTGGAGACCTCATTCAGGGGTCTTTTCACCATTCTGGGCTAAGGTACGAAATATATTCAAAGCTAAAGCCCTGCTATTGCATAACATCGTCTTATTTCCAATAGACACAAAGTTAAAAGAATTGCTCTGAGGAGGCTGCCATCATTCATGGGTGGTAAAAGCCTGCCTAGGGATCCGGTCAGTTATCAGAAGAAAACCTCTGTCTCAAAGCCAACTATGCATTCTTAAATATACTCAATATGAGCAATTTTGAGACTATAGGAAAATAAGGAAGCACTGGATGTGAAGGAGACAATTACAAACAAGTTAAGTTGTCAGGGTAAGAAGACTGGGTCTTTGGCCAGGTTCGGTGGCTCACGCCTGTAATCCCAGCACTTTGGGAGACTGAGGCGGGTGGATCACCTGAGGTCAGGAGTTTGAGACCAGCCTGGTCAACTTGGTGAAACCCCTGTCTCTACTAAAAATACATAAATTAGCTGGGTGTGGTGGCAGGAGCCTGTAATCCTAGCTACTTGGGAGGCCAAGGCAGGAGAATCACTTGAACCCAGGAGGCAGTGGTTGCAGTGAGCCGAGATCATGCCACTGCACTTCAGCCCGGGCAACAGAGCGAGACTCTGTCGCAAAAAAAAAAGAAAAGAAAAAAGAGGAAGACTGGGTCTTTCTCACTGAGCTGCTATGATGGGTTAATTAAAGTCCTAAGTAGATTGCCAACACCAAATAATCAAGAAAATAAATATTTGGAAGTTGTCTTTCTGTAATCATACTCGGTATAAATCATGACTTTCACTAGCTCTGTGTCTTTGGGCATTTCACACCACTTTTCTGATCTTTAGGTCACAATAATTTTGTGAAAAACAAGAGGATAATGGATGATAAAAAGTTTTGTTTCTATAAGGCACTGTTCCACTAGCATATATTGAGTGTCTACTGTGTACCATACTACCCACTCTGTACTGTTAGAGATCTTATATTTTTTATTTTATTTAACCCATATAGTAATTTTGAGCTACTTTTGAAGACATAGATGTAGTTACGGGAAATAAGTTAAAGAATATGACCAGATTTAATCAGATCATCAAGTCAAGAACCACTAGTGAAATGTAATTTTAAAAAGGGGGCAGGGAGAGGAAAAACACCGGAATCACTGGACATAAACAAAACTAGAGAAGCAAGTCTCTAGCACAGAGGAAGTGTTGGGATGTTTTATGCTTGTCTTCACCTATTGATCCCTCTTCTTCTACCTGTGTCTGGGTCCAAGGATGCTTCTTATGTGTTCAGCTTCTGCCTTCCATCAGTGTTTTCATGTGTAAGATTTCTGCTTGAATTTAAATCCATCAGAAATACTTCCATTCAGATAGCTTAAACAAGCTCTTCAATTCTCTTTTCTTCAGTCCGAATAAGCCTAACTTCTTAATTATATTTTCTGATGGGTTAAAAATAATCTTTTAAATCACCTCAGAGCTGATTCTCTAAAACATTCCAAAGTTCTCTATTTTCATTTCCATCATTTCCTTAGCACAGTCTCTATGCAGGGTATAGAGAAATGAATAAGACTCAGTGCCTGAACTCTCCAAGTCCATGATCTGACAATCCATGAGCCGATTTTACTATCAATTTGTTCCCAGACTTCAAAAAGCACAAATAGAAACTTGCAAGTCTCATTACAGAAATAGAGGATCACTTATTACAATTTTTCCCACTTTCTATCCTCAAGGAAACCAACTGGATCTGGCCTCCATTCCCACAGTAGTGGAAGTAAGAAGGGCAATGTACTCTTTACTTCTAGTAAGTTCCAAAGCCTCCCAGAAAGAGGCAGAGGCAGGGGAAGGGTCCTATATGGACTTGGCAGAAGAAGGTTTGTAATAGTCATGGATTTTTAGGATTCTAAGCTCTCTGAGTTGGAAGGCCTTTTGGAGAGGTCAGATTCTAATTATTTTATTTTATAGATATGTAACTGAGACTAGAATTTTCAAAGATCGCAGTTCTTACTTTAGTCATGTTAATTACAAGTTTCACTCAGTGACTCACATTCAGAATTCTACTCAAACACCATTGTTGGCAGGATAGAAGACCAGAGCAATTACTACTTTAAATCATCATAGCAGACCAATAGAAGTTTTACTTTCTACACACAAAAAAGCAAAGACATGCCGAAGGGGTGAGCTTTACACAGTAGAAACTGCTCGTACTAGTGGCAAAGCACACAGTCGTGAAAAACAAATAGGGCTAACAACACAAAAGTGGCTGCAGGTTGGAAGAAGGAAAAACATTCTTTGATAACCAACTTTGTAAGAGAATAAATTATTTTTGACAGGAAGGACTCCTCTCCTCTAAGTCGTTTTTAACTGAACTAGAAAATATGCCAGTCAGTACTCAGTCTGAGTTAACATGCTCATTCCGTGCATTCTTCTTTCTTCAGGGAGAAGCCACATGTCCTCTTGCATAGGGCAACATAGCTGGCTTCCTCTCCCTGGACTCCTCACTCTCCTTCTACCTTGGCCTCCAAAGAGTCTCTGTTAAGGGACTAACCTACCTGTTAGCAGAACTGAATGAGGACGCCTAGCTCCCTAGAAGGAGAGATGGCAGCTTTCATTATTACCTCCATCAGCCGCCCCTCCTTTCTACTCATCTCAAATCTCAAAGCTCCACCACAGAATTAAAAACATAGCTCGAGGCACCAAACCGAGATTTATGAGGAAGCACAGACATTAACTCCTGCTCTAAACGCAGGGTGTGTGCTTGTAAGTATGGGTGAGCAAACAGAGGGAGGCTGTGAGTGGGAGGAGGCGGGCATGCAAGGGGAGAGAGCAATTCAGAACAACATGATCTATTTTCTTAATGTCTCCTTTTCCCCTACCTTAGAGCATGTATTGTTGAAAGGCAACCTTCTAGGCCCATGAAATGTTAGTCTCTTGCTTATTTAATCTGGACAAAAGCAGGGACAGAGTTGGCACCCTGGAGGGTATTCAGTGCTCCTTTGCTCATTGAATGACCTCAGAGGAAATATTTTCCATGACAAGAACCCAAAAGACGCTGGCACAGAGTCAGACAATAAGATTTGCAGAATGTGTTTACATTCTCTCCATGTCCCCAGGCTGTTCCAAACCCATGGGCAGGTGCTGCCTTTATCTGCTCTCTTTGTTCACCTGGCTCCCTCCCAGAAGTTTCCAGGGCCTTTAGCTCAGTGAGATTAACCACTTACTGGCAAGGGTAACCACGAAATTCTATGGGTTATATTACTTGAGGCAGAGGTAAGGAATAAATAAAGCAGATCGGCAGTGTTCATAAAGAAAAGATTCAGGAGCATTGTGGCGCCATTGTAAAAACCTTGAGTGAGAATTAGAAGGTCTGGGTTCAAAAGATGGATCTTCCACTATTCAACTGGGTAATTTGAACCTTTTACTTCTCCGGGCTCCAGGGATCCATCTGTAATATCAGGTAGTTAAAACTGGATCATTTATAAGGTCCTTTTCTACCCCCAATATATTAAGATCTATGCTGAAAGACCAGAATAATTTATGTTATGCTGGTTAAACAAAAAAACCAAGAGATAACCCAAGGGATAACTTAATGAATATGAGAAATTCTCAGAAGACTACTAAGACCTGACCATTCTTCTCCTAAAAGGTGAAAAAAAGTAATCTTAACCTGCAGAAGAAAAGACTTGAGGTTAAATCAAAAGCAGAATTTAGATCAAGTGAGAGTGAATAATTATAAAAAGGGTTATCAAAACAGGTCATGGAATCTCCCAAGCTGAAAGTCCTTAAAAGAGATGTTTACTTGCTTGGGGAAGTTTAAATGTGCTTGTCCTAGAGGTGGTCATGTTCATGGCTGAAGAGAGGAAGACAAAGCTTCCAAACCAAAGGTCCAATTTAAGATTTCTTGACTCACAATGTTGGAATATATATGTGTTTGTGCAGTAAATATTTATGCTAAAATAAACATGGCTGCTTACAATGCCAGGTACATAGAAACCACTTAATGAATTTTTGTTTAATGAAGGTGAATGAATGAGTTTACAGACTAAGATAGGATGCTTGTCAATTTGAACGTCATATTACTCCATTTTTAGAATGTTACATGTTATGGTAAGATCTCTGGGCTGGTAGTCAAAAAAATTGTGGTTCAAATCCTTGCATTTATAGTCACTTTCTTTGTGGTTTAGACTGGGCACTTTTCTGGATGTGCCAATCCCCTCCTTATAAAATAAAGAAGGCACTGCATTAGTGTCTAGAGGACACTCCAACTCTACACAAATCTAACGTGTTTGACCCATCAGAGCGGAGGATTACCAACATTTGGGTTTCACTTAAATAACACAGAGAAATATTTTTTTCTCCAGTGAATTAATTTGGATGAAAGTCATTCTCAAACTTACATACTTATTCTCTTAAACAGACTATACTAAAAATAGCTATTTTAAATTAATAAAAGTTATCAAAAAAACACCAGATTTTAAGACCTAGAAAGGATTTATTATTCATCATTTATGTCCTGTGTCCTTGACCCCTTAAATTTGCCAAATATAGACAGAAATCTAAATGTTACCCAAATTAATACTCAAAACCATTATAATGCATTCCTATATTGCTTCCCTTTAGGAAAGCCAGCTGTTGTATATGAAGAGTCAGACTATTTGCCTAAAGCTCCAAAAGATTCTTGACTGCTAAGTTTATTGGTTCTTATGTCAGCTGTCTCTTCCATCACCATCAGGCTGCCATTTCTTACTGCTATCAACATTCCTGACTTTAGCTGCTCTTTTCCTAATTTCTTTTTTTTAAACTTCTATTGACAGGAAAACCAGGAACATATTATTATTGGGATCATGGGCAAATGATAAAAATATCCTCTTTATCAGGCCATTTATTCTCAGGGAAATGCAACAAGTTATTAGAAAAAGCTGTGTTTTCTCAGATGCCATTTAAATGGAAAGCTAATCCAATGAAGTTGACAACAAATAACTTTTGAATAAAGGAAAAGAAACCGGATGCTACTTTAAGTTGTGAGCATCTAAATGGTCTATTTGAAGTCCATGTCTGTCAGAAGGAAACAAATGTCATCCTAGGATTAAAAGCGATAACTTTCTTTCCACTGATGAGGATGACATGAAATGTTGTCATTGCTAGAGTCATACTCTAGCAGACACTGGCATTGTCATATTGTGTACAGAGCCTCATACCCTGATCTATCCTTCAAACGTTTTAGGGTGTAACTCCCTCAAAATTGAACAGTTACTTTAAGTGGGAACATTTTAAGTAAATCCCTGATAGAAATCCTCCATAATGTTCAGAGAAATTGCTCTGGATACAATTGTGATCACGATTCAGAGGAAGGAACAATCTCTCACAAAAGGTATCAAAAAAGGCTTCATTCATTCAAAACATCTTTACTGATCTTCAACTCTGTACCAAGTGCATGCAAGGACCTCGAAAGAGATATAACAAGCCTTCAAGAAACTCAGAGCAGTCTAATGATTTTATAAAGTCGGGGGCCTTTTAGCTGGGGTTTGATGGATATAAGACTTTTGATAAGAAAATAGCATTAAGTACACTGAAGACAGGAAATCATAAGAACAAAGATCCACATAAGAAAAATGTTATATGTGCTATGTGCCACAATTTGTGTGTTTGTGGTAATTGTAATTATGTCCAGTTCAGCTACATGTGAGTAAGCAGGGTGAAGTCAGACAGCCCAGAAGAAATCTACAGAAATTGGTAGAGGTTGCAGGGGAGGGTGCTGTGATTCAATAGAAAAGTGCATGGTCCGGAGCAGCCTAATTCTAACATGGAAGCTAGTGAAGAGTCACTGAGGAGTCAGTAGGGTGTGGTTTAATTAACTGAAAAAATTTGTCTCTAACTGCCAGATGCAAAACTAGAGAACGAAGAGGCATGGTGTGTTCAGAGATGAATGGAACCCGTGGCTAAGCTGGATGCCTTCCTTGGTCTCCAGGCCAAGAGTGGGGCTGGGCCTTGCTATCTGTCAGCCTCCTGCTGGGTGTCACTAAGAAGACTAGAGGCAAACACAAAAGAGGATAAAATCAAAGATGGGGTGGTAATGGTTATAATGGCAGAAGAAAGAAAAGGGAAGAAAACATTACATGAAATATAACCTTTATCTTCAACAGATTCAATGATGGTTGCCATCATTGCAGCAAGATTAGCAGGTTTACCAATCTTGCTGCACCTTAATTTTCTATTAAGTGGAATTAGTTGCATTTTTCTCAAAAACATACTATAAAATGTTAAATATAATTTCAAATGTGAAGCCTCCAACAGTGCCTACTAGGCATTCAATATTTGCTAGCTGGAAAGTCTTTCAGTACAGAAACTTTTGGGTTTTTTGTTTGTTTGTTTGTTTGTTTGTTTGTTTGTTTTGAGATGGAGTCTCACTCTGTCACCTAGGCTGGAGGGCAGTGGCACAACCTCAGCTCACTGCAACCTCTCCCTCTCAGGTTCAAGTGATTCTCCTGCCTCAGCCTCCCAAATAGCTGGGATTACAGGCGTGAGCCACCGTGCCCAGCACACAAACATTTTATCATCCATTATCTCCTTGTTCTTCATAAATTATTGATACCTGGAAACTAGAAAGGAATTATGAAAATTCTAAAGGCACAGAGCTAGTGAAAGCCAGGATTTGAAACCAGATATTTCTGACCCAAAGATAGAACTCTGACCTGGATTTCCGGTCAAGAGCCACGAGCTCTACTGGTAAAGTAGGAATGTTGAGGATATCTGAGGGCTGGTTAACAAAGGGGACATTAATTGGCATTGCTGGCAAAAGTTGCCTACTCCCAGCAATGCTCAGATTCTAGGTCTGGACCAGGAATATATCTTCAGTGATGAAAGTGAAAAGCCAGATGCAGGGATCTGGAGCTTATCTGGTCTAGCTCTGGTTCTTCTTCCTACAAACAGCAAAGCAAATCTGGCAAGAGGAAGAGTAAAATCTTTAGAAGGATAACATTAAGACTGCTTTCTTTCCAGTTCATTACCCTGGCACTAAACCTGAGTGGGAAGCATATAACAGGATTGAAAAAGACCCAATAGAACTTTAACACTATTGACACAACTCTTTTTCTTCTTTTAAAAAGTCTTACTTTCCATAACGAGCACCTATTATTTTTACATGGAAATGATAACCTGCATATTTAAGATGCATCATCTGTCTTAAGAGCGAGGACTAAATGTTCCAGGCAATGCGTTAAGACATCTACGTACATTATGTCTAGTTCTTACCACAAGCTCACAAGATAGTTTCAGAATCCCTATTTTACAGATGAGGAAAGTGAGGTCTAAAGACATTAAGTAGTAGGTGCTAGATCAGGCACTAGATTTTAGGTCTCTTGATTCCACATCCCCTGATAATCCCACGGTATCCTATGGCTATACAGGACAATGAAGAAAAGAAGCATTTATAGTAACCAATTGTTTGTTTTCCCAGTGAGCATACATGAAGCTAATCATTATAGAGCTCACTTTTTTATGTGTGGTCTCTCTTCACCTAAACTAATCTACTCTCTACCTTGCTCCATAGTGCCGCTCCAACCAGCTCAAAAAACTAAAGTGGCTTCCAGTTGCCTACCAAATTCAGAAACACTTTCTCAGCCAGATACACAAGGCCTTTTGAGTAGAATTTCTAGCATGCATTTCCAAAGTATTCTATATACTTATGTTATATCATCAAATGAACTGCGAGCTGATCAAGAACAGGATCGATGTCTAAATCATGTTCGTGGCCCCCATGATATCCATTTTGCAGTTCATAGTCAAACAGGTTGGACATGAGTAGACCCATGGTCTTTACTGTAAAAAAAAAACACACACACACACACAAAACTCAAAATAAAACAAAAATACCCATTCCTCAGAGCAGAGTGATCTGGCTCCAGCTGCTTTTGTTTTTCATTAGTCTATAGTTCTGAGTTGTATTGTTTAAAAACAAGATTTTAAAGTGTTTCCTGTTTGTTTGATGGAGAAAAGAGATATCCTTCATCAATTTTGAGGGGTACATAAGAGATATTTCGAGCAATGCCCAGGATAGAAAGGGTTGTACGTTTGCATGTGTATAGTATGTGGTTTGCTTTGAAAGTGTTTTGCTGCAGATGCTGGCATGTCACATCTATATTGAAGGCTTTCTGTGCCAAGAGGTTGCCAGGTAGACAGAGGAAAGAGCTTCTCTTACAAAGTTACCAAGAAAAATGCTACACAATAAAGGAAACATTTTGAGGCAACTCCCTTCATTATAATAAATTGGTACATTTGGCAAATCACTGGCCTCAGGTTTGTGTAAATTTTTGTCTCCCCTCTTAAAAGGAAGTACTTTTGAGCACCCTAAAAACCAAGTTTCAACACGCACAGAGTAACTAAGTAAAAACAAAAAAAAATTCTCAGAATCTCCTGTTTCCATTTCCTCTTAAGAGAGGTTGGGAGTAGATGGTCTGAAATATATACACGGGCAGTTAGACCAGTTAACACAAACTTCTGGCTCAGTTGTCATGGCCCTTGAGGAAACCACAGGTCTGCCCAGGAAAATGGTGGGTACCGAAGGCTCTGCTTTCCCCACTTTTGGAGGAATTTGAAATGGAACGAATTTCAAGAGAAGATACGTGATACACTCATTTGTTTTCTCTTTCAGCTCATGACATTTCCTGAGGAAGTTTATTTATGGTATTTCATACAGTAAGTTATGTGACAAAGCAAACTTCCACGCACACACACTCTAGGTTATGGCCTTCATGAATCATTTAAACTGCTTTGCAAGAGTTCAGTGGCCCCTTCCCTGCCAAAGTGAGTATAATCTACCGACCACAGTGAAACTCAGACCACAAAAATCCCGTGCTACTGATGAAGTACTTTGATGTAATAAAAGAAGTCTTAGAGGTCAGAGGATGCAGATCTGAGTTCAATTCTCAGCACCAGCATTACTATGTGACCTTGGAGAAGTCACTTGAATACTCAGTATGTTTCCTCCTCTGAAAAATACAGATAGGAGACATACTTAGCTGAACCAGTGCAAGACTGTACGTAAAGGCTGTGTCTCATCACTGGTTTAAAGCACTTCTTTAGTAGAACCCTGCAAAGTAAATCACAAGAATATAATTTTCTGAGTTATTTTACATTCCTGCTAGCTGTTTTGGCTCCCATCACAACCTGTCAAATCAGAAATTTAGGCGGGCAAAGAAGGAAAATGGTGTAAAATACTAAGCTATACACAAAGTCGAGAAATTTCAGTGCTTCCTGAAATAGAGCTGATTCACCTACATTCCACAGTGTATATTTGCTCTGGGGTAAGTGAGTTAAGTTTTACTTGAAGTTTTTGATTTATCTTTATGTTGCAATAATATTGCTTTGCATACATATGAGTTTGGGGTTTTATGATTTTGTTTTTATTTAAGATTTACTTCTACCACAGAGCTTTGTATTTCCACCCAGGCCCAGAGCGATAGTTCAGACAGAGACCTGGGATCCTCCCTTCATTTCTCCCAATCCTAGAGTTCTGTCCCTTAGTGTGTCAGGCTTTGCCTACATGAGTGAGAACAACCAGCCCATGTTCCCAAGTTCCATACACGAGTCCTCTTCCCAAATGGTAACCGCTTGGTCATCCTTCTGCCCTATGTATATGTCCATTGGCAGCACGATATGCTCTTTAAGGACAGCCCCATTTGAAAAACTCACACAAGCCCTGCAAGCAGATGTAGGGCCATCAGGTAAGAAGTTTTAGGTTTTCAGACACTCAGAGCATGGTTTAGAACAATGCTTGAGAAACTCTAATGAGCATCTGAATCACCTGGGGTTTTCTAAAAATCCAGAATCTGATCCAGCTGGCCTGGAGTGGGCCTGAAATTCTGGACTCTACATCTAATGAGCTCCCAGGTGATCGTAACCCCACCTAAGAACAAGTGGTCAGAGGGAGTGGGAGGAGCAGTATGGCATCTGGATTGGCAAATATCCTTGGCCTTGAGGGCTCCTCAGGCTGCGGGGATGGGCACGGCTAGATAGGATCAAAAGAAGGGTCATCTAAAGTATTCACCTAGGGCATGGGTATTGAAGAAAAGTGAAAGGCATGGTCGTTTTTTACCTGATTGCAAGACAGGAATCTAAGCAGAAGACGGTTTATCAGTGGCCAGGCATGGTGGCTCATGGCTGTAATCCCAGCACTTTGGGATGCTGAAGCAGGCAGATCACTTGAGGTCAGGAGTTCAAGACCAGCCTGGCCAACATAGTGAAACCCTGTCTCTACTAAAAATACAAAAATTAGCCGGGCGTGGTGGCGCACACCTGTAGCCCCAGCTACTCAGGAGGCTGAGGTGGGAGAATCACTTGAACCCAAGAGGCAGAGGTTGCAGTGAGCTAAGATGACACCACTGCACTTCTGTCTGGGTCATGGGAGTGAAATCCTGCCTCAGGAAAAAAAAAAAAAAAAAAAAGAGGGTTTATAAGTGAATTGTGATGAAGGGCAAAATCCAAAGGCTGTAATTCAGACACTGTTTCTATCATTTAGTGGAGTTATAAAACTTAAGTCTTCAAAAAATATTTTTATTAAGAAAACAGACTAGTATAAGGTTTGTTTGAAGATTATTCAAATGTTTACAGTGACACAACATTTTTATCATAGAATCTCCCTGTCACACTGTATTTATTTATTCTAAAAAGCAACAGCAACTACAACAGACACCTAGTTCTTCAACCACTCCTCTTTTGACAAGGTCAAAATTGCTTCACCAGGCAAGTTCCCTTCTTCTGAACATGTTCTAGTTTTCCAGTGTCCTTATTAAAGCATGTGGCCATAAAAGGGAAACAATATTTCAACAGTGATCCAATTCCTATGGAATATGCCATGAAAATCCCATCCTTCTGTTCATCCATATACAGATCTCTATATAATTATATATATCTGTGTATAATTGTATATATATATTTATATAATTGTAATTGGCTGTATTTCTGCAATTTAGCTAACAGCAACATTAGCTGTGTTGGTGATTTACCACATTGCTGACTCACCTGAAATTCACCATCAAATATAATTTCTAATTTCTAAGCTTTTTCATACCTGCTTCTGCTAAACTACATTGTGAAGAGTTGGTTTTTCAAATTGACTTTTGAAGAAATTAGGCATGGAAAATACAGCTCACAGTTAAGTTCCATTTTTGGCACCTGATCTTTCACAAAGAAGATTTTGATCAGAAACTGTAAGGCAGAGAACAAACTCTCCTGATGACTTATTTAGGCTAAATGCTCAAGGCAAAAGCAAAAGAAATTGAGTTTGTTCTATCCTGGTAAGACCAACATTGACTTACCAACTCATCGTGAAATGTACCTCCATTTTATAAATACTTCTTGAATTAAGGGAGATAAAGCCCCAAAACAGGTAAACAAACCAAGAAACAAAAACACGAACTCCTATCCTCGTCAAAGCTTAAGAAATAGTCTAAATGTTTTTGTTTTTTTTAAAGCATCATTTTAAAATGAAACTAAGTAAATCATCTTTCCCCACAACATAATTAGTATGTGGCAAAACTTTTCACTATGTGGCTAATTAATGCTATTTGCATTGTAAGCATTATCCAAAATACTGTAAGAGCCAGAAAGACAAAGTTTGAGCACGGTCTTCAATTAACCCTGCATTATGTCTAGCACAACATCACACACCCTTGGGAACTTCCAATCATTTAAATTAAAATTTGCACGTACATACGATCCCCTAAAGATGCCTGGGATACAAATGAAGCCTTCAACTACCACATCCCCACACATTTCTACAGAGAGCAGAGAGGAAATGAGTCTCTGAATATTAAAGCGACTCCTTCATAATAATTTAAGGGTCAAAGAGACCAAGGCCTTTTTTTTTTTTTTTTGCAATCTGAATAGTACCCAATAGAGTTGATGTTAACAAATGACTACTAAACAAAATGAATCGAATTTAAAGCCACAGAGACAATGTAGTTTAAAAGATGTAAAGTGGCTGGGCGCGGTGGCTGAAGCCTGTAATCCCAGCACTTTGGGAGGCCCAGACAGGCGGATCGCGAGGTCAGGAGATCGAGACCATCCTGGCTAACACTGTGAAACCCCGTCTCTACTAAAAAATACAAAAAATTAGCCGGGCGAGGTGGTGGGCACCTGTAGTCCCAGCTACTCCGGAGGCTGCGGCAGGAGAACGGCGGGAACTCGGGAGGCGGAGCTTGCAGTGAGCTGAGATCGGGTCACTGCACTCCAGCCCGGGAGACAGGGCGAGACTCCGTCTCAAAAAAAAAAAAAAAAAAAAAAAAAAAAAAAAAGGAAAAGATGTAAAGTACTGAACTCCAACTTAGCAACAATATTATTCATTCAACAAATGTGTACTGAGCTGAACTGTGTTCAGAACACAGCCTTGGCATTGTTCATCAGAGACGAACAAGGACACGCCTCTGCATTCCGGTTGCTCACAGTCTACTAGGAAAGATAGGGGTTCTAAGGAAGACAGGAGAAAACTGAGGGGAGAAGCTCCCGTTACAGAGGGCAGATTCCACATCTGATTTGAGGACGAGTCAATTTTGAAAGAAGTGGCGATTTAACTAGGGCATGAAAAAGTATCATAAGAAACGGTCATTCATTGGAGAAAGATTATTCCACATGAATGTGGGAAGGTGTGGGAGTTTTTCTACTTCTCACCCTAGGTGAGGTAAATAACGAGTATTGTCCTAAAGCTTAAAATTTTTAACCAGTTTGTGTGTGTGTGTGTGTATGTGTGTGTGTGACTGTAAGTGTTGCGTAATTAAAAGTGACACAGAAAAGGGAACATTGTCTACACATCTTCATATTCATTGTCTTCAAATATTATAGAAATCTTATAGATAGTGTTTGCTATATTTATGAGGAAATTAATGTTAAAAGAACCTATTTCAAATTGCTATTGGTCTGTTTGAATCAAGACCTGTGTACTTCCCCCTGTGATACATACCCCACTTACCATCTCTCTAAAGGGGACACAGTGGAGCTGGTAGCATTTTTTTACAGGTAAGTCTCCCACAGAAATCTTGTAGACTAATGAGTGTTTCAGTAACCTTAATTGACCATTTCAGTTCAACCTTTGCTCATTTTCTTTCACTCAAGAAGCAAATGGGCCCCAAGCACAAATTATACCATTATATATGATTTATATGGCAACATTATGCCATAAATCTGGTTATTATGTAATTTGGAATTAGTTTCAAGAAAGAGCTGGCTTTTTCTCCCCCACTTCCCCATAGGATCTTCCATATCACTGCAGAGGTGATATGGTATCTAAGTACTTGATTCCTAATGTCTTCCCTTTTATCGTTCTCCAGAAATTTAAACTTTGATTTTCAAAAATCACCATTCAGTTTCCTACGGGCATAACCATCTGGTGAGAAAAGTAAACTAATGAGACATTCACATGTTTTATATCCAACTATGCTTTTATCTTAGCCCTTCATATAGTTTACACAGAAGAATAGGTGCGTGTTGAATGTTCCAGTGTGGCTCAAACTTAGTGTTCACAGGGAAACAGGCCAAAAGGTTGGACAGAGAGATTGCAGACAGGTAGTAGAAGATACTGGAAACGAGACTCAGGAGTTTATCTTTATCTTGCAAACAATTGCAGACTGAGGCAAGCTTTTAATAAGGGAAGAGTCATGAACGGGGCCATGCCTTTGACGTGCGATGATTAAATGGTCAGAACTTGACAGACAAGATGGATTTTGGAGAGTAAAAGTAAGGGAGAACAGTTAGGAGCCTCTGTGTGGAGGAACTGTGAGCACCTGAAACAGGGAAGTGACAAAGAGAATAAAAAGGAGGAGATAGACTTGTGAGTCAAAGACAACAGAATCTTAATCTTTAGATGGAAATATCTTTGAAAAATTACACCATGTACCTTTCTATTTTGTGGTCCTGAGGTTTCCATCCTTAATGGGTGAGAAGACACTGCTGCCCTTAACCAGAACAGTCAGTGCAAGTTTGGGAGGGGAAATGAGTTTATTCCTGAGCCTGCTGAGCTTAAGGAATCTGTGGGGTAGCAAACCTATCCTTGGCACTTTTTGCTCCCTTTCCTGCCACACCTTTCCCCATCTTCCCTCTGGCAATCCCTCTTCAAGGGTGAGACAGCCTTTAGCTATTCAGGTCCCAGATCAGGAAGTCCTCAGTTTTCAATGCAGGAGGAAAGAAGAAAGTGGCTAGCCCAGCAGGCACATTGCACCAGCACAGTTCCTGGTGTGTGACAGTGGAAGTGGGAGGGGAGAGCCTCCAGTCCAAACAAAGCAGGACTCTAACAATGTTGAAATTGGGAGCCAAGCTAAGGACACTGCCAGAGGAGCCTCCACATCATCTCATTTATAACCTGGGGAACAACAAAACAGACATGGGTGGTACGGAATCTCTCCCCACAATCTGGCATCAAGTTGCCAACTTTAAAGAAAAGAAATGCCTAATGAATGACATAAACCAATTAGAGAGCTGTCTAAACTGAGCCCAGGCTCTGAAACAGACGTTGCAGGCTCCTATTAAGCAGAGTGATCCGAACAAGGGCCAAAACAAGCACGTGTGGGACCCCAGAACGCCTGAATTTTGGCCTGTCTCAGAAAGCAGCCCAATACACCCTGCAGAAGCCCCTCTCATCCTTCCCCTCACTTCCAAGCACACCTTTTTAAACAATGCTTCCTAGCTTTCCTCGTAGGATAATCTGGCCAGCCTCCTCTGCTCGTTGCCAGGTAGCATTTAATAACAAAATTTTGTAAGAGCCAGTCACTAAGGGATGTGTGGGAAAGAATTGAGATTTACAATAACTTGTCACCTTAAAGCTTTTGCTCAGTTGTTGTCTGCAAATGTGTATGGTTTATTCCATAAAGAAGTTAAAGCCAGCACTGAAATTGTTTTCTAGACCCAAATTACTATCAGTTTGAAGGGTAGGGAAGAAGAGGTAAGAGTGGTGGTAGCCATATATTAACTGAGCACCTATCACATGCCAGGATCCTTCTGTTATTTCTGTCAATCTCCCCACAGCCCTGTTAGCTGTGTGTTATTATTATTATTATTCCATTTCATAGACAGGGAAACTGAAAATCAGAGAGGCAAAGCAGTTGTTCAAGGTCACCAAAATAGTATGTGAAAAATACATTCACTAGCTCCAAAGTGTGGTACTGTTGATAACCTAATGTAACTACTATTTTTAAATAAAATTTAATGGGAGGGAAAAAACAGGTAAAAAGTACAGATAAGCAAAAAAAAAAAAAAAAGCAGAAACTTCAGAAAATTACATTTAATCCCACCACCCAGAGATAATCACTGTTACTATTCTGTGTCAATTCTGCAACTGCAGAAGTTTTAACTGCCTTTTTTAGAGTTCCTACACTGATGCTGCAAAAAAGTTTTAAAACAGATTACATCTTATTCCTATATTTAGAATCATCAAGAAATAACACAGAAGATGTTTTCAAATTGTTTGAAAAGTGAATTCAAAAAGTAGTTATCAAATCCTACTATGTGCTTGAATGCTGCTTGGCATCTGGAGAATGAGAAGGCATTTGTGTTTTAGTACCTGTCCTTCCAGAGCTCTCCTGAAACGTCAGCATTGGTAAGTAGAAGCCTAGCCAGAGCTCTGGGATGTCTCTGCAGTAGCAGCCAGAGGAACCCACTGTAACCATCATCAACTTTCTATGTGACTCCAGCCCAAACACAATGCCCCCAGCTTCAGTTTGTTCATCTCCCAGTTGGTTTATCAGTATTTCCCTGCTTAATATTAAGGGTTGTTTTCAGGAGCTAAAGAGATAAATATTTGTCAAAGCTCTTTGCAATAAACAAAGCACTATGCAAATAAAACATAATTGGCAAGATCACTAAAACAAAAACTTGGCTTCTCAGATTAACAATTGTCATAGGGTAAGCATATAAAAGCATGTACTAAATGCTTTTAATTTTTTATAGTAATTTATATTACTATATTTATATTTTTTATAATAATTTTTAAAGTAGCATAAAATACTACCTTTTTAGTCCCTTAAATCATATATTAGTGTCAAAACGAAAACCAAAATGCTATCATAATAATATCATATCCACTCATTGGTGTGGCACATAAATAGTAACAGTGATGATAATAATGACGGCTAATACTTACTCCCTTTGGCACTATAGTTTCAAACACCTCGTAGATGCATTGCACGACTTTCTCATTTAATCCTCAGAATCGCCCTATGAAGAGATAGATTATTATCTCCATTTCAGAGATAAAAGAAACTACATTAAAATATACCAAGTATTTTTACATACAAACAGATCACCTCATTTAGTCCTCATATCCCCATTGTTATTTCTGTTTGGTTGGATGGATGAAACTATGATTCAGAAAGACAATTTCCCTAAATTCCCGTAATTTGTTGAAGCCAGACCTAGGTTTAGAAACGGGTCTACCTAAAGATTTTTCAACTAAACTACAACTGTCTCAGCATTCAGTCACACAATCTTAGAAAACTTTCCCATCCTGTCAACTTTTCAAATAACTCTCCACCAACAGCACCTGTACTATTATGAGAGGGTCTCAACCTGCGTCATTCAAAAGACATCAGCAAAGCTTTTTCAAAATGGCCTCCTCCTAAACCTCTTCTATACCTGCAGTAGTCCACAGTAAAATATAGCCAAACTTCTCTGCCCTGGAAACATTCAGAGACTTTTTCCTTCATAAAATGTTATTCCTTTCAAAGAAAACCAGTAGCCCCTTAATAAAAGCTGCCATTGCTGATTTCATCAATGGAAAATGTATCTGTTTGTTCTATTTATTCCTAACAGGGGTTAAGACAAAGCTTTGTATGTTAATGTGCTCAACGAAAGATATCATCAAGTCATCTTCCATATTTCTCTTTACTTTATCACCCTCTATCGATTCATCACTGAAACGTGGGCTTTAGGACATGGAGGAATGTAGACATGAGTGTGTGAGTGTTGGGAGGAGGTGTTAAGTGGTTTAGAACAGGTAAAAAAGAACAGGTGTTAAGTGGTTTAGAACAGGTTTAGAACCATGTAAGTTAATTAACGGGCAGAGGAAGGATGGGACATATATGGGAAAAATCAACGTGTCTGATTTGGCAAGGTTATGATTTATATAAGTGAAATCTAGAAACAGATAGAATAGGAAAGTAGGTTAGGAGCATAATGCAAGGTCTTAAAGTCAGGCTATGAAGCTGTGCATTATTGCTTCTCATATTTTGCAAGTAGAACACTCCCACTGCCATAGAGCTATGACCACTTGCCATAAACACAAAATTTATTTGCAATTGTTTTATCATTAAAACCATATAATTATGTTTACTATTGCATTTCATTTACATTGATTAATTTTAACATAAAAACAATATCTGAAAATCTACACCATTTAATTGATTAAATTTAGGCTTCAGGTAGATATGGCATGTTTATCCTGTGGCTTCTTATAGTAACTATCACAACTTTGTTACCTGAGATTTTCTGTAATCCCATTTATAAAGCATAAGTAGATAATAGGGCATCATGGGCAAAAATCTGAGCAAAGATACAGGTTGATCAGCATGGTATTTTAATAAGGTAAACTGACAGATTTAAGTTGAATAGATTGAAAGACTGGTAAGACTGAAAGTAGGGTGATACAATAATTTCATAGTACTTAATATTTATTTAGTGCTGCTGTATCGGGCACATTAAAGAAGTAGGCTCAATTAATTCTCACAATTTTCTGCAGTAAAAACTATCATCATCCCCATTTTACAGGTGAAGAAACCAAAAGAAAGATAATTTAAATGACATTTCAAAGACTATGTAGTCGGCAAGTGATTCAACCTGAACTTAAGCAGGGGCAGCAGGTCTCCAGAATCTCAGCTCTTAACCATTGCATAGAATCACAGTCAGGAAAACATCAAAGTCACTGAAGTAAGAGGAAAAAATGAAAATAAAACCCAAAGTAAGATCATGACAGTAGGAACAGAAAAAGTTAGGTTTGAGAAATGTGGCAAAGATTGACTTGATTGAATTTGACAACCTCATTAGATTTGGGGTCGGTGGGGAGAAAGAAGTCAAAAATGACTGATTTTTTAAGCCTGCATAATTGGAAAGATAATGAGGCCATCCTCATAAATAAAGACATAAGAAGAGAAGCAAGCTGTTAAGGAAGCAAGATATCGGGGAAAGATGATGAGCCTGAGATGCCTGTGGGGTATACAGGTGGAGATAGCCATGGGGAAGAAGAGCAGGTGCAGTGTGTTTCCCATCACTCAGCAACCAGACAAGCTAAAGGTCCAATCAGCTTTTTTCAGCCCAGGTTTTTACTGTCTTAGACTTACCCTCTAATACACAGTACATCAGTGAGTGACACATGATAAAATTTTCCATAAATGCTTTCAGGGAGGAAAGGCTCACGTACAGATACAGGCACCCATAAACTCAGTCACCTCATAAGCTGGAATCTTGCAAAACCATCTAAAGCGGATCATTTTCAAAACTCACATTATTAGGCACAAATCAGTGGCTTGGGATAGATGCAGTAACAGCTGAGTAATTTCTTTCTTCCTTGCAGCAAGCTGCCCTTACAAAGGTTAATTTGCTTCTGCATGATAATGAAGTCTATTTCAAGTTTTGGGCCGGGCGCGGTGGCTCAAGCCTGTAATCCCAGCACTTTGGGAGGCCGAGACGGGCGGATCACGAGGTCAGGAGATCGAGACCATCCTGGCTAATACGGTGAAACCCCGTCTCTACTAAAAAAATACAAAAAACTAGCCGGGCGAGGTGGCGGGCGCCTGTAGTCCCAGCTACTCGGAGGCTGAGGCAGGAGAATGGCGTAAACCCGGGAGGCGGAGCTTGCCGTGAGCTGAGATCCGGCCACTGCACTCCAGCCTGGGCAACAGAGTGAGACTCCGTCTCAAAAAAAAAAAAAAAAGAAAAAAAAAAAGAAAAAAAGAAATTGCAACTTAGCTCAAAATGATACTGTTTGCCCAGAGTTAGGCTTAGAGGACCTTTGACCGGGCTGACGTGGGAAGAGAAAAGAAAGGCAAAAGGGGACATTGGAAAGAGGAGTTAAAGGTTGGCTGGAGTTAAGAAGAGATACAATGTAAAAGCCCCAAGGTCCTATCCAAAGCTGAATATGCTTCAGTTACTGGTTTATGATCAGGATATTGATCGGGTTTACACCTTTAAAAAATAACATATCATCCCAAAATTAGATGGTGAATAGTACATATATATAGCTTTTCTTAGTCATCCAATGTACTATAATATTCATTCCTCTTCTCCTGCAATGTACATTGACCTGTGAAGTTTTGTTTTTACTTCTCACAGCAATCTCACTACACATTGCAGAAAAAAATCCTAAACAGTATATATAGACTTGGCTATAATAGTTTATCACAAATAGCAACATCTTTTTACATACAATGTTACGCATTTTTAAAAAGTGAAGCAACTACATTATTGATCTGAATCTAAACATTTTGAAAACTAGTTTTATTATTTAGCTAAATTTTGGTTGTGTATGCACACACAACCATACATACACAACCATATACACATGTATATTTTCTCTCCTTTTTCCTCTCTCTCTTTTCTTCCTCACTGTCTCAGACATAAACTTTCTGTTAAAAATTTAAATGTTTTAAATTTTAAAATTATTAATTTAAATTTCTTTTTAATTTCACAATTTTAAAGTTGGGTGATAAAGTCATTTCATCATTACAAACTCAATTCTCAATGTTTTCCCAAATTCCCACCTAAAACGTTCTTTCACTAAAAATCACACCTTAAAATTGGGGGAAAATAGGCAAAAAATAAACACATTTGAGTTTTGTTGAAAGAGTGGTCTTTTTATTGAAAATGCTGGTTTTTAAGCATCATTAGAAAAATCCAGTGATTCTTCTCGGCAATACTAACTCGGCGTTTTTAAAGAAACAGTTACTGTGTGTGCCACCTTTTTTCTTTAGCCATCCACATATAGAAATCTATAAAACCAAAATACTTGATTCCTCTGCCTAGAAATGACCATGCAACATTGTCTGAACAATGAGACGGGTAGAATTCCCCAAGGAAGACCTTTTCTCCAATTGAAAAGGCAAAGCCTCACTGGGAGAGAGCTCTTTGCCTCCTCTCCTTTTCCTTTCTTCCTGTCTGAAAGGCAGAAGTGAGGCTACAAGGTGCAGTGCTATCTTGCAACCATGCAGTGACAAGCATGATGAACGTCAGGGTCTTCAGGCAAAAGACAGCAAAATGGAAAGACAAAAGGAGGGTGAGGCCCTGCTACCCTCCGTGAGCCATCAGTCCTGAAATTCATCATCAACAAGTGTTTAAGCCACTGTTAATCTCAACAGCTCTATATAATCCTTACCATTAAATCACCCAAGCTGACGCAAGTGAAAAAGAGGAGTTCATTAGAAGGATACAGGAGTGTCTTCCAACACCTGACAGAGAAATGTAGCCTGGCCTCATAACAGGTAAAGAAAAGAAGGTAGAAAGCTACCCAGGAAGCCTGCTGCCATTTCATCTCTCTCTGCCTCAGGTCATATGGTTTCCTATGTCTGAACTTTTCTGTGTGCAACTAACTGTACCGTATTCTCTCTTTGACAAGAGATCAGAGACATTCCTCTGTTTCCACATGCACGTGGCTGGCCTACAAATCTGAGGTTATGTGTTTTCCATCCTTCTCCCAATCCCAATTCTCAAATACTGACTAGTATCTCTCAGCCCCAATTCCAAATACTTAGGCAGGAGAATCTGATTGATCCTGCTTGAGAGAGATGTCTGCCCCTATGTCCTGGTAGTGGGAAGTAATATGAAATAAACATGCATTCTCTTAATTGCCTTCAACAACTATTTATTGAACTCCTACTCTCGGTTGGCATTGTTCTAGACACAGAGGATGCAACAGTGAACAAACCCAAATCTCAGTTCTCATACAGCTCACCTTCTGGCATGGAGACAGGAAGGAAGTGAACAAATATACAGTATGTGGCAGAAGGATATGACATAAAGAAAAATAAAACAGAGTAAAGCAATAAGACCAACGCAATGGGAAAGTTACTGTTTTTCATAGGGTGGCCAGTGTTCTGGTAAGGTGACATTTGATCTGAGAGCTAAAAAAAATGAGGGCGTGATCATGTGGTATCTGGGAAATAGTATTCTAAGCAGAGAGGACAGCAAATGTAAAGGCTGAAACCAGAAGCATTTTTTTTGGCATTTTAAAAGAAGCACCAAGGAAGCCAGCATGTTTGTAGCAGGGTGAGCCTGAAGGTAAATTGTACAAATTAAGTCAAGAGAAGGGTCAGAGCAAGACTTCTGAAGCTCCATCTTTGAGACCAGGGACCCCACTCAGGCAAGACTAATATGTCAGGGACAACATCCCTCAAAAGTGTCTACTACAAACCGATGTAAGTGAAATATTGAACTCAGAAAAAAAATAAATGAGCATGTGTGGAAAGCAAGAGAAGTCTCTATGGAGAAAGTACAAGGCAGAATTGTCCAAGGGGGAGGTCACAGGCTTTGGAGTCAGGATGACTTGAGTTTGAATATAACTGGACAATTCGAGTTGTAGGACCTTGAGCAAGTGAATCAGCCTTTTTGACTCTCAGATAAAGCAGAGTTAGCACCCACCTTAAAGAATTACTCTGAGAAAGAAAGAAATTATATATGATGTTGGTAATATTGATGTGAAAAAGGCTCTATGAAGAAAGTGCTCTGTGATCAAAAATGTTAGGAAACACTTGGCTCTTTCAGACATTCACGATGGACATTAGTCTAACAATCTGGAGAGGTATCAGTAAGGAATCTACTTAGTGTATGCAGTCTGGTATTCCTTCATTTACTTGGAGCACTGAACAGCTTGTTTTATGTGTGTGATTCTATGGAACAAGTCAGAAAACTCTCCTCAAAGAGCCCTTCCGTCTCTAAAACACACAGGACAGGTGCAGTGTTGTCACTGAGGGGAGCTCCATAGCAGCCTACGCCCGCCTTCTCTCACCTAGGCCTGGCAGGAAAGACTCACAAGTGAAATGTCATGAAGCACTTCCCCAAACTTCTAATAACACCCTTATTTTCCAACAGTGTGTTAACTAGTATTGCAGAATAATAATAAAGTTCATTTTTAAGAAAAAGTGAGGAATTCAAAAGGGAAAAGAAAAATGTGGGGAGGGATGCAAGCAGAAAATGTCCTTCCCAACGTTAATGGAGAAACATTTATCCAAACCTGGGAAACGTGGGTGAGACTACAGAGGATACCTGTCCTTGTAACATCGGTGCATTCGTTTTTGTTAAATATCATTGCCCTGTCCCTGATTTTCATACAATCTGGTCATAGGCCAAGGGAAAAGTCTCCAGTCATCTTATCTGTTCAAGAACATAAAAATGGCAAAGTAAATTTAAAGTGTTAATGCCTGTATCCAGATCTTGGATTTATTTAACACAAGATTCAGGTTTGGACTCTAGCTCTGCTAGTTACTAGCTCTGTGATCAAGTAACTAACTTAATCTCCTCATGTCTCACGTTTTTCTGATTTTAAAGGAAGAAAATAAATTTTTACCTTCAGGATGATCGTAAAGATCAAATAAAATGATACGGTGATAATCCCTTGCCTCATGTAGCTTTAACAAATGTTTATGAAATCAATAACTGACCAGTCACTGTTGATCATTCCCCAACAGAAAACCTTCTCTCTGGGCTTTCACGAGCCACCCAATATTATTTTTAAGGGAACCTCTATAAATGTTAATTTCATAGTAAATAAATCCTAAATGTATTCAGATACTCTCTATGAAAACACATTTATTAAAATTAAAGCACTCTGATATCACAGAATCAAAAATTTCCAACAAATCATATTTGAGAAAATCTTATTTGTTTCTTAATTTCTATTACTGATATAAGAGAAATGACACATTGCCTCTTTGAAAGAAAGACTGCAATAAAACGTGAGAGTCACATAGGAGGCATTTCCAGTCCTCAACTCTGGTGGAAGCTGAACGTCATTTTAATGGACCTGAAAACCATTACCAGTCTATCAGATCTGAGATGTCCCATTGCTTTAAAAAACTGGCACAAATAGGAAACACAAATAATTGAGGTTTTATGTAAACATGAAAATGAGTGGTCAAGAAACTCCAAAGCCTTTAATACTTAATACATAAACTCTCTGATAATTTAAATTATGGGCTACATAACTTAGACCCAATATATTATTTCACCTTGAGAGTGCGTTGATTTTAAGTTTCCTTTTTAGATATGAATGGTTTACTTGGTAATGATGATAAAAAAAGAACCACAAAATTCCACATATACAGCATCACTTCGTCTAAACCAGCCCCAGCATGCAAGGTTGCAGAGCGCTTAAACCCACACACTAAGAGTTTAACTGGAGCTTGGCTGGGGACTTGGATGAGACGTTCACTAATCAGACACAGAAAATATTAATTATCATCAAATCTGTCATTATCTTCCCATCCCCCCTTCCACATCCTCATCTCACCTATCTGCTCCTTTCTCCCTCCAGCCAGCAAAGTGAAAAGCAGTGATTTGCTTAGTGGATTGTGGTTTTACACAAAAAGAAAAGGGGCCAGCTGTGTATACTTGTTCAGAGTAATCAAAACAGTGAGATGGGAAAGGTATTTCTTGAAATGCCCAAGGCAATTGTGTAGAAAACACAGAAAATATCATTTTATTAAAGCAGTTATGAAAGAAAGGCAGAGTAAGGGAGAGAAGAAGACAGAGAGAGAAGAGAGAGAGAAAAGGGGGAGAGAGGAAGAGAGAATTAACAAAAAGGAGAGAGATGGAAGAGGAAATGGGACAAAAAATGAGGCACAAAATACACGTTTAATACCCTCTCCCCCACTCTCTGTCTTTTGAACTGCATGTTCAGGCAAATACAGATGTTAGAAGAGTATGTAGAAGCAGCAACCAGAGCTGGCCTGGCTTGCTGAAAGAACAAACGCCTACAAGATATGACTTAAGGAGCACCTGGCTGACCCACTGCCCAAAATAACACCACGTTATTCACTGATGCCTAAGATTCCACTATTTATGCTGCTGCTTTTTTTTTTTTTTTTTTGGAAAGGACTATTATGCCTTCTGACATTGCCCTGGGTTAAGAAACCTTTTCGGTCTATTTGCAACTATTTAAAAACCTCAGCCATGGTGGGCAGATTGCCTGAGCTCATGAGTTCGAGACCACCCTGGGCAACATGGTAAAACCTTGCCTTTACCAAAATACAAAAAATTAGCTAGGCGTGGTGGTGGGCGCCTGTAGTCCTAGCTACTCAGGAGGCTGAGGCAGGAGAATTGCTTGAGCCTGGGAGGCAGAGGTTGCAGTGAGCTGAGATCATGCCACTGCACTCCAGCCTGGGCGACAGAACAAGACTCTGTCTCCAAAAAAATAAAAAATAAAAATAAAATCCTCTTGTGGGTGTCTTTCAAGGTCTTTTCTGGGAGCTGGTTTAGACCTTGGAGTAAAAGAAGAAATTATGCAGTCAGTAGGTGCCTTGAGATGGAAAACGTGTCAAACCAGAAAGGTAAAGTCATTAAGGACAAATTTACTTACTCAACTAGTGCTCAATCTTTGTGAAAACAAGCTTACCATAGCTTTAACTTGTATTTATAAATTAAGAAAGATGAGAAAACTCTTCTTACGTTGTGATTTTATATTTACAAAATTATATGTCATATAATTAGGATAAAAAATGTCTCCATATCTCCTATACACACTCACATGCACTCACACACATATGCATCCACAATAACACAGTTCAATGGGTGATTAGCTCAGGATATAAATGACATTTTTAAACAAAAAATATTTTCATCTTTCTGTTGTGCTGTCCTCTACTTTTCACTTTAGTTCTTCTCAGGGTAGTAACATGGCTGAAGGTGTACCAGGTTTCACATACAGACCCAACAATGTAGGACTTCTTCCCATGTTTTTAATCAATAAAGAACATGTTTTCCTTAAGTTTACTAGGATATTTTCACATGGGTGGGAAGCGATATTGCTTAGTGGTTAGGAGCCCATAGTCTGGGATCAGACTCCTAGGTGTGCACATTGCTTTACCATTTATTAGCTGTGTTTTCTTGAAGCAGTTCCTTAACCTCTATTCATTGATTTTCTCGTTTGTGAAATGAATAATAGTAGCTACCTTATAGTGCGTTAAATTAGTTAATGTATGTACGGACATTTTAACAGCGTTTGGTTCACAGCAAGTCCTATAACATGTCAGTTATTGGACCTGAATTGGGTCATACAGTCATGGCTAAGACACTAACTGACACGTAGGAGAGCTGGCCATCATTCTTCTCTTGGGACTGCAGACCACCTTCCCTTAATCACATGCGTCTCCCAAAGGAGAATAGATATGTAGCTAAAACTAGTTCTGCTTAGGATGGGGGCATAAGTGATTGCTGGGTAGGCAATCAAAACTGTCTGCTACACGTATTATATCCCTTAATCTTGAATACAACCCTATGATGCAGATAGTATCATTCACATATTACAAAGCAAATCCAAGACTCAGAGAGGTGAATTAATTTGCCTCAGGTAATAGAAATAGCAGTGGTAGGGTTACAGCTTTAACCCAGGCTATCTGTCTTCAAGTCCTCTGTTCTTTCTATTATGGCAATCAACTTCCCTTTAGCGGAAGACCCAAGCTTCTCGCTGGTCTCCATGTGCATAGGTTTCCTTTGGTCCTGTTTAGGTGCATGTAGAGAGGTTTTAGATATGGGTCTTAATGCTGCAGCTAAGAGGAGTGGAAAGACACAAGATAAAGTAGGGAAGAGGGGCATAAAAAAGCTATAAGTTTTTCTATTCCTATTATTAATACACATGTTATATGAACTGAGTCTCCTCTCATTCATGACACTCATACTTAAAAAACATTTTATCCTATATGGAAAGAACTCGATGTTCAGTAAGTCCCAGTTCATCATCTAAAATGTCTTCCATTTATTTATATATGTTATTCCATTCATTTATATATATCCACAGGTGCATTCATTCATTTATATATTGCCTATGGTTGCTTTCACTCTTCACAAACCACTATGGTGCTAGTCCTGCTGTTTACAACAGGACTAAACAACAGGTGCTGATATGAGATATATGTTAACAGAAAAGTCCCTGAGCTACAAAAGAGATAGTTTAATATCACTAATCCCTCTCATTTTCCACAACAGGAATTCTATCCAACCATACCACAATGGGAAGTAGCCACCAATCCAGTTCAGAGGTTTTCTAGATAAAGACCTGTGATTTACCAAATATTCTAACTTTTCCTTTAATTCTTCTGCCTATCTGAAGGATGACATTCAGTTTTCCCATTCATTCATACACCCCTATAACTTTTCATAAACATCTTATTAGAGAAGGAATTACCTTCTTATACTGTTTCATCCAAAGTCACAATCTATAGGTTGATAATGAGTGTCTAGAAACAACCTGAATTAGTACTCAGGGTATTCTGCCACTTCCTGATAAATTAGTTTATGCCACTTCTCCTCCTAACTGGGTGATTTCCTTTGTTTCTGTTCTTAATTCAGTGAGGTTTTTTATACTACCTTTCACTGAGGCCTTACTATGTTCAGGCATTGTACTAAATATATACATCATCTAATTTAATCCTCACAACAATCCTTGAGACAGGTAAAATTATGTCCATTTACAGATGAGAAAAAATAAGGTTTAGAGAGATTGAGTAATTTACACAAATTAGTTTCTCCAAATAGATCATCATAGAGCTACAATCTGAATGAAGGTCCACCTAACTCCAAAGACAATAATCCTACACACTAGGCCATACCTGCCTCTTTCTGCATCCTAATTATGTTATAACATATATTAGAGAACATTCTTGGTTTCCTGGAATTTGCAGATTTACCAGTAGTGATCTCTGCCTTCAACTGAATCACGCATAGAAAGTTGAACAGGATAGAACAGGGCCTTACTATAAATCACCAAGAATTGTTCTCCATTCTTCTAACTCTCCACTTTCTGGGGAAAAGTTTGGCAAACTAGGGTCTGCTGACCAAATCAAGCCCATTGCCTGTTACTGTAAATAAAACTTTATTGGAACACAGGTGCATTCATTCATTTATATATTGCCTGTAGGTAGCTTTCACTCTACAACATCAGTTAGTAGTTGAAGCAGACACTGTGTCATTCATAAAATCTACTATATTTACCATCTAGTCCTTCAGAGCAAAAGTTTGCCTTCCTCCACCACTAGAACATCTCTGATGTCAAACACATTTTAATGAGTTTCATTTACGGAGTTTCGCTCTTATATGCAATATATACACTTCTTAGGAATATAAGCATAAGTACTTGGGACTGGAAATGGCATATGATATATGGGTATATGTGAGTTCTAGTCTCTCTGCCTCATTTTAGTAAGGGGGTGATGGAAGAGAAAAGAAGAGCACAGATTTCAAAGACAGGCAGACCTGGTTTCAAATTCCAGGACATGGCTATCAAGTGGTGATGATGACACCTAGATTACAGTGCTTTGAATGTGAGAAACAAAGTTGATAGAGCTCTGGCACAATACTTGACACACAGAAGCATAGGAGGTGTTTTCAGATGGGAGAAACTGAGGCTATGTTAGATCTTGACACTTGCCAGAACAAGAATTTAGGTTTCCTAAGTCCTAGGTACCTTTTTACCTCCATGATGCCACAATTAACCTTATTTAATAAGCACATGGACTATAGAGATAGATAGAAATTGGCATTGTTTATAGCATCATTTAGCCCATTACTGACAAGGGACATTATAGGTCTGGTTACACAATCTGCTCACAGTAGGTAAAGCAACCTGCTTTCCAGCACCAGCTTCCAGCACTTGGAACTGGGCTAGAAGACACAGGCCTGTGAGAATCCAGACTCCTGACCTGTAGACCCCTGCTGCTCTCTCTCCCACCCAGGGGACTTGAGCAACCACTGACCAAAGGCTCACCTTGAGAAGATTTACCCGATGACCCAGGCAATAGGTTACCCAGGCCCTTCACTGCTCCTGAGACTTGGGGTCAAAGCATCATTTTAACTCTACAAAGGCAGGATATTGTGGAAAGAAAAGCCACCAAGCCTAATCAAGCAACCAATGGTATGTGGAAGGAGCATGGTGGCAGAGGCTTTAACATCCTGAATAGGAGTGGATGTCCTCTGGAAAGAGGGTTGATCAGCCTGCAGACACAAAGCCTGAGAAAGGAAATGATGTAATGCTCACAAATCTGAAATGTGCTTATGGATACAAAGAAATAGGCTTCGATGTGGCTTCAGAGGCAAAAGAAGCACTGATGAATCAGATTTGTAAAAACAGAAGTTGGTAACAGCTATAATCTTATTTAAAAACGGAATAGGCTGGCTGAGGAGGTAATGAGTTCCCCATTTTTGAGTATGTTGAAGCAGACACCAGTTTCCACCTAACCAGCTAACACAATAGTGATTCTAACAACTCGGGATTGGACTCATGAAACTGTAAAATATATTTGAATTCATGGATTGATGCTTCTCATGCTCCTTAAGATATTAGTTTTCTTTTTTGGATTGAAGTTGCCCATACATAATTCCAACAATTATCTTTCTAATTAATTAATTGGCTTTCAGCACTTCCAGACGCTAAACTTTGATTTGGTCTTCTCTATTCTGTATACTGTCCAAACATGTGTTCACTGCAAACATCTGATGAGTGACACATTTTGATTTGGTGAGACTTGAATCAAAAATGAAAAAACACATTTAAAAATATGAAGCTTTTTTCTAATAGCGTAGAGATGTATTTATTCTGATTCTTAATCCTATTGACTGCATTTTTTTCCCACCAAACTGTCAGACCACCCAAATCAATTCCTCTCTTTATTTTGAATTTACTTTTTTTTTGAAATATGTATGTGGTTTTGAAATTCCCCTGGGATCTTATGGTATGAGGTGTTGTGTGTGTATGTGTGTGTTTAAGGTGTCTCCTTTATAGCTTGATAATTATGTTTGGAGTGAGTGCAGCATACTGACTTACCCCCGTCGCACACTCAATGCTTTAAAAGCCCTTGGAAGGCTGGGAATTGTAGGGAAAGCTGCCTTGGTTGGGCAGAAAGCCACATAGCTGCACATTTCACACAGACCTCCTGTTCCATGTTACTTCCTCTCTATCTTTCTGTTGCCAAACCACCACAGTTCAGCTAATTCCTCCTCGAGCAGCGTCTCACCCAGTGCTGCAATTACAGTGGAGACAGAAATGGAGTTAGAAACGAAGCAACAAGGAGGAAAAGAGAGGAGGCTACTAGGATTCATCCCGAAAGCATGTGGAGTCATTAAAAAGTATATACATTGTCCAGTAATCACTCATTTTACCCACTAACTAAAAAAAAAGAAAGGAGGAAGAAATGAAAATTAGGTGTTTTGAAAAACCCTGCCTCTCTTGGTCTCTTCCCAAGGAAGCAGCTTGCTTAAGGGGGCATGTATATGTTCCAAGCGGAATGCCAAACCTGTCATCATAAATAATCCCAAGGTATTATTTAGAACAGCCATGAGCCAAGCCAAGGAAGAGACTAGGAATTGTTAACAATGTCTTGTTTTTACACTTTATGATTAATACACATGATCTATTACACTTTTCCTAAAATGAAAACCCTTGGACATCAGTACTTTAAAGTATGCTTGAGGCAATATTTGGGCACTTGTCTTATGACTTGGAATTTTCCAGGAGAAAAAAGGAGGAAAACCATGACATCAGAGCCCAAGAGTTTTTGCTCACAACTCAATTTTATGGGAATTTGCCTATTCTGCTTTCTAGTAGTCACTCAACACTACATTTCACACAATTCCTTTGAAACCAGCTTCTCCTGACTGCCACATTCCTACGAATGGCATCCTTCCTCCCCCTTCAGAATTCTAATCTTATCCATTTAAACTTTTTTAAAATGCTCTTCCACTTCTGCAATTCCAACCATAAACCCCTACTTCCAGCACCAAATCAAGATCTGCTGTTGTGCCACATCCATGGGGGCCACCACCTCTTCATCCTCACAGCCATTTCCATTGCTCAGCCTTTCATTCTCTCTCACCAATTCTACCATGGCCTCCCTTCACACCCTCCTTACCTTGCCTTCCGCTCTCAGTGTTCCTTGTGTTATCATCACATATACTGTTTCAAGAGTCTTATTGGAGTAGCACTTCTCATTTTTTTTCCATCTAGAAAGCCCTTAACCAACCAATACTTGAGGTTCACTTCCTTTAAGAAGCTTTCTATGATTCCCCTAGGTGTCTGAACAAGATATTCCTACAATACTTATGAAAATTATTGTATTTGCCTCTTCCCCACTGAAGACTTTGAGGTATGAGATTGTCTATTTTCTTTGAATCCTCAACAGTTTACATAGTGATGGACCTATAGAGGGCATGACAAAATGTGTGTGTGTGTGTGTGTGTGTGTGTGTGTGTGTGTGTGAAATAACAATTGGATGCACTTCCTCGTTTAAAATGGATGCCCTTCCCTATTTAAAATATAGCAATAGCTTTATTGCCACCAAGAAAATACAAACATTTTACACTGGCATTCAAAGCCTCTCTTATTTGCTCCCATTTCTAGCTTTATCACATCCACTATACATTTACCATACTCAAGCAAAACCACATTTGCTGACTGTTCTCTGAATTTCTTTCCTGACCATGTGGCTTTATTCCTGCTACACCTTCTCCCTGGAATAGCCTTTCCCTCTAACCATTTCTTCACATCCCAATTTCCCACCTGGTACTATCTTCCAAAGGTCTTGTCTTGTACTATTTCCTTTGTGTTGCCCAGATGCAGTCACAACTGTATGAATTATCTTTATTGTCAACTCTTCTCCACTGGCATATCCTTATTGCACCTTATAATATAGCTGTCTATATACCTGACTTATCCTTGCTACTAGAGCATGTAGTATTTATAGCAGGAACTGCATTGCTTGACTCTATATCTAAAACATCTAAAACAGGGATGTGCACATATTCATGCTCGATGCATGCTTATTCTATTAAGACTGTTTGGATCTGTATTGAAATAACAATTTATGTATGCCATTTGTTGTTTGAGTCAAGTTGTCAAGTAGAAGATTAATTTGAAGTTCAGCTAAAAAGAAAAAGGCCTCAGACTTCACTACAGGTAATTCCCTTCTACTTAGAGCAGTCAGAAGACATAAACACATGCGGTGCCTTAACCTCAATAAATATTTGATGAAGGAATGGTTTTGTGGATTACAATTGTTAGTCAATAATGACTTCATATATATACACACACATACACACGCATTCATTAAATTCTCAATAAATGCCCTTGGGAAAACTTAGTGATTCTTGTTTATTTATTTATTTATTTTTATAAGGAAAAAAAGCACAGGTCAAACTTAAATTTAAGTTAGGCATTAACTGTTTGTATGCTTTTAAATGTTAACAAAATTAATCGACTCTCTTCAAATGTTTTTAAATTGGTAAGAAATACCTATTGCCAAGTTGGGGGACAAGCCTCACCTTTTTTAGTCTAGGGAAAAGACAGAAGGTAGCAAATCCTGGAGATTCTTTTGCAAAAATTTGAATCAGTGGTCAAAGTTTACTGAAAGTATATTAGAAACTCTATGCTCTGATATCAGAGTCATAGAGAAGTCTAAATGCTACTACCTGGGCCCTTCCTCAATTACCACTCACCCTACTGTACACCCAAGTCATTCAAATCCCGAAAATCAGGGAAGTCACCATCCCTTTTAGTCTAAGTTCTTATTTAAGTTCTGTACAATACAAAAACTCCCAAGAAAGAGTGGCTTTGCCTGTAAAATTTTATCCAAACAGGCTGAACAAATGGCAATTACATTTTTCCCAATCCAAGAAAAGAAAATTTATGTAACTGGACTTAGAGACTAGATTGCATATCCCATCATTAAGAGATTTCCCTCCAATGATACTGAGATATCCCACTCAGCCAAAATTTTCGTTTCATTTTGGCTCTAAGAAAATTATCAGAGCTTGGCTGAAGTAGGTGGGAGTAATGCCTATCCCATTTCTCACAGGCTCATCAGACTCTGAGGTCAGGGTCATTAGCCTTTTTCTAAAAATCACTCCATGGATCAGTGAAAAAAAAAAATCTGGGGTCTGAGAAGTTAGAAAATAAAGAATTTGAGGTATTAAGGCATTTGGGGTACAAAATAGCCTGTCATGAAGCCATTTCAACATACATATTTTTCACTGGCTTCCAGACAAATACAACATTATTTCCACATAGGAGTGGGCAGACAGTGCCTTAGTCATCTTTGTTGTGCTGGTCAACGGAAACATACCTGGGGGCAACTTCCAATGTGCCTGTGTATGTTCAAAATTTCTGTGGGTTTCTGTAAGCGTGCTTTTCATCTAATGGTTGTTGAGAACATTTCAGGCACAAGCTAAGGGACAGACCAATATGGGCCCATGGCTTGGAAGAGGGGGCAGAGTGAGACATGATAAAGCCCAGACACAGGGAGAGTACTGATTTTCAACTCCAGGTCAACCAGGGATGAGTAGAAATAAAGGAAGAAATACTGGGCCAGACCTATCAAATGAGTGCATTCACGCTTTTTTGGAAATTCCAAAGACTAAATAACACGAAAGGATGCTATTTGCATTTTCTACTATGGGTAATAAATTGAACTTGTCCAATGTTACATAGGGACAATATCAGCAAAGCTGGGATTAGAACTCAAGTTTTCTGAGTCTACAACTTCCTGTCACACTGCCTGTCACATCCTCTAAGCACAGTTAGCCTAGTGAGGATGGAAATGAAGGACATAAAAACTTTTGATTTTCAAACTCTTTGCAGTATCTTCCCTGCCTCCTCATCTGAGTGAGGTGCATTTCTCTGCGTCTCCACAGTTTACCATGCTTAACTCCAGCAGCACTTGCCACAACATACTGGGACTGAGATTTTATTTTTCTACCTCTCCAGTCATACAGTAAGCCGTTAAAAAGAAAAATGTTAGCTCTGGAGTGTTTGACATGTAATAGAAAGTAAATAGTAGTTGAATTAATAAGTTGACTCTTGATTCTGTATAGCTACAGAATAAGATACTAGGACCAACAAGTGACAGCTTCAAGAGGAGCTGATTTTCCCTCAACACAGGAAAGATCATTCTAACTAGATTCTACCAGAGTCAGAGAGGCCGAGCAGGAAGCAGTGCATTAGCATTTACCAGAAGGCTTCAGAGGCTGGATAACCACTTGTCAGGATCACCGGAGAGAAAATGCCTGCTTTGGGTGGTCTCCTTTTTTGTAATCTATGGCTATTCCATTACAGACCCTAGACCCCATCAGAAATCAAAGAAAAGAGTCTCTAGCACCACCTTTCTGTAGCTTGGAGTACTTTATAAATGTCTATCTGTTATCCTTGTTTGAGCTGACTAGTGGACCTACTGATCCTATTTAGTATTGAGCCTTTGTAGACAAGGAGGGAATGAGGGAAGGAAGGAAGGAAGGAAGGAAGGAAGGAAGGAAGGAAGGAAGGAAGGAAGGAAGGAAGGAAGGAAGGAAGGAGGGAGGGAGGGAGGGAGGGAAGGGAGGGAGGGAGGGAGGGAGGGAAAAAAAAGAAAAAAGAGGAAAGAAAGAAAGAGAGAAAGAAAGAAAGAAAAAAGAAAGAGAGAAAGAAAGAAAAAAGAAAGAGAAAGAAAGAAAGAAAGAAAGAAAGAAAGAAAGAAAGAAAGAAAGAAAGAAAGAAAGAAAGAAGAAAGAAAAGAAAGAAAGACAGACTTGGCAGAAGAGGTCTGTGGTTGGGAAGTCAGCTTAATCTTCTACTTCTGAGCTGATCTGAAGAACGAGACTTGCCCAGATTTCCTGAGAAGCACTTTACAGACACAGTAAACAAGAGTCCCAACATATACTAGTAGGGAAAAAAAATACAGGCAAATTAAATCTGAAAGCTGACCAGAACCTTATAGCTCACCTGAACTATCATACTGAGGCCTCTAAAGGAAACTCAACTAGAATCACACAGCCAGTCCCGGCAGAGTTGGCACAAAATTCTGCTGATTACAAGGCCAGAATTCTTTTCATTACCCAATGCTGTGAAGCCCACTATAATATAACACTTAATTATACAGGTTCAGGAATACAAGTCAAAGCAAATCCCAAATATAATAATAGATGCTTGCATTACATATGGGAAAAGCGTGCTATAACATGGTTAAACTATGACGTGAATAAATTATAAAGGGATTGATTGCACTGTGTTTTTCCCATCAAGAACTGAGTTGTACTCCTATATCATGTGAGACATCTGTGCTGTAAACTGTAAAACACATGATTTCATTAGGATCCAAACCAAATGGATTGGGGCATCAGTGCATATAGGAAAGGCAAAGTGCACAAGCACCACATTAGGCTTTTCGATATACCCACTCTTTTAGACTGACCAGATACCATACCAAGTAGTTGCTTTTTATCTCTATTTTTACAGATGAGATTGGACTTAGAGCTATGGAGAAGTTAACATGTCATCATACCACAAGTAAATGAGAATCAGAATTCAAATCCACATTTGTTTGGTTCCCAAGCACATGCTTTTTCCCAAAAGATCAGGATACCTCAGTCGTCCCTGCCTCTGTAAATATGTTTAACTTTACCTAAGTCACTTTCCCTCTTTGGGTCTTAGAAACTCTCTAAGGTCTTTTCTAGTTCTAGAAGTTCCTCTGATGCAAATATTCAAGACTTGAGAAGAAGTTCTTGTGTAAATTCTATCCAAAAATAAACAATGTAAAACTTACGCATGCACAATACTCAAAATATCTAGATTACTTTCTTTTCTATTTTCTGCTACGGCACATGTATCAAGATTTGTCTGAATGTTGGCACCCACTGAGGGCCTTCAGCAAAGAAGCAACATTTTCACAGTTTCTTTATGTGCATGTGGGCAAGCTTACGTTAGACATCTATATGCAAGACTCTGCGAACAGCTGCCCATGAGACAGGCATCATCATAAACACAGGCAGAAGTCAACTCGTGCTGATAGACAAAGGCCATCATGTGAATAGAGACCATCTCAACTCTGCACTAAGGTGGGCTGTTTCTCTACCTTTGAGCCAACAGATTTTAGAAGATTGCCCATGTATTCATCTAAAGCAACCCATCCCATCAAGGCACTGTGGTATAGTAGAAAACGCCCTACCTCACCTAGGGATCAAGAAACTCAGCTCTACCATCATTTCCCAAGGACTTTAGTAAAGTGACTTCACATTCTAGTGGGCCTTAGTTTCTTCCTTTTTAAAATTAAAAGTCAACCACTCTCCTGCCTTCACTATGAAAGTGTGTGTGTGTTTGGGTGTGTATCCGTGTGTGTATCCAATCAAATAATGAGCAAGCAAAGGCCTTGCAGATTCCAGGATGCTAATGTATTATGAGCATTAAAATAGAAATGAGATTTAGATTTTTGCTGCTGGCTTTACTATTATTACTATTGTCATTATTATTATTATTATCATTATTTTGAGTAGCCTCACAGTACCTGTGTTTCATCTCAGGTAAAGCACTGGCTAGCTTTGTGGCCTTCAGGATGTTTGTTAATCTTTCTCTGCTTCAGTTTCCTTAGCTGTAAATGGACATAATGGCACCCGATAGTGGTGATATTTGAAGTCACAGTGACATATCTAAAGAGCCTAATACAGTGTCTCATCCACAGTGACTATTTAATACATTGTAGTGGCTACTGTATTATTAACCACTTTTTTCACATGGCCAGTGACAAACAGTGGGAAAGGAAGGATCTCCCTGCCTGCCGACCCTAGCCCTCCCAGCCATTCCAGCTGCATGCCTCGCTTGTGTGGGGACCCGGGCTCCACATTCAGCGCTGACCGAGCCTGGGAACACTGCAGCCTCCAGCGCTGCCATTCTGATGTTCCACAGGCTACCACTGGAGCACTTCTGCTGCCACCCAGCAACTGCCCAGGGGAACTGCATGGATTTCAGACAAGTAGAATTTATTTGAAAAGTCTAAGAAGCAATGAAAGGAAATCGTTTATGAAAGCCTCTTCCTCATCCACAACAATTTACAAAGACACATGGAGTTCAATGCCGGGATGAGATCTAATTCAAAACTCCTGACACGGATATCCAGGCATGTTCCCTCCAATATGGTATAATTTCTGTAAAACTACCCGGACTTTTTTTTCTCTTCAGCATGTTATTATTATTTTTCTTAAAAGTAGTCAGGAAGCAATTTTAAATTATCAAATTTTATTTCTGAAGGAGATCAGACCTTGAACAACATAGCTAGTCTGTGCTCTCGTTACTCTACAGACAAAAAAAAAAAAAAAGAAGATCCAGAGAAAAGATAGCCAACGTTAGGGAGCCTGTTTATGAAAAGTCAAAACTCTATATCTACTCAACCAATGCTCCATTTCCTCCATGTTTCCACAGAGCAGGTTCCCTTTTTCCTGATGACATAAAAAGAACACAACCAAAAAGTGCTAGAACTTGTAGATTTAGGTCAATGAACAAACTCCTTAGTTGTTGACCCATCTTTAAGTCTTACTCTCAGCTTTGCCATTGGAGTTCTTGACCACAGTCCCCTAAGACCACTGTAAAATGAGGGAGATTAAAGCAAACACTCAAAAATTCCTTGTGGCTCCAAAAGCTTATGTTTCTTCTCACCTACTTTTATTTCTTGAATTATATTTATAGCACCTTGGAAGGATCTAAACACATCATAATTAACAGGTTTTTTTTTTTTTTTCTGCAATAAATCAGAAGAAACAAATAATCCTCTGCCAAGTATCCCCAGCACACATGCCATTCCTCCAGATGAGTTCTCCGGAAATACACCCTGCACAGCTCCAGGACTCAATACAATTTCTTGAACATGCCTCTTCTCACTTGTATTTAAACTGGCGCACCTGAGTAAGGTCTCCCCTCTATGAAGTGATCTACATCAGCAAATATTATTATAACCCCTAACGCAAAAGGATTCAAAAAGTGAGAAACAAAAACAAAATAATATATGGCTGGTGATTAAAAGAAGATTTAGAAAATCATGCAGACAGAGAGTCACTGTTTATGACCTTGAGACCACACATTGTTATGGAAAATGTACGTTTAGGATGGATTTTTACAGGAGTACCAAAAACATTGAACTTTTACCAAGAAAGGTAGTGATAGTCTTTTTTGCTTATGTTTTGCCTTGTGCCTTCTTTTTTTCTGCGTGCTTTAACTCTTGTTTTGTTCTTTCTTTTTAAAAAAGAAGAAGAAGAAAAAAAAGAAACCTCAGGATGTTAACTCGTGTATTTCTAAAGATAGATGATCCCCAAAGAGTTACAAATTTAATTGTTGAGTCTTAATATCCCATTTACTGGAGGAAAATATATAAAATAAGAGGGTTCTCCTCATAGAGAAAATACAAACTCTAAATTGACAAGGCTTGAAAAGCCAACATTCAATGTTCACAAGTAGCGAGAACAAAGAGCACCCTAATGCCTGAAAGATCTAAATTATCTAGCTTCCTAGATTCTGTACTCTGTTCTTCAGATTCCAGAAAAGATCCAGCTCTTTTTTAGAGAACTGATTCCTTCCTTTCTTGAAAGCCAAATCTCTGACATACATTCCATCTGTTTCAGGTTCTTGTCATTAGGACACTAAAGACCAGGAGTCCTTCCCCAGAAGAAATGCAACGTCTCCAGCATTGATGAGCTTACTTGTCATTCAGAGATATTATAGAGCCTCAAAGTGGGTGCCATCACTGTAAGTGTGTCATAGTGAGTACAGGATAAATTTTGGCGCCTTTCTCAGGCATTCCCCAGCAGGGATAGGATCCTGCCCTCTGCAGGAATTCTTAGGCAACGACTTCCTAAGGAGGTATTTTTCATTTAAATATAACCTCCTGGCAACCAAATATTTATCTGGAAGAAATGGGGCGTGGCCCTGTCCAATCAGGCACCTGGGTTCAGTCCATTACTCAAAAATAACAGGATTGTGGTATTTGGGGAACGCCTCCCCACAGAGATTTGCCAAGAAATAGCTCGGCAATCCCCCGCAAGCCACCCGTCCTTGTCAACATGCCTCCCTGGGCATTAGCGTGAGTGGACCAACACCGCACCCAAAAATCAAACCCCGGGCATTCTTGGCACAGATCCCCAAAGGCGAAGTCAAGAGTGTACATGACAAAATCCTTGCCTGCTGCCCTGTTCATCACAGCCTGTGATGTAACTTGATCCGTGCTAAGGATGGTAAGTCCATAAGCTCCAAAGCAATTCTCTTTTCAGAATTTATCTCCATCTTCGTGACTTCCCTCCATTGAATTCTGAGACCATTAATCAACATTGTCCACAAGAGGGTGATATTCAAAATCTTATATGTAACCTCTCATTTTCACAAACCAAGATCAGGCATCCAACACCTTTTACCAGGACCGACTCCAAGACCTGATCACACTCTTCTCAGTGCTCCAATTCATCCCACATACCACTCGCTGTTCTAAGCATTCACTCACCATTCATTAAGCATACAGCAATGTGCCTGCCACACACTAATGTTGTGCTACAGGCTATAAGGACACAAAGATAAGCCTTCATGCTCTAAAATCTTTATGATGTCAGTTGGTCAATCAAAATAAATAAAACCTCCTGTCTTACCATTCAACACTGTCCATGAACATGTTCTCCTCTCTTCCACTACTGTCTCTATTTTCCAGCCACCCAGGAGACTAGTCATGATTACTTAAACAACTTTTCACACTTTTGTATCATTCTTTTTGTCATACTCTTCCTCCAGTTTATGAGCCACTTTATAACTCTCTACAAAAATTCTTCAGTCTGTTGTCTCTTTAACAGCAATTCCCACCCCTAAAAATGATCGCCTTGTCTATGCTCTCACAATATGTTGCTTACGTCTTTATTTCAGGCTTTGTCAGATTATGCTTTATATGAAAATTAGTTTTCTATATATTTACTCTCCTAGTTCCCAATTAGATCTCAAGCTATTTGAGGGCAAGGCCAATATATAAAGTCATGCATCACTTAACAAAAGAAATACATCTTAGAAATATGTCATTAGGCTATTTTGTCAAGGCTACTTTTGGATACCTTATACAAGGCTAGATGGTGTAGCCTACTACACACCTAGGCTATATTGTATAGAGTATATTGCTCCTATGCTATAAACATGTACAGCATGTTACTGTACTGAATATTGAAGTCAATTATAACACAGTGGTAAGTATTTGTATATCTAAATATATCTAAACATAGGGTACAGTAAAATATGGTATTATAATTTTATGGGACCACCATCACATATGTGGTCTGTGATCAAAACTTTGTGTGGCACATAACTGTATTTTATCTCTCTTTCCTTATAGAGACAACTAGACCATTGTACTTCATTTGTTGAATCACCAAATTAAAACTATCTCAACTTAACCCTTCCAAGATCTGGGTGCAGCAATATCCAAGTTACCATTAAGGGGGAAGAAAAAGCACAAGGAAAATGCATAACGACGGTAAGTATATGAAATAGCTGAAACAACTTTTTAACTAGAAAGATCAAAGAATATCAATTACCTAATATTCTTAGTTATAAGTTATGCTTTGTTCTAAAACCAGCCTCCGCTGGTCAATAATAATACAAATTATAACCAGAATGTTTTAGGGAGCCATTTATTGGGTTTAAAGTCACTGTTTTGTATGCCTATAGAGTCATGCCATCTTACACATGCCTTCAGCTTGGCCTGAATTGCGAGATACCCTCTTGTTCCTATGAGCATTTTTACATGTGCTTTCTTGATCACAAAAACGGATCTCCTATCTCCCATTATTAAGACTTTGGCTCTCTTACACCAACTTGTCATGTCCCTACTCCCATCAGAAGACTGGCTCCAGCTCTCCGTCAGTTTGTCACTGAGTAACAGGTCTTGAGTTGAGAGAATGATGAGCACTCCTTTTCTGTTGAACTTGCAGCACAGACTGTAGTTCTGACTGCCCCACTCTGACTCACTAGCTTCTCAGGATATAGCTACCTATTAACATTTTGTAATACCTTAAATAATACACATAGAGCAACTGACATCTTCCTAATAAAAGCAAAGTAAAGCAAATTGGGAAGTAAAAGGGAGCTAATAGATTTGGAACACCTATGGCAGTCACCAGTTTGGCACTTCACATGTGTTCTCATTTAATCCCACAACTCCGTGGAGTAGATATTAATTCTATTTTATAAATTAGTATATGAGCCTCAAAATAATTACATAGCAAAGTCATTAAGTGACAAGTCTGGGGTTGGAACCATGGCCTGTGGAATTCTAAACAATGTGAACGTTACACCGAATGAAACTGCAACTCTTATCATTCTCAGTCTTTGGGAGTTGGCAGGAACCCTTCTCCTATACAATGGATGTACTAGTTAGGACTCGGTTTGGCTGCAAATAAAACAAACATCCCATCTAATGATGAACTGCACATCTCTTCTCTTAGGAGAAGAAGACCAAATGTGAACAGTACAGGAGTGGAAGGCAGCTCCACAAAGTCACTAGAAAGCTGCACTCCTTCCCACTCCCCACTCTGCCATCCCTGGTTTTGGTCCTCAGATCCACAGTTCACGATGGTGGCTGGAGTATTACATCCACATGACAGACAGAAGGAGGGGGAGTAGAAAGGAACAGAGGAAAGTCCTTCCTTGCCTTTTAAGGAGTCTTTTGAGGAGTCTCATTTATTCTGCTTGCCTTTAATTTGCCAGAACTTAGTCAAATGGACAGACTTAGATTCAAGGTGGCCTGAGCTATTTAGTGTTTCAGTTAGGTGTGTGGCTTCCCCCAATAACTAAGGGATCCCGTTAGAAGGAGAGATGGGAGAATGTTACTGGGAGCCAACACCATGCCATTAGAATTTAGCAGACTCTTCTCCTAGTTTGAGGACAAAATTTAAGTTGTAGAGACAGAACTTACAGGATTCTCATGTAGAAGGGGAAAGGTAGAGAAAGAAAATTGAGTATTTTAAATTCACGCCTGTAAACACTCCACAGAGAAGGTCCAGGTTGATGCTTCTTGCCTAAGTGGAAGGAGAAGACAGGCCTATCATGTGATGACTCTAGCTCAATGCCACTCTTCAGAAGAGGGGACTCCCTTTACTACCAGATCCACAACTCACATTGACAACCATACTAAGATACTGTGACCCTGAACACTAAAAATTATGGCCTGCCTCCTTATTCATATACAAATCAAAATACTAACCACACCAAACCACAAAGCAGAACATTTTCATGAACATTAACATTTCAATAGCTTCTTTCTAGATTCATACATTTCAAATTTTTGAATAAGTACTTTAAGATTAAACTTTTGTCACTATTTGGTGGCCACGTTTTGCTGTTGTCTTACCCCCGTGCTTATCTTCATGCTGGGTGATCTAGTACTGTTTACAATTTTCCTTGGATTTCAGTTGCATCCAGGGATTCTTATGCTGAATGCTATGAATTGCAGAAATATTTCTAAAAATAATGATTCATTTGAAGAAGAAAAATACTGTGGTATTTCATATTATTTACTGACAGAATATTTGGGGAAGGAAGGGATAATAAATCAGAGAGTTACCGTTTAGGAAGACAACAACCTAGGCCCTTGTTCAGTAACTTCTCACCTTACCTTCTATCTAATAAAAATCGCTGTGCTTTGTGTTTTCTTAAAAAATCTTTTTGGTGAAATAAACACTTCATTGGAAAAAAACTCTAGTAGTCAGACACACCTAAATGAAGAATAATTTAACCTACTTCCTACCATGCTGAATCTTTTTAATAAAGTGTGAAAAGAGGAATGATATTTTAAAAAAGAAATATGAACTGTATAGGTGGGTCAAGGAAATCTGAACTAAGGAAAAGAGTAGGAGGAGAACAAAAAGGAGAAAGAAAAAGAATATGTCAGCTGAACCTGGAAAAATAGATCAAACACCAACTTTGGTCTATCTTCCCACATCCCATTTCATCCTTCCCTTGGGTCTATAAAACACATGTACAAATAGTAAACTTTCCCAAAGCAAAAACTCATTGTACTTCTTGCCTGCTGACAAGGGCTTCTTATTTTTCTTGTTTCATGGAGCAAAGTTAGAAAGAAGGTTATAACATCTTGGTTAATCATTGACCCAAGAAAGGGCAGAGACTTAAAAGGCATCGAATGTAACCCATTTCATGTTACAGAGGAGATACTGAGGCTCTGAGAAAAGAAACAACTTTCACAAGAAGACACAGCAAATTGGAGGGAGAATTGGGATGAGAATTCAAATTTTCTTATTTCCAGTTGTGGTGGAGACTTCATGTTGCATTTCTAAATAGTTGCCCTCACTTAACTAGAATTAAAAGGGTAGAAGCTATTCTTGATCGGAGCTAATGAGCTAAAAAAAAAGAGCACTTCCCAGCCCCTACCCTGCCTCTCCACACCTGTACCTGAGCAAACTACCTCCCAATAACCCTGCTGCATCCATTTCTTAAACTGAAATACTTTTCAAGAAGTCGTACAACCTTCACAGGTCTCTTAGTTTGGAGTGAAATGCCATAGCGTCAAAATGCACTTCTGATTTTAATCCTTTAAATATTTCCAGCATCACTGATAAAGCCTTGTGTTTATATAATACCATTCCCCAGGAAACCCAGGGTGATTTATGGATATTATCTCATTACACAATAAATAATTATCCTGAGAGATAAGTGGGCAATTTTATTTGCTTTATACACTGAATCAAACCCATTTCTCAGCAATTCCAGAGATGTCCCCACAGTTTATAGTAAGCACTTTCAAACTAGTTTTAACTGTGAACACCTTTACACTATAGTGAATGCCAGTGCAAGCAACAGATAAAAGCAGAATTATCCCAACTCCTCCAAAATGGCCATAGTTCATCAACACCTAAATACAAAACTAATCCCCACTTTGGTATCCTTCAGGTTCTTGGGATCTAGCAGGTCCAAGTCGTGATGGCCTATTTACAGTTCCTTGGAGGCACCAAGCTCTCTCTCTGTTCTTCCCTCTCCCTGAAACACTCATCCCATTACCCCCTTCATCTTCTTAACTCCTACTCATCGTTCTGATCACAATACCAACATTTCTTCCTTAGAAAAGTCTTTCCTGATCTTTCCCCCTGGAATTTGGGTCAAAATTCTGTCATAAAAGCTGAAATCCTGAAAGTGGCAGGCTTGCCCTAAGGCAGGCTCTAATAACGCCTCCATTCCAGTCTTCATGCCCTTCTGGAAGAGCCTCCCCAGGAGTGTGGGCTGGATTTAATGACTTGCATCTATGACACAGAATGTGGCAGAAGTGCAGGGATGCCATTCCTGGGATTAGGTTACCAAAATCTGTGGCTTCTATTTTGCTCAACGTCTCATTCTCTCTTGCTCTCTCTTGCCGCCTCTGAGGGAAGTCCACAGCCATGTTGTCAGCAGCCTCATGGAAAGGCCCACATGGCAAGGAACTGATTCCTCTGGCCAGATGCCAGCAAGGCCCTGGGCCTGCCACCAGCTGTGTGTGTGAGTTTGAAAGTGATCTTCCCCCAGATAACCCCACCCACACCTTGATTGAAGCTCTGTGGCAGGACCCAGCTAGGCCATGTCCATATTCCTGACCCCCAAACTGAAGAGTAGTAAATGTTAGTTATTTTACACTACTAAATGTTCAGGTAAGTTGAAACATAGCAATAGATAATTCACACACCCCATATAACTCTCCTTCAAAGCACTTTCCACTCTTGTAATTTTAAACTTATCAGACATGATTCTTTCACGACTGTCTGCTTGCCCTATGACTGTCAGCTCCATGAGAGCAGAAAATCTGACTCTCTGAGCACAATGGGATCACACCGCCCAGCCCAGCACCTGGCACATAAGCAAGTGCTCAATAGATGACACTTGAGAGAACAGTTTGTCTCAGCCGGCCTCTCTTCCCATAGCCTCTCAGGCACCCGCAATAATGAGCATGAAGTGCATCCTCCACCGGTAGACTTACCATCTGTCCCTCTTCACTTCCTCTCCCACACCAGAAAGACCCCATCCAGTCATCTCAAAGACGCTACTTCTACCAAGTCTTCTCATACCCATGCCCTCCTTTTCCCAACCACTGGCCCAGTTCAAGTCCTTCGAATTTCCGAACTCTACTATCACAGAATTTCTCCCCTAGCTGGCCCTTTTGTCCAGTTTCTCTTTTCTCCAAACTATCTCTTATATTGTCACCATCCTTAGCTTTCTGAGGCAAAATGTCAATCATTTCAGGCTTCTCGCCAAAAACCTTCAACAGTCTCATACGCTAATATGACTAAAACCCAAACTCCTCATACCATCATTCAAAACCGTTTAGAAACTTTCACCATATTTTCCCAACAGTTGGGGCCCCGACACCTGGGAGGCTTCATGTGAGCACATTAGTTGGGCATTAGCTTATGCTTGCCCTGTCCTGCTTTCCCTATTTCTCTGTCCAAGTTTGGCTCATCCCATAATAAACTGCTCAGATTCTACCTTCTTCCTAAGACCTTCCCATATCGCCCAGTAGCAATTCTTTCTCCCTCTCCTATCCCCATGACACTGTTGGTTTTCTGCTGGAGCCCTAACCAAAGCCTGCTTTGGGCTAAAGCATGTGTGTGCATATGTTTGCATCCCTGTGAGACTGTGAACATCTTGGTGGCAGAGGCTATGTCTTGCTGCTGTGTCATACACAATGGCTGCCACATGGCCAAGCCTAGGAAGGACTCTCTGAATGTAATCACATTACTGCTTAGAAAGAATATACATTTAAGAGAGCTGCCTTCTGTTTGCAAAATGCTGCTGGGAGGGCAGATTATTAAGTCAATGGCTTTTTTCTTTTTCTTTTTATTTCTTTTTTTTTAAGCAAAGACCACAAACCACCTCTGAAGCCAAGAAAAAGACGTGATTAGAGGGAAATGCATCAGTACCTTTAATCCTCCACTGACTTTGGAAAAACAACAAAATGCCAGTTTCCACCAGATCATTTCTTCTTAATTAAAAGTTAGCCAGATTCTTTTGGAGCACTCAATTTTCTGGTCAGGTCAACAAAAAAGTAATGAACACCACTCACACCTCCCTCCCCTGTCTTCCTAGCCCCATTCCTGGAGTTATGCAACCCTCGGGGGCGGCATACGCTTCAGCTATTTGCTCTATGCTCGTAATTAGATTGTCTAGACAGGAGATGTTGCTGGAGCAATAGGAAAATATTTTACAAGATGTTCCGCAGAACCACACTTATAACAGTGATTAGGACGTACTGACAGACGCGAAGCCAGCAGAATTGGCCCGGTTTCACCCAGAGCAGAAGCCCTTTCAAGCTCTCATTTCAGGAAGAGGTGCCAAATTAGAGCTCTGAGGGCATGGAGCAGCAACTTCTTGGCCTTTGGATCTGAGAAAGCAAGGCTGAGATAATAGAATGATGTCTGGGATGCCCTCCTTCCTCCTTCCACCTGCTGACACTAAGTCAACAGGAGGCAGATGGTAGTTGCTGCTTTCACCAGCATCTCTCCAAAAGGATGTATAAAGGCCAAAGAAAGCGGTTTCCTGGACCTGGCTTCTGCAGCATGGCCTGTCCCTTCTATTTTGCAGAATGCAAATTTAAATAGCATGGAGAGATACATGTGTGATGCCTTCTATTGCAGGGAGATATTTCTTGGCCTGACCTCCCTGCTCAGCTTTTGTTGGCATATCAATGTGACAGCAACAGTATTTTCCAGCAGAAAACCTCTTTAGAGATATTTTTCATGGGAGGAATTGATTAGGTAAAATCATTTAGCCCTCTAAGATGAATGGCTTTTGGAAAATTGCTACACCAATAAAGTACCACAAGGGTATAGGATTCAATACAAAGAAAAATTAGAGATTTTAGAAATTTAACAAGAGGAGATTCAGCAAGGGGAGGGGACTTATATCAGGAAAATGTATCAGGACCCAGATCCCTGAATCCTAAACCAAGGTCTTTCTACCAAAACTATTATATATGCTTGCTTCATTCAAATGCTTACTATATACCAAATATTCTTCTAAGCATTTTGCCCATATTATCTCATTGAACCCTCAACACAGACCAGTAAGAGAGATATCATTATCCAGGCCTCCCCTCCTCCTCCCAGTTTACAAATGGGAAGACCGAGGCATGGATTGTTAAGTAACTTGCTCCAGGTCACCCAGACGCAAATCTGGATTGTCTCCCTGTCAGCCCGACTTCAGAACAGGGTCTTTAGAGATAGACGTAAACTGTCTATGTTTTACCTCCTCATTCGAGTTCAGATGAGAATATGGGTAAAGAAATGGGGCCGAGTGACCATCAAAAATTACAACGCATTTGAGAACAAGTAAGAATTAGGCACATGACCGAGGCAGAGGAGGAGGTGAAATCAGAGAATTTCGTGTTTCAGATCCTACCATCATCTGTTCCCACAATTACATACAAGTCACTCAACCACTCAGAATATCAGTGCCTTCACTGTTGTTTCTATGGGCATAAAAAACAAACGGGCCAGACATGGTGGTTCACACCTGTAATCCCAGAAGTTTGGGAGGCCCAGGCGGTGGATCGCCTGAGGTCAGGAGTTCGAGACCAGCCTGGCCAATATGGTGAAACCCTGTCTCTACTAAAAATACAAAACATTAGCAGGGTGTGGTGCAGGCACCTGTAATCCCAGCTACTTGGGAGGCTGAGGCAGGAGAGTCACTTGAACCCAGGAGGTAGGGGTTGCAGTGAGCCAAGATCACACTACTGCACTCCAGTCTGGGCAACAGAGCAAGACTTCATCTAAAAAAAAAAAAAAAAAAAAAAAAAAAAGCGGGGGTAATTCCAGGGCAAGATGGCCGAATAGGAATAGCTCCAGTCTGCAGCTCCTAGCAAGATCAACACAGAAGGTGGGTGATTTCTACATTTCCAACTGAGGTACCCAGTTCATCTCATTGGGACTGATTAGACAGTGGGTGCAGCCCATAGAGGGCAAGCAGAAGTAGGGTGGGGTGTCATCTCACCTGAAAAGCCCAAGGGGTCGGGGAACTCCCACCCCTAGCCAAGGGAAGCCATGAAGGACTGTGCCACGAGAGATGGTACATTCCGGCCTAGACACTACACTTTTCCCACGATCTTTGCAACCCACAGACCAGGAGATTCCCTCAGGTGCCTACACCACCAGAGCCCCGGTGTTAAGCACAATACCGGGTGGCCATCTGGGCAGACACCAAGCTAGCTGCAGGATTTTTTTTCATAACCCAGTGGTCCCTGGATTGCAGCAAGACAGAACTGTTCACTCCTCTACAAAGACGACTGAAGCCAGGGAGCCAAGTGGTCTTGCTCATTGGATCCCACCCACATGGAGCCCAGCAAACTAAGATCCAGTGGCTTCAAATTCTCGCTGTCAGCACAGCAGTCTGAAGTCAACCTGGGACACTGAGCTTCGTTGGGGGAGAGGCGTCCACCATTGCTAAGACTTGAGGTAGGCAGTTTCCCCTCACACTGTAAACGAAGCCACTGGGAAGTATAGACTGGGTGGAGTCCACTACAGCACTGCAAAACTGCTGTAGCCAGACGGCCTCGCTAGATTCCTCCTCTCTGGGCAGGGCATCTCTGAAAGAAAGGCAGCAGCCCCAGTCAGGGGCTTATAGATAAATCTTCCATCTCCTTGGGACAGAGAACCTGGGGGAAGGGGCAGCTGTGGGCACAGCTTCAGCAGACTCAAACGTTCCTGCCTGCCAGCTCTGAAGAGAGCAGCAGATCTCCCAGCACAGTGCTTGAGCTCTGCCAAGGGACAGATTGCCTCCTCAAGTGGGTCCCTGACCCCCATGCCTCCTGATGGGGAGATACCACCCAGCAAGGGTCAACAGACACCTCCAACACGAGAGCTCTGGCTGGCATCTGGTGGGTGCCCCTCTGGGACGAAACTTCCAGAGGAAGGAGCAGGGAGCAGTCTTTGCTGTTCTGTACCCTCTGCTGGTGATACCCAGGCAAACAGTGTCTGGAGTGGACCCCCAGCAAACTCCAGGAGACCTGCAGAAGAGGGGCCAGACTCAGAAGGAAAACTAACAAACAGAAAAGAATAACATCAACATCAGGAAAAAAAAAAAAAGGATGACTACGCAAAAACTCCTTCTGAAGGTCACCAACAGCAAAGACCAAAGATAAATCCACAAAGATGAGGAAAAACCAGTGCAAAAAGGCTGAAAATTCCAAAAACCAGAATGCCTCTTCTCCTCCAAAGGATCACAACTTCTCACCAGTGAGGGAACAAAACTGAACTGAGAATGAGTTCTGAACTGACAGAAGTAGACTTCAGAAGGTGGACAATAACAAATTCCTCCAAGCTAAAGGAGCATGTTCTAACCCAATGCAAAGAAGCTAAGAACCTTGATAAAAGGCTACAAGAACTGCTAACTAGAATAACCACTTTATAGAACATAAGTGACCTGATGGAGCTGAGAAACACAGCACGAGAACCTTGTGAAGCATATAGAAGTATCAATAGCCGAATCAATCGAGCGGAAGAAAGGATATCAGAGATTGAAGATCAACGTAATGAAATCAAGTGTGAAGACAAGATTAGAGAAAAAAGGATGAAAAGAAATGAACAAAGCCTCTAAGAAATATGGGACTATGTGAAAAGACCAAATCTATGTTTGATTGTTGTACCTGAAAGTGTACATTTCAGGAATAATGAAACTAAGTTGGAAAACATACCTCAGGATATTATCCTGAAGAACTTCCCCAACCTAGCAAGACAGGCCAACAGTCAAATTCAGGAAATACAGAGAACACCACAAAGATACTCCTCGAGAAGAGCAACCCCAAGACACATAATCATCAGATTCACCAAGGTTGAAATGAAGGAAAAAATGTTAAGGGCAGACAGAGAGAAAGGTCAGGTTACCCACAAAGTGAAACCAATCAGACTAACAGCAGATCTCTGTGCAGAGACCCTACAAGCCAGAAGAGAGTGTGGACAAAAATTCAACATTCTTAAAGAAAAGAATTTTCAACCCAGAATTTCATATCCAGTCAAACAAAGCTTGAAAAGTAAAGGAGAAATAAAATCTTCTCAGGCAAGCAAATGCTGAGAGATTTTGTCACCACCAGAACTGCTTTACAAGAGCTCCTGAAGGAAGCACTAAATATGGAAAGGAAAAACTGGTAACAGCCACTGCAAAAACAAACCAAAATGTAAAGACCATTGACACTATGAAGAAACTACAGCAACTAATGGGCAAAATAACCAGCTAGCATTATAATGACAGGATCAAATTCACACATAACAATATTCACCTTAAATTTAAACAATCTAAATAGTCTAAATGCCCCAATTAAAAGGCACAGACTGGCAAATTAGATAAAGATTCAAGACCCATCAGTAGTATGCTGTATTCAGGAGACGCATCTCACTTGCAAAGACACACATAGGCTCAAAATAAAGGGATGGAGGAAGATGTACCAAGCAAATGGAAAGCAAAGAAAGCAGGGGTTGCAATCCTAGTCTCTGATAAAACAGACTTTAAACCAACAAAGATCAAAAAAGACAAAGAAGGGCATTACATAATGGTAAAGGGATCAACGCAACAAGAAGAGCTGACTATCCTAAATGTATATGCACCCAATACAGGAGCACCCAGATTCGTAAAGCAAGTTCTTAGAGACCTACCAAGAGACTTAGACTCCCACACAATAATAGTGGGAGACTTTAATGCTCCACTGTCAATATTAGACAGCTCAATGAAACAGAAAATTAACGAGAATATTCAGGACTTGAACTCAGCTCTGGACCAAGGAGACCTAATAGACATTTACAGAACTCTCCACCCCAAATCAACAGAATATACATTCTTCTCAGCACCACTTAGCATTTATTCTAAAATCAACCACATAGTTGGAAGTACAACACTCCTCAGCAAATGCAAAAGAACGGAAATCATGACAGTCTCTCAGACCACAGTGCAATCAAATTAGAACTCAGGATTAATAAACTCACTCAAAACTGCACAACTACATGGAAACTGAATGATCTGCTCCTGAATGACTACTGGGTAAATAATGAAATTAAGGCAGAAATAAATAAGTTCTTTGAAACCGATGACAACAAAGACACAACATACCAAAATCTCTGGGACACAGCTAAAGCAGTATGTAGAAGGAAATTTATAGCACTAAATGCCCACAGGAGGAAGCGGGAAAGATCTAAAATCAACACCCTAACATCACAATTAGAAGACCTAGAGAATCAAGAGCAAACAAATTCAAAAGCTAGCAGAAGACAAGAAATAACTAAGATCAGAGCATAACTGAAGGAGATAGAGACATGAAAAACCCTTTAAAACATCAATGAATCCAGGAGCTGGTTTTTTTGAAAAGATTAACATAACAGACCACTAGCCACACTAATAAAGAATGATAAATAAATAAATAAAAATGAAAAAAGGGAGATCACCACTGATCCCACAGAAATACAAACTACCATCAGAGAATACTATTAACACCTCTATGCAAATAAACTAGAAAATCTAGAAGAAATGGATAAATTCCTGGACGCATACACCCTCCCAAGACTAAACTAGGAAGTAATAGAATTCCTGAATAGACCAACAACAAGTTCTGAAATTGAGGCAGTAATTAATAATCTACCGACCAAAAAAAGCCCAGGACCAGACGGATTCACAGCCGAATTCTACCAAAGATACAAAGAGGAGCTGGTACCATTCCTTCTGAAACTATTCCAAACAACAGAAAAAGAGAGACTTCTCCCTAACTCATTTTATGAGGCCAGCATCATCCTGTTACCAAAGCCTGGCAGAGACACAACAAAAAAAGAAAATTTTGGGCCAATATCCCTGATGAACATCGATGTGAAAATCCTCAATAAAATACTGGCAAACCGAATCAAACAGCACATCAAAAAGCTTATCCACCGTGATCAAGGTGGCTTCATCCCTGGGATGCAAGTCTGGTTCAACATATGCAAATCAATAAACATAATCCATCACATAAACACAACCAGTGACAAAAACCACATGATTATCTCAATAAATGCAGAAAAGGCCTTCGATAAAATTCAACACCACTTCATGCTAAAAACACTCAATAAACTAGGTATTGATGGAACATATTTCAAAATAGTAAGAGCTATTTATGACAAACTCACAGCCAATATCACACTGAATGGGCAAAAGCTGGAAGCATTCCCTTTGAAACCCAGCACAAGACAAGGATGCCCTCTCTCACCATTCCTATTCAACATAGTATTGCAATTTCTGGCCAGGACAATCAGGAAAGAGAAATAAATAAAGGGTATTCAAATAGGAAGAGAGGAAGTCAAATTATCTCTGTTTGCAAATGACATGATTGTATATTTAGAAAACCCCATCATCTCAGCCCCAAAACTCCTTAAACTGATAAGCAACTTTAGCAAAGTCTCAGGATATAAAATCTAAGTACAAAAATTACAAGCATTCCTATACATCAATAATAGACACACAGAGAGCCAAATTCATGAGCAAACTCCAATTCACAATTGCTACAAAGAGAATAAAATACCTAGGAATACAACTTACAAAGGATGTGAAGGACCTCTTCAAGGAGAACTACAAACCACTGCTCAGGGAAATAAGAGAGGACACAAACAAGTGGAAAAACATTCCATGCTCATGGATAGGAAGAATCAATATCGTGAAAATGACCGTACTGGCCAAAGTAATTTATGGATTCAATGCTACCCTCATCAAGCTACCACTGACTTTCTTCAGAGAATTAGAAAAAAATACTTTAAGTTTCATATGGAACCAAAAACGAGCCCATATAAGCAAGAAATCCTAAGCAAAAAGAACAAAGCTTGAGGCATCACGCTACCTGACTTCAAACTATACTACAAGGCTACAGTAACCAAAATAGCATGGTACTGGTACCAAAACAGAGATACAGACCTATGGAACAGAACAGAGACCTCAGAAATAATACCACACATCCACAACCATCTAATTTTTGACAAACTTAACAAAAACAAGCAATGGGGACAGGATTCCCTATTTAATAAATGGTGTTGGGAAAAATGGCTAGCCATATGCAGAAAATTGAAACCGGATCCCTTCCTTACACTTTATACAAAAATTAACTGAAGATGGATTAAAGAATTAAACATAAGACCTAAAACCATAAAAACCCTAAAAGAAAACCTAGGCAATACCATTCAGGACATAGGCATGGGCAAAGACTTCATGACTAAAACACCAAAAGCAATCGCAACAAAAGCCAAAATGGACAAATGGGATCTAATTAAACTAAAGAGCTTCTGCACAGCAAAAGAAACTATCACCAGAGTGAACAGGCAACCTACAGAATAGGAAAACATTTTTGCAATCTATCCATCTGACAAAGAGCTAATATCCAGAATCTACAAAGAACTTAAACAAATTTACAAGAAAAAAACAACCCCACCAAAAGTGGGTGAAGGATATAAACAGACACTTTTCAAAAGAAGACATTTATGTGGCCAACAAACATATGAAAAAAAGCTCATTATCACTGGTCATTAGAGAAATGCAGATCAAAACTACAAGGAGATACCATCTTGTGCCAGTTAGAATTACGATCATTAAAAAGTCAGGAAACAACAGATGCTGGAGAGGATGTGGAGAAATAGGAATGCTTTTACACTGCTGGTGGGAGTGTAAATTAGTTCAAACATTGTGGAAGACAGTGTGGCAATTCCTCAAGGATCTAGAACTAGAAATAGCATTTGACCCAGAAATCCCATTACTGGGTATATACCCAAAGGAATATCAATCATTTGACTATAAAGACACATGCACACGTATGTTTATTGCAGCACTATTTACCATAGCAACGACTTGGAACCAACCCCAATGCCCATCAATGATAGACTGGATAAAGAAAATGTGACACACATACACCATGGAATACTATGCAGTCATAAAAAAGGAGTTCATGTCCTTTGCAGGGACATAGATGAAGCTGGAAACCATCATTCTCAGCAAACTAACACAGGAACAGAAAATCAAACACCACATGTTCTCACTCATAAGTGGGAGCTGAATAATGAGAACATATGGGTACAGGGAGGGGAACATCACACACTTGGGGGATGAGGGGCCTGAGGAGGGATAGCATTAGGAGAAATACCTAATGCAGATGATGGGTTGATGGGTGCAGCAAACAACCATGGTACATGTATACTTACGTAACAAACTTGCATGCTCTGCACATGTACCCCAGAACTTAAAGTATAATTTAAAAAAAAGAAAAAAATATATAGGTAGAGATGATAAATAATATCAAAAACTGGGATTTACTGAGATGTACCTGTCAAATCACTCTGTATTGTTTTCCAATATGTAAATGAAACTAAAAATAGTCTCCAGTTTTTAATTAAAACATGAAATATCCACACATTTTGCTTTGAGAATAAATATGTTTTGAAAATAAAAAAATGGGAGAGTTGACAAGTAAATATAGATTTTTAAAACTCTTTAAATGAAAACTTTATTTTACCACTTTAAAAATTAAAAAGCACTGTCACATCCATCATTTGAATCTAAAATGACCCTATGAGTTAGGCCTCGCAAGGATTTATATTATTGACATTTTATAGATTGAAAATTGAGAAACCCCCAAATTAAAGTAAATTGTCCAAATTCAAATAGCGGGAAAATGGTGTGGTTAAGATTAGTCATAGCTTTAAACCTGTGGTTAATTGTCACGGAACCATAGTCTTCCCCTCCTTCCTCTACTTTTCTGGGAGGTTATAAACACGATAGGATTATGGAAATTGGTTCTTAATTAAAATCTTGGAATAAATCCAGTTATGATAGAAGTAAGATTTCAGATAAGCAACAATAACAAAAGATACGTATGAGCAACTAGTTACCCTGGAGGAAGAACCAGGCCTTTTACTATTTCCTGGTTCTGTCTCTGGTGAATATTCTCATTCAAAGAGAATCTGCCTTCATTTCACACAAATCATCCACAGCCTTTAGTTGTCTCTTGCCATCACCCCTTTCCTTCATATTAAGCCAAAGGCAAACTGCATAAAACAAAAGTCTGTTTTATTAAGTACCAGTACATGGATATGCTGGCACTTGTCTGCTAAGTTCTGATAGTGCTCTTCTTGGTCTCTTAAGCAGAAGTTACAATAACAGTAAGGAGCACATGGAGAGGAAGGGAGAAGAGAAAGGACAGAAAAACCCAAAACAACCGTAGGTAAGGAAAAAGAGAAAGAGGAAGAGGGAGGGAAGAGAAGAGGGGACGAGAGGCAAGTAAAGGAGAGAGAGGAGGATAAAATATTATCTATCCAAAGAAAAAAACACTGGACAGAGAGTCAGAAGAACAGATTTTAAGGCCCGTGATCAATAGCTGATGATGCATGAATCCCTGAACACCTTTAAGTCTCACATTTCTCACCTGGAAGATGTATTCAATCAGCTCTGCCTTTTCCTGGGTGTTGAAGGTCAAATAGCACAAGAGAGGTAAAGATATTTGAAAACAGCATCGACATTACCACCTACAGCGAGTGGATACTAAGATTAAATCATCGCTTTTTTTTTTTTTTTTTTTTTAACAAGGGAATTTGCTCAGACTCTGTCCAGGCTTTCCTTTGGAGTCAGCTTGCCATTATTTAGCAGCTGATTTTCCTTGCCTCCTACTCTTTTCTCTGCCTGCTGCTGCCTTACCTTTGACCTTATAATGGTGACTTAATGCCTGAGAAGGGCCAAGTAAGTTAGAAGTAAAGATAACAATCGAATTAGTCTACTTAGTTCCATGTTAACAAAAGCTTTAATCTGGGGGAAAAAAAATCAGAACTTGTTAACACCTCAAATCTATGAGGCATATTACAAAGTGCTTTCAAGTTATGTCATTAGAACCTAACAATAAGACTGTTAATGAAGCAGAATGATGATTAATGTCACCTTTTAATAGATGAACAAATAAAGTAACAGTTGTAAAACTGGGACTAGAACCCAGGATTCCTCTGCCAGTACTCTAATATGGATGTTTGCTGAGAAACCCTGAGCAGTACATAAACAACCATCACTTCCCCAGCTGCTGGTACAGGCTTCCCCACTCTAACCACAGGATGCAAATGTGGATAAGCTGCACAGGTTAATTAGGAAGGCTGGAATTACATCAGCCCCCAGTGGTAACAATTGGGTGCCTCATGGGAAATATAATATTCCATGAAAAATTGAAGTTTCTTTGGTAAAACTAATGAAAGAAGGGAGATTAAGGGTGAGATTTTATGGGAATCATACAAATATGCAAATTTTTCATCTTTTGGAATGGAGGTTTAATGAATGCTAAGATGACACATAAACCGGAAGCATATTATCTAAATAAATAACCATTAAAGTAACTAATAATGATCATTATAAGCAACTTGAAAGAATGATGTAGAAGTAGAAAAATAAGATGAAGGAATTGGGATGTTCTTGTAAATGTGAAGTTTACATCAGGGAGACTCCCTGTTTATATCAGGGAGTCAATGGATAATATTCAAAAAAGGTAAGACTAAGACTACTAAGTTACACTTACAATCACTAGTAGAAAGAGAAACCTATGATTACTCTGTTAGAAGAAAACGCACTCAATGAAAAGCAAAGGAAATATAGACAACATGGTAATATATTTTAAAAAATTAATAATACAAAAATCAAAATGTTATAATTTAGACCATAACTGTCATATTAATATATGTAAATAGGTTAAGCTTACCTATTAAAAGAAAAAGGCCCCAAGTGGATCACAAAGTAAAATTCAATTATATGATGTATGCAAGTGCACATCAAAAACAAAGAGACTCAAAATGCTCAAAGTAAAATAGGCAAAGATATACCAAGAAATTCAAATAAAAAGAACGTAAGGGTTGCAATATTCATCAGGAAAGGTATTAAAGTAATTAAACTCTATAATGAAAAATATTACATCTACAGTAAAGATTCAACATCTATGAATATTTCTACAACAAAAAATACAATATCAACATTCATATAAAGTCACAAGAGTAAAATAAATCCACCACAGTAATAAAAAAATTTATCCTATCTCAATGTATGACAAATCAAGTAGCCATATATAAACATTACATATATATAACTAAATGTAGCAATATATATAATATTTATTACTAAATAGACAAAGATAGAGTATACCTAAATAACATAATGATAGTAGATCTTAGTACCACTTATGAAACTTTACATGTATAACTCTCTATATATGATATACTAATCTCACTACCACTTACTAACTCTATGTGTAGAACTCTGTATGTATGATATACTAATTCCAAAAAGAGAGAAAGTAGTATAATAGTGATATGCTAATTCCAAGGAGAGAGAAAGTAGAAAGCAGAGAGAGCACATTTAAGTATTTAAGAAATTGATTAAAAAATTGGTGATTTAAAGGTATACATATTTAGTAATTTCCAGAGAGTAGAAATAGTAAGAGAAGACATTCGCTGAACACAATGTAATAAAACTATAAGTTAATAACAAACTCTTAAAGCATAAAAATTCAACTTTAAATAAAGTTACTTCAATCTATTTTCAGGTCAAAGAGGAAATGAACAAACAGTAATATTAGGATATGAAATATAATAATAAAAACTATTATGTATCTGAAAAAACCACACTAAAGAAAATTTAATAGTCAGAAAGCTCACACATCTAACAAAAATAGCCATAAATGAATTAAAATTTCAAGTGAAGTTATTTACAAAATGCAAAATATATATACAAATATAGAATTAATATATAATACAGATAAATGTAGAAAATAATGAATGAGAACAAAAAGAATTCTATTATGAACAAGTAAACCCAAAAGAAATGGTACTTTAAAATCTATCAACCAACCATTAGCTAATAGAATCCGCACACTTGGAAGAAAGTAATTCTCTGCAAAATAAACTTTTACTATTTCTTTAATTACTTATTTTAGGCTTTCTCAATTGAGTGAATGTTTACAAACCTCTACAAAACTAAGTCATGTAATAATAAGACATAAATGACTGAAAGTTATCATAAAAGAAAAAAATTAAACATGTCAGTGCTATAGAGAAAATTGAGAAAGTTGTAGTGTTTATCTTCCTTTAAAAGCACCAGGTTCAGGCATTTTCATAGGTGAAACACACCAAACTTCTATGTAACAAATAAAGCCATTTGTTTATCTAATACAGTCAATAGAGAATAAAGAGAAAGTAGTTTTTAAGAAAATTATCTAACATTGAAACCAAACTTACAAGGACAGCCTGATTTAAAAAAACTATATGTCAATTAAACTTATGAATATTAATGCAAAAACCTATTAATACTTGCAATTAATATTTAATCACATATTAATATTCAATAGCACATTAATAATTATATACTAATTCCAGGTAGTATTCATACCTTGAACCTGCCAAAATGTTTCAATAATAAAAATGTGTGACCATTTTTAATTAAACCTAAGGAGAAAAGTAAATATATGATCATCTTCAAAGATGCAGCAATAACATTTGATAAAATTCAGTAACTAGGCATAGATTCCCCAGCAGACTGCTTTTCCTGAAAATAATAACTAGAAATTCTGCAGACACAACTGATAAGTGAATAAAACCCATTCTTCCACTCCCTACTTTGCCAAAAAAAACAAACAAACAATAAAACTACCTGAAGACTTTGGAGTGCAAGCAGTCTCCACAATTTTAAGGAGGAATAAATCCCCTAGTATTTTATATACCAGAAAAAAACAAGAAAATATGAACCACTCTCAAGAAAAGAGACAGTCAACAGAAGCAATCCTGAGATGACCAAGAGGTTGAAATTATCAGAAAGAACTTTAAAGCAATTATTTTAATTATGCTAACTTAGGTAAAAGAAACTATGCTCATAAACAATAAAAATATAAAATTTCTTAAGAAAATAAAACCTATACTAAAGAACTACATGGACATTTTAAAACAAAAAGGTATAACATTTGAAATAAAAAATACTGGATAGATTTAATAGGAGAATTAAATGACAAAGAAAAATTTCAGTGAACATGGAGACAGAGAAAAGAAAATTATCCAATTTGAAGATAAGTCAGAGAAAATAATGGGAAAAGACAGAGCTTCAGAGACTTGTGGGACAGTATCAGAAAGTTTAACATACATGTAATTTAAGTACCAGGAAAATAAATTGAAAGAAAAAAATAAATAAAAAGTAATAGTCCCAAACCTCCGAAACTTGTTGAAAGATAAATTTACAGATGTAAGAAGCTTAGATAATCTCAAACAAGATAAATACAAAAAGAAGCACATGTAGCACATGAAAGTCAAATTTCTAAAACTAAAGATAAGGATAGAATGTGAAAGCAGTCAGAGAATATAAAGAGGAATAGCAGTTCAAATCCTTGTGGACCTCTCATCAGAGATGGAAGCCAAAAACAGTGGAACAACATCTTGAAAGTGCTGAAAGAAAAAAGAAGTAAAAGACTAAGAATTAAGACTATTTTTCAGAAAGAAAAACTAAGAGAATGTATCACTGCTAGATTATAATGCTAAAATGTAATTTTTCATGTATAGGAAAAATGACTTTAAAGGGAAACGAATCTTACGGAAGAAATGAAGAATATCATACATGTTAACATCTAAGTAAATACAAAAGACTATTTTATCTAAATTTCTTTGAAATACTTATGATTTATTAAAGCACAAGTTATAACATTATCTTGAAGGTCCTGGATTAAAAGCATGAGCCAACTGTTTGATTTCTACAACAAACACACTTTAAATACAAAGACATAAATAGGTAGAAAGTAAATGGATAAAAAAAAGCTATGTGTATTACTCCCTTTTTATACTGCTATGAAGAAATACCCAAGACTAGGTAATTTATAAAGAAAAAAGTTTAATGGACTCATGGTTCTAAGTGGCTGGGGAGGTCTTACAATCATAGCGGAAGGTGAAGGAGGAGCAAAGGGACATCTTACATGGTGGCAAGCAAGAGAGCATGTGCAGAGGAACTGCCCTTTATAAAACCATCAGATAGATTGAGATTTATTCACTATCATGGGAACAATATGGGAAAAATCTACCCCCATGATTCTATTACCTCTCATTGGGTCCCTCCCACAACATGGGGATTATGGGAGCTACAATTCAAGATGAGATTTGGGTGAGGACACGGCCAAATCATATCACTATGCAAACTGTAAGTATAAAAATGACACAGTGATTATAATAAGATCAGATTTTAAAATAAACTTTATAGCATAAAATTTTGCCAGAGATAAAGAAGAATACTTCATAATGAAAAAAAGGCTCAATTCACCAGAAAGACACTAATCACAAATGTGCATGCACCTAATAACAGACTCAAAATATGTGAGGCAAAAGTTAACAAAATTGAAAAGAAAACTAGAAAATTCCACAGTGATAGATTTTTGTACTCCATTCAGTAACTCTTAAACAACTACACAAAAAATCAGTAAAAATATATATAATCCAAACAGCATTATCAAACACAGTATTCCAATTGATATTTAGAAAACTATAAATAAAATTCAAGTGCACATGACAAATTCACAAAGATATATCATAATGCACTTCATAAAACAAATCTCAAAGTATCAGTAAGGAATGAAATTAAAGACAGTATGCTCTCTAAATTAGAATTAAGTAGAATTAAGATATCTATAAAAACCTGAAGTATTTGGAAATTAGCCAAAACAACATATAATGTATCCATGGATCAAGAGAAAAATCACAAGAAAAATTTAAAAATATCTCTAAATGATAATAGAAGCACAACATATCAAAAGCTCTGGGATGCAGCAAAAGTAGTACTTAAAAGGAAATTTATAGCTGTAAATGTTCATATTAGGAAAGTTTAAAATCAATAACCTTGGGTTGCAATTTAAGCAGTTAAAAAAAGAAAAAGAAAAGTAAACCCAAAGTATTGGAAAGGAAATAACAAAGAAAAGAGTAGAAATGGGCCGGGTGCAGTGGCTCACACCTATACTTCCAGCACTTTGGGAGGCCGAGGTGGGCGGATCACCTGAGGTTGAGAGTTTGAGACCAGCCTGACCAACATGAAGAAACCCCGTCTCTACTAAAAATACAAAAAATTAGCTGGATGTGGTGGTGCATGCCTGTAATCCCAGCTACTTGGGAGGCTGAGGCAGGAGAATCGTTTGAACTCGGGAGGTGGAGGTTGCAGTGAGCCGAGATCACGCCACTGCACTCCAGCTTGGGCAACAAGAGTGAAACTCTGCCTCAAAAAAAGTAAAAAATAAAAGAGCAGAAATCAACTAATTAGTAATTACCAAAACAATAGTAAAAATTAACCAAGCGAAAAGTATGTTCTTGTTAAAAACCAACAGAATTGGTATGATCATCAATAGAAAAGAAAAAAGAGGGAAGACACAGATCACTGATATGGTTTGGATCTGTGTCCCCACCAATTCTCATCTTGAATTGTAATCCCCAATAGGAAGACGACTGGATCATGGGGGCATATTTCTCAGGAATGGTTTAATGCCATCCTCTTAGTACTCTCCTCATGATAGTGAGTGAGTTCTTGTAAGATCTGGTCATTCAAAAGTGTGTAGCATCTCCCCACTTTCTCTGTCACTCCTGCTCCTACCATGTGAGATGCCTTGTTCCCCTTTTCTTTACGCCATGACAGGAAGTTTCCTGAGGCCTCTCCAGAAACAGAAGCTTCTGTATAGCCTGCAGAACCCTGAGCCAATTAAACTCTTTTTTTCCTTCTTCTTTTCTTTGAGATAGAGTCTCATCTCTGTCACCCAGGCTGGAGTGCAGTGGCTCAATCTCAGCTCACTGCAACCTCCGCCTCCCATGTTCAAGCAATTTCTCCTGTCTCGGCCTCCCGAGTAGCTGGGATTACAGGCATGCGCCACCATGCCTGCCTAATTTTTTTTATTTTTAGTAGAAATGGGATTTCACCATGTTGGCTAGGCTAGTCTCGAACTCCTGACCACAAGTGATCCACCCACCTTGGCCTCCCAGAGTGCTGGGATTACAGGCGGGTGCCACTGCACACGCAAATCTCTTTTTTAAATAAATTACCCAGTCTCAGATATTTCTTTATAGCAATGAGGGAACAGAATAATACAGAAAATTGGTAGCAGGAACAGGGCATTACTATAAAGATACCTAAAAATATGGAAGCAACTTTGAAACTGGGTAACAGGCAGAGGTTGAAAGAGTTTAGAGGGTTCAGAAGAAGACAGGAGGATGAGGAAAAGTTTGTAACTTTCTAGAGATTGGCTGAATGGTTATCACCAAAATGCTGATAGTGATATGGACAGTGAAAGCCAGGCTGATGAAGTCTCAAATGTAAATAAGAAACTTGTGTGGAACTGGAGCAAAGGTCACTTTCGTTATGTCTTAGCAAAGAAGTTGGCTGCACTGTGCCTCTGCCCTAGGTATCTGTGGAACTTTCAACTTGAGAGTGATGATTTAGGATTATCTAGTGGAAGAAATTTCTAAGCATCAACACATTCAAGATGTGGCCTGGCTGCTTCTAAGAACCTATTCTCATACACATGAGTGAAGAAATGACTTAAAATTGGACTCATATTTAAAGAGGAAACAGCATGAAAGTTGGAAAATTTGAAGCCTGGCCATATGGTAGAAAGGAAAAAAAAAGAAAGTACATTTTCAGGGGAAGAATTCAGGTAGGCTGCAGAAGTTTGCATACGTAAAAAGGAGCAAGTGCTCATAGCCAGGACAATGGGGAAAACACCTCACAGACATTTTAGAGGCCTCCCTGGGAGGCCCTCCCATCACAGGTCCTGAGGCCTAGGAGGACTAAATCCCCAGTGTTAGAAATGGGGCCTAATGGGAGGTGATTGGATTATGGGGGCAGATTTAGCAGGAATGGGTACCATCCTCTTTGTACTGTCCTCACTATAGTGAGATCTGGTTGCTTGAAAGTATGTAGCACCTTCCCCTTTCTCTTGCTCCTGCTCCCACTATGCAAGATGCCTCACTCCCCCTTTGTCTTCTGCCATGATTGGAAATTTCCTGAGGCCTCCACAGAAGCAGAAGCCACTATGCTTCCTGTATAGCCTGCAGAACTATAAGCCAATTAAACTTATTTTCTTTATAAATCACCTGGTCTTAAAGAGTTCTTTATAGCAATGAGAGAACAGACAAATAAAATCACCAATATCAGGAAAGGAGGAAGATATCACTAAATATCTTATGGACATTAAAGGGATTATAAGGAAATAATATAACAACTTTATGCCTTCAGATGCAACAACTTAAATAAACAACAAATTCCTTTAAAAATATAATTTATCAAAATTAATCTGAAATAAAAAATTTAGTCCTCCTAGGCCTCAGGACCAGTGGTGGGAGGGCCTCCCAAGGAGAAAAAATTATGAGAAATACAATATTTATAAAACAAATTGACTTTATTATAAGAATTTCCCACCAAGAAATGATCAAACCAAGATTTCCCTTATTAACTCTATCAGACAGTCAATGAAAAGATAACTCCACTTATATACAAACTATTTTAGAAAATAAAAGAGGAGGGAACATTTTCCAACTTGTTTTATGATGGCAGCATAGCCAAAATATGAAAACCTAGCAAAAACATTTTAAAAAATGAAAATAACAGACTAATACTCCTCATGAACACAGGCACAAAAATTATCCATAAAATATTAGCAAACTAAATCCAGCAATGCATAAAAAGAATAACATGTCACAACCAAATGTGTTTATCTTAGGAATGAAAAGCTGACTGAATATTTGAAAATCTTAATAAAAATAAGACTTTCAAAAATTAGGCAAGCTGATGAAAAAATATGCATAAATAAATATGCAAATTCTAAAAAGCAAGATTAATAAATGGGGAGTAACTCAACCAGATATTGATACATAATATAAGGTTATAATTATTAAAACCATTTTGAGCTTTAAGAAACACAAATGGAATTGAATAGAGAATCCAGGTATAGAAACTCACAGAGAAAAGTACTACATTATAAAATAATAAATATAAAATATTAAATATATGATATTGAGAAATCTAGCCTGTCATCTGGATAAAAATTAAAGTTGATTGCATACTTCCTTCTTTACTCAAGGCAAATTTTAGATGAAATGTAAGTCCATTGTTAAAAGTAAAATAAAATTACTAGACAAAAACTTGGAAATTTACTTTATAATTATAGTATGGAGAAAGCTTTTCTCAAAAAGACATAAATTTAGAAGCCTTGAAAGAATGAGAAATTTGATACCTGTATTAGTTTGCTTCACACTGCTGATAAAGACATACCCCAAACTGGGAACAAAAAGAGGTTTAACTGGACTTACAGTTTCACATGGCTAGGGAGGTCTCAGAATCATGGCAGGAGGTGAAAGGCACTTCTTACATGTTAGTGGCAAGAGAAAATGAGCAAGAAGCAAAAGCAGAAACCCCTGATAAACTCATCACACCCCCATGTTACTGAGCTTACAGGAATGATCCCAAGAGACATTTTATAAGAAGAGCGACTACCCATTTTGGTTCTATCCACTGAGCTTTACAGAATAATTTCAATTTCCAGAGGCATTCCACTTTTTAGCTACCTCTTTGGAATGTTCTTCCCCTTTGGTTCTCCTTCTTTGGCTAACTCCTACCCAATATTAAATATTGGCTCAAGTGTTTCTTCTGAAAGTTTTCTCTGATTATCTGACACACAAATTAGGTCAAGTGCATTTTCCCCATGTGCCCACAGCTCTTTCTTACTTACATTTAGCCATTTATTTGTCACGTCCTCATACTAAAATACAAATTTACTGATATGGTTTGGCTGTGTCCCCACCAAAACATCAGCTTGAATTGTATCTCCCAGAATTCACATGTGTTGTGGGAGGGAACCAGGGGGAGGTAATTGAATCATGGGGTCGGTTTTTCCCATGCCAGTCTTGTGATAGTGAATAAGTCTCATGAGACTTGATGAGTTTAACAGAGGTTTCCGCTTTTCCTTCTTCTTCATTTTCTCTTGCCGTGGCCATATAAGAAGAGCCTTTGCCCTCCCGCCATGATTTTGAGGCCTCCCCAGGCATGTGGAACTGTCAGTTCAATTAAACCTTTTTTTGTTCCCAGTTTGGGGTATGTCTTTATTGGCAGCGTGAAAACGAACTAATATATTTACTTAAAGTTGTATCCCTGGAGGCTGACATAGAGTAGGAACTCTAGTTTGATGATTTCAACTTTCATGATTTCACTATCCTCCCTTGGGTTCTCCCAGCTTACAGTGCCAAACTGAATTTTCAGGTTGTTTTCCCTGCATGTCCATCCCTGCTGCACCATTTCTTCAAGTCCAAGATATATACTCACTTGTCCAGGGACATCCCAGGGAAGGTAAAGTTGCCCAGGCAGATGCGATAGACAGCACTCAGAGGAATCCGCTGCAGCTGCACACAACTGAGCATGATGAAGTCGTATTTGCAGATCAAGAGAGTCTTGTCCGTGACCAGCAGAATTCTCTCCTGCTCATTGTTCCAGTGGTCTATCCTATGGGAATCGCCACAGCAAATAAAAATTGACGACATAGCCTGAGTGAAAAACAATGATATTCATATCTCTCCTAGCACAGAAAACAGTGATGTTTGATCAACTCAGAAGAGAGAGGGACTGAGAAATACCTAATACCACACCACTACCCCATTCGGTCTGGTCCCACGACTAATGAAGGAGGAAATGTGGAAGATGATGGAGAACTATTTTATCATCCCAGAGCTCAAAGATGGTTGATTATCCACGATGGAATCCATTAGGGGAATACCCAGTGTGTGCACAACTGACTCATCCTTCCCCACATCTTCCCAGGTCTCTAGGAAACTTCATGGAGGACATCTTCCCTCATGGACACCAAAAATACCTCTCTGTTCTAGCTGAATCCATACCACAAATTTACTCACCATGAACTAGCCTACGCTAATTTCCAAAGGTTGCATTGCTGACTGGAAGTATGTTGGAGACTTGAACACAGGTCCGCTGTCTTCCAAGTTATCTCATTCCTATTTGCAGCTCACCCTACCATATCCTTGTGGTAGAAATGTGAAACAAGTGAAGTGAGATTTTTATGAATCAGAGTAAAGTAGATAAGGAGATAAACTTGATAAGTGTTTACGGAATTAATTGGCCTCATATGTGAGAGCCTTCCAGGACACACATGGAACATTCTGACTGAGAGTTCAGAATTTCTCCAACAGAGAGAACAGAAAGAAAAAATCAAGAGCTTCTTGTTAAAAGAGAGTGAACATGGTTCGTAATTCCCGCAGACCGACAGCACTTTTGCTGGCTGCTTACTATAGCCTTTAGGATACAGCACTTCGAGACTTATACTAGAATTGTTTTAGTACATGTTTTGTTTTTCCCTAAAAAACTGAAAAGGTTGATTGATGACCAATTCTTGTCTGAATCCTCACCACACAGAATCAATCTAATATGTAAAGGTATGGGCACCCCTTTTCCACCATTCTCCACACAGTAACCACAGTGCAATTCTTAACATACAAACTGAATGATGTCACTCCTTGTTCACTTTATTAAGTAGCATCCCCTTGAGTTTAGGTTCATAGCATGGACTACACGCCTGTATAATCCGGCCCCTACTCAGGGTCATCTCAGAGTAGGCTGAAAACACTCATTGTTCAAGTCATAGTTCAAATGTCTCATTCAAAGAGGATTTCCTAAACTCTATAAATTTGGCCTCATTGTATTTCCTCAAAGCAGACATCTTTTCCTCCTTGTGGCATTTATCACAGTTTGTAAGAAGAAATGAAGTATAAAATGTTTAGCAATGGGTACCATGTGGACACTGACCAATCAGAATATACACCACAATACTGAAAATAAGGAAATGCTAATAAGTACAGGCTGAGTAGGCTATCAACCCTGTGTGTGTGTATGCATGTGTGTGTGTGTGTGTGTGTGTGTGTGTGTGTTCCATGAAGGCAGAGACTGTGTCTGTTGGGCTATTCACTCCATCTCCATCGGTCAAATAGCCTGCACTAAATACATACCTATTGAGTGGATAAATAAGTTCCAGTTATCATCATTTTGGAAGCCTTTTGGTAGTGTGAGGATGGAGGTGGAAATCTGCAGCTTTATCACCTACTAACTCTGACAATTGGACTTTTAACCTTTCTATGGCTCAGGTTCCATGTCTGTGAAATGAAGACAATACTAGTACTCACATCATCCATTTGGGGAGAAGATTAAAAGAAATGATTCTCTGTTAGGGCTTTATAAATTAGCTGTTACTATTGCTGGAAGGCACCTGTGTCACTAAGTGACTTGGGTAACCCAATTATGTGCCACTTCACAGTGTAGTCTAATGACACACAGGTAAGATGAAGTTAGGAGTTGAATCAATAGGAGGACATACAGGAGAAGATACAAAGGACACAAAAAGGGAGACAGAAGTGAAAGAAAGAAGGAGAAGCAGAAAAAGGAAGAAAAGAAGAATGAGGTCATTAACTGAGGTCCTAGTATATGCCTGCCATTATATATTGATAAGTATTAGTTCTATATCTTACCACAACCCTTTGAAGAAGGTTATGACCAAAAACACTGAGCTAGATTACCACAGTAAAGTTAGTGGGATTGTGAGAGGAGATGGCATGAAGTTTAAGAGAGCTGGTTTAAGTCTTGGTTCTACAGTTTCCATCCAGTGGATACTCACCTCCTCCTCCTCCGCTTTGAGAGAAAGAGGAAATTCTTGAGAGTCTGCTTGACATTCTCAGTCTTAGTCAGAAAGAGATGAAGACTAAAATTTCTTATCAGATATCTACATAAACTTCCCTAAATAGATTGCATCTACTTAGCAGTAAGTTATAAGCTGCTGCCTAATAAACCAGACTTGTTTTAGTCTAAAAAAACTTCAGCTTTTGGTTGAATGGTTTTACTGAAAATGTCAGCACTCCATAATGAGATGTATTTTAAAAGGTAAAGGATTCAGAAAAAAAGGAGGATTCTTTTTAGGAATACAGAGTGCTCTGCTCTGACACAAACTCTGCATAATTTACATGTCAGAAATATCTAAATTCAAGTAAACACACAGGCTTATAAATAGTTTGGGGCTACCATCTCAAGTTCCTGGATTGTATGTTTGTTTATTTATTTAGACATCAATCACAATTTTTCCCCTAAGAACTCATGGAGAAACATTAAATTGCATATTCCAAATATTAATAGCATTGAGCTTTAAGTGGCAATAACAACAAATATAGGAATAGGAATAAAAATATACTGTGTTTGTACAGCTTAGAGAGGTTTACAAGGTCCTTGAATATCAACATTGTCTTTTAATCTTCACAAGAACCCTTTGGTCTAAATGTTATTACCCTTTTTTTGAAGACAAAGATACTAAGGTCTACAGACCCTTAAAATGACTTTTCAATGCTTTGCACCCACCAAACGGTGGTGCAGGGAACTGACACAGGTACTGAGACAGCATATCCAAGCATAGTGTTTGCCTTCTCCTCAGTACTACCTACATTTAAAAAGTGGACCCTTCAGTGTGGTGTGGAAACATGGTAAAACCAATCTCCTCAAGACATACCATTCCTGGAAGTGTTCCTTTTTAGCAAACTTCTTCAAAACAACAATCAAGACTGTCTTTTTCCACCCTTATCCTCCTTCAGTGTTCCTAGCTTGGGGAAGAACCCTTCCTCCATCCAGTTCTTCCAGCTAGAGACCTGGGAGTCATTCGGATTCACCACATTTCCTCACATTCCATGCCAAGTCCTACAAATTTTACTCCTAAGGTAAAGATGTCAACGCCACCCACCTCTCTCCATCTTCCGCTTCACCATTCTAATTCAGTCTTTCATCATCTCCCGCCTAGATGATTGCAATCACTCTCACACTAGGCTTGGGTTACTAGTCATCCAAACCTGATTCCCTTACATATACTCCTGCTCCCTTCCAATCCCTTCACTCTACTGCAGTGAGGGGATTCTTTGGAATAAAAAAGCAAATCTCAATCTCATCTTTACTGCCCTACCCTGGTTTAAAACACTTCAACAGTTCTTGCTCTTCTGAGAAATGATGGAAACCCTTAACCTGGTCTAAAAGTTTCTGCAGGGCCAAGCTCTAACTACTTCTTCAATTCCCTCTCAGGCCAAGTCTCTCCACTCCATTTCCTTTATCTTCTTTCAGATCCTTGTATTCACCATGCCCCCTCCAACTTAAAGGCCTTCGTACATGCTGTTCCCTCTGCAGGCAATGTTGCTCATGATCTCCACCTAGTTAACTCTGATAGAGCTGAGCTCCATTACCCTTTACTCCAGCAAACCTTCTCAAACCTCTGTGGCTACTTCTCTTCTTTCCGATATACACTTTCAGACCACACATATGTCCCCCCTATGGTACTTATCTTGGATGCTATTTTATAGTTATTTCTATGATTACAGAATTCATGTCTGTCTCCTCTCCTATACTGTAAACTCTAAAAATACAAAGTCAGTTCTTAGCCTTGTGTCTCCAAGGTTGTGCTATCCAAAACATATTTCTGAAATGAATTACTAAAAAAACAAGCTATCCTTGCACTGCACAACCTATATGCCTTGGTTCATTCTGTTTGGGGAACCCGACTTTCAGGTTTATACATTGAAATAGTACCCCACGAAATGACGTATTTTCTGTCAATAAACAATCAGTAACATTGGGGAAATGTTCATGCCAAAATAGTGAGAAAGAGCAGGATATAGAACGTTACCTGTGGTATCCTTCCAATTTTGTATCAACAACAAAATCATCCACATAACAAAATGGTAACAGTGATTATTTGTGAGTGGTGGAATTTCAGGTGACTTTTATTACTTTTTATGCTTTTATTTGCCAGAGTTTAGTTTTTCTGACCACACACAAATTAAATGTTTCGATATGAGAGGAGAGGTATTTTGTAAATAAATTACCCATCCTTAGGTTTTCAGCTTAAATGCTATCTATTCCGTGGAGCCTTACCCTTACCTCCACTACCCGCAAGTGACTAATATCTTTCCTCCCTTTAAATATGCACAAGGCCAGGTGTGGTGGCTCAGGCCTATAATCTCAACACTTTGGGAGGTAGAGGTGGGAGGCTCACTTGAGCCCAGGAGTCTGAGCCCAGCCTAGGTAACATAGGGAGACCTTGTCTCTACTAAAAATAAAATAAATAAAAAGGTTAGCTGGGTGTGTTGGTCCGCGGCTGTAGTCCCAGCTACCCAGGAGGCCGAGGTGGGAGGATCACTTCAGTCCTGGAGTTCGAGGTTGCAGCAAGCTATTATAGCACCACTGCACTCCAGCCTGGGGTGCAAAATGAGACGCTGTCTCAATCAATCAGTCGATCGATCAATCAATCAATCTGCACATGCCTCTATCAGTGCTTCAGTTGTAGCCCTAATCACAGTTTTCTTTATATTACAGTGCTTTCTGTCCTACCCATTTCTCCCCCCACGCATATTAAATGGATGCCCCTCTAGTGAAGAATCAGTGCTTTATTTTTATCTGTGTCTCCTCACTGTGCTCAGCAAAGAGTCCAAGAGAGAGCAGGGGCTCAACAAATGAGCAGGTCACAGAACGAAAAATATAGAACCAGGAGATCCATTCCCTCTGTCGTGAGAGCCCGTCTTCCCTGGTGAAGGAGTCTGTGCATCTCATCTAGTTGCCACTTTTCCTCAGCACCATTATCACTTCCCCAGTTGAGGAGAAGGTGCCTAGGTTCTCCCCCAGATAAAAAAGGCACCTGAGAGCTCCGTGAGTCTTCGGTTTCCTGGAATGACAACAGTTTCACCAGCAGAGGGCAACAGTGAACTAGGAATCACAGGCTGGACCCATCCGGAGAGCTTCCAGTGTCCACACCCAGTTACTCAAATCATCACAGATGCCCTCCCAGTGGCCCCAGCCCCACACCCAGCAATACTTTCAGTCGCTCTTTTAAGGCTGTGTCAAATTATTTTGTGGTTTGGAAATAATTTCCTTTCAAGAAAGATTTTCTTTTAATATTATTCTCTCTTTCTCTCTCCCTCTCTCTTGCACACACACACACATACAGACACACACACACACAGACACACACACACACACACACATACAGACACACATACACACACACACACATACACACACACATACAGACACACACACATATACAGACACACACACACATACAGACACACATACACACACACACACAGACACACACATACAGACACACACACACACATACAGACACACACACACACACATACACACACACACACACTCTCAGTAGAGGCATCTTCCTTGATATTAAATAGTTACTATTGCTGATTTACAAATCAACCTTCATGCACCTTCAAACCTCTTAGCCCAGCCCTTAAAAAGATAGTATCTTGGCTAACCAAAAACTGAATCATTCAATCATTCATTCCACACATATTCCCTGATCACCCACTGGGTTTCAGGCCCTGAAGAGGATCCAATTTTGTTTTGTTCTTCAAAAACACACAGATGAAAAATGCATGGCATTAAAGCAAAGCAATTTCTCTCCCTCTGAGTTAAATGGAGTCTTGGAAAACCTTTAGCTAAATAATTCACATATTCACATATTTTTCTTTCAGTCATTCGGTTACTCTTTCCCTGGGTCTTTCCAATTTGCTTAAAATAGAGGGCTCTCAAAGTAAACACAGGACACTAATAGAAACCCAATTGTCACCAACCTTCCTTGTTCCCAGGTTTCCTGACTTGTCTCCCTGGAGTTCACTTTTTCCCCGACTATCCCATGCAGCCAGTCACATACTAGGCTCTGTACTAATTACCAGGAACAGAGAGAATATCATACCACTATTAAGGAATATGCAATCCTCGGAGATGTGAAGGGTAAATATGTAAGGAAGAGTAGTGTGGTGTAATGAGGCTTGACAACGGCAACTCAAGCCCACAGCAGCTGAACCCAGGTCTCCAGATTCCCAGCCTCTTGCCCATAGGGTTTGCTGCTCCAAGCATCTATTCAATGCCCTTGCAGAAGGTTCTCTTATCAACACTTCATTTCCTGCTGTTTGGTCAAAATCTCAGGGTTGGAGAAGCACAAGTAGCAAAGTACGAATGATTCTTTGAAATGTTCACAAGGAAAGGAGTCAGGAGTATTTATTAATTTTGTTAACACTTCTTTAAGTTGCACTTAATATAAGACAGATAGAGTGTCCCCATAAAAAACAGGTAGGAAAGACCTGGAAACACCCATTTATGTGTCCCCTAAAAGCTACTTTTTCTCTTTAGTAAGGAAAATCCTACCATGAGTTCCATCATATTGTTGCAGTTGATCACTGAAAAAAAAAAAAAAAAAAAAAAAAAAGTGGCCATTTTTTTCTTTACAAAACAAAGGGCTTTGTAAGTTCTAAAAATTCAATAAAAATCGCAAACATTAAGTTTTAGTTGTAAAAGATACACACCCAAACACACACACACACACACCAGGTTTGACGCTTCTGAAATTTGCATGTACTGAGGAATAATTCTGTCATGAATTTTTCTTAGAGTAGAACAACAGACGCCTCCATCTATTGAGGGTCTTCTATGGATCAGGTATTGTGCTAGTAGCTCTGTACATATCATCTCTTTTAATCTTCACCAACAATCCTGATAAATACAGATGAGCGCAAGATTCCTGAGCAGTGACGGGCTTTCTATCACACAGGTTTGGGGTCGGAAATGCAGCTCTGCCACTTACTAGCTGTACAATCTTGTAAAAGTTACTTATCCATTCTAAGATTTGGCTTTCACATCTCCAACATGAAGATAAAAATAGTATATTCCTCGTAGGACTGTTGTTAGGATAAAAGAGATATGACATACGGAGAATTTAATGCAATACAAAGCACACAAAAATATTCAAATATTGTTGGTTATTAATATGATGGTGATGATGATGAAGATTCTTCTACATCCCTTAAATACTTTGTATATTTATTGAATAACAAATGAGTTAATGAGGGGATGAGTGAAGTAAATCTACTTAAAGAGAAGTCCTCAAGCCTATAATAGTTTTCAGACACACAAAACATTTTCATTTTAATTTCCTAAAAAAATTAAAAGAGAAGTCATTAATTCCATGTGTGTGCCTATATATATATATATGTTTTATAGGTGTGTGTGTGTGTGTGTGTATGAGAGAGAGAGAAAGAAAAAGAGAAAGGTTTCTGTCTGTTGCTTTTTCTGGTATAACTAGCCATATTTTTGTTATACTGCAAGTTACTGCAAGTTATACTTAACTTACTCTGACTTGAAATATAGACCATGCATTATATGTAAAGTTCCCTTTGCAGGCAGCTGTTGTGGAACACCTTGTAAGTCAGAACCTGGAACAGTTGGAAAAGAGATCCAAATGGAAACTCATGAGACTACCAGTTGAAGGAGTTATGCTACATTCATTTAGATACCCTGGCCAGAGAAGCCAATGAAGGAGGCAAATATGAGCCTCCATCAGAAGACACAGGGCAGCAGCTCAGGATTATATTAATAGCTGAAAAGCGAAGTTACTGATTTGCGATTGAACTTCTCACTGTGTGGCATAAAGAAGGCATTTCTTTAGAAAACCAATACCAAGTAATCAGGCCAGAAGTAATCCCTCTACTGATCCAATAAATATTAATTAATCCACTGTTGCACTCCAGGCACCAATGGTAAAATGGTGAACAAAACAATACCCTCTGGTGCTTACATTCTAGGAGGGGACACAGACAAAAGGAAACAGACAAGTCAATACAGAGACCTCGAGAAAAAGGAAATAGGAGAATACCCGGGAGAGTAGTATTCTAGGTAAAGTGAAATACTACTGCAAAGTCCTTGAGATGGGATCCATGGAGGTCCATGAGACAGCAAGGAAGCCAGCATGACTGAAGCAAGAGAGCAAAGAGAATGGAGGGAGACTGGAGCAGCAGCCAGATCACATGCATGGACACAACACATTTTTCTGCAATTTATGACTATTTTTCATATGAAATGATTATGACCCCCCATTTACAGATGGAACAACCAAGCCTGAATAAAGTGACATGGATGAAGTGACAGAGCCAAGGCCAGAATCCAGCTGACTCTCATCCCAGGCTACATACGTTCCATCAAGACGCTTTTCCCACTTGTTTTCTTTACAGGACCAGGCAATTTTGCTCTCTCTACTGCACTACCATCAGTAAGAGGATATTTTAAATGCTACACAAAAGAAAGGAATCTGGACACATGCCCATCCTTCTCTCTTTCCCACAAAACCGCTGAATAGCTCAGGTACTCTACAGCACACCAGGAGCTAGCAAGAGGCCCCCCCGACCAGCCTTCTCCTCCTCCGAATTCACTTGAGGGGATTCACTTGATCAGAAGCCAAGGAAGCTGGCAGGAGAACAAGACCTCATTCTAAGGAGGCTGCAAGGAGGGAAGAACAGAGGGACAAGATAGAACAAATGTACACACCTTGCCACCTCCATTGCTTTATTATTTTAAGCAGGAGAGAGATCTGCCTACTGTAGTATGTTCGTTACAGCTTGTATGGTAGAGGGGACACAGCCCAGATCAGGCAAACCCAAGATGAGGCAATATGCTATAAAAATACTCAGAGGAATCCCATGGAAGCCCAGCCACTGCACAGCTGGGCTTCCTGGCACCCGGAAAGGCACAAGGAGCAAAAGCTACTCTCTCAAGAGTCGTCTCTGTCATGCTTCCTGTGTCTCTCTGTACACCTCATGTTTCTCTTGACTGGTGTATGCCTTCTACTACCATAAATATTCATTCCTCTTTACTTCCTTCTTGCCTGTGGCCTTTGTTTCCTTAGTCCTGACTGTATGTGAATTTTCAGATCTGCTCTCAAAACTAACTGTGGTATCTCTGTATCTCTCAGTTCAGATTCCCAAGATAGATAATTTTGTTCATCCAGATCATTTCTTTAAGCTCTCGCTTTGGGTCACAGGCTGTCTAATGACTTAACCTCTCTTTGTCCAGTCAGCTATGGCCAAAGGCTGAAGTTCCACCACAGAAAATAGGAACTGCCTTCCAGTTAAGAGCAGTTTATTCTTTTTAAGAATTGTTTTAGCTATTCTTTTTTTGGTCCTTCCACACACATTTTAAAATAAATGTGTCTATACCTACAAAAATATCTTGCTTAGATTTTGATAGGAATTGCGTTTGATTTGTATTTCAAATTCGAAGATAACTGACATCTTTACTATGTTGAGTCTTCCAATCTACAAACCCAGTATGCCTCTTCATTTATTTGGATCTTCTGTGATTTCTTTTATCAGCATTCTGTAGTTTTCAGTATACAAGTCCCATACATATTTGTGTGATTTGTACTTAAGTAATTCTTCTTTATTTTGCATGATTACAAATGTTATTGCATTTTTAATTTCAGCTTTGACTTCTTTATAGCTAGTATATAAAAATATAACTGACTTACGGTGCTGATCTTATATTCTGAAAATTTGCTGAAATAATTTATTAGTTCTGGAAGGTTTTTTTGGTAGACTCCTTATTTTCTAAGTAGATTATCATGTCATATACAAATAGAGATAGTTAATATTTTTCCTTTCTGATTTGTATGCATTTTATTTTATTTTATTTTATTTTTGCCTTATTGTGCTGGCAAATACTTCTAGTATTACATTGAATTACTACAGTATTCAATGTAGTGAGAATGAATACCCTTTCTTTGTTCCAAATCTTAGGGGGGAACCATTAGACATTTCCCAACAGCATGATGTTACCTACAGATTTTATGCAAATTTTTCTATTAAATAGAGGAAAGTTTTCCTCTTTTTTGGTTTTATCATGAGTGGGTGCTGAGTTTTGTCAAATACTTTCTCTGCTTCCTTTGATATGATGATATGATTTACCTGCTTTGACCTGTTAATATGGTTGATTATATTGATTGATTTTCCAAATTGAACCTGCCTTGCATGCATAGAATATACTCACTTTTCACACCAATTTTTTTTTTTAAAAAACCCCTTAGAGAGAAGACAATGCACTGTTTGTAAATCAAGCAGCATGTTTACTCCTAACAGGCTATAAAAGTTGTTTGTATAACTGCTGCTAAAATGTTCTAAAAGTGTTGATAGGCCTCAGTATTAAGACTGAGGTCTTGTTTGCTTTAAGGAAACACACTGGCAGGCTCCTAAATAATGAAGACTATGTTTAAATTATTGAGCAATTATTTCTAGAGCCTAATGCATTTCTAACAATGTCAACACCCTATTTGATATCCTTCAGTAACTTAAGACAGAATGCCTATAGTGGCCATGAAGGCAACATAAGAGCAATGGTGTGCTGTAAATATTAAACAAGTTCAAAAATAATCATAATAATAATGTCTAGACTTTATTACCTTGGTATAAATAACTGTCATAACTGATTTCAAGACACCAAGGTGAGGTTCCTGAACAAGAAGTTGGAAGAGACACCCATAGATGGCTCTCATGAAGGGGTGAGAGCTGGTTCCCACGCACCGCTGCACACTGCGTTAGAGAATAAAGAGGGGCTGGTGTAAGGCAATGGGCAGTGGCAATGTGTTGGCAAGCTGGGAGCTCACAGCCTTTCTGAAGACATTCAAAATTAGATTTAAAAAAAACATGGAGCAGAGTGGAAATGGCCTGTGGATCCCCAGTTTGTGACTCCAGAAGAGAATATGATCCAAACTCCTTAGACTAGCATTCAGAATTTTTTTACACTCTCATTCTTTCCTAATTTTCTAGCTTGTTTCTAGTTCTCTCACTCTTGCTCACTATAATCCGGTCACATTGAACGGTTTGTGATTCCCTGAGCCCCTCTCTGTTACTCTGCGCGTATTCTTCTCTCTTCGGGAATATTTTTGTTGTTCTTGTTGTTGTTCGAGACGGAGTCTCGGAGTCTTGCTCTGTCACCAGGCTGAAGAGCAGAGGCGCGATCTCCACTCAGTGCAACCTCCACCTCCCCAGTTCAAGCGATTCTCCTGCCTCAGCCTCCTGAGTAGCTGGAACTACAGGCCGCGTCACCATGCCTGGCTAATTTTTGTATTTTTAGTAGAGACAGGGTTTCACCATGTTGGCCAGGATTGTCTCAATCTCTTGACCTCATGATCCGCCCACCTTGGCCTCCCAAAATGCTGGGATTACAGGTGTGAGCCACCGCGTCTGGCCTTCCAGGAATGTTTTATACCATCACTTCTTTTGGAAATCCCTTCTCCTTTTAAAATCTTGATGTCTTCTTTACCTAATGTAACAATACACAGTGAGTTTTATGTTCCCATGGAATCATTTGTAGGGCCATATATCAGCATGTATCATATTCTGTTGTGACTTTGTTTACGTGTCTTTCTTTCTCACAAGACTGAGAGCTCCTTGAGGATAGAAAATGTGTCTTATTTATCACTGTACGTTCATCATTTAGGGCAGAGTTGGGTTTACAGAGATACATAAATAAATGTATGAATGAAGGAATATAATTAAATACTGCTACTAATAATAGTAATAAAAAGCCAACTCTTACAAGACATAACATATGGCAAAAAAAAAAAAAACCTGTTGTCAGTATTGTACATTATTAAGTAATGCAAGCATTGAAATAACCCTCTTAACATCCCCATTTTATAGATCATAAAACTGAGCCCCAGAGGACATAAGAGATTTGTACAACCATGGCCAAATAGCTAACTGATGGAGCTAGGCATTTCGCTGCATCAGACTCCTTTCACCTCTTGACTTTTTCTGAGTCCTCCCTAATTGGTAGTAGTCATGAGAAAATAAACACTTCCAAGTACATTTGTGACTGTAGCAACTAAGTGCCCTCACTGTCTTATAATGCAGGTCACTCAGAGACCATTAGCCATCAGGATAAGGTTGCTGCCATGGTGAATTTATAGAGAAAAGCAATGTGTTTAATTAAGTGGTTGTCAAAAACACCCACCCAGTATAAATGGATTCTGGCAAGAGAGATGCTTTTGTTGCTGCCAGAGTCCTGCCACAGGTCATTAACATCTTGATAGATTTGAGGCACTTTCTAGCCTGAATGCTTTCACCCGAAGACAGAGGCAAGGTCTTACTGGGCTTTGAGTTGCTTGGAGGCCCATGGACACGGAGGCAGGACACAACAGATGGACCCTGCTAGTATCAGCCAAGGGCTTCATACAGTGGATTACTTGATCAGAACTAAATCTGAGCCAAGTGTGTGGTAAGTTCTGAGCCCAGCCATATGCCACACACTGTACTAATCACTGGGAACTAGGCTGAGATATGCTGAATATAAGTGAATCAGAACCAGGCCCTGCCTGAAGGAGTGCCTTCTTCACAATGTGCACAAGGAACTACACTGTGTCGTATCATGTGAGCGCAAAGAAGGGAGATAAGGTTATTCCGGTTGAATCAATATGGAAAGGTTCTGTGGAGTTGTTATCCCTGAATGACAGGAGAAGCCTGGGTCAGCAGAAAGAAGGGAGAGGCATACAAAACAGAGGAAACAGGGTGAGTGCGATCATGAGGCCAAGGGATAGCACCGGAAATTTGGGGAAACAGCAGGCAGTTCAATTTGACTGATAGAATTTGTAAAGGCTCATAATAGTAAGTAAGGCTGGAGAGAGAAACTCAGTCATGACATACAAGGGCTTGCGGATGCAACAGACATATACGGAAGCAGTGAGAGCCCACTGAAATTCTTATGCGTGAACATGAGAGTGATCTGGACCAGCATACTTCTCAAATTTTAATGTGCATAGGAATCAGTTGGGGATCCTGTGAAAATGCAGATTTTTGTTCAGTAGGCCTGGCTGGGGTGGGGACCAAGGGTCAGCATTGCTAAAAAGCTCCCAGGCAATGATGGTGCTGCTGAATTCAGGACCACACTTTAAGTAGCAGGGGTCTAGACTAGATGAGCATGTACAAAAATCCATGGTGCTGAGTAGAAGATGCAATTCAGAAATGGTAATTTCCATAGTACTTTTATCATTCGGTTCCTTATGATTTAATAAGGATTAGAAATCCCTGATTTCCAGGGTTTTTTTTTTATCATTTTGCTTTTTAATTATTGGTAGTAGTGTTTTTATTATATAATTAGTTTAGCAATCCTGATAACATAATGAGACTGTGACAAGGTAAAAGTGTGATTGGCTTTAGTCCATCAGCATTGCCCACCATCCCTTACAGGCATTTAACTTTTTTGTTTTTCCTGGTCAAAGACTAAATAAAGTCAAATGAACAGCAAAAATCAGAGAAAGATCTGGAGAAGAAAAGGTCTCTGAACCTGCCCAATGAACCCCTGATCCTCTTCCCTGCAAAAAAAAAAAAAAAAAAGACAGTCAACAAAGAAAACAGACACAGGAACAAAGATTATTTAACCAATTTGAACTGAAGTGATCACTGTATTGGGAGATGAAAAAAAAATCACAAAGGCAGCAAGAACAGTGTAATGAGAAGACAACTAGCCTGGGAGAGAGGTGTCATGAAGTCAAGCCCTCCTGTGACCCTTAATAAGTGGTTGCCCTTCGACAGGTCATTTAATCTCTGGGTTTCTTCATCCGTAAAATAAAGCCAGTAGTTCCTCCCTGCCTGCTCCCATCCATGGGTCTGTTTGAGAATTGCATAGGATCGTAGGTGTGAAAGTGATCATACACAGTGTCGCTTTGGGGACCAGGATACTTAAAAGAGGCAGCCCTGTGCCTGGAAAACAGTCCCTGATCACCTATTCTTCAATATTCCTTTGTCTCCCAGGCTGCCCTTCTTTTTATTTAAAGATCTAATAGGGCCCTTTCTTCCGCAGAATCTTTCTAAATTAAGCACAGATACCCTTCACACTTCCACTTACTGCACCAAATCCAATAAAAAACATTCTCTGTTTTTCAAATAAGTTTTTGCAGGGGAGATCCAGCCAGTATGCTCTTCAGGGAATACCAAATATGAAAGAGGCAGCCCTTGTCCATCGAAGATTACAATATAATACCGAGGCACAATATAATACCACTTTGCACAACAGTGGAAAGGCTATTATGGCAAAAGTGAAGGCAACATACCAGGTTGGAACCTTATTCCTGCAACTTTAGAGCTGTGTTACTCTTCTGAGCCTAGATTCTCTCATTTATAAACTGAAGGTAATGTTTCCTACCTCAGACTATTACTGTAAAGATTAATAGAAATGAAGAGACTTTTTAAACCAGAAAGTGCTATAGAAATATTATTATTGTAGAAATAGCCAAAAATAAATGGGGATGCTTCATATAGCTTCATTTATCTTTCCAATCGTAAAGTCTTACTCTGCCCCACTGATAGATATTTCCTACTTGGAGATTCAGTTTTGAAAGAATAATAATAAACCCTTACATTTGTGTGTCATTGACAGTTTGGACAGTAATTGTCTGATAATAGATGAACGATTGAGTAAACTTTATAAAAACTACATGGTAATCAGTAAAAATATAAAGAAAAAACTAAGAGAAGTTCCATTTAGAGAAGATCATAAAAATTATATACATTTGCACTTTTCACAATAACAAAGAGATAGAATCAACCTAAATGTCCATTAATAATAGACTGGATAAAGAAAATGTGGTACACATATACCATGGAATACTATGCAGCCATAAAAAAGAATGAGATCATGTCCTTTGCAGGGACATAGATGGAGTTGGATTTGGAGGTCATTATCCTTAGCACACTAACACAGGAACAGAAAACCAAATACCCCATGTTCTCACTTGTAAGTGGGAGCTACATGATGAGAACACATGGACACATAGGGGAACAACACACACTGGGGCCACCAGAAGGTAGAAGGTGGGGGAAGGGAAAGGATCAGGAAAAATGACTAATGAGTACTGGACTTAATACCTGGGTGATGAAATAATCTGTACAACAAACCCCCATGACACAAGTTTACCTATGTAACAAACCTGCACTTGTACCCCTGAACTTAAAATAAAATTAAAAATAATTATATGCATTTGTTCTCATAATAGCAAATGCATGGACATCAAAACATTTGGTGCATTTTAAGTGCTCAATAAATGTCATTATTAATATGTAACAATTTTTGGCAAGAATGCATAAATATAAGCTGGAATAATATATATATATCTCAAAAATTAAAAGTGGATGTGCTTCTTTCAAGAATAGTAAATATCTAATGAACTAAAGGAACTATTACATGGGGAATCTTTGCACAACAGAGGAAAAACTACTAAAACAAGGACATATGAAATCGAACATTAAAGCAAAAAAGGACATATTAAAACAAATTCACCAATTAAAAATACTAAAAAGACAAACTCTATCCAAGTTCACCCAGCTTGACTGATAGTAAGTAGTAGATCCAGGATTCAAAGCCAAACCTTCTAATTCCGAATTCAGTGCTTTCTCTATGACACCTGGCTGACTCTTCAACTTCACTGTGATTCTACTGTCTATATGTTACGCATAGACAGTCCGATTTCACATATTAATTACACTGAAGCCCTGGGATAGACACCAGGTGGACTTGGGGGAATAATGAAACATATTTTCAGTATCTTTTACAAAGATGAAGAGCAAGAATTACCGGTTCTTAGATACCTTAGGTAACTACTCTCAACGAGGAATAAGAAGAATCAGAACAACAATCCGACACGACCACTTCACACTAACGTGTGTGGAGGAAGGCGCTGTCTCCTCCTGTCTCTTTAACCATTGTAGACAAAGACACCTCAAACACATTCTGCTGAAGAGCCACTTTATTGCCATCATATCATACTTTTTGAGATGCCGTAGAGTGTCAAGACGCTCTTCTTGGTGCCGGCTTAATGGATCAGTTCTAAACGCATACACGTAATTTTTAAAATAATCGTTCTGTTTCAGAAGGGGCCAATAAAAGGGTAATAGGAAACTGCAAGGTGGAAACAAATACTATCCTGCCTTTGTAGCTGTATATAACACTCCTGGATGAGCTGGGCTGGAGGCCTGAATCCCAACTGGAGATTCATCAGAATTCTCTTAATGATGTCAGCTAAACTGGCATCTAGCTGAAGTTTAGGGCTACATCTTTCCAGGGCCCTTCTTGGACTCTCTGTTTATTCTCTTTGTGTTCTCTTCCCAAGTGCCTGCAAACTTGTTTTTCTGATTTTATTGAATAATGTGTCCATGTCGATTTAGAGAATCACAAAGCAGCTTACCTGAATTAATTTGAGTACCACTTCTTGGAAAATGACTTTACGAACTTAATGTTAGTAAAATAAACAACATATGCATTGTTTTATTCTTCTAAACTCTGAAAAATTCTCATTTCTGATTCACATCTAGTCCCAACAATTTTAGATGAAAGGTTGAGGGCCGATAATGATCTTTATAAAACGGAAATTGATTGTACTTTCTCAACCCTTCAGTGCCTCCCCGTCACATATGGGATAGAATCTAAGTTCTTTAACATGATGCAAAGGACTTTAGGCTCTTTTCCAGTCTCTTCTCTTGACAATTCCCACCTTGCCCTCCTACATCAAACTATTTCTGATCAAAGGAGTCTGATCAAACATGACTAAAGATTGAGCTGAGTTCATCAATCAACTCACCCCTGCATCTTTGGAAATAATTAGAACCCAATCAGCCTCAAGGCCAATGCAGGGGTGCAGTCTATTTCCTTGCTCTATCACTTAGACATTCCTCATTTGGGTACTTCATGTTCTCCAGCCCACATTCCTCATTTATAAAATGGGAATCACAAAATCAACAAAGTTGTTGTGAAGCTAACATAAGTTCACAGATGTGAAAATAATTTATAATGTGCTATACACAGTAAAAGGGCTTTTACTCTCATCATTCTGAAATGGGAATCCTGTTCCAAAGCCAGACACGCGAGACAGGCAGCCAGGTTGCTAGACAAGCAGCCAGGTGGGTCCCATCTCCATGGAATGAGCTAAAAGTTAATGTGCATGAAGCTCAGTCATTTTTGTCATACATAAAAGAGAATCTTGTGTGGTTGGTGAGGCTAGGGCAGTTGGTCCACATTACAGCTCCTATAATTCATAAGAACTAAATAAATGGGTCTCATTCCATTATAAAAAGGAGCCAGGAGTAATTGCAAGCTCTCACCTTTCTGGGCCTGCATGTTCGTTTATTTTGTTTAGTTTTTTTGTTTTGTGGTTGCTGTTGGGGGAGTTGGGATTTTTGTTTATGTGTTCTCATTGTTGTTGTTTTTGCTTTTCCCTACCTTGGTGTGCTAGAATTTTCAAACACACAAACAAAAAGGCTTAAATATGAAAGGCCATTTAAATCCTCCATGAATGCTCCTCTTTTTGACAATTATTTTTTCTCATTTTTCTGCTTGAAAAGTAACAGTGGCTAGACTAGGAACCTTATTTATTTGGACCAGATGCCTGAACCATCGTCTTTACAACTAGCAGCTCTTTCCATTGCATAACGCATCTCAGAACCCACGAAGCAAAGAAAATAAACTGTCAAATTCTCACTATGGCAGAAATGACTGAAATCAGAACTTTTCCAGAAAGTAGGTTTTAATAGGGAAGCAGAGGTAAAGGATTTTGGCAGAGAGAAGACCAAAAAGAACACCAAGGGAACTACGATTTAAAGGAGATGGATAGGTTGGTTCCAAAGTGCAAAGGAAGAAAGTCTGCAAGCAAACAAGCAAATATGATAGTAAGAAGTTGCATGTGTGCAGGACTCATCCCTCATTGTTGTAGTTAATTTAAATACCTACCACAAAACAAAAGAGAAATGTAAAATAAGTTTCTAGATAGGCCTTACCAACTTTTGAGCTTCCTATTAGGTTCAAGCTGGGTTCAAAGTTTGGGTCTTTGGGGGACAGCTGTTCATATTTTTCTGAAAACTACTGGTGTTACCAATCATTGTAGTTGATGTTAAATCAAGCATGCAGAATTGTAGTGCTAAGCTTCAATACAGTTCATACAGTCTGACTTAGCTTTGGACAATTTACACCGACACATCTTTATAATCACTGAATAAAAATTATCAAGCAAATAAAAAAGCATATTTCTATATAAACAAAACTAATTAAAATGTGCAATATTAAAGAAATTACCAGTTTTATTATCTGAGAACTCAACAATAGCCCTGACTAGATTTAGAAATACCGCATTTATGTATTCTTTCTTGTAAGGGAGTTGCAGTCTAGAAACAAATTAGTTAAGTGTTTATTACTGATTGGATCTCCAAAATCTATGTTGACACCTACTCTAATCAAGGCTGACTATTCATTTGCAGAAGTCAAATTTCACTCTGGATGGAAAGTGGGGAGTGGGAAATGAAATGAGTGTTGGTAAAAGTGAATTAGGAAAAAGCCTGAATTACAGAGTTTTCTTTTCATTAGTGGTAACCCAGAAATGACAGAGATGGATAGGATAGAAATAAAGGCGAACACTACGAAAAAGAGTCTCTTACTAATAGTTATTACTTGTGAACTAAGAGAGACACTAACTGCTATTGAAAGTCCATGTGCTGGGCATTTTGCTAATTTACCAATGTTATCTCACTTGGTCCTCTCAAGAATTCTTCAGATACATACTATTATCTCTATTTTATGCGTGAAGAAACAAAAACCCAAAACTGACAGATAGGTTGGTGTCTAAGACTTCATTTGTATTTAATGCCTGGAACGCATTTGGAACAATAGTATAAAATGGTGATCAGTCAGATGAACTCACAGGTGATAATGGTGCTACTTCCCACTGATTGAAAAATTTGTTCTGCTGGCCTGGATGGTAAAACATTCAAGTGTTGCCCTCCTGAAACTTAGCCTAACAAGACATCCTGCCCAGGAGTTAAAGATTAATGATTATTTGCTCAAGGCATAGGAATCACTGAGCTTCTCTGCCGAACCCTTTTGTAATCAAGTTACCAAGCCAGGGCTGGGCCTGTAATCTCAGCACTTTGGGAGGCTGAGGCAGGTGGATCACGAGGTCAGAAGATCGAGACCATCCTGGCTAACATGGTGAAACCCCCGTCTCTACTAAAAATACAAAAAATCAGCCGGGCACGGTGGCGGGCGCCTGTAGTCCCAGCTACTTGGGAGGCTGAGGCAGGAGAATGGCGTGAACCCGGGAGGCGGAGCTTGCAGTGAGCAGAGATCACACCACTGCACTCCAGCCTGGGCGACAGAGCAAGACTCCATCTCAAACAAACAAAAAAAGTTACCAAGCCAGAAAACAGAACTTACTAAATTAATCAAGTTTCTGAACTGGGTGGTCTAATCAAATTATCTGTTTAATATTAAGTCTTCTGTAGTAAAAAATAATTGCCTTTTTCTCTTATTATGGGGGTATTTTACTTACTATTATAAAGACCACAGTATTACTAATATTTACTTGGCGGGTAAAGAGATGGTCACACAAACAATATAATTTCTGGGAAGGCTAGAAATATAACCATCTTTGTGGTGGTACCTGCAATCAAAGCTCTTACAGGTAAGGTAATCTTTGGGGGAATGCAGGCAGTTATTGAAGCAATAAGGGCTTGAATGTTAGACTCGGTTTTTATTCTAACTCTGGAAACGCACCTGTCTTAGCTAGCTTCATGATTTCCCTGGTTTTCCTGTTCATATGATTGTATGTAAGATCAAATTCAAAGTGTCTATGTTGATTTTATCTATCTTCTTTCCCAGACTTACTTTCTGTGACACCTAAAATGAGATGAGTAGTAGTTCAATGTGTTTATGGGGGGAGTGATTTTAAATAAGAGAGATTAGAATGAGAGAATTAGGAAGCCAATATAACAGTCTTTGAGAGTGGTGATACATGCCTGACCTAAGGTAGATGTAGTGATGGTTGAGTGAGGGGACCAACTCAGAAAACAGTTACAGGAGTCATATCATCTGGTCATACATAGGAGTCATATCTGGTCATACCATCCCCATGGAATGCCAGAAAATGTGACTAACCTGATAATCATTTATCTTATGTAGCAACCAGACAAATTCTACCACAGGTTCATCTCCTATTTTGTTACAGTGATGTCAAGGAAAACGCTGTATTTCCACGGCCCTTCACTCGGCTGTAACTACTCACTTTGTCAAGAGCCAGAAGCCTTGAATGGTCTCTCCAGAAGTCTCAGCTACGTGACCTTTCAAGTCTTCCATGGCAGTCTCAATGGCCCCCGGCTAGATGGAAAGAAGAAAATACCTAGTTTAGAGCAGACTTAGCCTACTTTGCTCTTACGATTAGTTAGTATACTCCAACAGCTTCTCGGGAAAGCTGGTCACAAAGGATATAGTTTATTCAGTTGCCTGTATGCTCGTATGCCTAACTGCCTTCCAGAGAACTTAGTCTTGAACTCTAGCAAGCTTTTCTCCCTGGGTGGAGAAAAAGTGGTCTAGGCCCCATCTTCTAAAATCTTACTCAGATTTTATTATATAAATGAAGACAGCCACTTTCAGAGGAACAGTTTTCCCAAACAAGCATTATAAAGTTCAAAGCCTTTAGGAATCTGTACATTTTTAAATTAAACCTTTTTTCTCTTCCTAGAGCACATGTCAATAAAACACAAAATAACCTTCCAACGCTCTGACAATAAATTTTAGCTGACTCAGGGAGATAAACTCGGTCTGTCTCCTCACCTCATTTTCTGCATCCTTCCCCGAACAGGTGTTACTACTTGTAGGCCCAGCCTTAGCTTAAAGATTGATTGCCATCTGTTCTAGCAAGTTCATAGACTCTCTAGCTCAATGACGCTTACATTTCAATGCCCATCAGAATCACCTAAAGTATGTGTTAAAACATAGATTTCTGGGACTATACCCAGAGATTTTTATTCTGCTGGACCAGGGTGGGACCTGAGAATTTGTATTTCTAACAAGTCCTTGGGAGCCACTCATGGTGTGGAGGCTGCACTAAAAGAACCACTGCTCAAAGGTACTTCGACAGAGAAGGTTGTGCCAACATCAGTCACCTCCAGTGACCCCACTGGCAGGGCTAGATGACTCTGGAGGGGAGTTGCCTATGACTCTATGACAATTTTCCCTACACTCAACCTCTGCTCCCTGTGATGCAGTCTGACTCTTCCAGTCCCACTTGTCCTCTCAAAGATAATACTTCCTTTGATGACTCAACATGGGTATTTTTTGGGGTCTCTCTTCCTGTATTCACATAATTTTGGTCTCAACAAATATAACTTAGTAGTGAGACTAATATTTTTCAGAAGAAAAAATTGTTAAGTAGAGTTAAAGAGTAATGAAATAATCCTAAAATAAGCATTTTATTGAATGCTTTTATGCCAGGCACTCTGCCAAAGATATGTGAAGATGAATATAATCATGTAGAATTTTTAAAACCTTATTTGCCTCGCTTATGGAAAATAATTGGCAAAGCCTATCAAAATGGAAAATGATCTATCCTTTGATCCAGATTTTCACTTCTGTGAAATTATACTAAAGAAATTTTTGCATATATACAAAATGACATATCTATAAAGTGTTCTTTGCAGCCTTGTTTTTGGATAGCAAAAATTTCTGGAAGAAAACCCACAAACATCTCTCAATAAAGAACTATGGATATATATTATAGGATACATTCATACAATGCAATATGATGAAGTTATTAAAGGTGTGAAGAAAATTGTGTTCATATGGAAAGATTTTTAAATGTATTATCAAATGAAAGAAAAAAATGATCAGAAGAGATGGTAAAATATGCCATTTTCTGTATAAAAAGGAGGAGAGGGAATAAAAACAAATATTTGTATTTGCTTCTCTATGCCTAAAGTAACTCTTGAAGGATATATAGAAACTATTAACATTGATTCCCTATGGTTCGCAAAAAATGTGATGAAGATAGAAGATGAAGGTGATGTTTTGCTGTATACCTTTTCAAAAGTTAGACACAAAAAATAAAGCATGTTCTTTACAGAATGAATTGGTAGCCTCTGCAGTTCTATCAATCTTCTCACTGTGCAGTTCTTATCTTTAGTAAAAATGTAGGTCGAGCCCTTATAGAACACAGAAGGAAAATATACCCAGATACAGAATTGTACTCTCCCCCATCTTACTATTATAGTTACTATAATAAGTTAACTTTAGTCATTCAGTGCCAAATATAAAAGTGTAAATACATTGACTTGTGTCTGGGACATTAAAGTTTAAATCTCAGCCTTTCTTATGAGGATCCACTATACACCAGTTTGTCATTCTACACATCAGGTTGCTCATTTATTACATGGATAAGATAATAACTGTAACTGAGTCATGCTACAAAACACTATATATATTACATTATTATATATAAAATGATAAATACTGATTGATAAAAATCTTTATCATCATTCCCATTATGGCTGACATTATATAGAAGGAAAATAGTTATACCAGAATTTGGGGATCAAATGTTTACTGTAATTGAATAATCAGCTCTGAGACATCATTCGGCCTAAGACAAACAGGGAAATATGGTGGAATAATATGTACACATCATCCGACACAACATAACAGGCAATATTGTCTTTTATAGTCTAGCACTGAATAGTTTTAGTTAAAGCAAACCTACTGGGGGAATTCTGAAAACATATGTGTTTGTTTCCTTACATTTCCTTGAGCTAGACTAGCCTGAGGCCAGTTGTCACACAAACGATGTTCATGTCTGTGCTAATTTTTCTCCATGTAATGAGCTCCTTAGCTAAACAGAAGTGGTATAGAAAAGAATGTCTGTGTAGACTCAGACACTTGGGTCTCTCTTGTCATGTCCAGACTGGAGTCACTTTGCAATGAACACACAAAGTAAGAAAATCAGCTTTAAATCAGATGTGATTTTTAAAGTCAAAGCAAATTTGTCTTTACCCTGAAAATGAAGGGAATGTATCGTATCTCATTGTGGTTAGTCCTCTGCTCTCATAAAGAAAAAAAAAATTATGTTTTAATAATCTTCACAGGATTTCAGGATTGGAGGGAGTCAAGAAACCTTTTGCCCAGTGAGGTGACTATTTTCTACACCAGAAAGAAGCCCGCACTGGCAACAACACAACCAATATATTTATTTGTTCCCAATGTGAGAGCAAGACACAGGGAACCCTATAGCAAGAGAAGAGGGAAAGAGAGTATGAAAGCCAAATTAGTGTCATGGAATCTATGACATCTTGCTACACAATGGGAAGTCCTGAACCTGCTTATTAAAGTCTCGTTGCTCACAATAGAACACAGACTATAAAAACGCCACGGGGAACCGTTAATTAAATATTAAAAGATCAAATAGTTTCAGTCCCATTAGTTTGTATGTAATTTACATTCTCGAGTATAAATTTAGAGATAATTCCCTATCCCAAATCGCTTTCAACTTTCTGATAAGGTATCTGCAAATATAGAGGCCTACAGAGAGTTTAAAAATATCTTTCCCCATGTGGACTAAGTATTGTTCCTTTCATAAGAAGTTGCTTTTGAATATCAGTCTCCACAACCAAGAAGATTATCATAATATACCTTTAGTTATTAGCCTTGAGGGGTACTTTTGTTCAGAGAAGCCACTGGGCTTTTTTTAGATATGTCTAAGCAATAATAGCAGATGAACTAAAACCAAAGGAAAAGGTTATCCAAGCAGACTGATGGCAAGTGGTTTGGATCTTTGTTTCTGTGACCTTTCATTCATTTTCCAAAGTCAGAGGCAGTGGGCTGTGGTAGAAAGCATCGAGAGTTCTGGGTTCCAGGCCTGTCTTCTGGTTCTTGCATGGCCCAGAGGTTGCTGGTTGACCTTGGCACCAAGTCATACCTCATTTGTGTGCATCAAAGTTTGGATTCAATATTCCTCAAGACCCTTCTAGTGGGAGCTCCTAAGCTAAGTCAGAGGCACACAGTTTCAGAAAATAGATAATAGGTTGGAAGCCTGAGGAAAGGAAGTAACATCCCAGAGTGACCCATAAAGGACACAGGAGGTTTAAGGGGCCAGATATACTTGTTTTTATGATCCAGTATTGAGAGATGTGTTCTCATATATGAGGTTATGATGCTAAAATTGACTTGTTGGTCAATAGTTAATTTATGTGTCAGTCACCTCTTTGTAAATCTAATTTGTAATTCATATAATTGAGCTTCTTTCTGATTATGGCATTGGCTGTTTACTCCTAGCACTGGAGAAATTGAGCACTATCCTGCCACAGGGAGCCAGTGAGTAACTTTCTTTTCTAGCTTAAAAAATTTAGACAGGAAGAAACCTATATATACAACAAAAGTTAAATAAATTGTAGTACATTCCCATAGTTGGATATTATGAAACTATTAAAAATTGTATTATGGTAGTATGTTATTGAAATGGGAAATAATAGTTGGCATACAATCCCATTTTTACACAAGAAATTGTGTATATATAAGTGAAAGAAAAAAAGAACATGCACCTAAATATATAAGAGCAGATTTAATACATTTTGGTTAAATTTGGGCAATGATAATCTTTATTTTACTTTGCTTATTTACATTTTCTAATTTTTCTTCAATAAACCACCTCCTGTGCAATAATTTTAAAACATTTTAATAATATAAAATACCTGACCACGTAATTCCTTTACTCAATGACTACCCTTCTGAATGTACAACATACATACTTTAAATTCTTACTCCATGAGAAGTTGATTTCTTTTTAATTGAATCTAATTATAAATTGGGAAACTAGTTCGAGCCCTAGCTTTGCCACTTGCTACCCTCTTGGGCAAGTCAGTGGTCACTAACTACTGTGACATTGAGCAAGCAACTCCCCCTTCTCTGGGCCTTATTTTCCTTTGAGAACAAGTGTGTTGATTAGCTCACTGGTGCTCAAAATGTGGTCTCAGGACAGAGAGCATCAGTATCACCAAAGACTTTGTGGTAATCCAGAATATAATGTTTTGCATGGTAAAGATTGAGAAGCATATGACTATATCATCTGTAGATCTCATTTCAGCTTTAAGAAGTCATATTTTATCATGACTCTTTCATAGATTTGAATCTTTGAGACTCTTGATCTTATTGAATTATCCCTTGAGAAAATGAATTAGCTTCCTTTTTACTGCTACAGACCCTATATGTCTACATTTATATCTTACCCTGAAGATCAGGAAGAGGTCATGGGTATCTTAATGTTGTTTCCTATGACCAATTACAGAAAAGTGGATATAAAGTCAAGAAAAAAGAGAAAGCATTTATAACAACAATGAGATGCCATTTATAAAATATTGATAGATGTGTTATGCACTCTACTAAGAACTTTTACAAAGTTAGCTTATTTAAATTTCTATATAAAACTGGTGTTTTATCTATACTTTGTAGATGAGGAAATACATGCATATACATACAATACCCTGCCCCCCCAACCACACACACACACACTTCTCTCCAGTTTTTTTCAACTACCACCCATCAGCAGACTTGTGGTTTATAAGCTAGTAAAGCTGGATCTTTTTTTTAAGTTTATCGTTATAAATTTCAGTTAAGCCAACAGTTGTATTTCCATTGTTCTCCCTTGTGTGAATGCACATTTATTTTACTCACATGGCAATAAGAGCTCTTCATATTATGTGTGTTGGTCTGAAGGAGGGCAAATGCTGAGTACCTTGGAAAATCTCCCTATTGGTCCCCAGAGTCTTCAAGTTTACTTTAGATTCACTAATAATTAGAAGATTTTCCCTCTCAAGCTTTTGAGAACTTAAGATTGTTTTTGATACACCTAATAGATATTCTTCGAATTGATTGGAATGAGTCATTGAAAACACTTGTAAAGGAGCCATAAATTCTATTGTACATGGTTAGGAGAGTGTTGGACTTGGAGAAAGAAGATCCAGAATCAAGACCCGGAATCTAGCTGCAGCTCTTCCACAAACATTATATGACTTGGACAGGTCACTTCATTTTTCTCAAATTTCAATATGTTCATCTTTAAAACAAGGATGGTAAGCCCTCTCCTGCCTGCCTCCCAGTGTTGCTCTGGGGAATCAAACAGATAAAGGATGTGCGTTTGCTGTATAAGCTACATGGTGCAACACCAATACAATCATCATGTGTAGTGGATTTGGACTCTGTCAGTTTAGCTAAGCTGAAGCTACATTTTCTAGAATTGCTTTTTTGGGTGTGTTTCCAAATTAGGACTGCCAACAATAGACACCTGTGTAATATTCAAAAGGCAGAACTGAAGCATAAGTTGTTTTCCCTGTTGAAGATCAGTGCAGGTCACCATGGACTGTGACAACTCATGTTCATGGCAACTGATATCCTAGTTTACCTGATGGCAAGGGGTAGCCCCTGTACCTGCATCTCCTTCCATCACAGTCAGGCTTTCTTTCTAAGATTTTCCTCTTCCTGGGCTGGCTAAATGTGTAGCTCAGTAATGAAAGCACTAGCTTCTAAAAGTGACCTCACATCATCAAGGTTAAACTTGGTGGCAGACAGACATAGGTTCCAGTATTTCCTCAGAAGTTAAACATTGTCACCAGAAATTCCAGTTTGTCCATGCAATTTTTTTCTTATTCCTTTTTCCCTATTTCCTCTTCACAACTGCCAACTGGTTGGCCTATTCTAACTTCAGGCCCAACACCAGATTCAGAGAAAACAATTTTCCATAGACTCAGCCAGCTCTCATAATAAATCAGTTCCCAATAATAAATCTCTTATTCTATATCACAGTGTGTTCTTCTATCATCAAACCCTGACATCATCAATATCAAAGATAGCACAACTCCAAGAGATGCTTTGATTTCTTTTGCAGCTATATCACACAGCTTAACTTTGCATATTGAATAAAGTTCACATACTTTGGAAAACAAACCATATGCTCTACATATGCAGAAACACTCACACAAACACACATATAGTATAGCACCTACTGAAGCATCTTGCACATAAGAGTATATGCAATGTTTAAACACAGACTCACACAGGCACACACACACACACACACACACTCATTAAGTTGCTTTAGTTAAAACTTTACCTAAACCAAAGATATATTTTGAAAGCAACCAAATCAGGATTTATTAATTAAAGCTTTGGAAAAGTCACAAAACCCTGCCCCCAATTTTTTATGAGAATGAGTTGAAATACATTTTTTTCCAAAAAGAGATCTCCCACAGTCACATGAAAATGAGATGTTCTCTGTTGCTGTAGTGTAAACTCCCTGATTTTGCCCCCAATTGATCGTAGCCCCTAAGCTAACCATGACTGTGCTAATAAGAATGTTGAAGGATTGGAAAGAGGATCTGGAAGTAGGAGGAAGAGCTCAAGAGGGAAAGGTACTAGAAACCTATGAAGCACTCTCCACTGGATCCAAATGCTAAAAGTTAAAAATATTGTTTTTTAATATCTAGATATACGAGCTCCCACCTGCTTACTTACCCATCCATCTACTTTCCCAGCTCCATTGCGCAGTTAAGAGAGCTCAGCTCCAGATGGTAGCTGTAGGTTTGAGATTTAAATTTACCTGCCCCCAAGTCGTAATATGAGCACCCCATTGTAAACCTTAGAGAGTCAGTGCATTCTTAGCAACCCTCTCTACTCCATTATCCATATCTTTTCCACACAAACAATGAATACCCTCACTGGGTTAACAGCTTTGTATTCTAGCTACTATGGTGCTCTCCTTACAGAATATTAGTTCTTTGAGATCAGGTTTAGCATAAACACAAACTGAGGAACCAAAGTAGGAAGCTGGGGGACATACTTCTTAATACTATCTCTGGAATCTAAAATAGATCTTTAAATTCTCTAGAGTTCAGATCCTTCATCTTTAAATAGGGATAAGGATACCTACTTCATGATTATTATGACGATTACATGAAACAAATGTGAAGACGCTCGGTAAATATGTGATACGCAGAAGGATTTTAAGATGTTTTATGGTGAGTTTTTATGTAGTATTTAAGAGAACCAATAAATTTACCCGTGTAGCGAAGTACTTCCGTGAGATATAAGGCTGATGATAAGGATTGGGGTAAAGAGTAGATTTAATCACACTTGACTGCCTTGAAATCTGTCTTGACATCGGGTCCTTGCCTGGGTCCTCTTCTTCCATCGATAGGTGGTCAGTCTCAGAGGGCTGGTCATCTCTCTCTTGCTTCAGGGACACAGCCTGGAACCCTTCAAAACTCCCAGTTGTTGACATTTCTTCAGCCTAAAACAAGGGCAGAAAAATCTCATTGGAAAAAATGTTACCTGTGTACCTGTGTCCTAGCTATGGCAAAACAGAATATGATGAGCAAATGGCATTCCTGAAACCTAAGAACACCCCTCGTGTTAACTAAACAGAGGCATTGGTGGATACAGCTTCATAACACAGATTTCTAAATACGATCCATAATCCTACAAGGTCATTTACCAGGAGAGTGAAGGAGAGAGTCTCCGGACAGAGAAAAGGAGTTTGCAAGTAGTTTCATTTTCTCATCTTTAATCCCAGGAGACAGGAACCTGATCAAGAGAAGAGCTGTATAAAATAATTACCAGACAATTTCTCTTCAAAATTGCATAGCATTTTTGGTTGAAAATTCACCAGACTGAAAGCTTAAGAGTTAAAAGCAATGATAATGTGTTTTCTTTTGTGCTTCTTGGGTAATAATAGAGCATAAGAGCACTTAGAACTGAACGTGTTTTTAAACTGAAAAATTCGAATTCTAAAAATTTATTCTAAGGAAATAATTTAGATGAATACCCAAAGACTCACACGCATGCACCTGCACACACAAACACAAACACACATACACACACAGTTGTTCAGCTGGGCATGGTGGCTCATGCCTGTAATCCCAGCACTCTAAGAGGCTGAGACTGGTAGATCCCTTGTGCTCAGGAGTTTGAGACCAGCCTGGGCAACATGGTGAAACCTAGTGTCTACAAAAAATACAAAAAATTAGCCAGACATGGTGTCATGTGCCCATAGTCCCAGCTGCTCAGTAGGATGAGGTGGGAGGATCACCTGAGCACAGGAAGTGGAAGTTGCAGTGAGCCAAGATTATTCCACTGCACTCCAGGCTAGGCAACAGAGCAAGACCCCGCCTCAAAAGAAAAAAACAACAACAAAGTTTGGTCATTACAACATCACATCTAATAGAAAAATATACCACGTTATATGTAAAAGAAAAACACACCAACCAATTTATATCTCATCAAAGAACACTGTGTATAAAAATAACATTAGACATTCATGCAACATTGTGTCTAACACTAAAAAATAAAAATAAAAAAGTATCCATCAGTAAGCAGTTGACTAAATAAAATATGTTGTACCATACTATAAAACACAAGTGTGAGTGTATATTTTCATCACCAAAAAATATCCAAATATATTATAAATGGAAAAAAGTAAGTTACAAAATATTATAAATAATATTATTCCAATTTGTTAAAATAATTTAGAAAGAAAGAGAAGAAAGATAAAGGGGAAAGGAAAGGAAAGGAAAGGAAAGGAAAGGAAAGGAAAGGAAAGGAAGAAGGAAAAAGGAGAAAGAAGAAACAAAGAAAGAGAAAGAAAGAAAGAAAGAAAGAAGAAAGAAAGAAAGAAAGAAAGAAAGAAGGAAGGAAGGAAGGAAGGAAGGAAGGAAGGAAGGAAGGAAGGAAGGAAGGACGGGAAGGAAGGGAAGGGAAGGGAAGGGAAGGGAAGTGAAGGGAAGGGAAGGGAAGGGAAGGGAAGGGAAGGGAAGGGAAGGGAGGAAGGGAGGAAGGGAGGGAGGGAGGGAGGGAGGGAGGAAAGGAAGGAAGGAAGGAAGGAAGGAAGGAAGGAAGGAAGGAAGGAAGGAAGAAGGAAGAAGGAAGGAAGGAAGGAAGGAAGGAAGGAAGGAAAGGAAGGAAGGAAGGAAGGAAGGAAGGAAGGAAAGGAAGGAAGGAAGGAAGGAAGGAAGGAAGGAAGGAAGGAAGGAAGGAAGGAAGGAAGGAAGGGAAGGGAAGGAAGGAAGGAAGGAAGGAAAGGGAAGAAAAGAAAGGAAAAGAAAAGAAAAGAAGGAAGGAAGGAAGGAAGGCAATGTACCTGCATATGTATATACAGGCATACATGTATGATATAACGGATTTAAAAACATCTAAAAAGAGGACCTGGAAGTAAAATAAAATATTAACAATAATTATCTCTAGATGACAGTGTTAGAGGTGATTTTTATTTTTGTTTCCATGTCTGTGGGTGCTAGTAATGATCGCACATGGTTTAAAATAAATAAAAATAATATATTGGTTTCTATTTTGTACATACCAAGCAAAGCAAAATAAAATAGAAGGCACATGGTAGCTTGGCAAAATGTGCACTCAGACCATTTCAAGCTGACAGTGAGCATGTTATCCACGCTGCCTAGAAAGTTTCATGTCCATTTTCACCATGAAAGTAGGAATGCCATATTATTCTCAGAGTCACCTCCTTGGTCTTAAACAAAAGTGATTTTTAATCAATTTCCTTGGTTCTTGTAAAACAAAGGAAGGTGAGAAAAAGCCCCTAACCCCAGCAAGCTTCCACTTTTGAAACTGAGATTAACCAGGGTATTCACAAGAGGTAAAAATAGTAAGATCCTATAATTTATTAGCTAATTTTGGATGTTTTGGCATGAAAAGGGTGCTATTGGCAATTATGTCAGGATGATAGGAGTGAACTGGACTCTCTCAGGCAAATGTGGATCTATATACATGTTCGCCCTGAGGATTTGAATGTAGGAGAAAACACAGCTAAAGTAACTAACAAGTGGAAAGCCTTACACAGCTTGCTTTATATGTTTTCTTAAGATTTGTATGTTTTCTTATCCAATCTTTCCAGCAATCCTAGAAGAGCTACTTACTCTTTCCCCATCTTTCTGAGGAACACAGAGTAGATGGGAATCACCCAGGGTCATACTTTGATAGTCATAGTAGCAACTGGCCTCCCATCCATGCCCCCAGTATAGCACACCCAACGTCTGTCGGTCTGTCATAAGGCACCATATCATGCTGCCTTACGACAGAAAAGATGTCTCTGAGCTTTTAGGTAATTTTTTAAAGTTAGGTGTGCAAAAGGTAGAAATTGGTCTCTGGGAAAATGAGGAATGAAGAAGCAGGAGAAAGTGTGTGTGTGTGTGTGTGTGTGTGTGTGTGTGTGTGTGTGTGTGTGTGTGAGAGAGAGAGAGAGAGAGAGACAGAGAGAGACAGAGAGAGACAGAGAGAGACAGAGAAAGAAAGGAGACAGAGAGGAGGCACTCTGGCTTCCCTGTCCCTAGCAGCTACATGCTCTACGTATGTAGGTCTGTCACCCTTATCACAGTGGGTGTTGGAAGGAAACACATTTCTAAAGTTCTCTATAACCTATGAAGGAACGTTTGTGCCATTGGGGAAGGAAAGCCTGCTTCTGTATTTGCGCACTCTGTGAACACACGCCTAACAACAGACATCTGCGAAAGGCTCCTGTGCCTGGAAAACAGAGGGAGGATTTAATTAGCACCACTTCCTCTCCCTCAGGCTGTCTTCTCTGGAAACACTTGGGGAAGCTCTGCGCTCTGAGACCAAGCTGTTTGAGATCCAGGAAAGAAGGAAACTCTCAGCTCGGTTTAAATTCTCACAGCCATAAATAGTGGGGAAGTTGAGCCCAGCTATCCCAATCCAGAGTAATTCCAGCTCTATTCGAGTCACAGGAACATATTAGAAGAACAATAAATAGAACTTCCTCAACTTCCCCAGTATGAGAAGCATGCTGCCCATCTACACATTCCACTCTATTTCTCATGGCCTCTGGCCCCGTTCATTCCCAATTCAATAATAGGTGTTCTTCTATCCCTGCATAGGCTATATTCTATGAAATGCTAAAGGTACATTAATACCAGTAGCAGATCCAGTCAAAATCAAATGTTCCATTGCTTTCACATAGATCAATCATCCCCTGCAACAAACTCATTGGGAACCTGTTAGAACTGAAAAGATTTACTGTTCTGTAATATTCCCCAGTAAATTTATCTTCATTTACAGAGTAAAGGCAGCACAATTTCATAGGCAAACAAAGGGTCAAAACTTAGAAATAAACAAATGATGTTCACACTTTTTTTTTTTCGAGACAGAGGCTCGTTCTGTCTCCAGGCTGGAGTGCAGTGGCGCAATCTCAGCTCACTGCATTCTCTGCCTCCCAGGTTCAAGCGATTCTCCTGCCTCAGCCTCCCGAGTAACTGGGACTACACGCCATGCCACCATGCCCAGTTAATTTTTTGTATTTTTAGTAGAGATGGAGTTTCACCATGTTGGCCAGGATGGTCTTGATCTCTTGACCTCGTGATCCGCCCACCTCGGTCTCCCAAAGTCCTGGGATTATAGGCGTGAGCCCTCTTGCCCAGCCGATGTTCATACTTTTTAATGGAATCTTCTCATTCCGGGGAATTCATGTAATAAAAACTATCTTAAAGAAGCAAAACACTATAATATTAATTGCTTATTCTGAGTAGGAATGAAAAATTGAAAACCAACTAAACACCTAATGTTCAAGGAATGGCTAAGTATATCCAATTGGTATTGTACAGGCATTTAAAATAACACACAAACATTGCAGTAGCACGAGAATAAAGGTTGTATCTTCTTGAGTGAAATAAAGCAGGAGACGAAAATATTTTATCTTGCAATGTTCCATTGAATAATTTCACATTGGTAAAGACTAGAAAGAAAATATCTGTATTTATTGAAGTAGTGGATTGTGCATCAATTTTTGCTTTTTTAAAAAAATTAAATGGCAGTAGCCTTAATAAAGCCTTAAAGAAGTACTACCTTGTCTTTGGTCAGACAATAGAAATACTATATTGCTCAGCTGCCAGAAAATTGACAAGTAAATTTAATACAGTATTATAGTAAATAACTTATTTCCAGATCCTGGTCTAAGTATAACTGTTTCCATTTATAAGTAACTGCATCTATCTCTGTGAGACTTTTTCTAATAATATTATAGAAGCATGTAGGGCAGAAATTATAGCTTAAAAGTTATTGTCTAATTCAATTTTTTTATTTGGCAAATATTGAAACAGACCCCCTGAGATGAAGGTTGTCCATGGCCACACAATTCCATAGAATCAAAACATGCTACCAGACCTCTAGTTTTCTGAACTCCAGTTCACTCCTCCTTCCTACTCTTCAAGTTGCCGCATTTGGAAGAAAAGCAAAGAAACAGCCATTAGACTTATGCACTGGCAAATTGGAGACACTTTTGCCAAATGTCTGAGGCCAGTCCGTTCTGGGCTCAGAGATACAGCTTCCATGAAACAGGACCAATCCCCAGCTTCCCATGCATCAGCAGTGCCACAGCGAGTGCTGCAGGCTGAATGGAGCCTTTCTCTTTCCCCCAGAACCAGGCTGACAAATCCTTTAGGTGCAAGAAGCACAGTGCCTGAGGCTCACAAAACTTTTAGAAGTCCTTGAAATATTTTACTTTCTTTTAAAATGAGAAGGAAAAAAATAGCTTTTAGGGTCACATAAAATGTTTTAAATTTTTCTCACATCGCACAAAAAAAGTAAAATTTGTAAGGCACCCCAAACCTATTATATTTTGCCTAAAAGAGAAAAAACACATAATATTGGACAATTTACAGTTATAGAGACAGAAGTTTTAATATTGATGTTGTTATTATAGTGGAAAGACAAAAAGGTTTGGGGCATAGAGATCAGAATGTGGTCCTGGCTCAAATCCACATGCTTTCTACTCCCATTTGCCATTGAATTTCTCATTCTGGTGCCCCATCCTAGACTGTCAGAGCTAGAAACCTACCACCAGTCCAGAGCTTTCCAGTCTTTTCGTCATTGAAGATTCTGCTCCACGCCATACTGAAAGATTTCTGTCCTACAGAAAAACTGCACAATCTTGAGACGATTCTTTTTGCTTTTTCTAAAAGCGCAGACAGATCCACCATAGTTGGCCCCCAGTAAATGTTTGTGTCTCAGAGAAGTGAATGAATAACTACCCTGAGAACTCTTTAATCAGTGTGAATGGCACCCTGAAAACTCCTAATCAGCTCAAAAGGCATAGCTGGCCACACTTAGTTGCCAGAACTTGAGTCAGAGGCAAAGAAAAGGCATATTTGGGGATTTTGTTTCCCTCTCACAACAGTTCAATAAAGGCCAATTTGAGGCTGGGAGCTGTGGCTCACGCCTGTAATCCCAACACTTTGGGAGGCCAAGGTGGGCGGATCACGTGAAGTCAGGAGTTCAAGACCAGCCTGGCCAACATGGTGAAACACCATCTCTACTAAAAATAGAGAAATTAGCCAGGCGTGGTGGCAGGTCCTGTAAATCCCAGCTACTTGGGAGGCAGAGGCAGGAAAATTGCTTGAACCTGGGAGGCGGAGGTTGCAGTGAGCTGAGATCGCACTACTGCACTCCAGCCTGGGTGACAGAGCGAGACTCTGTTTAAAAAAAATAAATAAGTAAGTTTGAGTACAGTTTGAGTATAACAAAAAGTATCATACTTCAGATTTAGAAAACAGTACTGGCATTAAAGATGCTTGTCTTCTCTCAGTGAACCTCTTCACAAGAGCCATGTCATTCTCCATTTCTTCAGCATTACCTGCCCCCTTTTTAAATTTAGTTTTCAGAAAGTCCTTCTGGGCTGCTGGCCCTCTCTGCCTGCCGGACCAGCTCCAACACCAGCCACTCCCTTGCTTTTTTCACTTGTTCTGTCTGTCTCCTGATACCTCCAGAAGTCACATGGGGTTTTTAGAACTCTTATTGCGGTTATCTATAATATCCACAAAGCTTTTGAAATATCAATAGCTACTTGATGATCCCCATTGCTATCTCTGTGAATCCTTGGGAAGAAAAGCTGGTTGTTTAGCACTCATCTATTCCAATCTTCACTGTCTTAGTCCATTGCAGCTGCTATAACCAAAGACATGGAGCTGAATAATTTATAAACCACAGAAATGTATTTCTCACAATTCTGGAGTCTGATTAATCCAAGATCAAGGCACCAGCAGATTGGTGTCTAGTGCGGGTCTCTGCTTTCAAGATGGTGCCTTTAACATTGTACCTTCCGAAGGGGACAAATGCTGTGTCCTCACATGATGGGAGAGATGAAAAGGGTCAAAAGGGCCTAGCTAGTTTCCTCCAGGGTTTTTATAAGGCACTAATCCCATTCATGAGAACAGAGCCCTTATAGCCTAATCACCTCCTACAGGCCTCACCTCTTAATGTTGCTGTTTAGGGGATTATGTTTCAGTATAAATCTTGAAGAAGACACAGACTTTCAAACCATAGCATGCACCTTTTACAAGTAAGGAAACTGAGGAATGGTTATGTGTCTCTTCTGAACTCTTAGTTGTTTACGATTAAGTTAAATAAAGAAGGAAATTACAGTAACCACAGAATTTAAAAATCTTGTATGTAGAGAAATATTTGTGCACAGACAGGGAACTTAGAAAAGTCTATGGCTTGTTAACAAGAACGATGACTGTTGCAGATGAGGTAGCCATGGCAATAGGAAGGAAGAACGGGAATTAGTCCCTGTGGCCTGTGTGTAGTCAAAGATGTCAACTGCATTTTCTCATGCGGACACTTCTACCCCCATGAAGGGGTTAACAGTCTCAAGGCATTTACTCAAAATAAAAATCTACTTTTAATTTTGACATTTTGTAAAGGTAATTTATGTGAATTTATGTGTGCAGCCTTCCCTGAGTCTCTCTGTGAGAACAGCCGAGGGATGTGCAGTGGATAAACAACAATACTCTAACACCTCATAACTCTCCAACAAGCCTGCTTCTGTGCCAGTTGAGATAAGAAAATTGGCAAACAATTCCTTACAATTTCACATTTTGTATATTAGTGATAACATGCCAGCAGGGCTGCTCTGTGTCTTGGGGAAAAGTTGAGTTAACGGAAGCTTTCTCCCCTCCCAGCTCCACCTGGGCCAGGCAGAGCCCTCTGCTATAAAGTGCTTTGACTCAGCAGCAGATGGAAAGAGGGCTGTGGGGAAGAACACAGGGCTAGGCTGAGAAATGTGGGTCCTCATTCCTTTGCTGTCCCCTCAGAGTGACCCTGGGTAGGTCACTTTCTTGCTTCCCTTCTCTGCACTGCAGGCTCTTCTCTGCAAAATAAAGGTGAGACTTGATTGTTTGCAGGTTGTGCTCCTGGATACTATTCCTTGTTTGTTGTTGTTGTTGTTTGTTTGTTTTTTGAGATGGAGTCCCACACTGTTGCCCGGGCTGCAGTGCAGTGGTGCGATCTCAACTCACTGCAATCTCTGCCTCCAGGGTTCCAGCGATTCTCCTGCCTCAGCATCCTGAGTAGCTGGGATTACAGATGCCCACCACCACACCCAGCTAATTTTTTTGTATTTTTAGTAGAGACGGGGTCTCACCATTTTGACCAGACTGGTCTCAAACTCCTGACTTCACGATTCACCCCCCTCAGCCTCCTAAAGTACTGGGATTACAGGTGTGAGCCATCGTGCCCGGTCCTGGATACTGCTCTTGAGGTTACCTGAGGGGTTCATGGGTGGGTTTTCCGGGCATCAAACTTATTTCAGTCAAAAAAGGTCCGTTTATCACTTACTGGATTTCTTCTGAAGCTTTTATTTGGGGGAAAAATGTTCAAATCTGAAAACTGTTGGACTAAATTATTTGTAAGTTTCCAGCTCAATGAGTCTACAAGATTTAATTAATTTTTCTTCAGTGTCCAGAATGTTTTAGATGGAAGCCTGTAGAGATTGTTCATAGATGGTTTTCCCCATCTCATCTTCATCATGGGACTCCAAATGAGCAAATTAGTTCTCTTGTGATTCAAAAGCTGTAGGGTCAGAGGAATAAGATTGTGAAAACGGTCATGAATTTGGGTGCCTATTGTGGAGATTATAGGGTGTTGTTTTATGACTTCCCTCTGACTCAAATAAAAATCCCAGAGCTGCTTGGGACATGCATAGTGGAGAGCTGGGCATCTCACTCAGTCTAGGGCCAGAGACATGCTCGAGCCTCAGTAACTATTCTTGTACTTAAGAAGGAAATAATTTAAAGTTCTGCTGAGCTTCTCACACCATGTATTGATTTTTAGAGAGATTTTCTCAAAAATACATAAAGGAGAAAATGATAAAGACAAAGATACTGACGAGAGAATTTTTTGGGATTACAGATCCCTTGAGATGAATTTTCTTAGACATTTGAGGGCATGCATCCACCACTCATCCAGTCTGGATTATGATAGCACTTGAGTTCTTGACTCCTGTGGCATTGATCCTACTATTCTATAATCACCATTTACTTTCCTGTCTTCAGTAGTGGGCCATGAGGAATTCCAGAGCAGGAACTGTGCTGCACTAATCTTCGCAGTCCAGCACTTAGTATGGGCATTCTATAGAGCAGGCATTAAGTTTAAATATCTTGGATGGATGAATGGATACCCTGCCTGTTTCTCAGCAGTGCTTGAGATTGGAAGGACAAGGCTTATATTTATTTTATCTTTGCACATTACCTCATACACAGCGAGTGCTCTGTAAATGTTTGTGAACCGAGTAATGAAGTTCTGTGCTAAAGCACGAACAAAAGCATCTTCTCTCACAGACACACAGAGGAACTCATACCACAGTCTTTAATCTACAGAAGCTGATAGTCTAGTGGAGGTGACAGAAACATGAGTAGATAATGGCAGCCTTTTGTGATAGAGCCGTGATAAGAGTGTGTGCACGAAACACCATAGAGACAGAAGATGGTGAGTGGGAAGAGGGGAATGCGAGTGTGGGAAGTTAGAGGTGTGGAGTAAGGCACCTCAGAGCTGACTGCACACTAGAGGGTAGGTGGAGTACGTTCCAGGCAAATGTGTGAGGTGTGAGAGGAGTGTGTTCCAAAAGTGGCAGGTAATATGGTATGTGCAACTGAGATGTCAGCTGCCCACCCCCAAATCCAATCCCTTGAAGATCTGGTTACACTTGGTGAAAACTAACATTTCACAATGGGAGGAGAATCTGAAATTCTTCTCCCACTTTCTCGTATTCCCTTCTCTCTGCCATTCCCTCCACACCTGCTGAGAATTTTCTCACAGTCAGCCCACTTACACATTCTGGCCTTGGCACTGTAAAAATTCCACTTGCCTTAAGAATTTCATGGGGTTAACAACTTTATCAAAGATATAGAGAGGCCATGGAGAGGAGTGTCACATTGTGTATTGTCCAGTATTGTATCATTCATCTATTTCTCACTTCTTTCTTCTCAGAATAACAAATTATTTCTTGTTTATGTGTTTGGTTTTGGTTTGAAACATATCTACTTAATCTACATATCCAGATCTCTCGGGTTCTCCCCTTCACAGCCCCTGTCCAATACTGAAATTCCCCTACAGAGATAAACTCTATGGCTAGCTATTAATATAAACCTATATAAGGATTTGTGAATTAGAAGAGAGTTGGCAGGAGAAGCAGCTGAAAAAGTAAAACAAAAGCACTCTGTAAGTCAAATATTGAATTGAGTGACTAAAGTGTCCTACTTTGCAACTGGCCTGACCCTGAAGACTGGGACAGAAAGGGGGTAGAAAAGTGGTGGCATTCTGAGGAGTATAAATAAGACTAAATCACCAGCCCCCTGGCCCCAACAACACACACATACAAAACAGAGAGAAAAATATAGAAAGAGAGGAAAGAGCAACACGCAAGGTTAAAGATGTTGGTCCTGATAATGTACTCAGAGAGCCTGTAAGGACCCAGATATTTTCTACGTATATAGATGAACAATAAAGGAGCAGAGAGATCAGAAAAAGCAACCAACGCCAACAGTTGAGACCTGCAGTAGCCTTTGTTATTTTCTCTATAAACTAAACAGAATCCCTGATTTGGAATCTGCTGATTCAGAAGCATGGTGGTGTCAATGCCTAGGCATTAAAACAAGCCTCTGTCCCGGTTATTGAGACATCCCAGGGGAGTGTGTAGATTAATGCCTACCAGAGATTACTACCTTCCCAGCATTAATCCTCGTGCCAGGTAGTGAGAACAAACATTCCACAACCAGATGTTCCTGCCTGGGAGTTTTGTTTAAGGAAGTCACCCCAAAACCTCGGTTTCTTGTTAGGCTAATTGTGACTTTTTGCACATACATTTTATAAAATTCATGGAAAGTATTCATCTAAGTTCTAAAAATAGTATTTTTCCCTCAAAATAAAAGCTCCAGCCTCTATTATTCTAGTGAAGCTTTTATTAATTAAAATTTTGTTGAACTATGACATGCACTCAGAAAACCATAAATATGCAGAACAATGAATTATCGTAAAATAAGAATACTGGTGTGATATAGTTTGGCTGTGTCCCCACCCAAATCTCATCTTGAATTGTAGCTCCCATAATTCCCACAGTGTCATGGGAGGGACCCAGTGGGAGGTAACTGAGTCATGGGGGCCGGTCTTTCCCATGCTCTTCTCATGATAGTGAATAAGTGTCTCGAGATCTGATGGATTTATAAGGAGGAGTTTCCCTGCACATGCCCCCTCTTGCCTGCTGCCATGTAAGACATGTCTTGCTTCCCCTTCACCTTCTGCCGTGATTTTGAAGCCTCCTCAGCCATGTGGAACTGTGAGTCAATTAAACCTCTTTCATTTATAAATTACCTAGTCTCTGGTATGTCTTTATTAGTACCATGATAACAGATATTAATACACCATGTAATCATCACCGAGGTCAAGAAATAGCATGCTACCAGCACTGTGACAGGATTATTTTTCTCAAAGTGGCTCTTTAGTTAGTCTTACATGATGAAATCCAACAAGACTGCCAAACATTTTAGATATTATCTAACTCAACATCTTCATTTTACAAATAAGAAATTAGATCCTCAGATGGGAGTAAGGAAGTGACTTACCTAAGGTCACAAAGTAAATTAGTGAAAGCAGTAGGGTTTCAGGATCCTCTTTTCTGCTTAAACTGCCTTGAATCCCTGAGAAGGCTTTGTTGGCCTATGAAGCAAGAGAAACCTGCTCTCTGAGAGAGATGATGTCAGCAAGATGGCCGGCTAGAACCCCCCTAGCACTCTACTCTTTACAAAGACAGTCAGAACAACAAATAAACAACTGCATTTTAATGAAACTAACCAAGGAAGAGCATCAAAGTGCATCAGGGGAGTAACAGAAACCCTGGTGAACACAGAAACTTGGGATTGTTACGTAGAGATGGGAAGGAAATGTCAGGCCTCTACCACTCCATCCCTTAATGAGAATCAGCTAGCAACTAGGAGGAACTTCTGTCTACAATGAGGAAGTAAGCAAGAGGATCCTAGGAATCCCCATCAACACCTTGGACACCAACAGATCTCAACCCTGGGATCCCCTGCAGTCCTCACAGGCACTAAGCCCAGCTGTGGGAGCTGACTGGAGTCTACAAAGCTGTGCTCCCTCCAGAGGAGAAGTTGACACTGTGCCCTGCCCCCTGTGGCCCACAGGGCTACTGCATTACACGGTCTTGAATTAGAACTATGGCTGCATGTGTCTTGCTCTAGCAGTAAGTAGTCATGGCTCTCCCTTATCCTTGAGGCTAAGCTACGGCCAAACCACCCCAGACCAGTGCCCAGATATCCTCAAGCCAAGCCACAATCAGCTGTTACAGCTTTCTCTGTTGGGTCAAGCAGAGGTGAAGCCACTTCACCCACCACTCCCTCTGCCTTTTCAGCTTGAGCTGAAGCAGGACTCTGCCTCTTGGGAAATAGTACTTTAGCCACTAAGAGAAGCCATACCTCCCCAGTGTCTACATTGAAGCAGTTCCCTTCATCCCAGGAAACAGGGCCTTGACCACCAAGAATGGTCATGCACCCCAGTACCTAAGCAGCAGCAGCACCCTGCATCCCAGAAAAATGGTGCCTGGGCAGCCCAGAACAGTCACCACACTCTCAGGAGTGAGACGATACAACACATCACCCCCCCAGGGAATCAGTGCCCTGGTGAAGCTGAGTAGCTTTGCATCTCAGGGTTAGGCTGACATAGTACGCCATGCTTCAAGGAAACAGAGCAGTGGCTGAGCTGAGATACCTCACCCTATAAGCCAAGTAAGTCTAGTACCCTTGGAGCTGGACTAGCCCCCTAGAGAGGTGTCTTAGCTGCTGAGACACCCCTCTTCCTGGGGAGTGAAGTCATCACTGTACTGTCCCCTGCCCAGTACCAGGGCTCAAGTAACAGCCGTGCTCCACCATTCTAGGGTACTGTTGCCACTGCACCTGGCCTCACAGAGTCTGAGATACTGCTGAGCCCTGAAATCCCAGGGTCTATAGTTACTACTACACTGTATCTCATTCCCTGGGACTCAGGCTGCCACTGAGCCCTGTTAGCACAGGTTTCCAAATTGCAACCATACTCTGCTCTGCAGGTCCAAACCTCTACAACATTCCTTTTTCCCCACAGATGTGCCAGTACTCTGAGCTCCCACCCATGGGTAGAATCACAACCATGACCCAGACCCCTGAGCCCGAGCTGCTAGGAGATGCTGCAAAGTCACAGATCCTGGCTCTGTAGGCGACTTATATTCAACCAGCCAAAGAGAGAAAACTTGCAGCCAAAGACCTAGGTGGCACAATAGGTCCATGTAACACTAAGCCCAGGACCTTCGCACCACAGCTGCTATGATTACCTGTACCTAGAACCCAGCACCACTGCAGCTACTTGTAGGCTGTGTCAGACCTGGTACCAAAAGGGATCTCCTTGGCTAAGGCTCTCCATTGTAGGAAAAATAAGGAAAGGAGAACCCCAAAGCCCTTGACACCTAAAACATTAACAACCTATGCTGTCACGGCCACAGGCTTCTACAGCCTAGGCCACTGAGGTGCCCACACTTACTACTGACATTGAATACAGCTAAAGAAGCTGCACAGAGATCATACCATTGCACTTATGCAGAAAATCAGTTGCCACACCCTTCCCAACGAGCAGGCAAAAAAACAACAGCAGGTGAAAAACTTTCTTTATGAAAGCTATTCTAGAAAGTTTGGAAGAGATGATTGACCAGATGCACAGACCGCAACACATGAATAAGAAACATGAAAAAGCAGGAAAATATGAGGCCACCAACAAGTCATAATAATTATCTAGTAACAGACCTCAATAAATAGAAAAATAAATGAATTGCCAGAAAAAGGAATTCAAAATAATCCTCTTAAGGAACAAGAAACAAACAAACAAAAAAATACAGAAAGACAATTCAACAAAATCAGGAAACCAACTCATGGTATGAATGAGAAATTGCACAGAGACAGTAGACATACATAAAGCATCAAATAGAAATCCTGCAGTATTCTGAATAAGTTGATTAATAAAATAGAGAGCTTCAACAACAGACTTGATCAAGCAGAAGAATCTCTGAATTTGAAGATAGGTAATTTGAAATTACTCAGTCAGAGAAAAAAAAAGAAGTAAGAATGAAAAGGAGTGAGGAAAGCTTACAAGACTTATAGACACTATTAAGTGAACAAATATTTGTATCATGGAAGTTCCAGAAAGAAAAGAGAAGGGAAAGTGTATGGAAAACCTATCTAATAAAACAATAGCTGAAAGCTTCCCAAGTCTGGGGAGAGGTATGCATATTTAAGTCTGAGAAGCAAAAAAGTACCCAAATAGATTAAACCCAACAGGTTCTTTGTGAAGCACAGTGTAGTTAAACTGTCAAAAGTCAAAGAGAATCTGGGCAACACAACAGGGCTCCAATTCCACATGATATTAAAAATTAGTTGGTCATGGTATCATGCACCTATAGTCCTGGCTACTCAGGAGGCTGAAGTGGAAGAATTGCCTGAGCCCAGAAGTTCAAGTTTGCAGAGAAATGGAATCCTGCCACTGCACTCCAATCTGCATGACAAAGCAAGATCCCATCTCAAAAAAAAAAAAAAAAAAAAAGTAAAAGTCAGAAACAAAGAGAGAACTATAAAAACAGCAAGATAAAAACATCAAGTCACATATAAGAGAACCCCTGTAAGACTAAACAGCAGATTTCTCTGCAGAAACCCTACAGGCAGGGAGAAAAGAAGATGATATAATCAAAGTGCTAAAAGGAAATTATTGACAACCAGGAATACTATACCCAGCAAAATTATCATTCAGAAATGAAGTGAAAATAAAGTATTTCCCAGACAAACTAAAACTGGGGGAGTTCATCACCACTAGATTGGCCTTATGAGAAATGCTCAAGGGAGTCCTGCAACCGGAGGCAAAAAGTTAATATTCACTATTAGGAAAACATCAAAAGTATAAAATTCACTGGTAGAACAGATACTCAAAGGAGAAAGAAAAAAAAGAAGCAAACCTTATAATGACAAAAGACCATCAAACCACAATGATAGACAATAAAAGAGAAAGAAAGAAACAAAGGATACACAAAACAACCAGAAAGCAATTCACAGAATGACAGAAGTAAATTCTCATCTATCAATAACTGTAAATTATTTGATCTCTTGAGGATCATTATAAATACCTTCTAATTCATGTCCTTAAGTTTTACTCTTTTCAATTTTTGCCTACTGAGTACTAATCACATTGTATTACAACTACCTGTTAACTTGCCTTAACTTTCACATCCTCTTCACTAGTACATGAGCTCCTTGATGATAGAGACCAGGTTTTATTTGCTATGGTATCCTCAGCACCAAGTAGAGCACTTGGAAAGCATTCATTATGTATTAGCTGAAAAATGAATCAGTAATAAATATCTTTACTACATGGAGCATCCATGACAGAAAATGCAAAGGGAATTTAGCTAAGAGAGTCTCTCTCTTCAGGTATTATGAAACTAGAACTGACAAGAGAAGATTTGAAATCCTTTCTTCTAAACCTGGCTTCAAACTTAACAGTTCTCAGAAATGTAACATGAATGGCAATTTAGAAATGCAAATTTTCCATGCTCTCAGGCATCATGATCTTCTGTCAACAAGTTCTTTAGTTATTGCTTGTGATTGGGCTCCATGAGTAAATTGTGAGCTTGGTGAGCTTCCTGTACCCCGATTTGTCCCTCCTGGACCCCTACAAAATCTGCAAGCCTTTGTGCAGCCCAGTGTGTTCAGTTATAATGTCTTTCACAGAAAATGTTTGCATCACTAGAGACAGACAGAAGAAGGAATCACTTGCTTCTGCCTAAAACCACCCTGAGGGGTAAGTGACGAATATCAGAGTCTTCCCTGAAAGAGGAGCTAGGTATAAAGGAACTAGAGAAGAGGCTTATCCTAAACCAATGGGCAATATTCAGGAGTAGGCATTCAAAAGGGGGTGGAACAAGACCAGGAAGGAGAGCCTAGGTCTTAAAAACAGAGGTGGCTAACTTCTTATCTTGTAGGGCACTGTAACTGAAGGATAATTTGTGTTTTAATGATGAAATATACATTAAGCTCCTAAAATGCTGAATGCCAAACAAGACACCAAATCCGAGAAAATAATTAAATGCAAGAAGGCATTCAAATAATATCATTCTAAGGTTACTTTGACCCATCTCCACTCCACCTAGGTTAGGATGTTATCAACTAGAATTCAGCCTGTTCTACAAGATGCCAGGAAGATTTAAATAGATCCAGAGAGCTCCACCCAGGGAGAGAGAAAAGGCAAGAGAACTAGAACAATAGGGGTAGCTCTCATTAAAGTAATAAAGGTCAGAACACAAGTGTGGAAAGAGGAAAATAGTTTTTAAAATGACATTCAGATTCATTCTAAGATGATTTAATAAAAGTGGACAGTTCAGAATGCTAAAGAATGAGAACTAAAAAATACTTTCATATTTTCTTGCTGAAGGCAGTTAGATAAAGACTGATGAAGAACAGTAACATCTATCACAAATAACCTTTTATTTTTCTATATTTCCATAAGAAAACAAAACAAAAAAGTGCATATATGAAAATATAATTGTATATGAACATATGTGCACAAATATGATCATAATATTTGAAAGTAAGAATGTATGTATATTTACGTGTGAATTGCTACAACTACTGAAAAAGCAATGACCAAAATTAGCCAGAATAGACAGTAAATGTCCTGAGAAAATTAAAAGACCTACCTGTGATACTCGCATTTCCTTGCTTCTGTGAATATTTACCTCAAAGCTGGCTCATTGCAAAGGGATGATGTTTGGTTTTGATCAGCCTTTCTGTAAATGCATGACTCAATCACAAAGCAGCTAAGAGGGGAGTAGGAATATGGATCAGGGAAAGATTAATCAAAGCACGTATTATGAGGAGTGGTTGGTAATGTCATCTTTATATATTAAATGTACATGTATGTTGTAATCATACCTCTCAACTTCTTTTTCTATAAAAATATGCACATTGATGCCAGGCCTGCTTACTCTACACAATTTTTGTGAAGATTAAATGAAAAAAGTTGTGAAAGTACTCTGTAGATGATGAAGTACCTTGATCCTGCATCTTTTGAAGAGCTATTAGCATTATTATCATAGAAGTAGGGGACAATAAAATAAAATAATATCTGTGCAGAGGCTGTTGGCAGTTCCTGAAGGATGCCACAGAGAAAGTGAGGCTGTCCAGTGATTTGAAGTAAAGCTTTTATCTATCTTGATGAAGTCAACATTATTGGCAAGAGGTGGGGGTGACAGGGAGGAGAGGGGATGTGTTTAGACCAGGGATGTGTCAGTAGAAGGCCAAGGAGACCAGGTAGAAAACGAAGCTCACGGGGCCAGAAGTTGAGGCTGCCCACATCACCTGTGAACATGCTTACTATGTCAATTCCTGCCTCTAGAGAATTTTTTCAGAACATAAAGGCAGTGAAAGAACATCTGTGACTTATATAATATGTCCTATTTGTGAATAAAGAAATCCAAGTGAATGGATAAGTCTGACTATTCCTTAGAGCTTCTGTTTTGATATAGGTTTCACCAGAAGTGGGTTAGTTCACAGCATTAGTGTTTGGCAGTATCTCTGTATCTAAGAACGTCATCGGTGAGATCACATAGTGCTTAAAGGGATCACCTAAATGACGTGACTCTAAAATATATTCCCTGTTAACTATGAGAGAAGCTCTATCTTCCCTTTTAAATGGTCTATAGCCAATTTATAATAATCAAAACTATTTCTACTTAATATTATTCCTTATTTCTTCTCCTGCATCCCACCTAAAATAGGTAATGTCAGGCTCCAAATGCCATTGGTGTTTTTTTTTTTCTTTTTTGAGACGGAGTCTCGCTCTGTTGCCCAGGCTGGAGTGCAGTGGCTGGATCTCAGCTCACTGCAAGCTCCGCCTCCCGGGTTTACCGCCATTCTCCTGCCTCAGCCTCCAAGTAGCTGGGACTACAGGCGCCCGCCACCTCGCCCGGCTAGTTTTTTGTATTTTTTAGTAGAGACGGGGTTTCACTGTGTTAGCCAGGATAGTCTCGATCTCCTGACCTCGTGATCCACCCGTCTCGGCCTCCCAAAGTGCTGGGATTACAGGCTTGAGCCACCGCGCCATTGGTGTTTGACTGTGACTCTGTAAATCTCCCACTAAAGCATAGTCAGTGGATATACTTATTCGAAAAAGCTATAGAGAGTAGCTAAAACTAACTCTCCATTTGGAAGTGACAGAATATAGAATCTTCAGTTTAGGAGAGGCCTCATGTGCTAGTTCAACACCCCTATCCGGGATAGGTATCTTGAAGCACGTTACACTGGATAACTAATGATGTTACCTAACTGTAGATTTATGTCCCATGACATAAATGGGGCAAGCCAGCATATTATCACAAGCTATTCTGGCATACTTGAACATGTGAAAAGAGAGGAATCATTTGAAATAAGTGACCTCTCCAACTAGATTTTTTTTACTCATCATCTCCTAGTGGCAAATCCAAGGATATCCCTTATTCCATTTTTTTTATAACAATTCTATTTTATTTATAATATCAGAAAATTGACAGCTATCTAAATGTAGTTTAGGTAGAATATTATATAACCATTATAATTAATGTTGTACAAATACAATAGAAAGATATCTATCGCATTTTTTTTAAAATCAAGCTATAAAAAGGACATAGCATGATCATAGTTTTTACAAAAATAAAATATAGATACATATAAAAGAACATTTACAAGGTTATCCACCAAAATGTTCACATTAGTTTTCTCTGGGTAATGGGATTACAGATTTTCTTAAAATTATATTTTCTAATTTTTTACAATGAAAATGTTATAAAAAGTAACAAATGAGAAAAAAAGGCATTTGTTCCACTAAAAATACTCAAAAATCTAAACGGTGCCTACATTTTCATTGCAGATTTCTCTTTCACCATCAAGGAAAAAAATACTCTATTTTGTAAAGGAAATGTATTAAAGTTTGGCTTTCAGAAAATCTTCAAAAGTAAAAGTCAGAACAAGATGAAAATTAATGTCCAAATAGAGACTATTTCCTGTACACAGATAATTGAGTTATTGGTCAATGACTTTTATCTGCCCACTGATATGCAAAGCCTGCATACAGGAAAAAATGTCGAAAGTATTTCTGAGGAATGGAGACAGACAGTGTCTCTTGGGCAAGGCTTATCTTACAAGAAGTTATGAAAGTGCTATGCAGGCCAAGAAGTTACAAACCTGTTATGTAAATTATATGAGGGAAAAGGGAGGGAGGAATGTTTGCTTAGAGATAAGCAGAGTGCACTTCCAATGAACAGATCTTCCGAGAACAAAGCCCTTAGTTGTAGGTGGACTGGACAGGGCTTGGCAGAAGTTCTACTCTTACAAAAGAAGACCACAACAAGTGATGTGGAGGAAGAAAAGGGAGAGATGGCAGTGACTGTTTTAAACATATGACTAGGAGACAGGATAGTAAAGGCAGGCTATCCAGACAAGCGATTCCACACCCATCGAACCTAGAGCTTGGACCCCAACACAAGCCAGGCTCAAAAACGCTGGTCGGAAACAAAACAGAATAAAATATTTTCCACCTTTCCTCCTTCATTGTGCCAAATGGGCTAGAAGTCATACATAACCCACCTTCCTCAGAGAAGAGGTCAAAAGAAAATGCCTGGCCAAAGGGAATCCATGTCCCAGCACACATCCGTAAAGTCCTCACATCTGTTAACTCTCGAATGAATTTTCTGATGTCAGTGTTTCTTGAAATGCATCTGTTCTCTAATAGAGGTAACATTACTTGTATTGCATTGAACAGGTTTTCTTTTTTTCTTTATCTTTTCTTTTTATTTCATTGATTTCTGCAGAAGTTCAATTCTTGCTTGTTTTCAGTTTTTGAGCTTTCACTCCATTTGGGAGTTCAGTCAATCAGTTGCTGAACCAGACAACTTATTATAACTTCCTCCACTGGAGCCTGAAATATGTCTTTACTTTTGATTTAAATACAACATTGTGGGTGATGTATCAAGATTACTCACACAACTCAAAGACACAAATGTTTGGAGAATTAATTAAGTCAACTCTTTCAAAAAGTAATGGATAAGGAGCAATTCAGATAAAAATTGATTCATTTCGTACAATCAATACCTTTATGAGAAAATAGACCATCATATTAGAGAAAGCTTTGGAGTCAGAAAGACTTGAGCATGAATCTGGACTCTGCAACTTACCTGCTACCTGAGTTTGGGTGGCAATTAAAACCCCTCAGCCTCAGTTTTCTCAAATGTCAAGTAGATCCACACATCTTACAGGACAGTATAAGAATTAGATGAGGCTGGGTGCTCACGGCTCACGCCTGTAATCCCAGCACTTTGGGAGGCCAAGGCAAGCGGATCACGAGGTCAGCAGTTTGAGACCAGCCTGACCAACATGGTGAAACCCCGTCTCTACAAAAAATACAAAAAAAAAAAAAATTAGCTGAGCATGGTGGTGGCGCCCGTAATCCCAGCTACTCAGGATGCTGAGGCAGGAGAATCACTTGAACCCAGGAGGCAGAGGTTTCAGTGAACTGAGATCACGCCACTGCACTCCAGCCTGGGCAACAGAGTGAAACTCCGTCTCAAAAAAAAAAAAAAAAAAACATTAGATGAACTTGGCTGGAGTGGCTCATGGCTATAATCCCAGGACTTTGGGAGGCTAAGATAGGAGGCTCGCTTGAGCCCAGCAGTTTGAGACCAGCCAGGGCAACATGGCAAAACCCTGTCTCTACAAAAAGTACAAAAAATTAGCCAAGTGTGGTCGTGCAAATCTGTGATCCCAGCTACTCGGGAGGGTGAGGTGGGAGGATCACTTGGGCCTGAGAGGCAACGGTTTCAGTGAGCCGAAATGTTTGCCACTGTGCTTGCTCCAGGCTGAGTGACAGTAAGACTCTATCTCAAAAAAAAAAAAAAAAAAAAAAAAAAAAAAAAATTAGATCAACAAATGGATCTAAAGGCCTAAAAATTATGGTAGGATTTCAAAACAGTTTAAAGTCTAATAATTGACTGAATCTATGCTAGAGGAATTGGAACAATTGTGAGCAGAATATATGAAATCTCGTGATAGTGGGGAATCCCTGGAGAAGTAGGCATCAGGAAACTCAGGTTCAGGTATAATCCATTTCTTCTCTGGTTGTCTTTTTTATTTTTTCAGATGTACTAGGAGAATATTGAACTACTTGCCCCCCACCTCAATTTTCTCTCTAATTATGCTGGTCTAGGACTCTACTCAGGTCTGGTGTGGAGCCCTCATTCTAATACAAGATGGAGCTCTTACAGGTCATTTATAAAATAGGTCAAATATCAAAAACAGTAAGACTAAAAGAACTGGAATATATTGATTTTTATAATCTTTATCCTACTGTAAGTCAAAAGTTGCTAGTTCATGGTTAAACATTTGCAGAAAACTGTGTCTTTAAGAGTACCAAGGGTAGGAAATCAGAAAGAACAAGTTACTAGTTTTTGTTTTGTTTTGTTTTAATTCAACAAGGAAAATAACATTAAATGGTAGGGACTTTCTGTCTGGTTTCATTAGCTGTTCCCTCCCAGCGATGAGATCAGCACTTCAGAGAGGACCAGCCTTCCTAACCTGGGCAAATTTCCAGTTAGACCTGGTCAATCCAAGAAAAATTCCCCTCTCACTCTCACCAATCACAACACTTTGGGTCATCATTGACTTTTCTCCAGTTTATGAAATAACCTAGTCATAACTTTCTGGATTTTTTTACATAGTGAAAATTTCCATTTAGTGTTTATCTCACATAAAACAAAGACTTTATCTTTGGCTATTCACTATGCAACTACAATTCAAAGATAATTTTTTAAAAAATAACTTGCTGCCTAAAGCTTAGAGCCTAGTAGAAGCATTAATGACTTAAGTATCAAATTTAAATTGGAAATATTTAAAATTAAAGGTTCTTATTGTATCACATGAGGTATGCGTATCTATCATGGAATATAATACAACTCTTGGAAATCGTATTTTTAAAGACAATTAAATGACAAATAAAAATCTACAGAATATTGCTATGTGAAAAAGTAGGGTCCTAAGCTATACATTCCATATGGCTTTTCAAATCCTGAAAAATACACAAATAAGCAAAGAAAAATGTTAGAAAGTGACATATTAAAATGTTAAAGGGGGTTTATCTCTGGAAGGAGGTTTAAAAGATGTAGAATAATTCATCCAATGCACATACGCATTGGAAACACATGCAGCAAAGTGTTACGAATACTCTCTCTGGCTCACTGGCTCCTGGATTATTCTTACTCTGTTTTTTATAACTTTCTAAATTTTCTAGTGTTCTTTGCTTTGGACATAGATAATCCTTAGGACTGACAGGAAAAAAAAAATGTCTGAAATATTGTTTCAAATAACTGAGCCAGGCTGGGTGTGGTGGCTTACATCAGTAATCCCAATGCTTTGGGAGGCCGAGGTTGGGGGATCACTTGAGCCCAGGTGTTTGAGAACAGCCTGGGCAACATGGCAAAACACCATCTCTACAAAAAATTTCAAAAACTTACCCAGCTGGAGTCGCATACTCCCATGGTCCCAGCTACTTGGGAGGCTGAGATGGGAGGATCGCTTGAGCCTGGGAGGTTAAAGCTGCAGTGAACCGTGACTGTGCTACTGCAGTCCTGCCAGCCAGCCTGGGTAACTGAGTGAGATCAGGTCTCAAAAAAAAAAAAAAAAAAAAAAAAAAAAAAAAAAAAAAAAAAAAATTACCCAAACTGGCACCTTCGAAAGTGACAGATAAGTAAATAATCATAGAAGGAAAACCCATCAAAGATAATAGTGACACAAAGTTCTTAGAAGGGCTACATCCAGGTCAGAGATCACTATATATGTAGGACATGAAAATGCATTGGTTTTTAAAGTACACCAAATAAGGATATTGAGCCAACTCATTCTACTTCCTTAGAAGGCTTTCCCCAACCAGCAAACCCACTGGGACAGACAGACTTCCACAACAAGATGAAACAATACACTCAGGCCAAGGGAAGTGCCTTTTATTCCCAAGGGAACTATAAGCTCCACTAGGTAAGATCCCATCCTCTCTGCTGTTGCAAATCTCACCCCCACTGCTAACACTGAGTGTTCTGAACCGAATAGATACTTAATAAATGTGTATGATGTACACCATGCAGGGGATGGCAGAAGGACAAGGGCAGAGGATAAGAAGAACATAGAGGTAATCAGTCTAACGTTGCCAACTGCAGGATACGTGGCCTTGATGATGACAGTATGGGAAGATTTTAGTGAGGACAACAGTGATAACATAGGCAGAGAGCTACTGCTTTGCTAAATGTTGCTTTAGAGAGATTGATCTTAATAATTATTTGGCCTCATTTAATTTTTCTTATTATCTTGTAGACCGTACAAATAAGAGCAAAAGAAGGAAAAAGAAATCTTCCCTTAAGCCTACTATGCAGGGAAAATGAAAGTAAATAATTTTTGTGTATACACTTGAAGACTTTTTCTATATTTATCTGTTCATAATATCATTTTTCTACTTAAACAAAGGAGTTATGCTGTCAGTGTTGTTTCACAAACTGCCTTTTACACTTGATACATGCAAGGATACCAATATCGACGATGGTGGCAATGCTTACAAAGCACTTACATGTGCCATGCACATAGTTTTATCTGCATTGTCTCATTTCAAACTCATCATAGCCCAATGGTACAGGTACTATAATTATCCTCATTTTACAGATTAAGAGACTAAAGCTCAGAAGATTAAGGAACTTGCCCAGGGTCACACAGTTAGTAACTGAAAGAGCTAAAAGTTCACCAAAAGTCACTCCGTTTCCAAGCCTGTTTTCCACTAGTAGTTGTAGTAGTTGCCACTCTACTTAGTTAATAATTTTCTTATACTTGAAAATTGCTAAAAGAATAGATCTTACATGTTCTCACCACACACAAAAAAATTATAACTAAGTAAGGTGAGGGGTATGTTAATTAGCTTGATTGCGGTAATCATTTGTAATGTATACATATGTCAACATATCACATTGAACACCATAAATATATATAATTATTATTTGTCAATTATACCTCAATAAAATCTGGAAATAAATAAATAAATTCCTATAATGACATAATAGTGGCTGTATAAGGTTCTATTATTTAATTTATATTGTTAATTATTCACATTGCTTCCTTTTTACTTGCTTTTATAATGATGACACACTGAGGGTTCTTGTAGGTAAAACTTTTTATAAGCCTTAATTTCTTTTTCAGTATAAATTTTCAAAAGTGGGAATGCTGGATCAAAGAGTATGTAGATTTATGAATCTTGGTATATATGGCCAAATTCCTCCCCCACCCTAATGTTATACCAATTTAAGTTTCAGTAGAATACCTGAAGGTCCATTTTCTCACAGGTTAGCAGAGGACTTTATAATTTAATCCTAAATAACTGTTTAAAACATGTTAGTCAGATATTTGTTTTAATGTGGACTCCTTTTTTTAAGTTGTGAGATTGGAAAGTTGGGGTGTGCATGTATAAGCAGACACTTATATTAGTTTCATCTTCGTCTTACTGCTCAGCAAGAGGTCTTCATTACAGATATTATTGAGGATTAATAGGTTAGAATAATGATACAAAATTTTCAAAATGGACACACTAATTATGCAACTTTTGAATTCCTAACTAAAGAGTAAAATAAACCATACTAGTTGGCTTCCAAAGTTGTTGACATGGTTTGACTGTGTCTCCACCCAAATCTCATCTTGAATTCCCATGTGTTGTGGGAGGAACCCAGTAGGAGGTAATTGAATCATGGGGGCAAGTATTTCTCACGATAGTGATTCTCAGGAGATCTGATGGTTTTAAAAAGAGGAGTTCCCCTGCACAAATTCTCTCTCTTTGTCTGCTGCCATCCATGTAAGACATGACTTGCTCCTCCTTGCCTTCTAACATGATTGTGAGGCTTACCTAGCCACATGGAACTCTAAGTCTATTAAAACTCTTTCTTTCGTAAATTGCCCAGTCTCAGGTGTGTCTTTATCAGCAGTGTGAAAATGGATGAATACAGTAAATTGGTACCAGTAGAGTGGGGTGCTGTTGAAACGATACCCAAACATGTGGAAGCAACTTCGGAACTGGGTAACAGGCAGAGATTGGAACAGTTTAGAAGGCTCAAAAGAAGACAGGAAAATGTGGGAAAGTTTGAGACTCCCTAGAGACTTGTTGAATGGTCATGACTAAAATGCTGATAATAATATGAACAATAAGGTCCAGGCTGAGGTGGTCTCAGATGGAGATGAGAAACTTGTGGGGAACTAGAGCAAAGGTGACTGTTGTTATGTTTTAGCAAAGAGACTGGTTGCATTTTGCCCCTGCCCTAGAGATTTGTGGAGCTTTGAACTTGAGAGAGATGATTTAGGGTATCTAGCAGAAGAAATTTCTAAGCAGCAAAGCCTTCAAGAGATGACTTGGGTGCTGTTAAAGGCATTCAGTTTTATAAGGGAAGCAGAGCATAAAAGTTTGGGAAATTTGCAGCCTGACTGCAATAGAAAAGAAAATCCCATTTTCTGAGGAGAAATTCAAGCTGGCTACAGAAATTTGGATAAGTAACAAGAAGTCACATGTTAATCCCCAAGAAAATGGGGAAAATGTCTCCAGGGTATGTCAGAGATCTTCACAGCAGCCCCTCCCATCACAGATTGGGAGGCCTAAGAGGAAACTGTGGTTCTGTGGGCCGGGCCCAGGGTCCCCATCCTGTGTGCAGCCTAGGGCCTTTGTGCCCTGTGTCTCAGCCACTCTGGCCATGGCTGAAAGGGGCCAACATAGAGCTCAGGCCATGGCTTCAGAGGGTGCAAGCCTCAAGCCTTGGCAGTTTCTACTTGGAGTTGAGGCTGCCAGTGCTCAGAAGTCAAGAACTGGGGTTTGGGAACCTCTGCCTAGATTTCAGAAGATGTATGGAAATGCCTACATGTCCAGGCAGAAGTCTGCTGCAGGGGTGGGGCTCTCATGGAGAAACTCTGCTAGGGCAGTGTGGAAGGGAAATGTGGGGTCAGAGTTCCCACACAGAGTCCCTGCTGGGGCACCGCCTAGTGGAGCTGTGAGAAGAGGGTCACTCCCCCAGACCCCAGAATGGTAGATGCACTGACAGTTTGCACTGTACACCTGGAAAAGTCATAGATACTCAATGTCAGTCTGTGAAAGCAGCTGGGAGAGAGGCATGAAGTCAAAGGAGATCATTTTGGAACTTTAAGAGTTGACTGCCCTGCCTGATTTTGGACATGCATGGGGCCTGTAGCCCTTTTGCTTTGGCCAATTTCTCCCATTTGGAATGGCTGTATTTACCTAATATCTGTACCCACATTGTAGCTAGGAAATAACTAACCTGCTTTTGATTTTACAGGCTCATAGGTGGGGAAGAGACTTGCCTTGTCTCAGATGAGACTTTGGACTGTGGACTTTTGAGTTTATACTGGAATTAGTTAAGACTTTGGGGGACTGTTGGGAAAGCATGATTGGTTTTGAAATGTGAGAACATGAGATTTGGGAGGGACCAGAGGTGGAATGATATGGTTTGGCTCTGTCCCCACCCAAATCTCATCTTGAATTCCCATGTGTTATGGGACGGACCCAGTGGGAAGTAACTGAATCATGGGGCAAGTCTTTCCCATGCTGTTCTCATTATAGCAAATAAGTCTCATGAGATCTGGCAGTTTTAAAAAGAGGAATTCCCCTGCAAAAGCTCTGTCTCTTTGCCTGTTGCCATCCATGTAAGATGTGACTTGCTCCTTCTGGCCTTTCATCATGATTGTGAGGCTTTCCCAGCCACGTGGAACTGTAAGTTCACTAAACCTCTTTCTTTTATAAACTGCCCAGTCTCATGTGTGTCTTTACCAGCAGTGTGATAAAGGACTAATACAGTTGTAGATTTGATTTGCATAATTAATTAATTCTGCATATAAGAATGTCTTGAACTTGGGTACTCCCCCTTTTTCCTGGGTGACATACATTAACCTCCCTAGTGCAACTCTAAATGGCATAAAAGAGTGCTCCATTTAATTGATTAATTCAAACACATTTTGGGGGAAACTTATCTGGGCCAAGTACTGTGCTGGGGAAAAGAAAGAGGCGAAGAGTAGAAAGCAACCTGCAAATACAATTTCTTCCCTTAAGGAGTAATTGTCTGTGAAAGAGTCAGATCTACAAATAGATTGCAAGATGTCTAGATAAAGCATTAGGCAATAATCTGTATAGCGTGCAGTAGGGGCACTCTCAGTGCAACTGCAGAAAGTCACACTGAGCTGTCTGGATACCTATGGATCTAGGAGCTCTTCCACAAGGCAAACCACCAGAGACACACCAAGTGTTCAGTACAATCTGTGGCTGAAAGACAAGGTTTATATGTCACTCTAGGAAGTTACCTTTTGGTGATCTCAGTGATGGGTGAGGAGAGCCACCACTGGGGAAGTGACAAATGGTGTGCAAAACTTTCCATTCTGGATCAAAATGATATGTGTATGCCTGCTTATAAAGAGTAGCAATGTCCCAATTGAGAACCAGGTAGAACTGGAGACCCAGAAATGTATGGTTGTAGCTCCATGTAAAAAGAAAGAATCTTAACTGTGCACAACCTTCAAGTCGACGGAAAGCATCAGACAGCATAAGGATATATCATAGATGTTGGTAAGTTGACACAAATGCACTACAAGAGGTGGACATTAATGTGAGAATCAGTCCATGAGTAAAGGTATTCAAAACTGTGTTCCCATCCTCCAGCCATGTAGATTGTTCAACTTGAAGTCTTATGTTGACACTACTTGGGAGAATCTTTCCAAATACTGCAAGTTTTTGTTGATGCAGACACTGAGATCTAATTCCTTTTTAGAGCTCCAAACATCCTCCATTTGATGTAAAATCATCATCAGTTTAGGAGACATTGCTCAGAAGTGTGAGTTTCCTGAGATTTATAAAATGTCCTTAAACCATGGCTAAGTAAAACTGTTATAGAAAGTTCTAAAGCTATAAGTTATCTCCAAAATTATGAGTAGAGTAAGGCAGTGAAGAGAACAATGAGTTCAACTTTTAGAAACCAAGTTTAAATCCCATCTGCTATTAATTTGCTGTTTGATTCTGGGCAGTTGACTTCAACCCCTGGAGCCTGAAAAAATGATAACTCCTACCAGAACTACTTTACAGGGTTGTAGAAAGATAAGATAAAATGTTCTGTCTACGTACATCAATCAAGTTACAACTCTACGAAGCATATTTCTTTTTTTTTTTTTTCTTTGAGATGGAGTCTTACTCTTTCGCCCAGGCTGGAGTGCAGTGGCACGATCTCAGATCACTGCAACTTCTGCCTCCCGGGTTCAAGTGATTCTAGTGTCTCAGCCTTGCGAATAGCTGGGACTACAGATGCCTGCCACCATGCCTGGCTAATTTTTGTATTTTTAGTAGAGACGGGGTTTTGTCATGTTGGCCAGTCTGGTCTGGAACTCCTGGCCTCAAGTGATCTCCCCGCCTTGGCCTCCAAAAGTGCTGGGATTACAAGGCATGAGCCAGTGTGCCTGGCCCATGAAAGCATATTTCTATTATCTTTCCTCCACCTCAATAGAAAACCCGTCTCTTTTCCTCACAGCTGGTGCCCATTTTCTCCGTTTTCTTTTATAAATAAGCTCCTTGAAAGGAACATCTATATTCACAATCTCCAATTCCTTTCTTCCCATTGTCTTGAGCCTGTGCCAGCACAGTGCTGCATGCTCAGTTCTCAGGCATCATCCAACTCCACTTTCAGCAGCATCTGATCACTTTCTCCTCCTTGGAAGACTGCTTTGCCTGACTCCCAGGACACACCACATTCACCTAGTGTCCACCCAGCATGCTGGCTGCTCCTCCTCCATCTCCTCTCTGGGTTCCAATAGAACCTGAGGGAAGTGGAGGAAAGAGGAAGTAATAAGAATATTCTGTTCTAACGTGTTGATAATAAAGGGGTGCATTGTCTACAGAACATGTAAATGAAAGGAATTATTCTCATTGTTACCCTGTGCTAGAGATTGTAAGCGATTTCAGTGATACAATACCCCTCTCTGCTGGCATGGGACCATTCTCACCACCCTCCTTCCCATTTGGCACACCACTGACTGGGTTCACTGCACCTCTCTAAACTCAAACATTCAGCATCTCAGAAGTCAGTCCATAAACCTCTTCTCTTTTCTATCTATACTAACTCCTTTGATTACCTCATTTGATTTCATTGCTGTGAATACCATATATATGTATATACATATATAAGTATATGCATATATAAACAGACATATATATGTATATGCATATATGTATATACATATATATGCATACACATACATACATATATGATTCCCATATTTTATCTTTGGCTCTGATATCCTCACTGAATACCAGATTTATACATTTACTCCCAGCTTAACCTTTCAAACTTAACCTGTCCATAAATAAGCTCCTAATACTCCTTCAAAAACTTGTTCATCTCACCATCTTCTCCATCTCGAATAAAGCCACTCTTTTCTACCTGTTGCTCAGGTGAAACTGTGGTATTATACTTGACTTATCTGTCTTATTATCCCTCGTTCTATATATCAGTCACTAGAGTCAAAACATTCTCATTCCTACACAACCAACTACATCCTCATCCAAGCTTCCACATCACTCATCTGGTTTAGAGCAATAACTCCCTAAGAATCTCTCTTCTTCTGCCACCTCTCTCCCCACTTCACCCTCATCTGTTCTCAACAGACAGAAGGATGCCTTTGAAACGTAAGTCAGACCATGTCATTCCTCTGCTCCAATCTGCAAATAGCTCCTATTTCAATCAGAGTGAAAGTCAAAGTCCTTATTGTGTCTTACAGGGTCCTGCATTATCACTTTTCCCTGTTCTCACTCCACCATCATCTAACTTCTAACTTCATCCCCTAAAATCCAAAGATCTTTCCACTCAGTTCATTCCACACCTTATTTTTCAAAGATGCCAGGCTGGCAAGCTCTTACTTCAAAGTCTTTGCGCTTCCTGTTCCAGCTGCCTGGAACATTCTTTCCCCAATTAGTGCCTCACTGACTCCTGCATATCCTTAAGTTCTTTACTCAAATAATGCCTCATTCCACCCTAAGCACCCTCTCCAAAATCTAGCTCTCCATAACTTTCTATTCTCTTTCTCTGTTCTATTGTTCTCCATATCTCATACATTATATATTTTACTGAATGGTTTTGTTTATTTTCTGTCTCACTATAAATGTAAGCTCCTTGAATAAAGAGATTATTATTTTTGTTCACTGCTGCTATTACCAGAACTACTTATGGGGTTGTAGAAAAGACACAATTTTATTTCCAAAACTTAGAACAGATATTCAATAGTTTTGAATGAATGAAACTTGATTAGATGTTTGAATTGAAGCATTGTTCAATAAATAGTTTAAAATGAACGAATCTTGTTCAAATATCTCATTTTACTCTGTGTCACATCACCTACACACCTCTCTTGAGGCACAGAACTCTGAGATGTAAGTACAACTCTAAGCCAATCCCGCACACAATCATACACATGAAAATGATAAAAGTTTGGTTATGTATAAAATGCCTTGGTGTTTGGAGTTGTGTACACATTAAATATTGCTCTGGTGACCAGTGTAGCCCTTTGCAAGACAAAAGCTTTCCCTTCACCCACCAGGAATGCTGTGAAACACAGTGGTGTAGGCATATATTTATGATTTTTTCAGTAACGTTTATTATGAAGGAATCCAGGGTCAGGACATCCAAGAACCTTCTATGCCTGTTCCTTATAGAGTGACAGCTTCCCAGACCAAAGGACAAGGGTTACATACTGAAAACCTCCCCACATCCCACAAGTTAAGAACTCAACTTGTGCATCATCATTTTTCTAACATTCAGATAACCCAGACGAATAGACTTTCTTGAGACAGAGAAATCTTTTCCGTATTTTTAAATGAATCTTATAGGTTGCTTAATGTATTTCTAAGATATTTTTATCCATCTTTCTAATTCCACTGTATAGCACCACCTTGCCTTACTCACTTTGCATGATACTGTCTATTGTATTCATATAAGTCTCTATCCCGTTCTTATTTTTTCTGTTACTTCTGAAAATCCTAATGTAGAGCTAAGGTGTGCCTACACAGACATTCTGTCACTGCCGACTCACAAACTTGGATAACAATGAGCTAATAACCATGAACTAATGTCTGGTCAATAACTGTAATGCCCATCAAAGACACCATGTTGTGCTTGATCTGAAGCCCTGAGCCTGCCACTCAGCACCCAGGTATCTGGTGAAGACTCCGATTTCCAGCTTCATTCCACTTCAGTTCCACTGGCCCTATATTGAGCCATAGTAAATGCTTTCTACCCTTCAAATATACTTCAGATAGTATTGACTTGGGAGTTTACTTAAAACTTTTGTTGAAAACTCTTCTCATGTCTATCAATCCAAAGCCCAGTTCAAGTGCCATTTCATCCTTACAATTATCTCTGATGGCAACCTACCTAGTTGCCATAAATCTCGTCTTCATGAGACCTCAACATCTGCTTTCTTCTTCATCTTGAAATATTTATCATATTCTGTCTTGTGTTGTAGTTATTAGTGTATACATTTTCAAAACTAGATGGTAAGCCCCTTTGAGAAAGGGTCTCTACTTTTTACCCCTAAATCCCTAAGCTTAGGGTTGTATACACCATAGGTGACCAAAAGGTGATTATTATATTAGTGAGTGAATAACAGAAAGCATATCATTAAGCTAGTTTCCAGGATTTCAGCAATTTGGATTCTTTGGAAACAGGGCATTATATTGCTATCCATGTGCTATCACACATAATAATTTCTTTTCTTGTTTTTATGCCATTGATCCATTGAGTAAAGAGGATTACCCTGCAAGTATCAACTGTCCTTCCTATTCTTTTGTAGGCACCTAAATATTATGCTGCAGCAGTGTCATCTTGCTTAATACTTCAGCATTCAAGTCACTGAGTTTTGATAGCTAGCTAAAGAAAATATCCTGGGTAGGTATCAGAGTCAACGGTATGTTCTACTGAAGTCATCATATATCCTTTACCTCTTACATAGTGAGAGGTTAGGGACAAATAATTAACTTCATCTCTTCCCTGGTGCCCTGGTAGCCTGGTCTGTCATTATGTAGAACTAGGTTTCCCTTGAAAGAGAATGATTGAAAGGAATCCTAATACCTAAGAGATGACAAGAGATCAGAAGTGGAAAATTCAAACACTTGGTAGCCTAAATCAGGTGCAATGGGAGCTGTGGAGGATGGGGGAAAATGTGTTCTATCTACAGGAAGAAGATGCTGCCCAGAGCCAGCACAGGTGTTATCCATGTGGGGATGTGGGTCCATCATTATCAGATCTCTTGATCTTCCTGAAAACAAGATATCTGGATTTTTTACAGGACATTAGATACCAAATACTTTGGAACTAGTTTTATCTTGTTTAACATGGCAGCACAAACAAAGCACATCTGCATGCTGGATTCACCTGTGGCTGCTGCTCTGCAACCTCTGGAGTAAACGAATTCTTGGACTGGACGCTGCCACTGGATGAAACAATGTTGAGTAAAACATCAACTATCACTTCAAGTTTTAAAAGTATTGAACTGAGTAACACTTGTTTAGAAAGATCCCAGAAAATATCAAAATCCAGACAGGCTGAAGAAAATGAAGATGCCACCACTTCTTGCCCATCTCCCCATCTTATACCTAAGAAGCAGCTCCAACATTTGGCTGAAACGAATATTCCAGAAGAACCAAGTCAATAAAGACAGAAGCTTCTCTGAGAAATTTCCCTACTCTAAAGGGCATGATACCATCTCCAGTAGATGCTAAGCAAAGGCCAAAGTACCCTAAAACTCTTAATTGGAAGAAATCTTAAAGGACATCTGGTTACAGTCTCCAAAATGACATGGCTGATGCTTCTGCTTGGGATACCCAGCACCATTCGCTACACATTGTGGGCAATGAAAGAGTAAGAGACCCATATGTGACTTACAGCTCCAATGATACTGGCTGTGTGACTCGTGCATATCACTTCATCTTTCTGGGCCTCAGTTTCTCTGTTTTGAATAAGGTAACCGATTAAATGATTTCTTCAGGATCCTTACAGCCAGAAAGACACTAAGAATATGTAGAAGTTCCAGCCTGACCAACATGGTAAAACCCCATCTCTACTAAAAATACAAGAATTAGCCAGACGTGGCGGCGCGTGCCTGTAATCCCAGCTACTCAGGAGGCTGAGGCAGGAGAATCACTTGAACTCGGGAGGTGGAGGCTGCAGTGAGCCAAGATCCCGCCACTACACCCCAGCCTGGGCGACAGAGCAAGGCTATGTCTCAAAAAAAAAATGAATATATAGAAGTCTGCCAAAGATTATGTAGCATTACAACCCACTGCATTTGTGGTGGTCCCAAGGGATGAATATTGGCACTGTCATAATAAACTCAAACAGACACACACACACACACACACACACATACACACACACATGCACACACAGAGGAAACATTTCCTTCCACAACTAAGAATGATATAACCTTTTGAGCATGAAAAGAAAAATGATAGCTAAAATTAGCATCTCAAAAAGTAAACTACATAATGACTGAAGATGAGATTTCCTTAAAACTGTAGAACAATGAGATATGATTATAGCTGTCACAAGAGAGGAAATTGCACGATTCAATTTGAAAGGATTTGGGGGTGTTTTCCCCCATCGAGATTTGCTTTTCTACAAACCACAGTGTGACTGAAAAGCTAAAACACTTCCCCAGGGCCTGTATGATCTGTGCCTCACTTCGCTGCCTCTGACATTTGGAGAGTGTCATTTAGCCCCAAATTAAAACCTGCTTATACAGAGATCTGGAGGATGTCTCAGGTGCCAAGTAGTCATCGCTGTCTCATTTACCTATCACCTTTCAGTTTACAACTCCCCTTTACATACATGCCCTCATTTGTTCTCTAAAAACAGCACTGTTTGATGGGACCTATAGATCATTATAAAATTTCCCTCAAATGAATTCAAAAATAACCCTCTCAAACTGCCTGCAAAGAAATAATCACCTTTTGTTTGCCATTTAACAGTTCAGAAAGGCTTTTCACTTCTTTTGGCTTTTGGGGGTAAGGTATGACCTGCTGGGTTCTATAATAGAGGAAGAGGGAAGAAGGAATCAAATCTAATCTTGGCCTTAGCCTGCTGATCCAATTGGAACAAATCACTTCAATTGACCAAGCCTCAGTTCACTAAGCCACCAAACGGAGAAAATTATACCCATCCTACTGCACTATAGGGCAGTTAAGATCAAAATCAATATATAGATAAGTATGTCAAGTGGCTTTACAGGCTAAAAAATGCTAGTCTACAAACCTCATCAACCCTGGACAGTAAGGAAGAATAGGGGAATTTCACATGGTAAATGCAAAACTACAAACCTAAACCAAACTGCCAGTCAGTGGGGGAGGTGACCAGAAACTCAGCTTAGGGGACAGGAGCGACTGGTTCATAGAGAAACAACCCCTCTCTGCAGAACCAGTGACAAGCCACTTGATCTTACCTGACTAGGCCGGTCCTCGAGGCTCTTCTTTCTCTTCCTGGACAAAGGGGGCTAGACCACAGATAGTGGCTAGGAGAGGTGTGACTGGCTCAGATAAAACCAGGCAAGGCAGCACCCTGTGCTGTGACCCCACTCAGTCTGAATCTCACTTCACCAAGTAGGCTGAGAGTTACATTCTCACCCTCAAAGAGTCAAATGAAAGGACTAAGGATGTTTACAGGGTGGAACTCAACCTGTCAGAGGCAGACAATTGGGTTTGTGGGTGGGGCCTTTCTTGTTCTACAATGACACACCTTTACCTCCTGTCCTCTCCCTCAAGAAGTCCTGCATTTTTCTGCCAACTCCCTCTAATACACATCCAGCCAAGGGAGCAGGAGCAGGAGCAGCCTACCATCCATTTCTCGATGGCTTCTGTATGCCTCCAAGTAGCTATAATAAAGCTTCAGCCTGAGGCCTACACTCCTATCATTAATATTCTTTATGATGGCTTGATTATTGGATATTTGTGATTTTTCAGCATCACTACCACTCTTGTCAAAAATGTAGAAGACATGGAGAGCAGTATATCTCTGAAAACAAACACATGTACACACAGAATCTCTGGTCAGCATTCCTATTAGGAAATGTACCACATGATATTGTCTCTATGTAAGTGTGTATCCCCCTCCCTAGACGGGGAGCCCCTTGAGGCCAATGCTACATCTTATTCTCTCATACTCCTCACAATACCCAGCAGACAGTAAGTAATAAATAAATACACATTGAATTAATGATGATCTATTAATTTCTATTTAGTGAATCCTGATCTGTCATTTAATGGCTTTGCAGCCTATGGCAAGTCATAATTTATCTTTCTAAGGTTTTTTAATTTTGGTTATCTGTAAGTTGAGAGTATCATTTCTCCTTCAGAAATGCAGATAGAATTTGAAAGGAAGCATATGAGAATAAACCTAGGATAAGATTTGACATAGCAACGGTGCTAAAAAAAATGAAATAGAATCTTAATGAACACATTCTGAAACCTAAGCAAGTGTGTTCTACATACAGAGTTGGTATAAAATAAAGTATGAACTGCACAAGTAGGTGGATTGCTGGAAGAAGGGAGAGCACAGAAAACAAAATGCTGTTATGTGTATAATTGAATTTCAATTTTCTATCCTAAATTCTCTACTTCATTCAGCAGACTCTGGCCAAATAAGATTGTATCTGTTTGACAGCTGGAGGAACGGAGGTGCACTGACAAACTAGATTGGTTGAATTCCATTCTTTTAAAAGAAAAATAACTCATATTCACCCTTCAAAAAATGCTGTTCAAAGTTCCAGGAATACTGAGGTCATGAAAAGATTCCACAGGAAATGAAGTGCAAACTGGCAACTTACCACTCAGGAGAGGTCACAGTGACCAAACTCACCCCCCAGGGGAGGTCACAATGAATAAACAGTCCTTTTACCTGCTTCCACCCTGTCGAGGACATCATGTATACTAACTCAACAGTAGTGAACTGAGCAACTACCTTGGGCTTTCTCAGTTATCCATGTAGACAGGGATATGAAAATGAACCAAACACAGTCTCTGACATAAGGAGCTCAGGAAGATAAAATGTGTAAGTGAATTAGCATTGTGCAGTGTAGAAGATGATGAGCACCACAGACAAGATCATAACAAGTACTATGGTCATCCAGAGGAGTGAGCAACTCCAGGAAGGCTGCACAGCGGAGGAGGCAGCATTAGATCTGGACTGTTAAGAAGAGCTAGGATTTCAACAAGCACAGATGGTAGAATTGGTTATAAATGTTATTGGTGAGACGGACTCAGCCACAGTTACCTGATCAAACTGATTTATGTCCCCTCCCTAATGCAGACCCCAGGCTGAAAAGAGAGTTTTACAGAACTGGTATCTAGGTCACATCACTTAGATGCCGCAAAACTACAGGGCAATTAGAAATAATTGCGAGGGAAATACTGTTCCCACTCAGCTCCAAATGTCTTTATGATGGCTCAGGGTGGGGGTACAAAAGGCGGGAGGAGTGGAGACATGCTGGATCCCAGCCTGGTCTCTTAAGAGAAAGACTAAGCAATGCACTGCTGTTTGAAGTATGCTATTTTAAAGGGCAAGAAACTCTGTGAAAAGACATCAGTTGTTCACATGGCATCCATCTGATAATCGTTAGGTTTCCAGTGGCCACTGAACACTCCTCCCAGCTCATGCTGAGCTCCACCATACTGTGGCCGGCAGTCACTGGGGCAGGAAACATAATACATCCAGGAGGGGCACAAGCAGTAGAAGTAATGCCACACGGAGAACCTCAGCTCTGGTCCCTGTTCAGCTGCTCACTGGGATCAGAGACAAGTAGCTGAGTTTTCCCCCAAGCCTTGGTTGCCTCTTCTGTGCAGTGGGAATTACAGTACAGATCCCACCAACCTCGCTGGGCTGTTGAGGTTGATGAGGTCCTGGAGGTGATAAGAGCTTTGTAAAATTCTAAGTATTGGTATGAATGTGAAGCAATACTATTACAGAACATATGGCTATATGTAAGAATTCATTCCATGTCTATATTTCCAGGCATAGCAAAGGCTATGTACAGATCTCCCAGTGGACGACATGCTCAACAGCCAAGGAGCAGGGAAGCACAGAATAATTTTACCAGATTGGCCCTCAGAGATCATTTCTCTCTGTGTCCTGTCTCTTCTGTCTCTTCTATAATAGCCTTTACAGGCTGGGCCTGGTGACTCACGCCTGTAATCCCAGCACTTTGGGAGGTTGAGGTGAGCAGATCATCTGAGGTCAGGAGTTCAAGACCAGCCTGGCCAACATGGTGCAACCTGTCTCTACTGAAAATACAAAAATTAGCCGGGTGCAGTGGTGGGCACCTGTAATCCCAGCTACATGGGAGGCTGAGGCAGGAGAATCGCGTGAACTCAGGAGGTGGAGATTGCAGTGAGCCAAGATTGCTCCACTGCACTCCAGCCTGGGCAACAGAGTGAGACTCCATCTCAAATAAAATAGCTTTTACAAATTACTCTTCTTCCTCTTCTCATTCAGCTCCACTGTCTATGAGAAATAATGTATATTGTTACTTATTTAGGTTAGGAAACACTGGTAGGTTAGAACCCCTCTTCTGCCATTTTTCAGATGGGAATGGATGAACACACAAGCCAGCCTCCTCCCTGAACTCGGCAGGGCTGTTCTCTTACACACTGCCTGGGGGCAGCAGATGGGCAGGAGGAAGCACGGGTGGCGTGGATCCTGGTCAGGTATGAACCAGAATCACCTCATGTCCAGGTCTCCCTCACAGTGGATCACGCAGATAAAAATGGGTACATAAACATGCATCACCGGGAGTAAATAGGTACTGTTTACAAGAATCCCACACCCCTTGTCCCAGGAGTCTTTTGGGAAAGAGGAGTTCAATGACAATGAACAGATACTGGCAGCAGTCTTTGAAGTGAACAGGTACTAAGCAGTATGAATTTCCCCTTCTCTTGAGTTCCAATAGTACACAGCACACGTCACTAGTACTGCCCTCTTATAGTTTTCTTCCCCGATATGCATCTGTCTACCCTCTTTAAAGATAAGGGCCATGTCTTAAACAAGACATTCTTTTTAGGACCTAGTACACTACAATGCCAATAGTAGGTACTCAAAAGATACCTACTTTGATGGATGGGTGGATGAGTAAATGAATGAATGTATAAACTACTCTGTTTTCCTTCACAGCCCTACAAGGCCTCGCAGCTAGAGAGGTGACATTTCAGAGAGGGAGAAACAAAAAGCCCCCTTCTGCTTTTGACAAGGGACTAAATTCAGCCCAAAGCATCTTTTTTTCTCTCTCTATTTACTCTGGACAATCTGTCCCTTATCAGATGAGCTCAAGGCTGGTTGGAAATATGCATATTTTATTTGAAAATATCTGCTTCCTCCAGTTTTGTTTTGCCACATAGACATTTGTCTGCTTTGCTGTATGTTGTGTATCAGATAGGACTCAGACAAACTGCTTTGGCTTCCTAAACTGTTTTGTTTTCTCCATTCATTTATCATTGATCTCACTTCCTTCCCTGCATCTCACTCTTATTTCCAAGTTCCAATTTTATCCGCAATGAAAGAGAACAATTTCATTGTTGCACAGGTTCACTGAGGGCTAAAAAGGGCACTGGCATGGAAGTTAGAAAGCCTAGGATTTAGTTCCCATTCCACCACTAACAAGCAAGGTGACCTTCAGAGGATCGCCTCTTCCATCTTGGCCTCTATTTCTCCTTTGCAAAATAAAGTCTGCTCTTGACAGCCACAGAATCTAAGTGCAATACTTCGAGACTCTCTGGATAACAACCTGCTAATGTTGCACCATTTTTCACGTTCGTTACAGATGGGGAAGAATTCTCGTACGTTTTTGGCTTTGGTTTGAGACCCAGTGAGGGTCCTCCACTCCAGATCCTCACCTGACTTTCTGATCCACGCCCGCCGAGAATAGCTTCACAGGCATGCAACCCGTGCAGTTACTCAGGCCTGCAGGTAGAAGGGCCTTGTGATTGGTTTTGTTCTGCTGTTGTCATGTTGAAATTCTTAATAGTTCTTGAACAAGGAGCCTGGATTTTCACTTTGCACATGGCCTCACAAACCAGTCCTGCCCCTACTCTTATACTTGCACTCCCCCAAAACAAGAGAGAACTAAGAAAGAACCAGGAAAAGGAAAACAAGGGTGTACTTTGCCAGCCATTCATGGCAGGGAGAAGGACTCTCCACAAGGCAGAGCTTCACTTTGAAACTCCCTTCCTTACAAATACAAAGCAAAGAAAAGACAAGGTGGGAGAAGGTGAAACTTGCCACAGTCTCCACCCCATCACCCTTCCCCGTCTTGCTGCTTTGGGAGGTCTGACTCATGCCTGGGGTGTGGCTCACCATTCCTGCTAAGCACCTGGGCTCCTCCCGGTTCACAGGGCTCAGGAGGAAGTGTGGGTTACCCTGGAGTGGATGGGGAAACCATCCAGTCACCTCTCAATGTCACAGAGCTAGATGGAATCTTAGAGCAGACTCAGGCAACCATCACAGCCCACCTTCATTAGAGAAAAACACCGCTTCTGACTGGAGATGGACTGACGCCAGTTCACACCGTGAGCAGCTCCCCGCTCTTCTTGGCATTAATTTTGGATTTTCTCCCCCTTTCTGCATCTTTGGGGTCCACAGGGGAGGAAGTTACTCCTCTGTCACACAAAGAATAGTCCCACCCCCAGTTCAGTCACCAGCAGACTCGGATGCCCAGTATATGGTCGAATTAAATTGAAAATGACCCTGATATTTTAAAACTTCAGTAAGATGAAACTATTACCATTGAATTATTTTCTTTTCTTCCTACCTAAAATTCTTCTCCTAACAGCTTGAGTCATTTTACATGTCTCATCAGGGAAGAAATTAAAGAAGGAAGAAGAACCTTGACAAAATTTAAACACGTAAATGAAGAGCTAGTGATAAATTATAATGCAAATAAGATAGGCTTTTGAAACCCTGAGACATCAAAGAAAGTATGCGGGACACTAGTTAGGATAAAAGGTATTATGTATTTCTGTGTAGGCACGGAGAGTTACCTCCCTAGTTCACTAACTCCCTGGGTGTGCTCGGCAAGTGTACCTTCAGGCAAGTTTCCCTTGGGATCTTTTGGCTTCCTTGTCAACAAATCAAAGCAGTTTGGACTTGCTCAAAGTGAGGTCTCTTCTAGGGTTGTCATTCTATGCTACTGAGTATCAAACTGTTATCACCTTCCTGTCAGTGTCCCAGCTTAAGGAGTGATTTTTAAAGTAAGATTGCACTCTAGAACCTAAGTTGGCATGGCAACGTAATGAAAACAACGGAACAGCTCAATTCACAAACTTGAGTTCTGACCACAGGAGTTGAACCAGAGAGGAGGTTCCTATGGCACTCACCCATCAATACAGTCCCTTGAATTCCCATTTGAAGACATTGAGTGCTCTGTTCTCTTGGAATGTGAAGTTTAAAGGGAAACAGTGGATTCTAAGGCCAAGGCCATATTATGGAGGGTCTGGAATGCTTAGCTAAGAAGTTTATGTTTAATTTTCATCTGTATTATGTTGTTGGGGACTCTACTCAGTGATTGTCTTGACATTTGATGATTTCTTTTGAACTGGACTGCTCTCTGGGTTTCCAGAGAGCCCAGATCACCTGGGGAGAGGGAGGGAATCTTCCATTTGTCTGTCTTAGTCCCTGACCAGTTACAGCCCTGCTTCTGTTCCTGTAGCCTAAGGGATTTTCCATATGGGTAACACTCAGTGGCCACCTGAATCACACTGTGAGCTGTTTCCAACTCTGGGCAGTAATTCTGGATTATTTTCCCCTTTCTGTATCTTTGGGGTCCACAGGGGAAAAACTTACTCCACTGTCAAGTAATAGTCGCACCCGCAGTGCAGTGACCAGCCTGAATCAAAGACAGGCCCAGAGTCCAGGGCTTATGACTCCAGTATCAGCGTGGATCTTTATGCCAGGGCATCCTTTAGTGTCCAGAAAGAGCCTCTCACACGGAAGACAGCATTTGATGCGCAGGTCCCTGGACACCTGCCTGAGAACCTCATATTAAAAAATGTACATGCCCAGGCCCCTTGATTTACTGGATTAGAATCTCTGGGGGGTAGGCCTAGGAATCTCCAAGTCAACAAGCCTTGCCAGATGGCTGTTATGCACATAAAAGTTTGAGAACCAGAGTGTTACAGTTTCTCCATCTACCGTGACAGTCATTTAGAAAACTCCCACCCAGAATAGACTGTACAAAAGCTCAGGGGCAAGAACCCGTAGGATGAATCCATCTTGCTGTAAGGAAACGGCAGTAAAACCTGTGTGTCTGGAACATTGGGCGGCAGGCAAAGTGGAGGGTATGGTAAGGTTAGAAGGCAAGTAATTTGTCCACGAATGACCCGCGATTCTTTCATTTTTACATTGCTCCTCACTGTGTGATATAAACGTTCCTGGGTAAACGCTAAGTTTCAATACCCTCCATCCCAAATTCTCAGAGCTGGATATCTGTACTCTGCTGACTTACTACAGGTAAAAGAGCTTCTTGCTTAACAACAGTAATAAGGGTAAAATGCACAGAGATGGGGGCTGGAGCTAGCTACATTGTACAAAGGCCCAGAAAAGAGAAATCCTGAAGGCTTTTGTGAAGGAAAGGAGTTCAGCAAAGCCCGTGCCCATTTCCAGGGACACTCTGCCACAGGAAGGGTGAGGACAAGCTCCAGTTCCTCAGAGTTTTCTTAAAGCACGTTTGGGAGCCCAGGGGACATGGGAGCTGTGGAGGGAGCCTGCCACACAGCATGCCATACCCGTTTTCAGAGAGTGTCAACACCCTCCTTCCCACACCTGCTGTTCCCAAATATCACAACCTGATTTTTTTCTCCAACCTCCTGTCTTGATGATGATGATTAAATATTCATGGAATGTTGCGATGCCAGCATACTTTGTGAAATTTCAGATACCTTTTTTTTTTTTAAAAAAGGGAAGCTTTTATATTTTTTTTAGCTTATTTCAATTTTGAAAAGAGGTAAAAAGAATAACAAATGCAATGACTAGAAAAGTAGATAATGAACAAAGAAGCTAGTATCCTAGGTTTTCACAATTGTGTTTTAAGCCAAAAAGTGTCCCACTCTAAGAAAAAAAGTAGGGTCCAGGCTTGGTGGCTCACGCCTGTAACCCAGCACTTTGGGAGACCGAGGTGGGTAGATCACCTGAGATCAGGAGTTCAAGACTACCCTGGCCAACATGGTGAAACCCCATCTCTACAAAAATATGAAAATTAGCCAGGCATGGTGGTGGGTGCCTGTAATCCCAGCTACTCAGGAGGCTGAGGCAGGAGAATCGCTTGAATCTGGAAGGTGGAGGTTATGATGAGTGGAGATCGTGTCACTGCGCTCTAGCCTGAGCGACAGAGAGATACTCTGCCTAAAAAAGAAAAATAAAAGAAAGAGAAAAGAAAAAGAGCAAAACTCAGAATTTATGAAACAAAGACATGAAGGAACAATTGTTCACCATATAAAAAAACTTCTCTTTTACCATGAGTTCCATGTAAGTAGCAAAGTTCCCAAATTCATGCAAAATACAAGTAAATGCATGTAGATATCTATGTCTTATTTATTTGTTTATTATGCAAAAAGTTGACCTTATTTGAAAAAAATGCATGTTTTTTGAGAACCAAAGACGATTAGCTAAAAGTATCATCTTATCCACTGGTTTTCAGAATGAGTCTCAGTGGGGGTCCCACCAATGTGCATCAGGGACTGCCCTGCTAGACAAGCAGGGCCAAGAGGGTAGAGCCGAAGGGTGCTCACTGCAGCCCAACCCCGGCAACTCCACTGCTATTCAGGAATGTATTGGAGGTACCTGTAAAGTCGTGGAGAAGCCCTAATGGCACACATAGAATCCTAATTCCTTAACTTTACATTCTGGGAAACTAAGGCACAGAGGAACGTGACTGCTGCAAAGTCATATCTTGAATTTTAACTTCAGTCTGGTATTTCCTTTTCACTGGAAGTTGTTGCCCCATAAAAGTCATCATTTTATTAAAGAAGCAGGTGTATCGCCTATGAATGTTAGGGTTTTAAGCCTAAAACTGGTAAATCATCACAATAACCAAAACAATTGGCTATAACAAACTTGACATTTTTAAAGGTCTTCAGATTAGCTGGCCTGTGTCAGAGTTGATCACAGTTCTGTCTTGAATCATAACACAGATAATTTGAGCGAACATGTACCAAAATTTTACTTAAAATACCAACTAAAGCAAGGTGTTATCAAGATGAATCAATGCCTCAGACAGAAATAGTCAGAGAAAAAATTAAGAACCCCATGTTTTTTGTTTTGTTTCGTTTTTTGAGACGGAGTTTCTCTCTTGTTACCCAGGCTGCAGTGCAATGGCACCATCTTGGCTCACTGCAACTTCCACCTCCTGGGTTCAAGCGATTCTCCTGCCTCAGCCTGCCTAGTAGCTGAGATTACAGGCACCCGCCACCATGTCTGGCTAATTTTTTGTATTTTTAGTAGAGATGGGGTTTCACCATGTTGGCCAGGCTTGTCTCGAACTCCTGACCTCAGGTCATCCACTCGCCTGGGCCTCCCAAAATGCTGGGATTACAGGCGTGAGCCACCACGCCCGGCCTAAGAACCCCATGTTAAATCAACTTGCATCTTAAATTTATTTCTAATTATTTAGCAAATACTTATGCAGTGCTTATCATGTGCCAGAAACTGCCGTAAACCCCTTATAAATATTAATCACTTAAGTTTCTACAACAACCCTCTAATGAAGGTACTATATATTACTGAAATTTTATAGGTGGGAAAATTGGGCACAGGGAGAGATCTGGTTCTCTCTCTGAATTTCCCCACTTGTATCTTATGTCTAGAGCAACCTGGATTAATCTGTTTTTGAATGATCCCCTAGGGGTTTCTACCTCTGTCTTTAGCTTTACTGTCCTTTTAATCTGGAACATGAAATGCTGTTTTTCTCTCTCTTCCATACCAGCCATCAAAGACCCACATGTTATTATCTGGCTGTTACTAGAGCCAGATGTAAACCCCACCACTTCCAAATTCTGATAGCAACTCATTGTATCTTCGTTGTCATATTACTTACCCTCCTGCTCAAAAAAAGCTTTCAATGTTTCCTTATTGCAAATCAAACTGAGTACAAAATTATTATCCTGTCGTTAAAGACTTGTAACAATAATGTTTCATCCTTATTCCCCATTGTTTCTTTTTGCATATCATATTCTCCAGCCAAACTAAACTGTTAGCATTTCCCAAATATGTCTCACAAGCTGCTACACCCCTGCTTTTCTTAGAATGGTCCTTCTTTGGCCAGGTGCGATGGCTCATGCCTGTAATCCCAGCACTTTGGGAGTCTGAGGCGGGTGGATCACGAGGCCAGGAGTTCAAGACCAACCTGGCCAAGATGATGAACTCCTCTCCGTACTAAAAACTACAAAAAACTTAGCCAGGCATGGTGGCAGGTGCCTGTGATCCCAGCTACTCGAGAGCCTGGGGCAGGAGAATAACTTGAACCCAGGCAGCAGAGGTTGCAATGAGCCAAGATCACGCCACTGCACTCCAGCCTGGGTGGATAGAGTGAGACTCTGTCTCAAAAAAGAAAGAAAGAAAGAAAGAGGAGAGAGAGAGAGAGAGAGAGAGAGAGAGAGAAAGAAAATTGCCTCTTCCTAGAGTCCTTCCCCATCACCTCCACAAACAGAAAGTTTTCACAGCCTCAAAGATTCTGTTCTAAAGTTACCTCCTCCATGAAGCTCTCTCCATTTCTCTTCACACCTCCACTATTCAGAAGCTACCTGCCTTCACCTTGACCCTCCATATCCTTTTACCTTTTTCACAGCACATGCAGTATCTGCCTTACAATATAATTATTTCTAGACTATTGTCATTCCCTGATTAATCTGAGAGCTCTTTGACAGTAAGAGCTGTCACATTAGTCACTGAAAGTACCATTATTGCTGGCATATAATAGATATTTAATAAACATTTCATAGAATGATATAAAATGAAGTGGATAAAGAGTGAAAAAATGGATAAAGGTGTAGGCACAATTATTTTCTTTAGAACCTACTGCCAGGCTTTTGGGCCTGGGGGATGGTATATTTTGTACAGTTTTTGCACCCAGAAAAGGTAGTTGCTGAGAATGGTAAGGCAATGTGGACGAGAAGAACAAAACAGAAGAATCTACTACTTACTAATCTAGGAGGCAATAAGCACTCTAATACGCGTGTAATATATTAGAATCTTTTGGTTTTTACAATATTTCTCCATTTATGGCAGAAGAAACTGAGGAGAAACAAGTGAATAACTTGCCCCAAGGCCACAGAGATAGTCCAATTCTGAAGCTCCTTCCCATGACATACTGCTTCCATAACAAAAGAAAAATGAGAGCAGCCATGCCTGTTCCCTCCAGCCCTCACCCTCATGATAATTCTATACTTGATTACCTCTGCAGTTGTGTGTAATAAAAGACAATAAACAATGTATGCTAACACTTCCTAAATGCCTATCACATAGCAGTGAATTAACAGGTACTTCACATCATCCTAAATTCTCCTGATCATCCCAGGAGGTGGCCATTACCAATCTTATTACAAGGAAGGAATACAATGAAGTTCTGTGTCCAGGCCATGCCACAAGGCAAAGCCAAAAATCCAATCCAGTGTTCCTATTTCTCCACATCCTCTCCAGCACCTGTTGTTTCCTGACTTTTTAATGATTGCCATTCTAACTGGTGTGAGATGGTATCTCATTGTGGTTTTGATTTGCATTTCTCTGATGGCCAGTGATGATGAGCATTTTTTCATGTGTCTGTTGGCTGTATGAATGTCTTCTTTTGAGAAATGTCTGTTCATATCCTTTGCCCACTTTTTGATGGGGTTGTTTGTTTTTTTCTTGTAAATTTGTTTGAGTTCTTTGTAGGTTCTGGATATTAGCCCTTTGTCAGATGAGTAGATTGCAAAAATTTTCTCCCATTCTGTAGGTTGCCTGTTCACTCTGATGGTAGTTTCTTTTGCTGTGAAGAAGCTCTTTAGTTTAATTAGATCCCATTGGTCAATTTTGGCTTTTGTTGCTGTTGCTTTTGGTGTTTTAGACATGAAGTCCTTGCCCATGCCTATGTCCTGAATGGTATTACCTAGGTTTTCTTCTATGGTTTTTATGGTATTAGGTCTAACATTTAAGTCTCTAATCCATCTTGAATAAATTTTCATATAAGGAGTAAGGAAAGGATCCAGTTTCAGCTTTCTACTTATGGTTAACCAATTTTCCCAGCACCATTTATTAAATAGGGAATCCTTTCCCCATTTCTTGTTTTTCTCAGGTTTATCAAAGATCAGATGGCTGTAGATGTGTGGTATTATTTCTGAGGACTCTGTTCTGTTCCATTGGTCTATATCTCTGTTTTGCTACCAGTACCATGCTGTTTTGGTTACTGTAGCCTTGTAGTATAGTTTGAAGTCAGGTATCGTGATGCCTCCAGCTTTGTTCTTTTGACTTAGGATTGTCTTGAAAATGCAGGCTCTTTTTTGGTTTGGTGGAATTGTAAACTAGTTCAACCATTATGGAAAACAGTATGGCGATTCCTCAAGGATCTAGAACTAGAAGTACCATATGACCCAGCCATCCCATTACTGGGTATATACCCAAAGGATTACAAATCATGCTGCTATAAAGACACATGCACACGTATGTTTATTGTGGCACTATTCACAATAGCAAAGACTTGGAATCAACCCAAATGTCCATCAGTGACAGACTGGGTTAAGAAAATGTGGCACATATACACCATGGAATACTATGCAGCCATAAAAAAGGATGAGTTTGAATCCTTTGTAGGGACAGGGATGCAGCTGGAAACCATCATTCTCAGCAAACTATCGCAAGAACAGAAAACCAAACACCGCATGTTCTCACTCATAGGTGGGAACTGAACAATGAGTTCACTTGGACTCGGGAAGGGGAACATCACACACCGGGGCCTATCACGGGGAGGGGGAAGGGGGGAGGGATTGCATTGGGAGTTATACCTGATGTAAATGATGAGTTGATGGGTGCTGACGAGTTGATGGGTGCAGCACACCAACATGGCACAAGTATACATATGTAACAAACCTGCACGTTATGCACATGTACCCTAGAATTTAAAGTATAATAAAAAAAAGAAAGAAAGAAAGAAAAAGAAAAAGAAAAATCCAATCCAGGCCATTATGAGGCACCCTTTCAATTTTGCCTCATTGCCTCTTCTCCACAGATCCTAGCCATAAGTGGCATATAAGAGATTCTCAACAGCAACAACAACGACAAAAAAATAAATAAAGAAAGAAAGAAGGAATTCATTACTACCTTGAATATGAAGAACACGCTAAGTATTTTCCGTGTGATGATCTAAATTTTCATCCCCCAGAGAAGAGTATCCTTGGAAACAGGTCTGGCAGGTAAACAGGGCGGGGCAAGCCCAGCATTCCAACACTTCCCTCTGAGCTTTTGCCTTTCCCTGGAGTGCTTTGATTTTGATTCCTGTTGCCACCACCAAGCCTAGTCCCTATCTCCCTGGGTTGGGGAGTTGGGTTGGGGAGGATGAGAGAGAAACACTATCTCTCCTTTCTTCTGCGCTCAAGGTAAACATAATCTTTTTCCTTGTTTTCCTTTGCCCAACTGAGACAGGCTGACACATTCAAAATGAAATTTACTAAATGCTGAGAAAAACCTAAATGGAAGTAAAGAAAATTACAACAGCACAAAATAGATGACTGATCCCGAGACTTCTAATTAAAGTGGAGGAGGGATTTACTGAGCACCAAATTTTATCACATCTTTCCCCAGCCAAAAATTATCTTAAATCATCTAAATCACTTGCACAGGGTTCTTCCCTCCTCACTGCCATGTGAGATCATCTTCCCACTGTGAAGAAGAAATCACCCAATCAAATCTCTAGTCAACCCGACAATTGACTGGGATCTTTTCATTCATTCCACGTTTCTCCTTCAGAAGAGTCAACTCAGGACCCTTCCTCCCAGAGGTGCTGACATCCTTAAGCTTCGAGGAGGGCTGCAGCCCATCTCAGCTCAGGCTAACAGCTCTGCCCACTTCCTCTTTAGCATTCAGTTGATGCCCCCCCAACCACCCACACACCATCCACCATACAGGCCTTCCTTTGGAATTTGAATTTTAGGATTTATTATGAGATTAATCACAGAGTGACAATCTCTGACCCCCTCACACACACACTTCTTTGAAATGCTCGTGAAAACTGATGACAGTGGGTCTTTGCAGCACACACACACACACACACACACACACACACACACACACACACATACTCCATCAAAGCATCATCTATCATCTACCTCAAAAACCTTCACCCCAGGACTGTGCATATGAATCTGCAGTGCCTGAAATAGGAAACAGGTGCCCAACTTCTCATTTGCCATTCCACACTGCACTCCTAATACCAAGAACAACATGCCAGAGAATTAAACCACGCCAGCCACTGAAATCAGATCATTCCAGTTTGGGACTCATGGCTGACTTCAGATTGCTAGTAATAACAGGAACACAAAATTAACAACATCAGTATGAACAAACATTGCTGCTTTAGATAGTGCTGTACTCTATAGTTTATGTGGGAGTTGTACGAGATCATAAGGACAGGGGATGTGACTGTCCTTCCCTCTTCCCAACCAACTCCTCCAGAATCATCTCTCACTTTCGCCTCAATTATCCGTCTCTATTATCTTTACATAACACGCTAGTTTACGCATCTTTGCCATTACCTATCTTATTCCCTGTACCTGACATGCCACCTCCACTTGATAGGATATGTCACACACCTGACACCTCTTCCTTGTGAAACCTGTCATAATTCCCAGAGTTGGGTCTGCTCTTGCATTTCTCTTCATTTTAAAACCTGAAAAAAATAACATTTTTTTATGTGTATGGCTCAAATGAATTATAATGTTAAACTTTTTACAAGTTTATTATGATTTCGCATTGAAACAAAAAGTTGTGAAAACAAAATGGCACAAACCCAGGGCAGCAGGGTGTACATGTGGTGTGAGAGGAACACACCTTCATGATCATAGGAACAACTGCCTGCTACTCCAAAGAAAATCCCAGAGACAGCAAATGTCACTTTTTCAACAGCTTTCAAAATAATTCTTCTTAAGAGGAAAATTGCCTTTGTCTGGGGCAAAAGGACAAAAAAAAAAAAAAAAAAAAAAAAAAAAATTGATGAGCTCTTTGGATAGAAAAGTAGAAAGGTACTTTTGAGGACAGCTTCAGACAAGTGGGCAAAACAACAGTGGTAAAATGAGAGCAATTTCATTTTAGACCTCGGATGAGGGAGTGCAAAAGGAAAACAGCAGAGCTACGAAGTGAAGGAAGGAGACAGAACCTAAGATGCAGACAAACTGAACAAGATGGGCTGGGGATGGTGAAACTCCACAGTCATGGACAGGCTGAAGGGCATTTCAAGAACAGTGATGTCTGTTCTTCCCATTGCCATTTTTTTTTTTTTTTTTTTTTTAGATGGAGTCTTTCTTTGTCGCCCGGGCTGGAGTGCAGTGGTGCGATCTCAGCTCACTGCAGCCTCAGCCTCCTGGGTTCCAGCGATTCTCCTGCCTCAACCTCCTGGGTAGCTGGAATTACAGGCACACACCACTATGCCTGGGCAATTTCTGTATGTTTAGTAGAGACGGGGTTTCGCCATGTTGGCCAGGCTAGACTCGAACTCCTGATCTCAGGTGATCTGCCTGCCTTGGCCTCCCAAAATGCTGGTATTACAGGTGTGAGCCACTGCACCCGGCCCCATTGCAAGTTTTTAAAATGCTTTAGATCCCTCAACCTTCAGTTCCCCCAGCTGCATAAGGAGATTAATAGTGAAACCTAGTCCATAGGACTGTGTGGGGCACTAAGCAAGTGAAGCAGGGTAAGAGCAGTTCAAAGGCCAGGAAATAATGATGGTTTCTATTTCCTGTCATAATTGGTTTCAGGGGTCCTCCAATGGTAAGTGACTATAATGTTGACATTCAGTATCTTTTTGACTATAAAAGATTTGGCCAGGATCTTTGTTTGATAAATGTGCCCCCCTGAGAAGCAAAAGAATGATGCAACATATATAAAGTCCCACAGTAAATAACATCCTAACAGGACGCACTTGCTAAATGCACCTGCTTATTTATTTAAGCCTTCGTTTGTCTCTACAACATACATTGTATAATACTCAATACCAGTCATTCAGTCTTGTGCTATTAGACAGGCCAGATTTGCTACAGCCAGAAGGAAAAGGAATGGGAGTCATAATAACTCCTGTCACATGGATCCTGCAGGTCCCAACTCATCAGCGTGGCCTAGGAAGGAGGACAGGGAGGGCATTCACACCACAAATTTGCCATCCTCCTGGGAGGCAACAGCATGGTGTTCTGTTTTGTGTTTTATTTTCATGGAAACTTCCTTCAAGAGGGTCAAGGATGCTTGCTACGCTCCCTTAACAGATTAATCGCTTCCTTCTTTGCTTTTGCTGTTCTTCCTTGTCTTTCGCCAAAAGCATCATTAGGCAAACCAGAACAGAAGGTGGCCGGAACCTGGCCTGTGTGTCTGCCTCACAGAGCTCCAAGTCAGAAGGAGAGCGCCCCTCACTGAGTTCCTGGCATTTGATGTTCAGTCTGGAAAGGAAGCGTGACCATCTGCCTTGGACTCTGTCGAATGGAGCCTGTCCTCACTGCTTAGTCCCATGGACATGTGAGTCACTGGCCACTTGGAATAGAAGTAAGGTCTCTAACTGCATCCTGAGCAATGACAGGTCTGGGGTCAGAATAAAGACCAATAGGACAGCAGGGAAAAGAAGGCGGAAGAAGTAGGTCAGTGCCTGCTCAAGACCTGAGACAGAACAGTGCTGAGACCTAGATGGCTTAATGCTCGATCAAGCTTCTCTCTAAGATGCATAACAAATAGCAAGGAGAAGCAGCCCCAGGAGGACTCTTTGAAAACATTGGCTCTAGCACACTCAATTTACAGATAGGGAAGCTGAGGCTCAAAAAGAGAGAGTGACAGCAGGTGAACAGCAAAGCCAGTCAAAATCAGGTGCTCCAACTCCCTGGCATAGCTTCTTTGACTACAATAGTATGACTTTTGTCACTGGCTGAGGATAACCAAAGCAATACTATGGTCTCTGGTGACTGTTTCAGTGATTATCAGGTTAAGGAATCAATTCCTCAGCCTGAGGACCCCAGCGACAGACTATTAACAAGCCTCCAGATAATACAGCTTACATCAAAACAACTTTTATTTCCTAGACATTTTCTCAGCTGTGCCTTAAAATAAGAAATATATGTCTAATTTCATCGAGCTCTGTGCTGCCTACTACCATCAAAGAACAACGAGGAAATACTGATAGATAGAGGCTGCAAAGAGGGTGTAAAATTAGGGGAAGAATGATGACAGTGGACGTACCCATCTGACCAGCCAAGTGGGTGCATCTCCCGTGAATTTTGTCCTGGTTTAGCCTCTTAGCATAGCCAGAGCACAAAGGGTATCGCCAGGGGCTTGGACTTAAAGCCACCCCAAACAGATCTTCACCAGTAAAAGGCACCCTGTCCTTCCAGCTGCTCTTCATAAACTTGTAACGTTATCCCTGACTCTCTGCATCTCATCCATGGGTAAACATCACTGACCCTAACTCCAAAACCCACGTGTTTGTTTTCTTTTGCTGCTGGAACAAATCACTCCAAACACATGGGTTTAACACAACGTAATTTTTTTTATCTCAGAGTTCTGGAGGTCAGACATCTGTAGGGCTGTGTTCCTTCTAGAGGGTCTAAGAAAAAAACCTTTTCTTTGATTTTTTCAGCTTCTAGAAGCTGACTACATTCTTTGGCTCCTGGCTCATTCTTCAGTCATCAAAGTCAGAAGCAAGCATAGCACCTTTTCTGTCTCTGTTTCTTCCATCTTCACATCACCTTCTCTCTTTTTTTTTCCCTTTCCAGCTTTGTTGAGTTACAATTGATAAACAAACATTGTATGTATTTAAGGTGTACAGTGTGATGTTTTCATATAGGTATGCTATGTGAAATGATTACCACAATAAAGCTAATTAACGTATCATCACTTCTCATAGTTACTTTTCGTTTTGTGGTAAGACTATTTAACATCTACTCTCTTAGCTAATTTCAAGTATACAATACAGTATTATTAACTATAGTCACCATGCAGTACATGAGACCTCCAAATTTATTCATCCTGCATAACTAAAACTTTGTACTCTGACCAACATCTCCCCATTTCCCTCACCCCCTAATCCCTGCTAACCAAATTCTACACTCTGCTTTTTCGAGTTCAATTTTATTAAGACTTTACACATAAATGAGATCAGGCACTATTTGTCTTTCTGTGCAAGGCTTATTCCACTTAGCATAATGTCCTCTGTGTTCATCTATGTTGTTACAAATGACAGGATTTTATTCTTTTTTAAGACTCAATAACTTTCCATTTTCTCTATCCATTTATCTATCAATGAACACTTTCGCTGTGGCCATATCCTTCACCCTTGCCACTTCCATACCTGGCTTCTATGAATAATCACCTTCTCTGTTTCTAACTCTGCTTGTTTTTTTCTTATAAGGACCCTTATGATTATGTTGGGACCACATGGATAACCCAGAACAATCTCCTCATCTCAAGACCTCTAACCACATCTGCAAAGTCTCTGCCTTATCAAGTTTCAGGAATTAGGACACAGACATGTTAGGGGGCCATTCTTCAGCCTGTAACATAGCAACAATACTATTTTTCAGTACCTCCACCACTGCCATCCTAATCCCAGACTCTATTATCACTTAATTTATTGCAGAAACTTCCTAACCAGTTTTTCTGCTTCTGTCCATCCTTCTACCCTTTGAAGTGTAATTCCAATAATGTCAATCCCCTCCTCAAAACATTTTATGGGCTCCAAGACCCCCATGATCCAGCCCCAGCCACCTCCTGGTTTTTCCTCCTGCTGCTCCCCCTGGCTCCCTCTCCGCCAACCGTATTAGCCTCCACGTGGGTCCTTGAGCTTGCCAGTTGCATGCAGGCCTCAGGGCATCTTGCACCTGCTGTTCACTCTGCCTAGGACATTTTCACAGATAGTCACATAGCTCATTCCCTTACTTCCTTCAGGTCTTTGCTCAAATGTCACTGTTTTAGCAGAAACTACTTTGACTGCCCTACTTAAAATGGAAACATCTCCATAATATAGTCACCACACCCCAACCCACTCACCTTCCCTGATTTATTTTTTCTTTCTAACATTTGTCACCATCTGATATACTATGTGTTTTATTTACCTATTATTTTTTGTCTCAACACCCTCTCACCCTACACACACCACATAGAAATGTACACTGCAGGCCAGGCATGGTGGCTCACGCTTGTAATCCCAGCACTTTGGGAGGCCGAGGTGGGTGGATCACCTGAGGTCAGGAGTTTGAGACCAGCCTGGCCAACATAGTGAAACCCCGTCTCTACTGAAAACACAACAAATTAGCCAGGCATTGTGGTGGAAACCTGTAATCCCAGCTACTTGGGAAGCTGAGGCAGGAGAATTGCTTGAACCTGGGAGGTGGAGGTTGCAGTGAGCCAAGATCACGCCATTGCACTCCAGTCTGGGCGACAGTGAGAGACTCTATGTCAAAAAAAAAAAAAAAAAAAAATGTACACTGCATGAGGCCATGGATTTTTGCCTATTTTGCTCAGTGCTGAATCCCTAGCACCTAGAATAAGGCTTAGCCCATAGCAGACACTCTACAAATAATTGGCAAATGAATGAACTTAATCTCTCTGAATCAATGAATAAAATTACTTCTCTGAGCCTCAGTTTTTATAATCGTAAAACAAGGGTAGTCATCTTCATTTTGCCAGCTTTTCAGGAGATATGCTGGCTTTTCTCAGGTTTTGTTCTTCAGCATCAAACTCCTTTTCCAATTGCGGAAGAATATCGCATGATGTGAGTTATTGGTGAGCTGCAACGCCTTCCTTCCTTCCAAGAAACAAGCAGCTGCCTCATCCTCTCTCCACTTCGAAGCATGCTAGTGATAAATGTGTGCTCTACGTTTGGCCAATCAGGTGTTTCTACCCAAAGGACTGGCTTTGGAGAGATGATGAGAATTCATTTAGAGTGGCTGTGATGACGTCCAGTGGCATCCAGTCATAATGCGGTCCTGGCCAGGCAATCATTGCTTAAAACTCCTCACTGTATTGGCAGTCTTCTGAGACTCGGTCCTCTTAGTCCTCTAAGATTGCCTTGTCTTCTGCCCATGGTCCAGATGTGGTCCTTTTGTCTCTCAGATCAGTCAACCCTCTATTCCTTCCAATCAGTTCTGCTTTTTGCCTACACTAGCCAGAGTTTCTGTCTTGTAACAGACTCTGTAGCAGACTCAAGGAAGCCTGCAGCAGATGCTGCTGATACTCCACCCAGATCCCATTTGCCAGCTGGATACCCATCTCTCGGCCATGGCAGGTGCTGCAGCTAACAGTTTGCACACTTGATCTAGGAAGAATTACCTGAGGCTGATGCGAGCTGCCTCACCCGAGACACTTGGGGAGTGACACTGCCCCTCACCCCAAACATCCAATGACTGAATGATGCAGGGGCCAAAAAGCCCAGATGCCTTGCCTCAGATTGGAACAATACTCCAGTGCAAATTTTACATAATTCCTCTGAATCAGAACAAGACAGCATTTTACCTGCGATTACATTCCTGCTCAGCTCTTCTCTGTTCTGTTTTCCTCATTCTTTGGAGATGTTTCTGAAGAGTGTAAACTCAATAAACCACGTGCACCCAAATCCCTTCTCAGGTTCTACTTCTAGGGAAGGTGAATTAAGACAGGTTATGACTAATAGCTAGGTTATTAAAAATAAAATCTTTATTTAAAAAAAATACTAGCCAGTATCTGCACCCTGCAACAGCGCTCAATACAAAGGGATGATGACATTTGTAAAAGCCTGGCAATGGCAAGCGCACTCTCTGGCATCATCTCCAACTCCACTTATGTTGTACTCTGTCAGCGGAATATTACATTTAAGTCAAAACTTTTTCCCATTTATTTCAGGTCTCTTTGTCTGATATCTTCCTTCTAAAGGGCTCTAAGACACACGTGAAACTACTTTCATAAGGTAGCTGTGCAAATAATGGTGGGTAGCAATCCTACTTTTTAATAATAATGGCGGGTAACAATCCTACTTTTTAATAATAATGGCGGGTAACAATCCTACTTTTTAATAATAATGGCGGGTAACAATCCTACTTTTTAATAATAATGGCGGGTAACAATCCTACTTTTTAATAATAATGGAGGGTAACAATCCAACTTTTTAATAATAATGGTGGGTAGCAATCCTACTTTTTCTTAGGTTTTCTCTCTGCCAAATGAAACATTCCTACTGCAGCAGACATGTCTGTCCCACCATCACACATCCCTTTCTAAAGGAAACTGTCCACACGTCCCCTTCACTTGGAGCTAGGAGTTCCCTCTAATTTGGAGATAATCATGTCTATATGGTCGAACCTGCTTCTGGCCAAAGCTGATTGGACTAGGAAGTGCCCATGGCCCAAGAGTTGCCAAAAAATAGGATAATCAGCAACGACGGTGTGACTTGAAGGAAAACTCCTCAATGGACTATGATAATTAAACATAGCCTCAGACCATTTCTCTCCAGATTTTGTAAAATGAAGTAAATAGTTCACCTTGTAAACATAAAAAGAACAGATTCTAAGGGAAGCAGAAACTGACAGAGTAGTTGAGTCACATGGAAAGTGAAGCACAAAAACAAGAGCCTTGTGCTCTGGCTCCTGCAGTCCCTAGAGCAGATCAAGCCAAGCACATCTGCTCAATCCAGACCACATTCCCATTCCAGGTTCTGTAAGACCTGATGGTTAAGGTTTGCCTGGCTCCCAGTAAAGACAGAGAGGCCTATTTCACAAGTATATCCTTAAAGTAAATCCTCCGTTACTTGATATATACTGGAGGATCAAGTAATCTTTTTTTTTTTTTTTTTTTTTTTTAAGATGGAGTCATGCTCTGTCACCCAGGCTGGAGTCCAGAGGCGTGATCTCAGCTCACTGCAACCTCCGCCTCTCAGGTTCAAGCAGTTCTCCTGTCTCAGCCTCCTGAGTAGCTGGGACTACAGGGGCATGCCACCACGCCTGGCTAATTTTTGTATTTTTAGTAGAGACAGGGTTTCACCATATTGGTCAGGCTGGTCTCAAACTCTTGACCTTAGGTGATCCACCTGCCTCGGCCTCGCAAAGTTCTGGGATTACAGGCATGAGCCACCGTACCCGGCCAGGTTTCTCTTTCTGCAAAGGGCTTTGGTGTAAGGTATTACTTTGTGCTTAATTACTGAGGCCGTTAAACTCCTTTGGTTGTGAGAAAGAGAAACCTAAGGAGTTTAACAGCCTCAATAATTAAGCACAAAGTAATACCTTACACCAAAGCCCTTTGCAAGAGCATGGTTTTAGCTATATTTAGGGTCAAATTTGTGTCTCCAAAATACGTCTCTGATATACTTAGATTATGAAGTAAGAAGACTGTTGCTGGGATATCAGCTCTATCTCCCAACCCACATCAGCTTTTTCTATATTGGTGAGTTTCTAATAATACAGTATCTTATATCTACAAAACTCACTTGCTTTTCTGAATGACTGAGCTTATTGAAACCTCAAGGACAAGTGGTGCTAAGGGACTCACTTTGGAGGTGTGCTTGTCATCTGAATTGTTATGCACAGATCTTTGCACAAACATCTTTGGAAGAATATGAGAGCCAGCGCTGAACTTTTATTGATTGAAAATTACTCAGCAGTTTTAATCACTTATCCAAAGATGGAGGCTTTTGGGGAGTACGTGTGACAAAACCAATGAAATCCAAAGCATTGTCAGAAATGGAAGATCCTGGGGGATCAATTCCTTCATTGCACAGATGGGAACACCGATGTCGTGCACTGAGTCTTACTCAGGTCACACAGGCAGGAGTTGGGGGATTCGGGGCTGTAGGAGAAATGTTGTAACATCATCCCACCTGGCTTTCTCCATTCACATCCGCTCATCTCTGCCTCAGGGAGCCATGGAGCTGGCTGAACAATACCAGACAGTACGCAGAGAGCTTTGCATTGTGTTCACCACCTCACTCGTTTTTATTCAAAATGATTCCAGAAAATCAGTGTGACCATCTGGTCTTGGAGAAACTTCCCTGAGGTCCCAAATGTCTTCAGTACCCAGATGAATCCTTATAACTCTATTGAAAATACATTTAAAAAGTAGTTATTGATCATGTACTGTGATCCTGGTCCCAAGCCCCGCACTGTCATTTCCTTCCTTCAAGGAGTTAACGGTTTTATGAAGGGAAACGGCCGTGAAAATGAGCAGTCTCCGCTGAAGCAGGTAAATAAACAGTAGAAATTCATACAAAGGTCTGGGCGCGGTGGCTCATACCTGTAATCCCAGCACTTTGGGAGGCCGAGGCGAGTGGATCACGAGGTCAGGAGTTCAAGACTAGCCTGACCAACGTGGTAAAACCCCGCCTCTACTAAAAATACAAAAATTTGCCCGGTGTGGTAGTGTGTGCCTGTAATCCCAGCTACTCAGGAAGCTGAGGCTTGAGAATTGCTTGAACCTAGGAGGTGGAGGTTGCAGTGAGCCAAGATCGTGCCACTGCACTCCAGGCTGGGCGACAGAGCAAGACTCTGTCTCAAAAAAAGAAATCCATACAAAGCCTGCAAGTTCACAAAGTCACATCCACTTTGCTGCTCTTCATCAAAGGCGGTAAGTGGAATTGCATTTCCATTTGCTCTAATAAAACATAGAACAGCCCCAACTCATTAGTTATAAAGCATAATATTCTGAGCTGTTGTTTATCAAATTTGGCACTGGGTACATCAAAGGACACTGGTCAGTGTGCCATCAGGAAAAGAACAATTAACCTAAGTCATGCAGGCAAGAGTCGATGCTAAAGTAGTTATTTCAACCATGTGGAAAACACTGTACATAATCATGTACTGGGAAAAGTCATGCAATGTAAGTTAACATCTTTTTTTTTTTAAGGCCTCCAAGAAAAGATGGGGGCTCTGGTTGGAAAGATGTGGCAGATGTCAGCTACCAGATGGCAAGAAGGAGGCAGTTCCGGACACAGGCTCGAAACAGAGAAGTTAGTGTGGGAAAGTGAGAGCAAACTGACCCCACCATGCAGAGAGAGTGGGCAAGGCGTGAGTAAAGACAAGGAACAAGAGAAAGAATGAGAGGAAATGCTGTTTGGTGGGTGGAATTTGTGTTTTGCATCTAAAAGTGTTGTTCTGAAGAGGGCAGAAGATAACCACGCTGGGTGGAACAAGACAGTCTTTGCCCATCAGGGGACCAGTCACTCTTCATCAATTCTTAGATCGACATCTCTCCTCTTGTGGCAAATAGCATCTAGAAGCTCCATGTCTTCACAGAACAGAAAGTCCTAGATATCTTGATAATTCAGCCACTCATCAGAGGTTCTTGAATGCTTTCTCAGAGTGCTGTTCTTGGAATGAAAGCAACAACTTTTGTGCCCTGAGTAAGACCAAACAACTTCTCATAACTCCATCATAGAGTATCCGTGCTACACATATGCCGTAGATACTTAACATGAAATAATACCTTAGGCAGCATACAGTGACGATTAACAGACACTGCGAGATGGCTCCTTTCTATCCACCTCCCTGCATATGTCCATTAGCAATATAAAGCTAGGGGCCAGAGACCAGGTAACATAGATTGTTTGGAAAAGTTAATTTATTAATAAGATAGAGATGACCATAAATGGAATCTTGAGAACAGCGCTGACATAGAAAAAGATCTAGAACCTCCTTTATGGACACCTATGGCATAGGAGGGACAGGACGAAGCAGTTGCTAACACCAGAGCAGAGACAGTCACATTAGTGAAGCAATCGCCCACAGCAGCGGTGTCAAGCAAGATTCTGCTGAGCCTTAGGCGCTACCCAAAGGCATCCGCATGCGGCAGGAATGGGAGAAACGAGATGGTAGAAGTTCTTCAGGCTCTGAATCCCCACTTCTGCTTTGACCAGAAGAACGACGGTTTTACCTATTTCACATAATGGGTTTCCACAGGTGATTTCAAGTAATGAGAGAATTCCAAATGTTTGAAAAGCATGTGTACAGACAATTGTTTTTCATATTGCGTTACCACCCAGATCTGATTCCTTTATATTCTGGCTACATAACCTAGAGCTGATTGATTCATTGCCTAAGTCAGGCATTCAAGGCCCTTCATGGTCTGGTTTAAACTTTTCCCAGCCTTTTGTCTATACCTTCTTTCCATGCTCCTTACGTACCAGCCAGGCTGAACTAAAAACTCACACCATGCAATGACCCATAATGTTCCCTGTGTTTAAAATAAACTTTGTCCTCCTTTTCTCCAGTGCGAGGCATGCTTCCAGACTCAGCTCAAAGGTGCTTTTCCCTAAACTCCCAGAGAGAGGTCCTCTGCTTTGATAACACTCAGCACCTTTTCTTAAAATAGCGCTTATTCAGTTATAACGACACGTTGGGGAGGTCTGTTTCTTCCATTAGACTGCGAGCCCTTCGCAGTCAGGAACTGGGTTTTATACGTTGCTGTTTTGCTGAAGACCGGTAGACTGTGAGCCCTTCGCAGCCAGGAACTGTGTTTTATACGTTGCTGTTTTGCTCAAAACTAGTCATTAGTTGCCTGGCCCCTTCTAAGTTTAGAGTAAACTTCAAACTTTCTCATTAAAACGACAGTGACCAGTAGTGCCCACCAGATGGCAGTGTGTGGACATTTTTGCTTACCAGTCAGGAGGGAGCGGAAAGGTTTTATAGCAACTTGCCTTTCATCTTTGTCCTTGCAAACAAATCCTACAAACACCAAGACTTATTGACGGGGCAGAATTTACATCTGTGAATCAGAACCTTAGGCAGCCTTGTATTCCCTATATGCTGCTACTTTTTGAAAACATTCCTCTCGAAGATTGAGAAAGGGTTATGCTGTTCTGTGTTCCAAGACAGAAAAACTTGGGTTTGAATTTTATCTTCACAAGTGCAAGGTGACCCTTTTTTCAGCACTTAGGAAGAATGGCCACCCACATCCACAGACTGCTGGCGTCTGCTGAAGTTCCTTAACCTCCTGCCCACCCCCATCTGCCAGACTCAAGCAACAAGCAAAAGTCAGCCACTCATTCCATGCTTGCTTTTAAAGTCAATATCTTCCCTGGGTTCCACTGGACAGCACTGTGCTTTTCAGTCCGGGAGACCTGCAGGTCACTTTTCCCTCTCTTCCAGGATATAACTAAGAGGTACGTCCTAGCCTCCTTACCTGTGGACCTGGGCTGGCCTCCAGAACTTCTTAGAAGCAAAGGGGCTTCCAAATGGAAGACATCCCAGTCGAAAGGAAAAACAAAAAGAAACATCCCAGTGAGTCTCCCAGACTATACAAAACATTCAAAGGCAAGAAGAGTCTCCATTTCCACTTCTTTTCTGCCTCCGCCATGACTATTTTGTAATTTCCTCTGCTCTCTAACCAAGTGTTGCATCTGCTGGTGTAGTAGTGCTACATGCAGAGAGCAGGGAGGGGTGGCTGCCATATCCACCTGCATCCATGATGCTCCAGCTCCTCTAAACTCATCCTACTCCTATAGATTTTCTCTGTCTCCACTGCTAGAGCAGAGGTTATATTAGAATGTGGGGCTGGAAGATTCTGGAGAGTTCAGCTTCTTTTAACCAAGCAAGTCTCTTTTAATTCGAAGGGAATCTCAAGGGTCTAACCTGGAGACAGGATCACTAGATAACTCTTCCCTCCTCCTCCTCCTTCTGTGGACAGTGTAGTGGTTAAGACTCAAGCCCTGGAGTCAAACAGACCTGGGCTCAAGTCCCAGCTGTGTCACTCCCTGACTCTATGACCTTGGGTGAGTTACTTAGCCTCTCCAAATCTTAAATTATTTATCAATAAATGGAGAAAATACAAGTGGACCTAAGAGGGACGCTGTGCAGATTAAATGATAAGGCAGGAAAAGTGTTTGGTGCAGTACCTGTGTACAGTGAACTAAATAATAGCATTAGCATTTGCAGAAGTACTCTGGAGAAGGCACAGCTCTCTAGAAATGATTCTTGGTGTTACATTCAGCGCAGCTTCAGAAACCTCTAAGAACCAAACACCTCTTCATAAATCATGCCAAAACTCGCCTTTCAAATGAGATGCATATTGCCTTCATCTAACTACTTTTTTATTCATTAGGATTTGTTTAGTATGTAAACTGTGGATAGCTCAGGGCAAGCAGTGAAGATACAAGAATATATAAACCATGGTCTCTGCCCTCAAGGAACTTACAGTGTGTTGAGGAGATGCACCCACAGCAACTACTATATGGTGGGATCAGTGCTCTAACATGGATATGTACAAGATACAACAGATAGAGTGGGAAGGCGTCTGAGTCCCTGACACTCTGTACAAGGCATTGCAGGTCCTCGCCCACCTGGAAAAGTCTACTTCCAGCAACATTTGTCTTTTTGAGAATCCATTATGATGTCTCACACCTCTAACCTTGACACTGGCTACTCTCTTTCAGTGGAATATCTACCTGGAAAATTCCTACTCATTGTCTAAGTCTTCTGCAGATCCCTCAAAGAGACTTAGGGTATCTTCTCTTCTTAACTGTGACCTAACGGAAGGTGGAGGTTACATCTTTATCCTTTGGCCACCAGCATTTAACACACTGCCCAATACAAAACTGATATTTAGTACTGGCAATGCATAAACAAAGTTTTAATACATTCATCATGCAGCCAACACTGCCTGGTTTTTCAGTACAAGGAAAACCAGCTGATGTGATGAACGGTCTCCTGTTCCACAAGCCACACAGATCCATGACAGCAAAGCTCTGACTACTACAGAAAAATTTTTTAATATTATCCAAATTTTCTCTGCTTTTAACTACCACCCATTTTAGCTTGGCTTTCTGTTAGGAGAATGCAAATAAAGATATCCATATTCTCTTCAATATGGCAGCCATTCATATATATGAATATATCAGACTCATATAATATCAATATAAGATTCTCCTTTGTGATTTCTCAAACACACACAGATAATCAAGTCATCATTAACATACATTCTTTAGTGTCTGACATGTGTTAAGCAATTCTTAGCAGCCTGAGTGTCATAAATGTGGCCCTGATTCCTCCAATATCATCTCCACACATATCTCTTAAGTTCAGATTTGCTTCATCGTATTAATTTCAGTCCTGTGTTCTAGAAGTTCTAGATCATTTTAGATATTAATTTGCTGTTATTATTGTTATTGCTATTAATTTATTGAAAATGTGTGCCAAGCATGATACTAGGTGTTGACACACTTCTTTTTCAATTCTCATATTGATCAGAATCACAAACAATCCTATCCCTACCTTATAGGTGATGGAACTGAATTCTTGAAACAGTAAGCCTCTGTTCAATGTTACTTCACTGTCAGGAGGTCAGAGACAAGTGGCAAGGTCTCTCCAATGCCAGAACTCTTTCTCCTTACTATATTATGCCATCTCTTTGTGTTAGTCTACGGTATTTGATTTTTGTTTTAGTTTGGTGTCTGTTTTTTTTTTTTTTTTTTTTTTTTTTTTTTTTTTTTTTTTTTTTTTTATGGAGTCTCCCTCTGTTGCCAGGCTGGAGTGCAGTGGTGTGATAGCTCACCGTAACCTCCGCCTTCCAGGTTCAAGCGATTCTCCTGCCTCAGCCTCCCAAGTAGCTGGCACTACAGGCGCCTGCCACCACGCCTGGCTAATTTTTGTATTTTTAGTAGAGACGGGGTTTCACCATGTTGGCCAGGATGGTCTCAATCTCTTGACCTCATGATCCGCCCACCTCGGCATCCCAAAGTGCTGGGATTACAGGCGTGAGCCATCATGCCTGGCCGGTGTCATTTTTATACCTGGGCATTCCCTCTTCCAGATAATCTTTCAAGTAATTAACAACAAATATTGAACAGAATAAAAGGCTTCTAGTCCTCACCAAAAACCTCCTTCTAGCTTACATGGAACAGTTAGCATGCTCAAGAGTCATTTTTATTCACCCGCTCATGAAACCAGTGTGTAAGACATGACCCTGCCCATATTTCACCTGCTTATATGCAATCACATCACAAGAGGTCGTGTTAAGTCCACTGCTAAAACTTCCTCATCCTGCAGATTTACCCATGGCGTGGCATGATAAGAAAAGGCAATGGGGTGTGTCTAACACAACCTGTTTATGGTAAACTTCTATTAACTTCTAGTGATCGGTGCCTTTTCTCCAAAATGCCCATGAATCAGTTCTGTAATGATCTGTTCCAAAATTTCAACAAAAACCAGTAGGAAACTTGTACTATTTCCTGGCTTCACTGTTTAGTCCTGTAATAAGATGCAAGTAATCCCCTTTATTAAAAGAGAAAATCCTGTGAACCTACCAAAATATTGGCTGTTTCCAGGGCTATTGAGAAACTCCCACACCTACACCCCCAGTTACATTTTAATGCTCAGTTTGACAGCAGAACCACCTGTCTCTTTGTTTCAAAATGTGAAGTCACATCACTATTTTATGTACTGTTTCCTCTTCATTGCCTATATGTCACCTGGAGGAGTATTTGGCTAAATATTCCTAAACCCACAATTAAAGGTTAAAAATACCCTGAAATTGCAGGAACAAATGGTTGCCTGTAAGTTATGTGGATCTCTGAAGCCCACTTATAGGAAATAAAGCTTTCTTGCCACAACCATATTAAATCCAGGAGGATGTAGGTGATGTCTGATTGTTCATCTTTGTACTCCCAGGGTCAAGAGCATAGCAAGGGCTCAAGAAGTATTTGTTATAGTGAGCAGGAGAAGACAATAATGAGAATAAGTATACTCTTAACAGAGAGAACTCAAAGTTTTAAAATCATAGTAAAACATGTATGACTGACATAAGAATGTTTTCAGAAAGCAGGTCTGGTCAATAGACTGTGGGAAGAGTTCCTGAAGATCCTAAAGTAGGAAGCTACACAGAGAGGAAAGGGAAGAGGAAAGTAAAGTGTTTGGGGGAGTTTCACTGGAAATGATAGAATAAGTCATGCTGTTGGAGAGAGAGGGCCAAGCTTCAAGTCCCCAGTATGCCACCATTAGCTGTTTCCTACTGGAAAACCCTGCATCTTAACAGAGTCCCATTTTCTAGTAGATTTGACAGAGACCAGAATTCAGATCTCACAGGAGTGCTGTGGGGATCAATTGAGGTAAAAGATATGAAAGTATGGTATGAAATCAGTATCACCTACACCTAAGTCTGGGTTGGGGTCAGCTTGAGTAAAACACCAAGGGATTACAAAGAGGTATCTAGGATGAATTAAGAAACTACTTCCTAACTGTAGGCTCTCAGGCTACCTGGAAAAGATTCTGACTCAAGAAAAATGTTGGCCTCCTCCAGGTTGAGAGACCACACTTACACAGTATTGGAGCAGCTTTTGTATGACAGAGCCATACAAATATGCATCCAGCTTCCAGCTCTCTAGTCAGCTGCAATTTAGCACATCCTACTCTGAATTTGTCACTTTTCTCAGACAACCATCTTCTCCTCCTAACATCCCTATTTATCATCGACAGGCAGTATCTCAAGCCACTTGGGCCTGAAATTTGTGTCCTCATTGTCAACCTTGAAGCATAGAGCTGTCATTTGAAGAAATCCTTCAACTACGCTCAGCCCAGACTTCCTCATCTGGAGAATGGAGATATTATCAGCGGCTCCTACTTTGTTTCAGTGTTTTGTGGGAATCATCTGATGGATGGAAAAGCTTTTGGAAAATGTAAAATTCTATATAAAAAATGATGATCCTGGCCGGGTGCGGTGGCTCAAGCCTGTAATCCCAGCACTTTGGGAGGCCAAGACGGGTGGACCACGAAGTCAGGAGATTGAGACCATCCTGGCTAACCCGGTGAAACTCCGTCTCTACTAAAATATACAAAAAAAACTAGCCGGGCGAGGTGGCGGGCGCCTGTAGTCCCAGCTACTCGGGAGGCTGAGGCAGGAGAATGGTGGGAACCAGGGAGGCGGAGCTTGCAGTGAGCTGAGATCCGGCCACTGCACTCCAGCCTTGGCGACAGAGCGAGACTCCGTCTCAAAAAAAAAAAAAAAAAAAAAAAAGATGATCCTAAAAATTGCAATATTATAGGATTAAACCAGAACAACAACCTTCATCTAGGTTATACATGAAAATCGAGTTTAAAAATCTCATATTTAGTAATAACCAAAAGATATTGGTTCAAAGAATCATGACTATCACTTGTGTAATTTTTCTACTTGTTCTCTACCTAAATACCTTAAATCTGTGGAGTTCTAATACTGAAAGAATTAAGAAAATCATTGCCACATTAAAGGTGAAAGTTTTTAAAAATATATTAATGAGGTGGTGGGAAGTAGGCTGCTGACATTAAAGTAGGTTTGGAAGTGTTTGGTTTCTCTAATTAAGTAGAGCTAATGAGTTTCTCCACTGAGCCTGAGCGCTGGGCTCAACAGTCTCACAAGCCTCTGAGTTCTGTGATCTCAATAAGGGATGGCCAACTGGCAGCCGAAAATAATCTGCATCATGGGGTGATTCATCCTTCACACCTTTGGGTGAAACCTTCCTGTCAGAATGCAGGAGCAGGTTGCAAGCACCATGCAGGATTGAGTTAGAGTCTCCGCGGTCTTCAGGAGCTGCTGATCCCTCACTCATATCAAGAGACCATAGCACAATGTCACTACAACAAGAATCAGAGAATGGCAAAATGAAAGCTTCCACAGATCACAAATCAGAGCTGGGAACAAAGTGGCAAGGAGGGATAGAATTTAACTTAATCACCCATAATTGAAAATGGGGGCAGGAGGTAGGATCTAGAGATACAGAAGGCATTCCTCTGCCCTCTTCTTACTCACAAGCATGGGATACAGGCTTTAAAAAAATAAAATGAAGATAATCTAGCATATCTTCAGTGTTTTTGTGGGGTCTGCAGGTATAATCAATCCCTTGATGTAGTCTTTAAAGCCATTTATGATCTGGCCCAGCTTTCCTCTCCATTTCTGCACATTCCCTGAACATCTCACCACCACCTCCCATCACCACAAAGATGGAAGGAGCTTCTCCCAGACCTGGATATGTCCTCTGTATGTGCTGCCCGTCCTGCCTGAAATGACCTGTCTTTCCTCTGCACATGCTAAGTCTTCCTTAGTGGGGCCACCTGTTCAGCAAAGACATTCCTGACCACCCCCTTTCTGTCACCCTGTTTCCCCTAGTTCCTCAAACTCTTTAAACTTGGTCCCTCTTTCAGGTCTTTGCACAGGTGCTTCTCTCCATCTTTCTCATCCTGATTGCAATTTATCTCGCAGGTCTCCATTTAAATACCACTTGGAGGAGAAATCCTTGATATCCCATTGACTTCTCCAATCAGGGCCCCATCTAATTGTCTACTAGAATCCTGTTCTCTTCCTTCATTACACTCATTACACTTATCACAGCTTTTTAAAGTAATAAATCAATAAAAAATATAGTGTATGTACTTGATTTAAGACCACACACACAAATACTTGAGACTGTAATGTTGGTAAATTTCAAGGAGTGTGTTTTGCTCTTCATTGTAGATCCAGTAACACTGGATGCTCAATAAAATATTTGATGAACAAATTCTCTTCTCAAAGTGCTCAGAGCACTTTGTACAGTCTTTAAATATAACACTTATTCCATAGTAATGTAATTATTTTCCTTCATGTTTATCCCCGTTCCTGGATTTTGAGCTACTCAAGATTAGGTGAGATGGCCCCACAACACCCTGCACTTGGCATATCTTAATTGGCTTTAACCTGCCTTCTAGCTTCTTGGTGGCAAGAGCAGCTTGTTAGAAACACGCCTGGTGCCTAACACTGTGTCTGGCACACAAATAGTTTTGAAACAAATGAATGAATGAATGAATGAATGAATGGCTAGAATGTCTTCCCCTCCATTTTCCCTTGACCTCCCAAAGTGCCCTTTAAATGTTGGAGGATATTGCATCCTATCTCTTTGGTGAGATACAGTGCACCTTCTGTGTGTGTTTCTTACTTAAAACACATTCAATAAAACCTACAGAACTTTAGATTTACAGAATAGATGTTTAAGGCGGGCGATTACTTCCTTGAAAAAAGGATTTTTTCCTGCAACATGATACAGAGACCTGTAGGCATGCAGCTCTTCCCTCCATTGAATTTAAAGTATGGTTTGTTGAAAACTGCTATTTGTTAATTTTTCAAGGAGAGTCTATTTTATAAAGCTTGATGTACTTGTGTGCAAATAGGTCCACGTTTGAGCTGTGTTAAAGGAATCAGGCAAATCCTTACTCATCACCAGGTAGGACCAGGCTGGTGACACAGGAGCTGCAAACACGGTGCTTGGCCTGGGCTGCAGAAATCAAGATTGGCATGGACGTATACCCAGGCGAGTTAGAGAGGAGGGGCCTGCCTAGGAAGGGGATGCAAAACTACATAATCCAAAGGAGAAATGAAAGGTGCCAAATGAAACTGCAGAATACTTACAGAGCGCATGATTACTCTCTTGAAATACCTGAAGGACTGCCACCGAATTAGGCTTTTTCTGTATGTCCCAAAAGAAAGGCTCAAGGTGGAAAAAAACCATTTAACTGAATTGTACGGAAAAGAATGGGCTGCCTTAGAAGAGGCTGACATTCTGGACATCAGCAGGGTGCAAGACAAGAGAAGGAGAATAATAGTGGTGATGTTGTGGGAGGCATTTAAGCATCAGATTTGGGAATAGGGATGGTAAGGAAGAGGTAATTAATACTAAGTAATAGCAATGATTTGTTGACGTAAGTGCTGTGTGTAGGCATTTAATCCCCTATAATGCTGTAACCTGTCAGGGTACCCTTCGTCCACTCCATTTTACAGATAAAGTAACTGAGGCACACAAAGCTTCGGAATGTGCCCACAGTCACCAAGCTAGGGAGGGCTGGGGTCAGGATTCAAGCTTAAGTCCATCCACGTCAGGAGCCTATGCTTCTAGCCACAAAGACAACTTATGTCCCGTCCAACTCTAATTTTCTGGGCCTTAAATATTGAGATACCAAGAAAAAACCTACACAGGAGTCTCAAGTGTATCTGGTGAAGCTGAGTCCTTCACCTTCTCCTTTCCTTTGTCCTCCAGCGTAATTCCTGTGCTTACGACTACAGAGCATGAAGCCAGTTTTCAAGTTTACTGCGTGTCTCTGTGTGTGTGCATAGATCTGACAGGGCTAGTTCATTTCAAGTAACCAAGTATGTCTTTGGACAGCTCTTGTCAAGATCCAATAGAAGAGCCAATTCCAAAAATATGTTCCTTTAGTGGTTTTTTAGGGTTCTCTGCTCTGCACGGATTGACAATGTGGTAACAAGAGACATTCTGGAGACTGGATTTAATGCAACCATATGCTAGACAGAATGAGAACCCATATTGCAGCAGACCAGCCGGTACATTTCCATGTTAACAGAAGCTTGATTGCAAATTACATTTAGTCTCAACAGCTCAGTTCACTGCACACAGATGCCATGGGGGACTGTAAAGTTAGCGAGATGTGGGGGAGTACGACTAACATTTTTTTTTTTGAAAAAAAAAAAAAAATCCTTCAGCTGATAGAATGCCAAGGAGCATCAGCGCTGATGCTGAAAAGAAAACGCCGCTATATTTGTTTTGCCAGAAAAGGAAAAATAATCATTGTCGCGAGTTGTTAGTCAAATTATGAATACGAGCTCGGCTGGTAATTGTCTGATAATACAAACAGTGATATTAGGGTTGTCAGATGCGGCACGTGCTGTTTGACAGCTAACATGTACGTGCTCTCTGGATGAGGAGCTGGTTCACTGATTCCAGAAGTCAGGCAAACAGAGGGCTGGCTGAGGGAGGAGAGCTTCCCGAAGATCCTGGCCTCCAGTCCAGGGCTGGATCTGGGTCAGCTTGCTAAAGTGTGGTCAGTATCTCTGCTACACAAAGGAGGGTCGGTGAAACTGTGGAAAGAACACAATGTGGGTTTCAGGGGCAGATGCAGCTCTTACTTACTGTGCAACCCTTGGCAACTTATTTAACATCTCTGAGCATACATTTTTCCACTTCTAAAACAGGGATAATTTTCAACCAGGTCCTCCTCCTTTGTGAGGATCAGCTGAGAACCTTGTGTGTGAGCATACAGTAAACCACATGGTGCTTTCTAAATGTTGGGGCTGTAAGTTGTCTACTTGGCTGGGTTTCTTTTGCTCCCATTTTAAGAGCTGAGCTAGAGTGATTTTTTGTCCATTTTCTCATGGCTGGAGCAGATTTTCTTCTGTCTGAGTACAAACACCTTTCAGATAGAATCATTCATCTTCTTTTCCTCAAGGAGTGTGGCCACAGGGTACCTCTCACCTAGAGGCCTCCCTGACCCCTTTATTACATGCTTGTCCCCTAGGGAAGCTAGAACACGTTCATCAAGTTCTATCCTGTATGTATAAAGCCCTCATGCTCTCCATCCTTCCGTTCTCCAGACACAAAGCTGTGATAGACACTGTTCTGCTTAACAATGTGTTCTCCCCTTAGCCTCTAACTCCCTGGACCCCTTGCAGTTGAGTGTGACTGGGTGGCTAAGTTCTAGCCAAAGGCATAAATATGGACAGGAGTGATGTACACAACTTCCAGACATTACCTTTAAACTTGCTCTGCATGCCTGATCCTCATTCTCTTTCCCCCACCTCCAGATGAGTGGCAAAGACTTGAGGAACTAAGGGGAGGACAGAACCAGAAGATGGAAGGCACCTGGGTCTCCGAATGACTGCCTGGATCCTAACTCCCCTACCAACCTGTATTGTGCTGGGAAGTGAGTGAGAAATGAAAGTCTATTCTCTTAATCCACTGGTATTTGTTGGTTGGTTGTTAATGTAGTTAGCCCTGCCATAAAACCCAAGCAATCATTGACTTTGTCTCATTACACAAAGTGTGTTGTTACCAGAAAAACCACCAGTATCTCCTCAAATACTCCCTGAATACACCATGTTCTTTCACACCTCCAAGCCTTTGCTTACATGACGTTTTTTCCCTTTTCTCTTCTTCTCTCCTCAACTCCAATTACACTTTAGTATTGAGTAAACTCCTACTTTCAGGACCCAGCTCTAACACACCCACCCAGAGGATTGTCACTTCCTTCCCTGGGCTTTCACAAAACTTGTACATGCCCATTATTATGTGATAATGGAACGATGGTTTACACATATGTGTCCCTCCTCTTGAGGCAGAGACTATGTCTTATTCAAGGCTTTAATGAAAGTCTAAGACAGATCTCTTTTTTCCTTTCTGTTTTTGTCTACTATCTATGGAATTAGGGACCCTAAGGCTACATCTTCCAGCTTTAAAATAGAGAGGCACAGAGACAAATGGAATTGTCCATTTGATTCACCTTTAGAAGATCTCATCATAGTGCAGGGAATGAAGATCACATTTTTCTTTCTACCCATCCAACAACCAACTCGCTACATAGAGAGACATGAGAAGGGGAAAAGGTGCTTACTTGAGAGAAGCAGGCATAATGTCCTGTAGGCATAGGCGACTTTCCTATCAAACTAGGCCCCTGCCTCTCTCTCCCTGCTCACTGCATTCCCACTTGGCACCCAACTGGGACCCCCAAGAAAGATTATCCTTCTAATGGCCAGAGGCAAAGCTGTAGCCTGCTCACATTTGAGTCCAGCAAAGCCAGTCAATAAGGGCTGTGTGGAAGACAGGAATGTAGAGCTCTGTTCACAGCAGGGCCTGGATGCTCACATCAAACACTGCTCTGTACAACTTAAGAACACCCTGCTGTGTTTCAGATTCGAGGGGAAAAAAGTCTTTTTCTTGTTTTTGTTTTTTTGTTTTCAAGTGGCTATTGCTACTGTTACTTGTTTGGGTTTGAGAGCTCACTTCACCCAAATACACACACACGTATTTTGGGGTTTTCAGAAGCTGTTTATTTTGTTGCTTTCTTAATGTTGATACTTTGGGCTTTTTTATTTGCCACTTTGACATTTTCATTGACATTTTTTTTTCAGTTAATTCCTGGAAGATACACAGGGATTTCCCAATGATTGCAAAGCAAATGGTGGCAAAATCAGTCTTGGATCCAGAATGGGAAGCCCAGGTTTGGGTCCTAGCTCTACCACCTAACTGGGACAAATCATTCCACCTTAGTTTGTCCTAAAATAAGAGAAATATGAACTCTGTCTTTCCAGACTTTCAATTCCATAAGGACAGGGCTCATGTCCATTTTGTTTAAAATTGTCTCCATACACCTATCCTAGCACTTGGTATTTTGTAGCCCGCAGAAAAGATCATAGAGTGACTGAATTATGATTGTGGAGACCAAATAAGGTAACAGACATTAAAATGCTCTATAAATCCTGTAGTGGTCTCCATAGGGAAGTGTAATTATTGCCCAGACTGGGAATGTATGGATTTCCCCCAAACTGAAGAGTTATTTAGCTATTTTAGGATAGTGGAAGATACTTTGGAAATTGTATTTCAAATGTGCATAATAACCTTGATGAGGCTCAGCACTATAACGCAAGTGAGAGGCAGGGCAGAGACCTAGCTGTTTTCCTGCCCTTGAATTCTGAAATTTCTGCATTCTTAAAGTAAACTTCTCTCTGTTGTCCAGTTAGCAGAGCTATTTTTTGTTAATAGAAACCAGGAGCCTTTAGCAAGTCTATTAACTACAAGCTGCTTGAGGGTTCACATGTATTCACAGTTCCTAGCACAATACCCTGCAAAGAGAAAGTGCTCAGTAAATGTCAGACACTGATACTGAAGTTCAGGGATGTTCCTCTCCAGAAATGGCTCTCCTCCCTGAAAGTCCCCTTCCATAAGGATCTTGAATGACTTCTCCTCCCTGAAAGTCCCCTTCCATAAGGATCTTGAATGACTTCTCCTCCCTGAAAGTCCCCTTCCATAAGGATCTTGAATGACTTCTCCTCCCTGAAAGTCCCCTTCCATAAGGATCTTGAATGACTTCTCCTCCCTGAAAGTCCCCTTCCATAAGGATCTTGAATGACTTCTCCTCCCTGAAAGTCCCCTTCCATAAGGATCTTGAATGACTTCTCCTCCCTGAAAGTCCCCTTCCCTAAGGATCTTGAATGACTTCTCCTCCCTGAAAGTCCCCTTCCCTAAGGATCTTGAATGACTTCTCCTCCCTGAAAGTCCCCTTCCCTAAGGATCTTGAATGACTTCTCCTCCCCCAGAAGTCCCCTTCCCTAAGGATCTTGAATGACTTCTCCTCCCCCAGAAGTCCCCTTCCCTAAGGATCTTGAATGACTTCTCCTCCCCCAGAAGTCCCCTTCCCTAAGGATCTTGAATGACTTCTCCTCCCTGAAAGTCCCCTTCCCTAAGGATCTTGAATGACTTCTCCTCCCTGAAAGTCCCCTTCCCTAAGGATCTTGAATGACTTCTCCTCCCCCAGAAGTCCCCTTCCCTAAGGATCTTGAATGACTTCTCCTCCCCCAGAAGTCCCCTTCCCTAAGGATCTTGAATGACTTCTCCTCCCCCAGAAGTCCCCTTCCCTAAGGATCTTGAATGACTTCTCCTCCCCCAGAAGTCCCCTTCCCTAAGGATCTTGAATGACTTCTCCTCCCTGAAAGTCCCCTTCCATAAGGATCTTGAATGACTTCTCCTCCCTGAAAGTCCCCTTCCCTAAGGATCTTGAATGACTTCTCCTCCCTGAAAGTCCCCTTCCATAAGGATCTTGAATGACTTCTCCTCCCTGAAAGTCCCCTTCCCTAAGGATCTTGAATGACTTCTCCTCCCTGAAAGTCCCCTTCCCTAAGGATCAGTAATTACTACTGATATACTTGTCCCATCTTCCCTTCTGAACCAATGTTCTCTTGCCTCAGCAAACCCTCCACTGTGACACAGGGAGTCATGGTGGAAGTGAAGAGGCTAAACACTGTACTGGAATTGTAAGTTCACTTATTGCATGAGGTTTATTTGGCATCAACTATAAGTTGGTGAATGTTCGAAGAAGTGAAAGAAGGCAGTCAAATTTCTAGACTTGGTGACAGGTGAGTAACATATAGAGCTTAGAACTGTTGGGAGATAGACACAAACCCACACAGCTATAATATAATTTAAGTATTATAATACATTCAAGTACACAGCCCTCTGAGAGCTCAGAGGTTATGCCAATGTGCTGGGACTTGAGATCAAAGAAGGCTTCAGAGAGTAAGAGACATTTGTATTGGACTGTGAAATATGCGTAGGACTTCTCCAGATGGCAAGAGTCAGGAAAAAGGGCATTCTAAGCAGAGGAAATAACAAGTTCAGCCACAAAGAGGGGTGGACAGATGTGACAATGACAGGGACTCCATTGCATCTGGAAAGGCTAGACTAGCATTTTCCAGAAGATGCTCTGAGGAAAAAAAGATGTTCCATAGCCAATAAATTGGAGAAATATATCCTGTATTCTCATTTAGAAATGTAAAATGCAGACTTGCTTGTTAAAGACTCTGAGCAATCATTTGGGCAGCTACACAGATATTCCAGAGAAATATAGTAGGGGGACATGAAGGGGACAGTGAAAATGAATGCAACAGAGGATAGATGTAGACAGATTTCAGAGGGAGCATAATTAGAAGTTGCTAAATGTCGAAGAAGATTGGGTGTAAAAGGACTAGGTTTTAGCTTGTTGAACTAAATAGATAGCAATGCCATCTGAGAAGAAAAGTATTTAGAAAAGGTAACACGGGTTTTGAAACTTGTCATGTTGAATGTGAGCTGACCATGAGGCAAGCCTGTGAAGATGCTGAGACAATTGACAGTACATGTCCAGGACCCACAAGTGATGTTGTAGCTCAAGAAGATGCTGGACAACCATTAGAACTGCAAGAGAAGAGATCAAGCCCCGGACAGGGCATTGGATTGGATGAGGCCATTTTGGCCCAGGGACTCTACTATTTTTAGAGTCAGAGGGACCCACACTGAAGAACATAGATGGTCAAGTCTCTGGCTACTGATTGCCTCCAAGTTCATAACCACCTGCCGCTGATCATAGAAGTACTGACCACAAAGAAGAGCTCAACATCTACACACATCCCACTGAAAGGAAGTAGATTAAAAGATAAGCATTTAAGCAGTAAAACTTTTCAGAAGCCCCATAAAACCACTATCTTTCTGTTGGGCTATCCTAACTCAGAAGAAACAATAAAAACACAGCATATTCAAGCACAATCATAGGAAACTGCATACATTCCTTGTCATGTACTTTACTGATCAATACAGCCTGGTAGAGTGGAGAGAGCACTGGGCTAGAAGTCAGGTGGTCAAGGTTCTAGTCATGACTAGATCAGATCAGCAAATCATTGTAAGTCCTAGTGAAAATTATCTACTTTCTATGTGACTCTATTAACATATGAGTAAAATGTATTTAAAATAATTATACCATCCAGGTGCAGTGGGGCTCATGCCTGTAATTCCAGTGCTTTGGGAGGCTGAGGAAAGATGATTGCTTGAGGCCAGAAGTTTGAGACCAGCCTATACCACAATGGGAGACCTCAACTCTACAAAAAAATTTAAAAATTAGTCAGGTATGGTGGCATGCCCCTATATACAATCCCACCTACTTGAGGAGGCTGAGGTGGGAGGATCACTTGAGCCAGGGAAGTCAAGGCTACAGTGAGCTATGATCATGCCACTGTGTTCCATCCTGGATAACAAAGAGAGGCTCTATCTCAAAAAAACAAAACAAAACAAAACAAAACAAAAAACACACACCCACATTGCTTATTCCTAGGGCTGTCAGGAGGGTTCAATGAGATTGGTTCATTTTGTGAAAGACAAAGTTAGTAATGGATACTACTTGTACTGAATACACAACCTAAACTGTTGAAACTTTGAAGAGCCCTGAATACCGAGGAACATAACATGTTCATTTTGCAGATGAGGAAACTAGGCCCCAGAGATGGCAGGTGATTTACCGAAGGTCAGACACGCAGCAGGGACAGAGCCACCAGATAAGGTGGAAGTTCTTCCTTCCTGGTGTCACTGCTTTCTAAAGACCAAGGACTGGAACCTTGTTTGAAAACAAATCATACACTGGAAAGAAATTATGGGTTGAATAGCTAACATGTGTATTCAAAATTCCAAGCAGCAAATAAAGCCTGTAGTATGAGTAGTCCAGGTAACACTATTTGCCTCCACACTTCTAGGAAGTGAGTAACTTTCCTTTGTTGTGTCAACTCGAGTTGGCCACAGTCTTCAGAGTCTCACACACCTCCACTCAATGACTTTAACATACACTAATCCATTCTGTGATGGTGAATACTTTCATTTATATTGATATCCTCATAGACTAGGTTAGAAATTCAGATGCATTAACACAGCCTCTCCTGTAGATCTTCTCCTCTCTAACTCTAGATGGAATGCTCTAGGTGAGGAGCCATTTATTAGTTTGTTCTCTCACACTGCTATAACAATACTGTCTGAGACTGGGTAATTTATAAAGGAAAAAGGCTTAATTGACTCACAGTTCCAAAGGGCTGAAGAGGCCTCAGGAAACTTACAAACATGGCAGAGGAGAAAGCAACGGCCTTCTGCACATGGTGGCAGGAGAGAGAAGTGCAAGCAGGGCTTATAAAACCATCAGATCTTGTGGGGATTGTCACAAGAAAAGCAAAGGGGAAACCACCCTCATAATCCAATCACTTCCCTCCCTCAACATGAGGGGATTACAATTCAAGATGACATTTGAATAGGGGCACAGAGCCAACCATATCAGGCCAAAATTAATTTCTTTCCTGAACTGTGGCAAGAGTCTTCTAACTGATCTTGCTCTTGCTCCTTTGCCTTTTCCTTTCTGGAGTTGGCATTATTATCTTCCCATAAGGTTACTACTTCTTCCTCCCTGTCTCCACAGCACACAGCATAAGACCTCAAATCTTCATCCTGGCATTCAGACTCTTTCCAGATCTGATCCCAGTCTCTCCAGTTTTATTTCTTCTACTTCCTTATTTGTATGTTAATTTCAACCTAAATTAGACTCATTGTTAAATCCTGAATACACATAGGCCTTTCTTTACACTAGTCTCTCATCTGGTAGACCATTGATCAAGACCCACCTCTGTTTTCCTTGCACCATCACAGTATCATGTTTTTCCTGTTTTCAGTACATATTTCCTTTCATAGTGTCATGATATGTGTACTGGTCCCACTTCCTCATTAAATGGTCCTCATGTTGATTTTATCTCCATCCCCCATAGAACTTAGCTCAGGGCCTGGAAACAAGTCTCTTCCAGAAAAAGCTGACTTACATTATTTGAGGAAAAATAGACATACTACACTAGAACTGAAGACCATCATACTAAAACTTTTTAAAATAAACATCTTCTGCTAAAGATGAAAGTATTTCTATGCAGCTTCAAATCAGATTTGAGTAGCTGATTCTCCAGACAAACTCTAGGAAAATTGTTTTACCTGTTTTCCCGCCTGACAGTTCAGTTGCCTAAGTTGCTTTGAAGTCTATAAAATGGCCAGTATCTCCAATCTGAGCAACGTTTCCTTTCCAGACAGGAAGACTGCTGCTAAGTACAGAAGCCACGCTTGTTTTTGCGGTCAGGCTGCAATGGTGACTCATCCAGTGAAGCCAGAGACTGTCTGTTTTGATGTTTCACTGTTCAGAGACTCTTTACAGTTGTAATTTGCTTTCTTTCTCTCTCTCCCTCATCACCTCTGGTGAGTTATCGGAAGGGTCACACACATTTAACAAACGGAACGTGTATAAGGAGAGAGATAGAGCACGCGATTAAACACGCTTTCAGCTAACGCCCAGAAATAGATGCTTGTGTTTACAACTCTGATGATAGGGTTCCAGTAATGACTTGGCCTTTTTCTCCTTGATTGAATATTCCCTTGGGCCTGCCAGTCCAGGCTCCTGTTATTTAATGAGGACATTGGAGCACAACATCAAGATGTCTGCAAAAATGACCTTTCTTTTGGGCTCACTCCAAATGCAAAGAAAAGAAGAGCCCAAGTTAGACAGAGTGGTTCTGGAATACAGCTTTGGAATGTGTCCTTTTCCCAGAAGCTCAGAATCATGGAGTCATGCACTATCAGAGCCGGAAAGAACCATGGAGATGATCTAGTTAAAAGTTTCATTTTTCACATGGAGAAACTAAGGACTAGAGAAGAAAAGCAAATTGCCATAAAATACAGAGCACAGTCACAACAAATCTTAGTATTCCTTTGAATAGCTTGAGACAGAAATTAACCATGGGCTAAATGTTGGCTTTAAATAAAAGAGAAGCTTTCCTTAGCTTCTCCTGTGTTATATTGTGGCACTATTATGCTCTCCTTTTCCTACTTAAGGAGATGAGAGACAAGCAGCACCAGCATAATAATATGCCTCTGGCTATAAGTTCAATGTCTCACTGTTAGCTTTGAAAGCCAATATAGGACAAGGATAAAGGTCAGTGCTAAAGGGTCTTAACGAAGACAATCTCAGAGATCCCAGATCTGCCTTATTTACTGTGTAGTTGCATTTTGGCTTCACCTGCGAAATGGGGGATTAGTTTACCAACTGAGCATTCTTAGGAAGTTGAAATGAGAAAATATGATCAGAAAATGCTCGGTAATATAAAGTTCTACTGCATTTGTTAGAAAAATTATTATTATGTTATCGACTCCTATATATATGGTCTTGTTTCCTTCAAGACACAGATTTTACATTCTCAAATTACTATAATTTTGCCTTTTTGTGAGTTTTTTTTCTAGTCAACTATATATATATATATACACACACACACACATAAACACATATACATATAGATACACCTATATACACATATACATATACACACAAGAATATTTATAATTCCAACATTAGAATGTATCATAACATATTTACATAATATCTTAAACGATATTACTTTTTTGTAATGTATAGAAGTAATTCATTAGGGATTTCTTTAGCACCAATTTAAACACTGAAGCCGAAGTTGGAGTCTCCCTGAGTCCTCCCATCAATGAAATTACTACATAATCTGTGCTCCAATTTAAAACATTTTTGAGAGTAAAAGGTAAGATTATTACTAATTATGCTGCCAAAAAGGATAAATCTGAACTGTTCTGGGTAAAGGGCGACATCCGATCACGTTACTTAGACTTGTACAGAATTTTAGGTATTTTACCTGCCAGAGGTAACATGGCATGGGGTAAAAAGCACATATCTCATAATCAGAAGTTTTGGATCCAAGCTCAAGATTCGCCATTGTTAGCAAAACTCACATGTGGCCCTGAACCTCACTTTCCTCTTCACTAAAACACAGGTCATTCCTTACATCTCAAACTCAGGTTATCACCTGCATTTGAGGAAGAATGTAAATGAAAGCCTGTTATAGCTGGAATATATACCTCTACTGTCGGATTTTTAAAATAGTACTTTCAAATGGATTTTTAAAAATGCACATTGGTACTCTTCATATCACATCATGGGTGTGTCCTAAGCAGTTCACATTCTACCAGAGTATAAAAAGGATTGCTTGATAGTAGATCCCTCACACTCACAGAGGAGAATCGACATTTGCCTCTAGTTTCATCCCATTACACTCCATGTCAAGGGACTATTGGCATTCTCTTTCAAGCTGTTGTTCAGTTTTATTAACTACTAGTTAAAATAATCTGCTACATTTTGACCATGCCAGGCCATTTTCCTCTGATAATATTTGAGTTACTGAGATTATACCTGTAAGATCCATTTTAGGCCAGTTAAGAAAGCACCAAGAATAGAAGTTTAATTTTTTCAGGTGCTACATGTAAGTTAATTTACCATTTCCTTAATGAGGAGCAATATTTGAATTCTCTGAAGCCTCATAATCTCTCCCAGGCAGAAAGGAATCATGGATCTTAAAGACCGTCAAAATGGTTATCTTCTGGTTGAGTTCTTCTTTCTATAAATTATGAGAAAGATCTCATGGTGCTTATAACCCTACATACTCGGTACTATGCATGTGCCTAGAACCCATGGCACATGATGCATGTGCCAAGACCTGTACATACAACATGGTCATCTGGTTGAGGATATTCTGTATTACTCAGAGCTGAGCTTGCCATGAGTGCTTGATAACTGCATTACAATTCACTTATCATTGCCATAGTCATCAACATAATCATTTATCAGTTCAACATTCAGCTGAGAAGTTTTATTATCCCTCTTATGAAGAATGCCTTCAGTACTATCTTTGATTTATCAGCCTCCATGAGATTTTTTTGTGCATTTCTCTTTCCTTCACAATGCCTAACACAAGGCCCTGTATAGAAGTAAATGTTTGATAAATGTTAGTAAAATAAGTAAAATTATTTTCATGCTCCTTCCACGGTGCACGTGAAACAACCATACCTTTACCATAGCTCAAAATCCTATGCTTTTTTCTTCATCTGTGCATTAGTGAAAAAAGCAATAGACTTGGACTTAAAATAACTGAGCTTAAATAAGGAGTGAAGCGACAACTCTTTCCAACAGACTAGTTTCAGTTAATAAATGTAGAGAAAATGAGGAAAATAGAAAATGACCATTACAACATCATAATAACAATGGCAACAAGCAAGATCCACCACAAGAGGCTAAAATTAGTTAATGAGGGAAAGTATAAACAGCATATTTTTATAGTCTCAAGTGTCACTTCTCAAAATATTTAGTAATAACAAAGGGGGAAACAGCAAATTTCTGGTGGAAAATTCAGCAGATGCCATCTTAACCAAGTGATCAGGGTTAATGTCACCAATAATATGTATCAACATAATATACCACGGCCTGAGAAGAATGTATCCCTGCTGTGGCATCTTTCCCAATACCTTCAGTATAGTCCGGAGAAAAAATCAGAAAAACCAAAATTGAAGGGCATTCTACAAAATAACTCATCAGTACTCTTCAAAATCCTCACAATCATGAAAGAAAAGGAAAAACTGTGAGAAATTGTCACAGATGGCAGGAGACCTGACAACTAAAAGCAACGTGGAACTCTGAATTGGATCCTAGGAATAAGAAAGCACATTTGTGAAAAAATTGATGAAATATGTATAAAGTCTATACTTTAGTGAATAGTACTAAAGTTAATTTCTTAGTTTTTGTCATTGTTCCATGGGTAGATAAGATGTTAATATTAGGAGAAGTTGTTGTTGCTGTTGTTGGTTTCCTAAGTCTAAAATTATCTCAAAATAAGAAGTTTAAAAGATAACTGAATTGAGCCAGGTGCGGCGGCTCACGCCTGTAATCTCAGCACTTTGGGAGGCTGAGGTGGGCAGATTACCTGAGGTCGGGAGTTTGAGACCAGCCTAACCAACATGATGAAACCCTGTCTCTACTAAAAATACAAAAAATGAGCCGGGCATGGTGGCAGGCACCTGTAATCCCAGCTACTCGGGAGGCTGAGGTGGGAGAATCACTTGAACCCAGGAAGTGGAGGTTGCAGTAAGCCAAGATCGCCCCATTGCACTCCAGCCTGGGCAACAAGAGCAAAACTCTGCCTCAAAAATAATACTAATAATAAAATAACTGAGTTGAAGTGCCAACACTGCCACCTACCAGTGGCATGTCCTTAGGAAAGTCACCTAAGCTCTCTCAGCCTAATCTTTCATTATCACTAAAATTAGAGAAATAGTACCAACCTTTTGTCGATATGAGGTCAAAATGAGATAAGGAACACGAGGGCACTTCGAAAACTATAAACTCTTACAAAAATATCGTTATTACTTCTTAACTCTTTGACCTTTGTGTCTCATTCAACTACAGTTGCCAGATAAAATACAAGACTCCAGTTAAATTTGAATTTCAGATAAACAACTTTTTTAGTATAAATATGTTCCATGTTATGGTTGAGACATACTTAAAACAATTTTTTTCTTTAGATATCCTATATTTTTATTTCCTAAGTCTAATAAACCTACTTCGACCTGACTTCCAATACTCTGTCCCCTTCTTTAAGATGTCATTTTCCCCTCCTCCAGGCCATCTTTGCACAATACTGCAGCTCTGGTACAATGATTCCATGCAAATGCCATGGTGGCCCATGCTCTAGGAGAGAGCTGCACAAAGGTTCATCTATCACAAGAGTCTAGCAAAATGAATTAAGAGTCCCTTTCTGACTCATCTTGCAATTGTGTAAAATTTGTCTTAAAAATTTTAAGTTATTTTTACTTCTTACTCCCCACAAAAGCCCAATGATAAAAATACTGTGAAGATTTTTTTAAATTATGAGGAAAGATCAAAATCAGCAACAACCTATAAGGTGGTCCTGGTAGACTAAAGTATGAGCCCACCTCTTGGAACCTGTAGTGAGGTTTTGGGGAAAGAAGTAAAGAGAAGAAGAGGAAGGATTTGAGCACAACATTTTTACAAATACCAGCTAGACATATAGGGAATTATGCTTAACTTCACTTTCCTGGTGAGAAACTGAGTCTGAGGGAAGACAACTTAGACTCTACCTCATGAAGGCCATTGATTTCGTACTTCTTTCTCTTCCATAACATCTGGACCTACAGGTTCCACCCACAGGACACCTCTTTTGTGAGTTTTCCTCCTTTATTCTCCAAATCAAGTATGCTTTGTTTTTCTCTGAATCTTCACATTGCTTTAAAAAGACCTAAGACCTTTACCTGGGAGTCCAGCCACATGTATTCACATTGTATTAATATCTCTTATTTTGGCCTTAAGGACAAAGATCGTGTCATGTTCATGTCAAGATAACCTACAGTATCTCCAAAGCAAAGGTGACTTTCAAAATCGAAAGGTGAGAGGCCCAAGTACTGGTTCAGGTTGACCACTAACTTGGCACATTGGTTACAATATACATTGTGGCAGGTGCAATTTTAACTTGTGTCAATAGTTTCCATTTGTTAACATATGCCAGCACTTACATGATCTCTAAAATCCTTCCAGTTCTGACATCCTGCCTCTTAGGATCCCAGTTTTTGAAGGAGCAGACACCTAAGTAATGGTTTTATGGTCCCAGTGCTATTCTGGCTACTGAAATCAAATTCCTATGGGTATCATAATTTTCCATTTTGGTTGCCACTCCCATAGTTCCTTCTACTCACCTTGGAGGTATATCAGAAATATTATCAAGGATCTTCTGTAAGGGATGATCCAGACTCTGAGGCCTGACTCAATGGAGTGAATAGTAACAGGCTTTCTGTGAATCAACAGCATGAAATCTCTGGGTGCTTTTACCCAGGTCATCTTCATAAACCACCCTGTCTCAAAGGAAAGATGCAGATTTGTAATTACTGACAGCTTAGAGGTCAGAAGCTCTAAGTTTATATGTTGTTTTACAGGATATTCCTGCTGGATTTAAGTCTAGAAACTGGATTCAAACCCTAGATCATCATCACAGAAATAACTTTCTGCATTTCTGGTTAGCAATTATTTCACAACGAAATCATGTGAATAAGAGCTGTCTTTCCTTCCCTACAGGGTTTGATAGGAATCAAAGAAGATACAGCTAACAATAATTTATAGAATGCATAGCGAACACCAGGTACCAAGGTAAACACTTCACTTGTATCATTTAATCCTTCTGATGTCCCCATAAATTTGGAGGTCCAATTTCCATTTGAATGATGAGTAGATCTAAGCTCAGCAAGCTTAAGCGAATTATACAAGGTCATAGAGGTAGGAAATAATGGAAATGGAATTCAGACACATTTTGCTGCCCCCAAAAAAACCATACTCTTAATCACATGCACCCATTTCCCATATAAAAATGCTTTAAAATCAGAAAGCATCATACACATGAAGGAATTCTCATTTAACCCTCACAACATACCAGGGGATAATAAGGCAGGTATTTTTTCCCAATTTATAAATAACCAGTGGCCAGTCTTAGTGACATCGAGCTAATAAGTGGCAAAACTAGGAGTTAAGCCTATTTATTATCTTGTTCTCTGACCAGATTCCTCAACTAAGGAAAGAAGAATAACCTTCAAGTTCTGTCTGAAAGCAGAGTGGTATTTTTTTTTTAATACTAGAAGAAGGTCATGCCACCTTATGAGAATATAACTCTACCCTCCATGTATCTTCTGAGCCAAATTGACTTATTTTATGTGGAACAAAGAGTTTTCCTGGTGTCAGCACCTGATTGCCCCAAATGGACTTTTCTCTGTCTCATGCATCATCCCCCAAACCAAAATTGTCAGTAAAGTCCTGCTTCCAGAATTTTTATTATCTATAATGATGCTGTGAACTCAGGAAAAGAGCTCAGCTCTCTTCCAGGCATCGGCAGTGCTTATAGTGCTGGCAGGGAGAAATCCACTTTGTACTTTGTCAGGAAAGTTAATCTGATATGAGACAATAAAGATGGAGTGCCCTCAGGGTGATGTTCTTACAGAAGCATTTTTTCCTGATCATTAAAGACATTTAAAAAATAAAACAAAATATACCAAAACAAACAAACAAACAAAAAAAAAAACCCTGCAGTTCCGTTTTCTGAATAGGCAATGGAATCTCTCAATGAGAAAAATAAATCTGATGTAAAAAATTCTGCAAAGGAGGAGGATGGTCTTTTCTGAGGTCTGGGGTCCCTGAGCTGGCAGAATCCTAACATGGGCTTGAAGGTGATGCTTCATTTGTGCCTTATGATTAAGAAGACATGTGAATAGAGAGACCAAAGAAGGATTAATTGGGGGAGGAGTTGTTTACATGAAAGCTGTAGCTTTTTATTTCTTTGCCAATCTCCTATCTTTTTGGACCTCAAAAGGGGTGGGGTAGAGAGAGAAAGGAATGAATCAACTATAAACAAACAACCCTGGAAGAAGATCATACAGTCTGACAGGCCCAGGGCTCAGTGAATAATAAGCACCTTCATTTATGTAGCACTTTATAGTTCACCGTATAATTTCTAGTATATCATTTCTTTTGATCCTCAAAAACAATAAGGGAGGTTAGCTGGGATTAGTATCCCCATTTTACACCTGAGAATACTGAAGCCAAGAGAAGAAAAGAAACTTGCCCAAGGTTATAGATCTTGTTTGTAGAACAAGGATTTGACTGGCTCTGACTCCATAATACAGGGTTTCCTTCCAATGCTACATTATTATCTTAAAGTTAACATTAAAAACAATAAGAAAACTTTTTGTCTGAGTATAAGCAGACTTTGTTTATGTAGTTGCCTAGAAAATAATTAAATAAATTACCCAATATTGGAAAACAAGAAGTAAAAGCAAACATTCAGAGTGGACAGAGACCTACAAGATTACCTACTGAAAGGAAGGTAGAAGAGATTCAGGTAAATCACTTAGGATCTCATTGCGAGATCTAATATTACTCTGGTCAAAAGTTGATTTAACTTTCAAGCTAATAAATTAAAAGTTAGGATTTATTTAACATGGGTTATTGTATACAAAGATAGGTCTAGACTCTGCCATCACTTACCCATTGAATAATTTCTTATCTTGCTCCATGCCAGTAGCAGACCTTCCCAAATTGAATGTGAAAATATGTGTGTATATATCACACACATACTTTGTTCTCAAAAAAATGTCATCATATGTACACGTGAAACAAAAGAGAAAGCCCTGCTCCTGCGAGGATCTGGCAGAAGAATCATCGAAACTCTCTTATTAATCTGTCTTTCACCTTCCCCATCTCCCAGGGTTGTCACAGTGCAGTTTGAAAGCCGTTGGTTTAAATCATCATACAGCAGGGAGCTTTTGTCACCCTTTCTGAGCTCCCCTGGCACTTTACCTATGCTTCTTTTCTAAGCCACTGTTTTATTGTCACAAGGAATTTCTCTGCCTGCTTCCTCCGCTAGACTGAGGCCCCTCAAAGACAAGCACCATGTCCTATTCTGTGTACCGACTCCAGAGCCTTCCCAAAGCTGTCTCTGGCACACTGGAGCTCATTAATGAATGTGCTCTGAATAAACATGTGAATTAGTGAGTCCATGAATAATAAGTAACTTTAAGAAGGTAATATTCTTAAAATATTACCTGAAAAAGCTGAATAATCAGAACAAATACAATGAAGTAAAGACAATACTCTGTTGCATTACTCTAATGCATTTCAAATCCTACACAATCATAGAGCAGTACCATCTCTAATTGGCAAATAGGTGAGATGCCAGCCTTGATGGGCCCGCCACGGCTGGCTGGCCAGGGTCTGAGCGAGAGAGACTCAAGAGCACATTTCCCGGGCACATTTCCAGTCCCAGGGAGAACCGTTCCTGTCAAGTTTATCAGCCAAATCCTCCTGATTACCAGAGGTCAAGAGCACATGCAGCAAAGCATTTCTCTACTCGCTTAGTCCAAGGAGAAACTTGATAGAGTGCCAGCAAGAACAATGAATGTTTTACCTTATAAATGCTGAGGAGACAACATGTTCCTTTTAGCATTAATTGCTTCATTCAGAAGAAGCCATTTAAAATCCGAGTCTGGTCTTTTTCCTTGATGAGCAATTTCAGGCTGCCTACCAAAGCTTTTGTTTGTTGGGAGGAGAGAGGAAGAGAAAGCATTTTGTTAAGGCATTTTAATTTTCATATTTAATGAAACAGATTGGGTAGCAGGTTCCTTTGATTTTATTTTTCTGTTCCCTGAATACCTTCTTGTATATTACATATTCTGCCGGAGCTTCCTGCAAGAACTTTTCTACATTTCACAAGTTAAGGCTGTCAAATGTTACCCACTGAATCAAATATATTTCTTGCGCCAATATTCAGTTATTATTATTGTAACAGACCAATCATAAATCTCAAAGCTGGAGAGAAAGGGAACATGTACTGATGTTTCTCCATATTCTCTTGAGCACATAAAATTATATAACTCTCTAAAGCCCTCTTTTTATTGCTGCATCTAAAATGCTTTGCATTCTTTACAGGATAAATTAAAGGGGCTATTTCTCTTCAGTAAAGAAGAATTAATCAATCCACCAGAAATGTTATTTGTTTTAATTAATTAGCAGAGATGTAGAGAAAAACACCACGGAACTGAAGTCAGAAGGCAAGCTCACTCATTTCAGCTATTATTTATTAGAGCGTTTTCTCTCTCATTCTCCCTGATGCAAGGAGTACAAAGCATTTGCTGCTTTTAGGACAAAACTAGAATAGCGCCTGGCACATAAGAGCTCAATCAATATTTGTGTATAAATGAGTAAGATAATCTAACTATTTGACTTAGTTCTTCTGGGCCTCAATTTTTTCATTTGTTAAGAAACCAAAAGGACTGATAATCTCTGTATTTCTTATCTCACATAGTTACGGTAGGAACAAATGAGATAAGTGATGGCTTTGTGAAACTGACAACTTTTGCCCATAAATAAGGGAGCAGCATCATTGGTAATAGCAGCAGGTCTAAGCCTAACCTTGTGAACTTGGCCAAGACATTTCAATTCTCTGGGCTTTTGTTTCACAACGATAAAAGGACAGGGTTGGACTAGATGATCTGTAAGTTTCTTTCTAGTTCAAATTAACTAAGATTTTTAAACCAGTCAACAAAGACTCCTTTAATACCCATGCTATGCAAAACACTCTTCTAGGAAAAAAACGCCCAGGAACAATCCAAGAGATTTCAAAGATAAATTAAAACCAATACCTTTTCGAAAATACTTGTCCTGGTTATATTTTGAAATTGAAAAGCAGGCCATTGGGGAAAAGCATAGGGAGATGTGAAAACCAGATTTCACAAGACAAGTCATTTGGGAAAATCAAAAATTGAGTTCGCTTCTGGTATGCATCTTGTGGAGATCATTCTGACCTTCCAAACTGCTTGTGTAACAAACTTGGATTTAACATTGGTGTTCGTTTTTACAATCTACCTAATGAGAAATATCTTTTAAAAGAGTAAGAACATGCTGACTAAAAACATTCAGAAAAGATGTCGGAGAGACAGTGAGGGAAAGAAGGAATATAAATATACTATTGTGATTTAAACAAGCAACTTGTACTTCATGTGAGTGTATAGACAACTCAAAGCAATTCTAGGCATGTGTGCATACACACACACACACACACACACACACACACACACACACACACACACAGCTATGGGAACCAACCGATCAACAAATTCTTTTGTCCAAAAGAGGGCATGGGAAGACCTCTAGAAGGAAGAGTGCATTTGTCAGGACAGATCAGGCTCTGCTTCAAGAACAAGTAATTCCAGAAATACCAGTAGTTTAGCACAACAAGCATTTACTTCTTGTTCAATTACAGTCTGATATAGATTGGTTCTGCTCAGTGGTTCTTCTAGGCTATGAATCAAAGATTCAAGTTGCTTCTGCTTTTTAGCTACATAATAGACAATCTTGTCTTCCAAATTCAACATAAAAAGAGAAGGAGGGGTACAGAATATGTGAGAAGTTTTTTAGAGCTCAAGCTTAGAAGCAGTTTACACACGTCTTTTTACTCACATTCCATTGGCCAAAATTCCATCACATAAAACTCAGTCCTAACCTAACCTCAAGGAGGCTGAGAAATCTTGTCTTCTGGAGTATCCAGGAAGAGGAAATGATGTAGTAAAACAGGGCCTTCTCTCTGCCACAAGGACTGTTACCTAAATTAGATTATTTACCCTAAAGAGATTTTTCAGGCTCTAACATCGACAAACTCTCAGATTTCTCAGATTTATCTACCTCATTGACAAAATCCTTTCATAATTAAACTCTTTCTATAATTTTTTTGGTTTTATCCTCTAAGAAAATAAAAATTTATAGATCTGTATCTTTATTGTCACCTACCACATTCTGAGACAAAAGATTTTTGTTTAATGTAGTTCTGTGTCATCTAATAATTTACCTTTAGCTTTCCCACACATGTCCTTAATTTTAATTGAATAAAATGCTTTATTATTTATCTAAATTTTCCCACTTCCTGCACATTCCTCTGAAACTGCAGAGATACTAACAAGACCAGGTCTCAGATGGGGTGTGTGACCATGAGGAGAATTTAGAAGATTTTCAAAACACCAAACTTACTGACCCATATCAAGGTTTACCAGGTTTGCCTTTCAGCTATAACTGAGACGAAATTTCCTGAGCCCTCTTAATAGTTTGGCTGTTCAGCCTTATTTAGTCAACTAACCCTCATTCATCTTTTAGGATTAATCCTAGACATTACTTTTCTTTGGACAACTTTCCTGGCCTTCAAAGTCTGGTTGGATGTTTCTTTTATGTGAATTCAAAATACACTGTATCACATACCTTTCTCATAGCACTTAACACAGAGTATAAGCATTTTTTTAATGTCAGTATTCTTCAATGAACCACTGACCCAAAGATTCACATCTTTTTTACTTTCCAGTATGCCAGCCTCTTTGTCCAGAATCTACATCTTGGAACTTAGTGAGAATGAAATATATTATCATTAGATTAATTGAAACAAAGACATTTACCATAATTGCAGGTGGGGAGGATTCACTTGGGCATATTCTCAACTTCTCTTCTTCTAAAAGCAATTTTCTTGCCTTTTCTTAAAGTTTAGAAAACTCAGTGGTGGCAGTTCCAGTCATCATGTCATTTGTTTTCTTTCATCCAGCATATTACAGCTCTAAAAATTCCCAACTCTATTCTGAACCAGTTGAGCACTGGATTGCAAACAACACAGCCTCCCCACCCTAATTTTAAAATGCATTCCTAGCATAGTGGTCATTGCCACTGTCTCTGACAGATATTGATATTTGGAGTTTGTTTGTTTAGTATGTTTTAGTTTGGGGCACAGTTAAAAACGCCCTCCTCAGGTCTAATAGGTTACTACCTGTCTCCCAAACACTTGATAACTTGCTCATGGAGCGCTCTAGATGCCACTGCCATCCCCAAAACCTCCTTACCTGCTAGCATGGCCTCCAATGTGTCTGCCGTGGCTGGAGCCAGATGCACTCCAGTGGACAGACTCCATTGTCAGAACCTGCATGTATTAGTCTGTTCTCACACTGCTATTAAAGACATAACCAAGACTGAGTTATTTATAAAGGAAAGAGGTTTAATTGACTCATAGTTCAGCATGGCTGGGGAGGCCTCAGGAAACTTCCAATCATGGCAGAAGGGGAAGCAAAACATGTCCTTCTTCACATGGCAGCAGGAGAGAGAAGTGCTGAGCAAAGGGGGAAACTCTCCTTATAAACCATCAGATCTCATGAGAACTCATTTACTATCACAAGAACAGCATAGGGGTAACTGCTCTGTGATTTAATTACCTCCCATTGAGTACCTCCCATGACATGTGGAGATTATTACAATCCAAGGTGAGATTTGGGTGGGGACACAGAGCCAAACCATATAAATTTGCCCCTGACCCCTGCCAAATCTCATGTCCTCACATTTCAGAACACAATCATGCCCCTCCAACAGTCCCCCAAAGTCTTAGGTCATTCCAGCATTAATCCAAAAGTCCAAGTCCAAAGTCTCTTCTGAGACAAGGTAAATCCCTTCTACCTATGAGCCTGTAAAATCAAAAGTAGGTTAGTTACTTCCTAGATACAATGGGGGTACAGGCATTGGGTAAATACACCCATTCTACATGGGAGAAATTGACCAAAACAAGGGGGCTAGAGGCTCCACGCAAGTCTGAAATCCCACAGGGCAATCATTAAACCTTAAAGTTCCCAAATGATCTCTTTTGACTTCATGACTCACATCCAGGTCACACTGATGCAAAAGGCGATCTCCCACAACGTGGCCTTGGGCAGCTCTGCCCTGTGGCTTTGCAAAGTACAACCCCCTTAACAGCTGATTTCATGGGCTGCCATTGAGTGCCTGTGGCTTTTCCAGGCACACAGTGCAAGCTGTATATGGACTTCCTATTCTGGGGTCTGTGGGATGGTGGCCCTCTTCTCACAGCTCCACTAGGCAGTGCCCCAGTGAGAACTCTGTGTGGGGGCTCTGACCCCACATTTTCCTTCCACACTTAGCAGAAGTTCTCCATGAGGACCTTGCCTCTGTGCAGACTTCTGACTGGACATCCAGGCATTTCCATACATCCTCTGAAATCTAGACAGAGGTTTCCAAACCTCAGTTCTTGACTTCTGTATACCCAAAGGACCAACACCACATGGAAGCTGCCAAGGCTTGGGGCTTGGGGCTTGCACTCTCTGAAGCAATGTCCTGAGCTGTATGTTGGCCCCTTTTAGCCACAGTTGGAGCTGAAGCAGCTGGGATGCAGAGCACCGTGTTTCAAGGCTGCAGGGGGCCCCTGGGCCCAGGCTAAACAACCATTTTTCCTTCTTAGGCCTCCAGGACTGTGATGGGTAGGGCTGCTGTGAAGATCTCTGACAAGCCCTAAAGACATTTTCCCCCATTGTCTTGGTGATGGACATTTGACTCCTTGATACTTATACAACTTTCTGCAGGTGGCTTGAAATTCTCCCCAGAAAATGGGGTTTTCTTTTCCATCACATTGTCAGGCTGCAAAGTTTCCAAACTTTTATGCTCTGCTTTCTATTGAATGCTCTGGTGCTTAGAAATTTCTTCTGCCAGATTCCCTAAATCATCTCTCTCAAGTTCAAAGTTCCACAGATCTCTAGGGCAGGGGCAGAATGCGGCCAGTCTCTTTGCATAGCAAAAGTGACCTGTAATCCAGTTCCCAACAAGTTCCTCATCTCCATCTGAGGTCACCTCAGCCTAGACTTCATTGTCCACATCACTATCAGCATGTTGGTCTAAACCATTCAACAAGTCTCTAGGAAGTTCCAAACTTTCCCACACCTCCCTGTCTTCTTCTAGCCCTCCAAAGTGTTCCAATCTCTGCCTGTTACCCAGTTCCAAAGTCACTTCCACATTTTTGGTTGTGAATTTTCCACATTTTTGGTTGTGAATCTTTACAGCAGCACCCCACTAGCCAGTACCGATTTACTGTAATAGTCCGTTCTCACACTGCTATGAAGAAATACCTGAGACTGGGTAATTTAAAAAAAGGTTTAATTGACTCACAGTTCACATGGCTGGGGAGGCCTCAGGAAACCTACAAAACATGGCAGAAGGCAAAGGAGAAGCAAGCACTTTCTTCGCATGGTGGCAGGATGGAGTGAGTACAAGCAGGGTAAATGCCAGATGCTTAAAAAATCATCAGATCCTGTGAGACTCACTCATTATCACAAGAACAGCACTCCCATGATCCAATTACCTCCCATGGGGTCCCTCCCATGACACAGAATTGTGATGATTACAACTCAAGATGAGATTTGGTGAGGACACAGCCAAACCATGTCACTGCTTGAATCCACAAAAGTGCTGGTTTCCTCTATCACTTTTATATTCGGTTAAAGTGCTAAACCACAGGGCATGGAGTCCAGCTTCCCCAGGGACTGTCTCTTTTGAGGGACTAGGTGATATAAACTGGAAGTGTGAGGGAATAAACTCCCTACAATAAGAATTTTAACTACTGAGTAACAGGTGGTGGAAAGGTGCTGGCAAAGAAATCTGTCTTCCCACATCCTTCCAATTATGTCCCACATGGTTGAGCAACCACTCATGATTTGTTATGAACACATGGCCAACTCAGTAACGTGCCACCTTATATACGCTTACCTTCTTTTCCTCTTCACCCTCTTTTCCTCATTGCCCTCTGTTTCCTCACTCTGCCTGCCCTGAGATTATATGTCCCAATAAAGTATTTGCATGACAGTTTGCCTCAGGTAAAAGAAGTAAGACTGCTTAAACTGGAGAAAGAGTCTTCCTTAAAGCAGAGATTTTGGAGGACAGGCAAACTGGTATGAAAAGTAGAGGGGATATAGCCAAGTCTAACTTCTCTTTGAGAAAGATGTTTTTAGTATTTTTTATTATTTGTATTTTAGTTGTGGTAACATATTCGTAACATAAAATGTACCATCTTTACCACTTTTAAGTGTAGACTTCAGTATTGTTAAGTACATTCACATTGTTCTACAACCAGTCTCCAAAACTCTTTTTATCTTGAAAACTAAAACTCTACACCCATTAAACAACTCCTCATTCATCCCTTTCCTGAGGCCCTGTCCACCACCATTCTACTTTCTACCTCTATGAATATGACTACCTCATGTATCTCATGTAAGTAGAATCATATAGTATTTGTCTTTTTGTGACTGGCTTATTTCACTTAGCATGTCACCAGTGTTCAAGCAAGTCATAGCAAATGTCAGAATTTCTTTCTTTTTTAAGGCTGAATACTATTCTGTTGTACATGCATACTACATATTGTTTATCTGTCAGTGAACACTAGATTGCTTCTACCTTTTGGCTATTGTGAATAACACTGCTATGAACATGGGTGTAAAAATATCTCCTCGAGCTGGGCATGGTGGCTCACGTCTGTAATCCCAGCACTTTGGGAGGCCGAGGCAGGTGGATCACGATGTCAGGAGTTCAATACCAACCTGGCCAAGATGGTGAAACCCAGTCTCTAGTAAAAATACAAAAAAAATTAGTTGAGCATGGTGGTGGCACCGGCAATCCCAGCTATTCAGGAGGCTGAGGCAGAGAATTGCTTGAACCCAAGAGGCAGAGCTTGCAGTGAACCAAGATCATGCCACTGCACTCGAGCCTGGGCGACAGAGTGAGACTCCATCTAAAAAAAAACTATATATATATCTTCGAGACCTTGCTTTCAATACTTTGGAGCATATATCCAGAAGTAGAATTGCTGGATCATATGGTAATACTATTTTGAATTTTTTGAGAAACCACCATACTGTTGCCCATACTGGCTATACCATTTTACATTTCCACCAACAGCATGCAACAGTTCCAGTTTCTCCACATCCTTGCCAACAGTGGTTATGTTCTGTTTTTTTTTTTCATAGTAGCCATTCTATTGGGTGTGGTGTGGTATCTCATTGTGGTTTTGATTTGCATTTCCCTAACAAACATTTGTAAAAGGAATTTTTTAAAATTATTAGTAGATTAAAAGAGGTAACCCGCCCAAGAAGTCTCACAGAGAAAAAGAGAGATGGTAAGGTTTAGACCTTCGTATTTCTCTCCTTGACCTCCTCCACACTGAATGCAATTCCAAACAAGATAAAGAGTAACAGAATTTTGGCAGGTGGACCTTATGCTAACTGCTAATACCTAATAGAATTTAGAGACCATGTCTCATTCACTGTAATGTGGAACACAGTCTTAGTTTTTGTAGTTTAAAGCCCAGGCCTATCATCCTGGCAGGAGACATTGTGTAAGAGAGCCATTAGACAACCACTAATACTTTAAAAGTCTGCATAATAAAGCACAACTCCACAAGACAAATCTATACCTTCTTTGGACCAGTGAAAATCCAGTTACAAAAGCAAAACGTAAACCCTTCCCAATCACTAAGGTCAAATACCCAAGAGACCTTGGCCTACAAAATTATCAAAGCTTATACCTGTTGCCCTAGCTACTGTGGAAGGCTCAACTTCTCCTAGATTTCAGCCTGCAAAAATCAGCACTTGGGACTATTTCTTAAGGTTCCCAGTCCATGCGCCAATATGTTTATAGTGGAAGGCAATAAATAACACTCCTCTCTTCTCTCAAATTCTGATCCATTTGAGAAATAATTCCAGAATCGACAAAAATTTAAAAAGCTGTTTTACTACATAGAAAATGCCTTCTTCTTCCTTCTCAGTTTTTGTGCTCCACTCCCTGAATTGAACACATACACTCTGCCTTAAGCAAAGCCGCACAACACAACCACAAGCAGCTACCTGTCAGAGTACTTGTGTGTCCTGTGATCAAGTCTCCTCAACAGGGGGTGAAATAAAACAAGGATAAGTGCCCTCTTCCCTTTACTTCTGTAAAAACAGAAATTCCTACTTTATATTCTAAAATAGATACAGTAGGAGTAGAGTTCTTTCTGTCTTCTTACAGCCACAGCTATAGCTTACAGTCCTGTTGTAGTTGAGATTTTCTGAGTCTTGCCATCCCTCAGGGCTATAACTGACTAAGCCAGTTTTACCAATCTATTTAACTCTTAAATACCACTACTTTATATAGCATTTCTATTACCCATGTTTCTGGACCAAGTGATAGGAATCAAATATTAGGCAATGTAGAAATGGGATACTGGGCTCCATCTCAATGACACAGGCCAAGCCTGCATCTAGCATTATCATCGCTAGTCCTCTTCTTCCCTGTGGCTGGGCAAATTCTTATTTGGGAGGAATTTGGGGGCATGGCGGGTGGACTCTCACCCTATATGTCATTCATGAAATAAAACCAATAATACCCTATAATCCCAGCACTTTGGGAGACCGAGGAGGGCAGATAATCTGAGGTCAGGAATTCGAGACCAGCCTGGGCAACATGGTGAAACCCTGTCTCTACTAAACATACAAAAATTAGCCAAGCATAGTGGCATGTGCCTGTTAATCCCAGCTACTTGGGAGGCTGAGGCAGGAGAATGGCTTGAACCAAGGAGCAGAGGTTGCAGTGAGCTGAGATCGCATCACTGCACTCCAGCTTGGGTGACAAAAGGGAGACTCCATCTCAAAACAAACAAACACACAAACAACATCTAGGTGCCTGGCGCAACATCTGTGCCCAACATGTTGGTTTCCTTCCATCTAACATCAACAGAGATTGCTCCAGAGCTGGAGACACTAGAGCTGCATTCACTAGTTATCCTCAAAACACCCTGCAGTAAAATTATCTTCACAGAAGCTCCCTCATGTATTAAGGGGTTCTGGTATTTCAGCTGACTGAATAGTAAAGTAAAAATTTTAATATGATTAAATATTTGGCTTTTCTTTTCATCATAAAACAATTCTTGACCAAGAAATAATACCAATTCTACACAAATTCTCCAATAATATAGACGGGAACACTTTTCAAAGAATTTTATGAAGCTAGCATTACCTCCATGCCAAAACCATGCCAAGAAAGAGAGAAAATTATAGACGAATATCTCTCACAAACATAGACGCAAACATTTTTACAAAGTACTAGCAAATAAAATCCAATAGCATATAAAAAGCATAGCACATCATGACCAGGCAGAGTTGGTCCCCAAAATGCTAAGCAGGTTCAATATTCAAATATCAGTTAGTGTAATTCATCAGATCAACAGAATATCAAGGAAAAGAACAAATGATCATCTCAATAGACACAGAGAAAGCCTTTGATACAATCTGACATTCATTTATGATCAAAAACTCCCAGAAAACTAGGAATAAAAGAACGTTTCCACAACCATATAAAGGGCACCATCAGAAAAGTTATGATAATATCAAATGATGAAAAACTGAATGCTTTTTGCCAAGACCAGAATCAAGGCAAAGATGTTCACACTATTTCTATTCAACAATATACTGAAAGTCCAAGCCAGTGCAACAAGGCAAGCAAAAAAAGAATACAGATGGGAAAAGGAGAAATAAAATAGTCTTGATTCATAGGTAACATGATTGCCAAAAGAGAAAATCTCAAAAACATACTTTAGAAAGCTACTAGGACTAATAAGTGATTCTAGCAAAGGTAGAGGATACATGGGCAATCATATTACTGTATACAAATGTTTCTCAACTTATGATGAAGTTACATTCTGAAATGTCTATTTTAAGTAAAAAAAAAAAAAAAACATAAGTTGAAAATTCATTTAATGCTGGCAACATAGCAGATGGTCCCTGGCTAACAATTATTAGACAAGATTTTTTTACATTATGATGGTGTGAAAGCAATGTGCATTCAGTGGAAACTATAACCTTATCATAAATAAGAAGCTCCTCAATTTATGATGAGGCTAAATCTTAATAAACCCATCATAAAGTTGAAAAATTGTAAGTTGGACCATTATAAGTAGGGGACCACCTATACTAGCAATGAACACTTGAAAATTAAAATTTTAAAAGCATTATTTACAATAGCAATAAAAAGCCTGAAATAGTTATGTACAAATCTTACAAAATATCTCTAAGACCCTTATACTAAGAACTACAAAATACTGATAAAAGAAATCAAAGAAGACCTAAATAAAAGGAGATATATACTATGTTCATGGATCAGATGACTCAACATTATTAATATGTTAATTTCCCCCAAATTAACCTACAGATTCAATGCAATTCCAGTAGGGTTTTTTTTTTTTTTTTTTTTTTTAGAAATTGCCAAGCTGATTCTAAAATTTCCAAGGAAAGGCAAAGAAAAAAGAATAGTTGAATATTTTTGAAAGCAAAAACAAAGTTGGAAGACTCACACTACTTAATTTCCAGGCTTACTTAAAGATATAATAGTCAAATCAGTTGGTATTAGAGAAAGGTTTCATAAACCTATTATATAATATATATAAACACAGTGGAGACTCCAAAAGCAGATCCACACATGGGAAACCAAGTTTCAATAAAGGTACAAAAGCAATTCAATAAAGAATGGGTAGTCTTTTCAACAAATATTTCTGTAACAACGAATGCCCATTTGAACAAAGCAAAACAAAATACCTAGATACAGACTTTGTACCTTATAAAAACTTAACTGAAATGGATCACAAACCTAGAATTATCCAACTTCTGTGTAAAAACTAGAAAACTTTCAGAAGAAAAAGCAGAATAAAAAAATTACCAAAAAACTTTGTAACTGTGGAATAAGCAAAGAGTTCTTAGATAGGACTACAAAAGTCTAAGCCAAATTTTGTTTTACATATTTTACCTAAGCAAATATACAAACTTTTGCTCTTCAAAAGATACCGGTAAGAAGATAATACAAAGCACACACTGGGAGAAAGTTTTCCCAAATGATATGTCTGATATGGACTTGTAACCAGAATAGAAAAAGAAGTCTAAAAACCCAACATTTACAAAGCAATTTAAAAGTGGACAAAATATTTGAACAGATAACATATCATAAATATAAAAATGGCAAATAAGCCATGAAAATTAAAGCCATAATGAGATACTGTTATACACTTAACATAACAAATTTATTTAAACTGGCAATACAAAGTGGAGTAACTAGAACTCTTCATACATTGTTGATGAGAATGCAAACTTATAGCCCCGTTGGAAATCTATCTGGCAGAATCTTATCGAGTTAAACATATACTACACAATGCAACAATCCCACTTGTAGTTTCTACCCAAGTTAAATGAAAACCTGTATTCACACAAAATCCTGTATGCTAATATTTATAGCAGCTTTATTTGCAACCACCAAAAGCTGGAAACAACTGTGGTACATACATACAGTTAAATACTGCTCAGGAACGAAAAGGAGCAAACTGCTGATACATACAACATGAATGAATTACAAATGCATTATTCAAAGAAAAATAAGATTCAAAGGGCTTAATAGTTTATGATTCAATTTCTGACATTCTTGCAAAAAGGGCAAAAACAAATCAATTTTTGCCAGGAGAAGGGGGGTTAACTACCAAGGAGCACTGGAGAATTTAGGGGAGAGAAATGTTCTACATGTTGATTGTGGTGGTTGTTACAAGACTGGATGTTTGCAGAAACTCATAGAATTGTGTACTGAAAGGGAATGTATGTAAATTTTATCTTAATTTTTTTAAGTGGGGAAAAAAAGAAAAATAGTTCTTGATTGTAAGCAAATGTGCCTCTCAGTAAACACACTGAAATGTATTATACATTCATTTTCTAAAATTCATTGTAATATCTTTTCCTGAGTTTCTACTCTGCTGGACTGGTGGATGAACTTATCTTCAGTTCTTCCTGAGAATTATCTTTTATCTCTGCTTCTCCAAACTTTATACCATTAACTATGCAGTAGCAAGGAAGGAGCAGAGGTTGCCAGGAGTCAGTACTCAGGTTCACACACATTGCTGCATCCATTGTCCCAGGACATATGGGCCATTACATCTGGTAACTCCAGGTGACTCCCATTGTTTCCATGTCACTCTTACAAGGCCACTGTTTATCAGTTAACACTGCACTACATGCACTAGACAGTCATTTCCTCTTTAGTATCTTGCTGATGTTCCATCAGCACTGATGTAAAGCAGAGGCAGAATCCTTCCTCCGGACCACAGAAATCTTTCATTGATCCGTTTCATTCATCCCTTCCACCTCTTCTCCTTCCCTCTCTCTCTGTTCTGTCTCCCACACAGCCCAGAGGAATACTCTGCTCTCTCCTCTGTTTGTTTCTGACCAAAATACTTTGTCTATACCCTCAAATACCAACTTTTACCTTCTCTGCAAAACTCTCTAAGTTCCCCTAAGGGCTTAGGCTTCTTCGTGACAAATGTCAGAAAGACAAGCAGGCTATTTCTGAGTTCAGCCATTTTCCTACCTCCCCTCAGGCAATCAAGCACAGAGTTAACTACAGGGGTGCAGGGAGAGCAAAGCAAGATAGAAACACTGCTGGGGAAAACAGATTGGTGTCTTCAAATGCAGCTCCACCTCACCTGATTAAAAGTTTTTAAAGGCGCTACCTTTACTGCACTCTCTTTTACAGGAAGATAGAAATACTTGAGCAAACTATCCTATTTCATAAGTACTATAAATGTTGGTCATTGAGTTGATATTGTTGAAATTATTGTATGTTATAAAATTATGCTATTCTTCAGAAAGCAGAAACAGAAAGAATTTTTAGTATATGCAATAATGTGTGAACTAAGTGAAAAAGAATGCACATTAAAAATCTTACTAAGAAAAGTTGTGGGTCTATCAGAATTCTGTACAGTTGTTCTGATGTGAAAAAAAAAACACCACATTCTAAAAAATAAAATTATGGAAACTGTGCTGCCAAATGTTAAGTAAAAAATAATCAGGGAAAAAGAGTAATTAATTCACATACTACACATTTTCCTTTTTTCATCCTCCATCATGGCAATTATGTACTTTTTAGTGGGACATCTGGAAACCTAAGTTCACTTAAAAGATTTTCTTTCTAGCAAGCAGCTAGCCAGGAATCTCCATGTTCTATAAGTTGCTGTCAGCTTGCCCCTGCTTCCAGCTCCAAATGAAGTCAGCCTGCCTTGCTTCCAGACAGTCTAAACAATTGCAGATTGGCTCCAATTGCAGGGCACACTCTCCAGATGTCCAGGATTCAAGGAAGCTTGGGCATACTGTTCAGATATAAATAAAGCCCCATATTTGTTGGTGGGCTGAAGGAACCATACATAATTGGACAGGCAAGCAACCTGGTTTATCCCTGATGGCAAATAGTTCAAGTGAAGTGGTAACCTCCCCATTATACAAAGTATCCAAGTAGCAAATAGATGACCTTGGATGGCATATGCACAGGGAATTCAAAGAGAGTTGGTTTAACTGGCCTATAAAATCTCTTGTTACCATACGACCTGATGATTCTATGCAACTTTTTTTTTCAAGGAAGTGAGAAAAAAATACTACACTATAAGAAATTTCTCTTCCATAATGAATCAAAGCTTGGATGATTCCATAGAGAGATAAAAATAAATGATAACATATTTAAGAATTCTATACCCTGAGAGACAAATCAGAGAGATAGGCTACAAGGTAAATCACGCTTTTAAAATTATGTATCAATGTAGTAAAAAACTTACAGGGATATACACATTTTTTTTTTCATTCAAAGCAGGCTTGTGCTAATGTGACTGTAACAGCATCTTACGATTTTCTGAATGCAGGTGAATGAACAACAGACACAATTTGAAATAATATAAAAAGATTCATATGATTCAATAGGAAAACAAAAAGGCTAAGGGGTGAAATTTCTGTAAGGGAATAATGCTGCATTGCTTTTTTGTCCATATGTTATTGTAAAGGTTTGATAACTAGTAAAATGAGGTAAATAAATAGGAAAAAAGACAATTTGTGTGAGACATGTATGAAGCAAAAGGTATTTTAGAAAGAATTTTTACTTTAAGCCACTCTTTTGACAAAAACTAATATTTTAATTTTGATTCCTTTCTCTCACAAGAAAATATATGAACGTGTTCAGATGCAAAAAAAATTGTTTTCTGCCTTTAGCAAGATATGTATCCACAGAGGCTGCCTGAGGTCCTGAAGGCACCCCCAAAAATGGGATTAAATGAGATCTCCCCTTCACATTCCCCTATATAATAGTTCACCTAAAGAAAACAAGTCATAAGTCAGAGGATTGTAGGAGGTAAATGGGAAATCTCTGTACCTTCAGCTCAATTTTGCTGTGAACCTAAAACAGCTCTAAAAAGTAAAATTTTGTTTAAAAAGTCAGGGCATTGTATTTTAACCAGAACCTTTCAAAAAAAAAAAGCTATTTTTTCCAAGATTAAAAAGAAATCACATTATGTGCACTTAAATTATCTTTTAAGAGACTCTAATTTTATTTTTTAAATGACTAATGGAAAGAGCACTAGTCTAAGACTAAACATGTAGTCTCAGCTCTGACTGCAGCTTCACACATCACTAGGCATGTGAGTTTGTGTTAGTCTTTCCATTTCTCTGGGCCTGAGTACATCAGATGGAAATTGGGACAATAATAATTAGTCTTATCTACCTAAAACTACAGAAACATGAAAATTCTTTGAAAAACACAAGGTCATATACAAATGTAAGCAAAGAAGAAGAAAAACAGAATGTGATAATCATTTATTACATGTATGAAAAATGTAATACCCATTTATTCATTCATCCAATCATCCAGGAAACATTATGTGAATAACCAACACAAACCAGCCTCTCTGCCAGGCACTAGGGATTCCACAGTGAACAAAGCAGACAGAATTGCTTCCCGAAATTAATAGTCTAATGGAAAAGACAGGCACTAAATAACCATATCACTAAATACACCATTGAAATACTGTATTTGCCATGAGAAAAATTTAAGGGTGGGTTACAAAATTATGATGGGCAACCCAATTTAGATTAGGACTGGGGTTGAGGGCAGCAAGAAAACTAAGAAAAAGCTTTTCAGAGATTTGAAGTATGAAAAGTTGGCAGACAAAAATTTGGAGGGATGGGGTTGCAGACAGTACTCCCAGGGTGGGGGAAGGGGGAAAGCACATTCAAAGGCCTTGAAGTGAAAAAATTTGACATCTTCAAGGTACTAGAAGGCCAGGATGACTCTTGCTATTTTTCATTCGTGTGATCATCATGATGATCTCATACTGCTTTTAAGAATAGACCAAAACAATTGTGAATATTGACACACTAGTTTTTTGTCTTGTTTTGTTTTGTTTCTGGTAGCACGGTATCTTTGTTTTTCAGTGTTTTTGTTGTTGTTGTTGTTGTTGTTCAATTTTCGGTTCCTGGGTACATGTGCAGGATGTGCAGGTTTGTTACACAGGTAAACATGTGCTGTGGTTGTTTGCTGCACCTATAAACCCATCGCCTAGGTATTAACCCCAGCATGCATTAGCTACTTTTCCTGATTCTTTCCCTCCCCAACTCCAACATGCCCCAGTGGACACACCAGGTTTTACTTAGGCTAAATATCCTGTCTCCAAAAAATGTTTCCAATTTAGAAAGTCTCTATATCCAAAGTAAGCTTCTAATCTCTATGTACTTAGTAATTATTATGTCAGAAGGACATTTTTGACATCCTCTATTCTGTAGGCTTCAAAGAGAAAATCAGCTTGCTAAATTTAAGAATTTAAAAGTAAAACTGGTAGACCAAAATATGTCCTGAGAAAAAGCAAAGTAGACTCAAAATCAGCAGTTGAAGTTCCTAAGGTTGTTGGGGATAGAAAAGGGAAGATGAGGGAGATGCTCTCTTGACTCCACATACCCACCACATACCTACTCAAACTCATATGTAGAAAAGGAACTTAGACTCTTTCTAGCAGATATCAGAGAGGCTCATTGTGGCAAGTTAGCAGGGGGGCAAAATGTGCCTCAATGCATGAAAAAGAACTAATAGTGGGAGATGTCTAATACGGCAGGGTGAAGAAATGGATATTCCTCTGGAAGTTAATAAGAAGTCATAAATTTCAGTACAGATTACATTCCGTCTGAGGGCCATATGGAGAAGACTCAGGTGCTTTTCAGGACCAACATAATGAGTAAGCTTTAAAATTTCTTCTAGCACTGAGACATACCATTGAAAAAAGCCTCCTTAACAGAAAGATTTAGGACACTATTCTCAGTAAAAGTCAAGTTTCATCTCCCTAAATTATTGACCAATTAGAAATTCTGATCAGGAGTGGGATGTCCTTAATAACACCAACATCCAGAGAGTTGTAGAGAGCTTTGTAAACTATAAATGGTTTCTACAAACCACTGAGTCATGAGGAGAAATCTTATTGGAAATCCTTAGCCTTTCTCAGTGTGAATTTAGAAGAAAGAGTTTGGTTAGGGAATTAGGGTAGAAGTACCCAGGCACCTGGCTTGTGCCAAAGTGTTCTGTATCAGGTCTTGGAAAAATTTGAATTATGATTTTCCAAAGTGATGTGGATAGATCAGTAAAGTTATAGAGCCAGAGTAGACACTGAAGGTTGAGGAGTTATGCAGGTGAAGGCAACAGGGCAGAGGAAGGCATTTTAAATATGGGACAAAGAGCAAGAGTGTCCAAAGGAAGGAGGCACATCCAAGAAAATGCACAAATTAATAGTTCAGGTGGGTATATGTTGTGTGAGCTAGTCTGGTTAACAGAGAAGCTAGAGCTTAACTCATGAAACAGCAGATATTAATCTAGTAGGCCAGGGGTTCTTCTGTTTCTGCTCATCTTCTGAATAAATAAATATAGTCTCTCATAGGTGCAAACTGGGGCTTTGTTCTGATGCCCTACAGTTTCCCTTAGGGAATGTACCAACTCACACTGAGCCAAATGAGAATCCTGGGCTAATATCTATGTTGACTTAAGTATGATTTGAAGACAAGATGACATCGAGTTTGATTAAAATGTTATTGGATAATCATGCTGATCAAATTTTAAAAGATAATCTGCTATAATGAATTCATTTATTGAGTCAACATGTATCAGTTAAGCACCTCCTAAGTGCTACTGTGGGGGGCATCTACCAGGAGCTACCATGGGACACCTACTGCCTTGTCTATGTAGCTCTCCCTTATTCTGGGAACAGTACCTCTTTCCTTCTCGGCTCGTCCTCTATCTTTAGTCTATCCATAAGTATCACTAACATTTCTATTTTCTCACCCAACCCCTCTTCCTTGACCACATCAATGGTAAACTGACGTAGTATTTTGGAATATGGGACTAACAGAAAGTCAGGAGAAAGGCTCATCAATGACTAAAAACTATAAAATGAAAAACTCAGGAACTGTGATGGGCCATGATTTTTGCCAGCTAGAGGAAGTCCATGGTGAAAGGGAAGAATGAAGCTAACATGACGAGAAACAGCAGAAAAACAAAACAGAGGCTGGATCCTGATAACAACCATTACTCCGCACCACTGCTGTGTCTTTTCAAGAACTGGGTGTTCACCTCTTTCTTAGATCCCCTGATTATATCCCAGTATCCTTCAAAAAATTATTCCTGTGTGAGCTTGGCTTTTGGGGGTTGTTTTTTGTCTTGTTTTTACTTCTAATAGCCTGTCACCATGTTAGGCACATAAGCCAAAAGATTAAAAAACACACAGTCTCTGTCTCATGATATGTAAGAAATGCTTCATAAGGACACATGGAATGATTGTCAGTGGTGCAGGGAAGGAACATGATCCCCTAGCGTATGTATCTGAATTATCCAACTCTCCTTTTCACTTGACACTCCTCTTCTGCAAGATCTTGATCCACTTTCTCCCTCAGGGCCTGGCATCTCTGGCTAAGAATTTTGTAATAGTGATGCACAGTAATAGATGAAAGGGGACTGCAAACATTTTCTGCAAAAGGTCAAATAGTAAATATTTTAGCTTTGGGTAAAATATTTTTTTACCCAAATACATATTTGGTGCCCTCGACTCTTGTCACAACAGTGACTCTGTCGACAACAGTTAAACTTTGCTCTTTTTATCCAAAATCAGCCACAGAGAACACTGAATGGACATGCTTGTGTTCCAATAAAACTTTATTTACAAAAACAAGTGGCAGGATGACTTTGGTCACTGGGCTGCTGTTTGCCACCCTGGCTTTAGGTATTTGGAGGCAAAGTAAAGTTGAGAACCATGACGTGGAGAGTTAACTGATTGGCAGAAATGTGTACCAGGTGCTCTGGAATTACAGACAAAGCATCAAAACAAACCACAGGCATCAGAAAAAATATATTTCTACAAAAGATGACACCTGAACTGAGACAAGCTTAAGAGGAAGTTAGCCAGAGCAAGGAGAGATGAACAGAAAAATCAGCATTTACAAGTGCATTGAACTTTGGGAGACCCTGGCATTTGAGGATCTACCAGAAGCTCCCCATGATTGGGCAAAATAAGTATTAGGAAAAATGGCAAGAAATATTAATACAATGAAGCACAAAAGCAAGATAAAATTTTTTAAAAATTAATAAAGAAATTTGAACTTTATCCTAAAAGTTTTGGGGAGCCATGGAAGAATTTAAAGCAAACAGAATGAACATCATCTGATTCCTTTTTTAAAAAAAAAAAAAAAACAATTATCTCTCAAAGCTATAAAAAGTAGGAGCAGGGATTCCAGGTAGGAAATCATGGCAGGTATTCAGATGTGAAGGGATGAGGGCCTGAATTTAGGCAATAGAGTCAATTTACATACTAGAACTGACAGAACACAACTTAGAGACAGGTAACATGTAGTGCTAACAGAGAAGAAAAAAACTATTCATAGGGAAAGTGGATGGATAAGAGAGAAAAGCCACCAATATTGGAACATGTGAGGCATGGTGAACGCAGCTTGGTACATGTTGTGTGTGAGACGCCCGTGGGCCATTCGAGTGGAAATGTAGATAGTGAATAAGAAGCTGGCTCTGGAGGTAGATAAAAAATCAGCTGTTTATATACATGTGCTTACTACGTACAGCCCTAGGAGGTAGGTGCTATCATTACTCTCATTTCACAGATGAGGAAACTGAGGCCAAAGAGAGGCCAGGGGGAGTGTTTTCTACAATAACACTAAAATTACAGAATTGGGTGTTAACTGAACATAGGAGCGCATGAGCAGGACATTTGGAAAGAGTGTGTGGAATGAAAAGGATGACCAAGGTTAAAACCCCCAACCCAAAGACTTTTAAGAGAGAGAGGAGAGACATGGTAGTAATATTCCCTCTAGAGCCAGAATATCTGAGCTCATATCCTGACTCCGGTGCTTATTAGTAGCTGCTTGATTTAAACAAGACTTTTAGATACCTCTATTTCTTAGTTTTCTCATCTGCAAAAAAAAAAAAAATAATAAAATATTAGCAGTACCTAACTCATAAGGTTGTATATAGCAACTAAAAAGATGTATATAAAAATCTGATCATGCAGCACAGCAAGTGCTGAGTACTCAAGAAATATTTGCTATTATTTTTATTATTAATTTGAAAAGAAAATGAACAAACAAAAATGTTACATTGAAGAAGTTTGGTGCAGACAGCCCAAGGGCTCTAAAAGATATGAGAGAACAGATGAAGGGGGTGAGATATGCAATGATCAAGGCTTGTGGTTAGAAAATGAGATCCTGAAGTTTCTGAAAGTCAAGGAATTGAATGATCCTGAATATTGACCATCCAGAAAGATGGTAGGGCTTCAGGAAAGGAGAATTGCAAATTGTGTTTTTAAATATTCAATGACTGTGGAGAGAAATTAGGAGGTCCATGGCTGACAGAGGTCCATGGTTGACAATGGGGGTGAGTGTGAAATGTGGAGGACTTGGATAGTTTCGCCAAACATCTTATTTTTTTTTTTTTTTTCAGGAGAAATGTTGAATTGCAGGAAGAATAATATTTTGGGACAGTAATGTGGGATATAAGAAAAAGTCACATAGCCCCAGATTTAGGGTAAGACTTCACATGTGTTAGAAGTCCATTAAGAGGACTTCCAACAAGTAGGGGAGAGCAGGTTTCAATTAGGGCAGAAGATAGGGAAGGAACTCTATAAAGAGACTAAAAATATGAGGGTTCACTGGCATGAACAGGCGAACTTCAAGGGTTATGTGCAAAGAGTTGGAAGGGGGAGGACGCAGGAGGGAAAGAGAAGAGAAATCAAAGCAGGACACAGATGCAGGTATGTGACAGAGGAACTGTAATGACCAAAGGGCATGGCTGCCAAGGAGAGCTGGAATGTGAGGCCTGGCAGACTGCATGGCCTTCAAATTTCCAAAAGAAACTTTGGAATAAAGTTGTTTTGATGCTAGAAAACCATGGCATTTGCTCAGAGTTCCAAATAGTATGTTGTGAAAATATGATGCTTCTAAGCTAATATTTTTCTGGATAGACAAGGCAGGATTTTCTTTTACCAGAAACTTAGCTTGCGGTGGAAGCTGCAGTGGCCCCACTGGCAGATGAGAGGGCACAGATTTCTCTTGGTGGGGCCAACCGCTGTCTGAACCGGTCAAGAAGGCTATCCAAGCTCTTATGGTCAGCCAATCACAAGGTTTATAATTCAAGCCTTAATCTGACAGAGCCAAGGTCTGTGCTTTCTGTACCACCCTACTTCTAAATAAAGCAAACTATCAATAACTACTAGCTACTTTTCAGGGTCATTACAGAGAGCAAACGCATTACTCTTTGCAAAAGTAATACATTTTGCAATGGAAGACACACTGTGCAAATATTATGTCACTACCCTTACCAAATAATTCATTATGTGACAGTTAGAGATATACACTAGAACTAAGACATGAAGTGCTATGGAGGAGGGTGGAGAGAGAGCCAAGACCCATGAGAGAGATTTGGCACGGATTCTTGGAGGAGGTGAGATTGGAGATGACCCTTGAGTGATTTTTCATTTTCCCCAAAGATACCTTCCCTCTAGATCTCAGACATACCCTGTCTGTCTCCATTTCAATGCAGCTGAGGCAATTTGGCCTTCAGGGGAGAATGAAGGAAAACTGGAAAGGCCTCCTTGTGGCAACTGAAGCTGGGTGTGGGGCAGCGGTCTAGAGCCCACCTACCTCTCAGGCAGTCATCTTTCCTTGGAGAAAACACTCCCGGCTGCTCCAGCCCAGCTCCTGGGGCCTGACCTCTTTTTCAAGCCTGCTATCAGGCCTGAACTCCTCCAGCTGGATCTTGTTTTTCATTTGGCTCCTTCTTTTCAGCTGTTTCTCTTTCAGTCCTCTCTTCTTGATTCTTGAAAGTGAACGTAGCCAAGCCTCATCCTCCTGCCCAGGACAAGGCATAGAGATTGTATTTAGGCATGATGGACCTGTGTGGGACAAATAAACAGGTGTCCATCACTGGACTTCCGGTAGAGGTCTCCTTTGGGAACCACTGAGCCTCCTCTAAGTGTTTGGAATTCAGAAAAACAGGACTAGATAAACCAACATGTATAAACAAGATGAAGAGAGATTTCAGCAGAATGGAAAGGGACAGTATCATTTTCCCCGGGTAGTAGCTGAAAGCAATCTGGGTCTAGAGGTGGCAGCCCCTCCCCTGAGCATCCATGGTTGACGTCCTTTCCATTTTAAGCAATTGAGCTACCGGGGGGGCTCTAGGTCGGCACGCACATATTACATAGCATTTATCCAGCTATGAGATCCAGCATGTATACAGCTAGAAATCCACCCCTACCACCACATAAACAACTAAAACACCGCAGAAACTTTTCCCCCAATTCCCACGCCACAAATCTGGGGGTATGCCTCCACCTCCAGGAGGAAGCGGCTTCCTGGAAGGCTGAAGGAGATGAAAAATGCAAGACTAATTCTCCCTTGCCCACTCTCACACCACTGCTCGGCCTGCCTGCCCCCCTTCCCATCCACAACCCCTCCTATTCCCCAAGGGGTGCCATTTGGGAACCAAAATCCACTTCGTCAGCGCAAGAGCAACCCTGCCTTTTCTTGCTCCACACACCATGTGACACTGGAGAACCTCCAGGGCATATTTCATCTGGCATCAACAACTAGAGGTCACGGTGACCCAAAACTTCCTGCGTTCTCAGGCCTGGCAACGCCTGCCAAAGCTAGCCATGGTGGGGGTAGGGGAGCGCCGCTTGTGGGGAGCTGACCAAGTGTGGTGTCGGCCGCCCTGCCTGCCAACAGACAGCAACACTGGTTTTCCACTGCCGGCCATTCATTGGACTTGGACAGCTTTGTTCCTTCTCTGGGACCAAGTCAACAAGCTGGGACCAGAGGAGCTGCGGCTGCAGCATGCAGGGTAAAGCCGTCTCTGTTTGCTTGCACACCGGGGGCAGCAACCGGGCTGGGTGGCTCCCAAAGATTCTGATTTTCCACCTGTTCTACCTGCCAGACACTGCAGTGTGACAAGGGTTCAGGACTCTCAGGGATTGTTGTTTCATTTTTTTTTTTTTTCCTACATAGGGAAAAACAAATTGTTATAAGGCCAAAGACTTCATGTTGAATTTTGCTCAGGGTCAAAAGCAATGATGGTGAAACTACAAGGCTTGGAAATTATTTTAGAGTCAGCTTGCAGATTCTACTTCTATGCAAGAATCATAAAGTTTTAGGGCCACAAAAGATCATAAACCACCCAAACCAGTGGTTCTTCATCTAGCTGGGTAAAGAAACCTTTGAGTAATTTATGAGAACAACTCACTCCCTGCCCTAGGAAAAAAAAACCTATGAACACCCAAGATTTTACTCACAATTTCGGGAGTGCAGGGGCTTTCCTGGAAGCCCATCCCCTGGACGTCCTTGTCTGCCCCCAGTACCCTCTCTTCCCCTCTCAGCCATCTCATTTTGCAGAAGGAAAAATGTGAGGCCCATGGAGGATATAGAGTCTTGCAAGGATGGAAGCTGGATGTGGCCCTGCTGAACTCAAGATCTCCTGCTTCACAGCCTTTCTAGCAGGCGACACCATGCGCTCCTACCACAGGATCCCCCTTCCTTTCGTCTTATTTTCTTTACTCTTGTCCCTGTTTTTCTTCATGTATTTTGCTTCCTGTTCACTCCTCCTTAGTTCCTCTTTCTTTAATTCTCATATTTTTTTTATCTTCAAACCTTGTTTCCTCTAGTACTTTCCTTACCCGGCTCTCTTTTCTTCTTTCTTTATACCCTGTGCCTCCAGCACTTGATCAATTGGTCAGTCTTAGCTCTGTGACCCGCTGACTAGGTCACTGGCCCCTGCTGAATCAAAGGAGATGATGTCTAAACCGAAGGCAGAATGAGATTGCAGAAAGAGGTGAAGTCAAATAGAAAATCCTGTCTCTCCTCTTAAATCTTCAGTGTAGATCTAGTACAAATAGGCCTTTTTTACCCTTAGCAAAGAAAAGATGAGTACATAAAGGGGGGAAAACACAGAAACCAATTATTCCTGTCAGTAGTTCTCAAATTGTGGTCCAACAATCCCTAGGGGTTTCTGAGATCCTTTCAGAGAAGACACAAGGTCCAATTATTTTCAAAATAATATGAAGCTATTATTCGCCACTTTTCCTGTGTTGCCATTTGGACTGATGTGCAAAAACAATAGCAGGTAAAATTGCTGGGGCCTTAGCATTTTTAAGGCAATGAACCCAAACCAGGCCATATTCTTCATGGCCATGAACAACAGTTAAAAGAAAAAGTTTCTCTTTAACTTGCTTAAAAGACACAGTTAAAATTATTATTTATTTTATGAAATTTATAACGATGAGTATACATCTTTTTCTATTCCATGAAAAAATGAGAAATGTGCATGAAGGGCTTCTGCTATTTCCTGAAGTATAATAGTTTTATCAAGAAAAAGTAGTTGTGCAATTGAGATATAAACTAAGTCAATTGCTTTTTTCATGAAACACATATTTATTTGGAAGAAAGACTGACAGACAAACTATAGGTATTTAAACCTGGGTATTTCACAGACATTTGTTCAGTAATGAACAAAGTGAGGCTGCCACTTCAAGAGCACGATCAATAATACCTCTCGCCAATCATAAAATTTAAGCTTTCAATAAAAAATTAGAATGTTGGAAAAGGTGTATCTACCACCATGAACTTAACAGCTCCCCAATAATTAAAACTTTTTGATTTGATTAGTATTGATGTTGAAATAGGTGATAATTTGAGTTTTGGAATGAAATGTGCCAACATTTGAAAGACTGGCAGAACTCAGTGAACCAATATTTCCCAGATGACCAAATGCATAGTGTTACAAAGCCATGCATGGAGAAAATACACATTTAAAATGCAAGATGCACTAGTGAATTTTAATATAACTGAGTACAAAGTGTTCATTCATATAGTTCCAGATTCCACAATGCAGTTAATCTTAAAGAAACTCCCAATTGTTAAGTGTTGATGTAGTAGCAAAAAAGAGAGAGGACTGTCTACAATTATCTGAAAACACTATTAAAATATTTCACTCTTTTTCCATTATATATCTGTATAAGGCAGAATTTTCTTCATCTACGTCAACTAAACACCATATTATTACAAACTGAATATACTTACGTTTTCAATTAAGCCAAACTTAGGAGATTTGCGAGAATGTAAACAACACCACTTTTTTTGGAAAATATGTGAACTAATGAATTTTTTACATTTCACACTTTTAATTTCTAATAGAGTAAATATGAATAGCTCTAACTAACATAAGCAAAAGTTCTTTGGAGTCCTTAATCATTTTAAAGCACACAAAGGAATCCTGAAGACACAATGTGCGAGCACCACTGCTGTGGAAGAACAGGTCAGAAGGAAGAAAAGATCAATCCCTTGGTATCAGACACTATGAAGAATCCAGCTCTCACAGAGCTTATAATTTAATAGGAAGGTAAACATGCAGATCTATAGCTGCTCTACAAACACAGGCCTGCCACAGCAGAGATGAGACGCAGTGCTCCACCCAAGTGGAGAGAAGAAAGGTGAGAGAAGTCTTCACAGAGAAGTAACACTCGAGAAGCCAGAATAGAAACTGAGGATTCAGGAAACAAAACCAAAGAAGAGACAGTGGCGATGGGGTGGCGCTGGGGCCTTCCAAGCAGGGGGAAGAGCGCCAGGACAGGAGGAGGAAGGTATACTGAGTAGAGAGCAAGCATTCCATTCAATGCAACTGAGGTGTGGTACGCAGAACCTGCTGGGAGAAGCCTCCTATACAACTGGTGTTTAATAACTTTTTGCCAGATGAATGTGCACATGAAAACAATGATTGACTATGAATGCAGTTAGCAGTGTCTTCTCGCTTCCACTTCCCACAGTATACATGAGAAAATGTTACGGATACGGCAGATAGAGGTCAAGAGAAGGGAGATGATTCAAGCCAGGTGCAAATCAGAGACAGAGCTGGACCCTGACCAAACTCCCCTCTCCTGCTCCAAGGTCTCATTCACCAGACAACATTTTATAACGTTAGGCCCTGGCTGAGCTTCTTCTATCCCAACCCGAGAAGGGTACTGTAGAATGAATAAGAGAAAGACAGACATAAGCTGTGAGATTCATCACTCAGTGTACTTCCTGACAAAAGCAATGGGGATTCTGAGATGAAAATATGCTGTTTTTGCCCTCAGAGACTCAAGAACAAGACATTCAGGGGAGAGAAACCCATCTGACCATGCCTTAGAGAGTTCAGTGCTACCATAAGTGCAGAGCATAGAGAGGAGCTTTGCCCGAAGTTGGTGAAGCTTTCCAGAGAGGATGGAGAAGATGGGAGTAATTCAAGAGATTTTTAAAGAACGGAGACTGATGAAACAACACTAATACAGCACTCCTAAGGCTCTTCAAGGGCAGGGACTCTGTCTTGTTTGCCTATGGGTCCCACATACCTAGCATCATGCATGTCACCACAAAGACATTCCATAAATATCAGATGAGCTACTCCGAATGCAAGGGCAAGGAAGAGACAAGCCACTGCGACACGATTTTGAATATGCCATGAATTATCTATACTCTGGTCTACGACTCCCCACTCTCCATTTGTTCATCATTAGAAATCTTGCCAGTCTTCATTACCCAAGTCTGCCCCTAGCAGGCAGCCTCTCCTAGACTGGCAATTAGAAGGTAAAAGATGTCCTGTCCCATTGCAGAGCTTTGCAGGTACTCAGAACAAATGAAACAACAGCCACTGAAGATCAGGTCTTTGTTTCACCTTCACACAACCTCTCTGTCATCTCCCTCTCTCAGCAGGCAGGGGCCAGAAGAATTGCATTGGTACCCTAGTCGTGAGCCAGACTCTCTGTAAGGAAGTCTGCAATCAATACACATGACACAAGACTGATATGATGCCCCAGAACTGAGAACGCCTCTGTAAAACTGATGCCAATCATTTTCTAAGGTCGTGCATCCTGCTCCTCCAGGATGGATGGGCCTGCTCCCTGCCTCGACCAGAGCAAGTAGGAAGGTTTCAGTGATGGATGACAGCAAGGGGACTGTCACTCTAAAGAAGGGGAGTTATGTAGTTCTGTCACCTCTCCCATCAGCACTGACCCACACAGGTACTCAGCACTACCTATCATGTCTCAAATCGCCCAAATTTAAGACACTTCCTCTTTTTGGGATTGGCTGCCAATACACAAGTGGCAAGCAAGAGAAAATCAATTACACCTGGGTGAAGTTGAGTGCTATAATTTAAAGAGCTGCGTTAGTCAGAACAAATGATGCAAATTTAAGATGCAAGCCGGAGTCTGTGAAGAGGTGGAGGGATTTCAGCAAGATAAATAGCAGGTTGATCTCCAAGCTCAAGGACGTGGAGCAGTTCTGACAACCTGGGACCTCTTAAAGAGCCATTTAACAGGGACTCTTAGCATTTTGAATAGATCCTTTTTCTTCAGAAACAAAGCTTGAAAAGTAGGCATGCAGAGGCACAGTGGAATGAGGAAGAGAAGGAGGGGGCAGTTATGGAGTGTCGGAAGAAGAAAGAAAAATTGTACTGGAGAACATCTCTTCATTTTGTGAGATCCAGGGGCAATGTTGTGTCCTTCACAAAGTCTGTTCAGTACTCCACTTACTCAGGCTGAGTGAGGCCCCCTTTCCATTTACTTCATACGCTACCTTGTTACAGTACATATAATGTGTTGTAGCACTGTTTCCAAGAACGTCTCTGTATAGGAATCGTCTGATGGTCCCTGAACCCACGAATTTCATGGAATTATCTTTGTGTCCCAGGGTTCGAGCTTAGGGCGAGGCCCACAGTAGAAACTCCGTGTGTTTGGGGGCTGTATTTTCAGTGAGATTCAAGTTACAAACTGAAAAATGAACAATTCATCAAAAATATAGATAGATTCAAACCAGGCTGATGTCCCGAGGGCTGCTTTGACCATCCCTTTTCTGTTGGGCTGCTTTCTTTATCCAGAATAATACTATCTAATCCTAATTAAAGACAAGTAGAAAGGCCCGTAGAGGCGCGGTCAACTCTAAAGACACAGATTTTATAAGTACAGAACATCAGGATTGTGTTTCCTTTGCAAAACAAATGCCTTTACAAACAGTGGAAAACATTTTTAAGAGTGTGAGCTTCAAATTTCCCAGAACCCGAAATATTGGAATTTAGTGGCATGAGCCCAAAATACCAATGGCTTCACCTGTCTTTCCATTGTCTATCCACATCCTGAAAATGAAAGGAAACAGCCCCGAGATGAAAGATCACATTGAGCTGCAAATTCAAACCAGGTTCCAAGATTCAAATGACTTCTTCTTTGGTGTCTAAATAAATATTGCTAATAAAATCCCTGCGAGCCCATAAAATAAGAGACCATTTTATTCAGCTCACAGAAACAATCCATACAACACAGAACAAGATGTCTCTCCAATAAATTTATGAAAATCTGCCTCTTTAGAAGCCAAAATTAATATTCCTCCTGTTCTCCTGGGTCAGATCTGTAAGGTCACCCCAGCCAGGGCTGTGTCTGAATGTTGAAGGCTACTCAATTAATCTTCCTGCTTGCAGAGATATGAAAGAGCTTAAGGAAGGTCTAAACATAAACTCAAACAAAATGCAGCTGAATTCTCTATCGTGCAAGTTTTACCTCCGTTAATCTTCTCCTTCTTCCTTTATATTGTCTCTTTATTCACCCTCCCTCCTTGAGTTTACTTTCTTTTATTTCTTCTCTTTTTTCTTCTTCTCTCAAGCTCTTTGTCTCCATTCATTATCCACTATACAGGGTTCAGTTTGGGGGTACCATCTAGTTATGCTGGAATATTTGGGCTATTTCATCTAGGTAAATATCTGTATGTTTAGCATTTTTCTGTTTAATCACAGAAGTGAAGAAGAAAAAGGAGAAATGATTAGAATAAAGATAAATTGTGCTCATCAATTTCAGCAAATTAGAGAACACTAAAAACAGAGAGGAACCGTTAATATCGTTTAGATTTTTAAACATGTCTTTGACAAGATGCATTTGTTAAGCAAGTTAATATGTGTGTAGCACTTAGAACAGGGCCTTGCAAGCAGTAGGCACTCAAAAATGTGAATTTGGTTATTCTGATCATCATCATTATCAGCCATGCTGGTCAGTGCTCTCCCCTAGCTTGTGATAAACATTTGGCGATAGTGGTATTGTCCATAGACAAAAGCAGGGTGAGTTCTGAAGTTAGACGGGCAGAGGTAGAATCCTTGCATTGCTCCCAGTGCACTCTGAGCAGCACGCCTCCCCTCACCCACAGTCACAGCAATAGACAAGTGACAGGTAACTCTGACAACCAAGCATTTTTAAAAGAAGGAAAAAAATTGAGGAAAATCAATACCAGAAGTGAGAAGCCACAGACCTAAGAAATACAAGTATCGCTATCTCAAGAAAACAGAGTTAATAGAAGATACAAAAAAAAAAAAAAAAGAAAAGAAATTTAAGATAAATAACGTATATCTTCAGAATGGTTTAAAAGGATATCAAATCCATGAAGATGCAGTATCCAGGGCCTTGATGCTTAAAGTGGTCCACAGACAGCAGCGTCACCATCACCTGGGAGCTTGTTAGAACACAGAATCTCAGGCCTCATCCTAAAATGAATAAAACTGAATCTGCATTTTAACAAGACCCACAGGTGATTTGCATGCATATTACTATTAGAGAGCTACTGAACTAGCAGGATTGACATGTGAATTTTTCATCATTGAAAAAAATCACTGATAAACTGCAAAGTAGAAATAGATACCGCCGAACTGAAAAATAGTGAGTGAAAAGACCCAGTTGTGTTAGTCTTCTTTAGTGCCAAATCTGAGCTTCTGTTGACAAAACTACATATCAGGAGAAAATAAAGGAGGAAAATGTTTCTTAGAATCCTACATTTAGCATCTAAAATGCCATTCAAATAGAAGAGAAAAATAAGGACACACTGAGTATTGCAAAGATTCAGAAAAGTTACCACCCTTCATGCCCTCTAGGAAAAAATACATATCTATGTATTTGAAAATATCTGAAAAAAATGTGGGAAGCAAAAATAAATAGATAAAATAAATAACACAGAAGATACAAGATGCAGTGATGAATAAATGAAGTAGAAAACAGATTAATAAATAACTCAATGCATAATCTCTAAATATTTATAACTAGGATCTTAGGTCATCTGAAAATAGAAGGTAACAGGAAGAGGAAAGAGAAAAACTACTGAAGTTTTTATTTAGGGGAGGGCAGAGCTATTAAATAACTCCAGATAATACTGGCAAAATAATTTTTAATATGTGTTACAAAAGACTGTCTGCTATGTGTTTCTATTTATATGAAACTCTAGAAAAGATAAATCTAATCCATAGTGGCAGAAAGCATACCAATGACTAATGGGATGTTGGAAAGAGGTGGAGGGTGGGGAGGGCATTGTATAGAAAATGATACAGGCTATTACTCTGGGATGGAAATGTCCTTTATCTCAATTGTGGTGGTAATTAAGTGGTTGTATATATTTGTCACAATTCATCAAAATATATACTTAAAATGGGTACATGACATTATATACAAATGATATTTCAAGAAAGTTTATTTCAAAAATGCATCTGTCACATATACAAAGTAACTGCTAGAACAATAAAACTTAAATGCACTGTTTACAAACCACGGGAGCAGGAAGGGGGTGGAGAGAACAAATACAGTGGAAAGAAAAAACCACATAATGATAGTTATAGCTAACATTTATTTCATATACACTCTTTCTCGGGCAAAGTTTTAAATGTTTTACATGTAATAATTTCCTTAATCCTTACAATAAGTCAATGAATTGAGCATAATTATAATCATTGTCATTTAATTTATGAAGAAACTGAGGCACAGAAAATGTATGTAATTTAAGCGAGGTCAGTTATCTACTATGGTAGAAATGGGTTTCCCAGGCAGAGCAAATAACATTCTTTTACACTGCTTCTTGTCATAAGTTAAAAACATAAAATGCATGAAGCAATCGCAAAATGTCATTAATCAAAGCAAAAGACTTTGGAATAAATTTCCCTATTATAAGTCAGAGACAAAGATTTGCTAAAGAAAAGAATAAAGCTTAGCAATAAGTTATTTATAAAAGATATACCTAAAACAAAAAGATCCAGAAAAGACAAAAATGAAAACATTAAAGAGATACATAGGGTAAATGTTGAAAATAGCAGATATATTAATGTTAATATAAGAAGCAGAACTCAAGGGGAAACGTTTTTTAAATATCAAAGAATTGTTTAAATTGATAAAAGATACGACTAAGAGAATAAAGCTGTCATTAACCTTCTATATACCTAATTAAAATGGATTCAAAATATCTAAATAAAAAACTGTGATAAAGCAAAAACAATGAAATATTTTAATATACCTTTCTCAATAATTGTCATCTTAAGTAGATCAAAAGCAAATACAGATCTGAATAATTTAATTAACAGTCTATATTTTTTCCAAACACTTTGCATATCTGTAAACACTGACCTATTATCAGCCTACCATGAATCAAAAATTACATATAGATCAGAGATTCTGACCTTAAAGCAGTATGTTTAGAAATTAACAACAAACATTACCCATCCTCTCCAAAAAATGATAATCCACCTGAAAATATTGAAACATTTTAAACAATAATTGTGGTCAAAATGCATTTAGAAATAAATGACAATAAGAATACTACACATCAAAATTTGTGGGAGGTAGCTTTGTATTAAAGTAATATTCAAAAGAATCCGTATGTTCCTAAATGCGTTTACTATCAAACAGGAAATACTGAAAATAAATTAAATATGAATTCAATTTAAAATACTATATAAAATAACAATGAAATAAATCCAATGGCTGTTGAAAAGTAATACATAGAAAGTATTAATAAAATAATAAATTTTAGGATTAATCATTAACCCCAATAGCTGCTTCCTTGAAAAGACTGATTATATAGGTAAACTCCTGGAAAAATCTCATAAAGAGAAAGAAAGAAGACAAACAAAATAAAAAATGTTATTATCAATTGCTATGGTTTAAATGTTTGTCCCCTCCAAAACTCATGTTGCAACTTAATTCCCAATGTGGCAGTATTGAACGGTGGAATCTTTAAAAGGTGATTTGGTCATGAAGGATTAATCCATTCATGAATTAATGAAATAATAGGTTAACGGGTTAATGCATTATCATGATAATGGAACTGGTGGCTTTATAAGAAGAGGAAGAGAGACATGAACTAGCTTGCTCAGTCTTCTCACCATGTGATGCTCTGTATAGCCTTGGGACTCTGCGGAGTCCCCACCAGCAAAGAGGGCCCCACCAGATGTGGTTCATTAACGCTGGGCTTCTCAGCCTCCATAGCTGTAAGAAATAAATTTCTTTTCTTTATAAATAACCCAGGTCCAGATATTCCATGATAAGCAATGGAAAATAGACTAAAATACCAATATGGAACAGATTTTGAAAATGTTAAGAGAGAATATTATTTATAAGTTATGCCAGTAAATTTGAAAATCTAGACAAATTGGATATGTCTTAGTCTTAGTATAGTACAAGTTACAAAATAGACTCCAGAAGAGTCTTGAAAAACCAGAATAGCCAATAGTCAGAAGACTGAAAAAAAATCAGAGATCTTTCTGTTAAATGAATCCCATGTGATTCTACAGATAAATTTTTAAGAAAACATTCCACAGTATTTTGTGATGGACAGCTTCCCATTTAATTCTATAACAGCAGCAAATCCTAATATCAAACTATAGACTGTTAGTCCTATAATCACTCAATTGGACTTAAGAACACAGATGAAAAAATATCCTAAATCAAATGCCTTAATTGTACCTTTCATAAAAAGTATTAAATAGATAGATGATAGATAGATAGACAGATAATAGATAGATATCAATAGATACACATATATCTGAGAGAGAGGGAGAGAAAGAGAGTTAGAGCGTCAGGGCTTGGAGTGACTTCATTGGTAATTTAATCTAATAACTTGCTTTTTTAAAAAGTTTGATGTCCAAAAAAGATACATTATTTACTCAATTGTCACAGCAAGTGATGTTAATTTGACCTCCTAATTCAAGTGCAAGCCTTTTTTCACTACTTGAGACAATTTTCAATATCTTCTATTTCTGTCTTCCCACACATGGATCACAAATACTCTCTGAATGTAGATTGGATATAGGAAATGGTGTGAAAATATATAGATATAGATGATTTATTATAAGTTTAATTACATTTGTAAGTAACTGAAATAAACTTAGTATTTTTGGAAGTAGCCCTGATATTTGAGGTCAAGGTCAAGAATGACTATGACCTTTCTCTGTTGGTGCCAAAATAAGCACTGGGGTCCTTAAACCTTGGCTCTGATTTATTGTAAACACTAAAGTGTTCCTATGAGTATCTAAAGAAGTCCACCATTTTTTTCAGTATGTATTACCTGTCTTGATTTTTTTAAAGCTTATTTTCGTAACTGTTGGAGAAGTAAATTTTCTGTAGCAAGAGAACTTCAGACATGATATGCTGAAAAACTATAAAATACATAGCTTCATTCTGATGTCTTTGGGCAGCTTAATTTTGACCTTCCGGTGTCTGAATAGCAGAGAGAGGTGGAAAATAAAGAAGTCAGGATGCAAATATATATATAACATATATATATATAACATATATATAGTGTGTGTGTGTCATATATATAGGTCCTATATATGTTTTGTTTTGTTTTGTTTTGTTTTGAGACGGAGTCTTGCTCTGTCGCCCAGAGCACAATCTCAGCTCACTGTAACCTCCACCTCCCAGGTTCAAGCAATTCTCCTGCCTCAGCCTCCCGAGTAGCTGCGTTTACATGCATGCACCACCACGCCTGACTAACTTTTTTGTATTTTTAGTAGAGATGGGGCTTCACCATGTTGGTTAGGCTGGTCTCAAACTCCTGACCTAGTGATCCACCCACCTCAGCCTCCCAAAATGCTAGGATTACAAGTGTGAACCACTGCACCTGGCCCACAAATTTTATACAAGCAGATAGTAATAGTTTTTGAGTATTAAGATGAAAGATGTATGGTTTAACACCATTGCTGTTTCATTCATTAATTTATTCAGCAAATATTTAGTTTGTGCTATGTGCTAGGAGCTATGGTAAATGCATATAATGTAACATTTACAAGTGGTTACATACTTTAAAATCTACTCTCTACTAGGTAAAATACCAGAAACAAAATACAAAATTTTTAGTAAGCAGGGTTTCCTATGAACCAAGGGAAGATGTGCTCAGCATCTAGTTTTCCTGCGGCAGAATTTGGTCTTACTAAAGCAATAGCTGAAGTGAATGTGAATCAGATATAGCCCCTTCTCCAGAGTCTACTATTTAATGAGCAGAAAAGATACAAATAGTATCAGAAGAAAGAAAGAGATTAGTATAAGTAATAGGCATGACAGGAGTGTTCAGAAGAGGAGGGAAGACGGCTTTTGGCTAGAGGGATAAAAAACCCACTTCAAAAGCCTTTTCTGCATCTATTGAGATAATCATGTGGTTCTTGACTTTGGTTCTGTTTATATGCTGGATTACGTTTATTGATTTGCGAATGTTGAACCAGCCTTGCATCCCAGGGATGAAGCCCACTTGATCATGGTGGATAAGCTTTTTGATGTGCTGCTGAATCCGGTTTGCCAGTATTTTATTGAGGATTTTTGCATCGATGTTCATCAGGGATATTGGTCTAAAATTTTCTTTTTTTGTTGTGTCTCTGCCAGGCTTTGGTATCAGGATGATGTTGGCCTCATAAAATGAGTTAGGGAGGATTCCCTCTTTTTCAATTGATTGGAATAGTTTCAGAAGGAATGGTACCAGCTCCTCTTTGTACCTCTGGTAGAATTCAGCTGTGAATCCATCTGGTCCTGGACTTTTTTTGGTTGGTAGGCTATTAATTGTTGCCTCAATTTCAGAGCCTGCTATTGGTCTATTCGGGGATTCAACTTCTTCCTGGTTTAGTCTTGGAAGAGTGTAAGTGTCCACGAAATTATCCATTTCTTCTAGATTTTCTAGTTGATTTGCATAGAGGTGTTTATAGTATTCTCTGATGGTAGTTTGTATTTCTGTGGGGTCCGTGGTGATATCCCCTTTATCATTTTTTATTGCGTCTATTTGATTCTTCTCTCTTTTCTTTTTTATTAGTCTTGCTAGCAGTCTGTCAATTTTGTTGATTTTTTGAAAAAACCAACTCCTGGATTCATTGACTTTTTGGAGGGTTTTTTGTGTCTCTATCTCCTTCAGTTCTGCTCTGATCTTAGTTATTTCTTGCCTTCTGCTAGCTTTTGAATGTGTTTGCTCTTGCTTCTCCAGTTCTTTTAATTGTGATGTTAGAGTGTCAATTTTAGATCTTTCCAGCTTTCTCTTGTGGGCATTTAGTGCTATAAATTTCCCTCTACACACTGCTTTAAATGTGTCCCAGAGATTCTGGTATGTTGTATCTTTGTTCTCATTGGTTTCAAAGAACATCTTCATTTCTGCCTTCATTTCGTTATGTACCCAGTAGTCATTCAGGAGCAGGTTGTTCAGTTTCCATGTAGTTGAGCGGTTTTGATTGAGTTTCTTAGTCCTGAGTTCTAGTTTGATTGCACTGTGGTCTGAGAGACAGTTTGTTATAATTTCTGTTCTTTTACATTTGCTAAGGAGTGCTTTACTTCCAATTATATGGTCAATTTTGGAATAAGTGCGATGTGGTGCTGAGAAGAATGTATATTCTGTTGATTTGGGGTGGAGAGTTCTATAGATGTCTATTAGGTCTGCTTGGTGCAGAGATGAGTTCAATTCCTGGATATCCTTGTTAACTTTCTGTCTCGTTGATCTGTCTAATGTTGATAGTGGAGTGTTGAAGTCTCCCATTATTATTGTATGGGAGTCTAAGTCTCTTTGTAAGTCTCTAAGGACTTGCTTTATGAATCTGGGTGCTCCTGTATTGGGTGCATATATATTTAGGATAGTTAGCTCTTCCTGTTGAATTGATCCCTTTACCATTATGTAATGGCCTTCTTTGTCTCTTTTGATATTTGATGGTAAAGTCTATTTTATCAGAGACTAGGATTGCAACCCCTGCTTTTTTTGTTCTCCATTTGCTTGGTAGATCTTCCTCCATCCCTTTATTTTGAGCCTATGTATGTCTCTGCAAATTCAACAGCCCTTCATGCTAAAAACGCTCAATAAATTCGGTATTGATGGAACGTACCTCAAAATAATAAGAGCTATTTATGACAAACCCACGGCCAATATCATATGGAATGGGCAAAAACTGGAAAAATTCCCTTTGAAAACTGGCACAAGATAGGGATGCCCTCTCTCACCACTCCTATTCAACATAGTGTTGGAAGTTCTGGCTAGGGCAATCAGGCAAGAGAAAGAAATAAAGCGTATTCAGTTAGGAAAAGAAGAAGTCAAATTGTCCCTGTTTGCAGATGACATGATTGTATATTTAGAAAACCCCATTGTCTCAGCCCAAAATCTCCTTAAGCTGATAAGCAACTTCAGCAAAGTCTCAGGATACAAAATCAATGTGCAAAAATCACAAGCATTCTTATACACCAGTAACAGACAAACAGAGAGCCAAATCAGGAATGAACTTCCATTCACAATTGCTTCAAAGAGAATAAAATACCTAGGAATCCAACTTACAAGGGATGTCAAGGACCTCTTCAAGGAGAACTACAAACCACTGCTCAGTGAAATCAAAGAGGACACTAACAAATGGAAGAACATACCATGCTCATGGATACGAAGAATCAATATCGTGAAAATGGCCATACTGCCCAAGGTTATTTATAGATTCAATGCCATCCCCATCAAGCTACCAATGAGTTTCTTCACAGAACTGGAAAAAAACGGCCTTAAAGTTCATATGGAACCAAAAAAGAGCCCGCATTGCCAAGACAATTCTAAGTCAAAAGAACAAAGCTGGAGGCATCACGCTACCTGACTTCAAACTATACTACAAGGCCACGGTAACCAAAACAGCATGGTACTGGTACCAAAACAGAGATATAGACCAATGGAACAGAACAGAGTCCTCAGAAATAATACCACTCATCTACAGCCATCTGATCTTTGACAAACCTGAGAGAAACAAGAAATGGGGAAAGGACTCCCTATTTAATAAATGGTGCTGGGAAAATAGGTTAACCATAAGTAGAAAGCTGCAACTGGATCCTTTCCTTACTCCTTATACGAAAATTAATTCAAGATGGATTAGAGACTTAAATGTTAGACCTAATACCATAAAAACCCTAGAAGAAAACCTAGGTAGTACCATTCAGGACATAGGCATGGGCAAGGACTTCATGTCTAAAACACCAAAAGCAACGGCAGCAAAAGCCAAAATTGACAAATGGGATCTAATTAAACTAAAGAGCTTCTGCACAGCAAAAGAAACTACCATCAGAGTGAACAGGCAACCTACAGAATGGGAGAAAATTTTTGCAATCTACTCATCTGACAAAGGGCTAATATCCAGAATCTACAAAGAACTCAAACAAATTTACAAGAAAAAAACAAACAACCCCATCAAAAAGTGGGCAAAGGATATGAACAGACATTTCTCAAAAGAAGACATTCATACAGCCAACAGACACATGAAAAAATGCTCATCATCACTGGCCATCAGAGAAATGCAAATCAAAACCACAATGAGATACCATTTCACACCAGTTAGAATGGCAATCATTAAAAAGTCAGGCAACAACAGGTGCTGGAGAGGATGTGGAGAAATAGGAACACTTTTACACTGTTGGTGGGATTGTAAACTAGTTCAACCACTCTGGAAAACAGTATGGCGATTCCTCAAGGATCTAGAACTAGATGTACCATATGACCCAGCCATCCCACTACTGGGTATATACCCAAAGGATTATAAATCATGCTGCTATAAAGACACATCCACACGTATGTTTATTGCCGCACTATTCACAATAGCAAAGACTTGGAATCAACCCAAATGTCCATCTGTGACAGACTGGATTAAGAAAATGTGGCGCATATACACCGTGGAATATTATGGAGCCATAAAAAAGGATGAGTTTGCGTCCTTTGTAGGGACATGGATGCAGCTGGAAACCATCATTCTTAGCAAACTATCACAAGAACAGAAAACCAAACACCGCATGTTCTCACTCATAGGTGGGAACTGAAAAACGAGATCACTTGGACTTGGGAAGGGGAACATCACACATCGGGGCCTATCATGGGGAGGGGGGAGGGGGGAGGGATTGCATTGGGAGTTATACCTGATATAAATGATGAATTGAGGGGTGCTGACGAGTTGATGGGTGCAGCACACCAACATGGCACAAGTATACATATGTAACAAACCTGCACGTTATGCACATGTACCCTAGAACTTAAAGTATAATAAAAAAAAAAACCCACTTCAAGTGATTAGAGCTGATCTCAAAGAATGAGTAGGATTTGTGTATGTCGAGATGAAGAAAGGTGTTTCAAACTGATGAAACAATAATTTGTTTGTTTGTTTTTTTACGATAGAGATGGAAAAGCAGAAGGCATACCTGTGAAAGACCATTTTCTCCGTTTGAAAGTTATATAAAAAGATGATATACCAAATATAATTTGGAATCAGATCATAGAGGACCTTGAATGCCAAGATGAAGGTAAAAATGCTGACGTCTAAACTCACCTTTACTTCAACACCAGCCAAGAGACAAATCACTTATTAAGTGATTGCGTTGGTTAATACTGAGTTCAACTTGATTGGATTGAAGGATGCAAAGTATTGTTCCTGGGTGTGTCTGTCAGGGTGTTGCCAAAGGAGATTAACATTTCAGTCAGGGCGGGTGTGGTGGCTCACACCTGTAATCCCAGCACTCTGGGAGGCTGAGGCGGGCAGATCACGAGGTCAGGAGTTCAAGACCAGCCTGACCAACACGGTGAAACCCCGTCTATACTAAAAATACAAAAAAAAATTAGCTGGGTGTGGTGGCGCTTGCCTATAATCCTAGCTACTCAGGAGGCTGAGGCAGGAGAATCACTTGAACCTGGGAGGTGGAGGTTGCAGTGAGCTGAGATTGTGACACTGCACTCCAGCCTGGGCAAGAGAGCAAGACTCCATCTCAACAAAAAAGAAAAAAGAAAAAAAGAAAAAGAGAAAGAAAATACATTGCCAGGCACGGTGGCTCAGAACTGTAATCCCAGCATTTTGGGAGGCTGAGGTGGGTGGATCACCTGAGGTCAGGAGTTCGAGACCAGCCTGACCAACATGAAGAAACCCCGTGTCTACTAAAAATACAAAAAATTAGCCAGGCATGGTGGTGCATGCCTGTAATCCCAGCTACTCGGGAGGCTGAGGCAGGAGAATCACTTGAACCCGGGAAGCAGAGGTTGTAGTGAGCCGAGATCGTGCCATTGTACTCCAGCTGGGCAATAAGAACAAACTTCCATCTAAAAAAAAAAAAATTCGCTGGGTGTGTTGGCACACGCCTGCAGTACCAGCATTTTGGGGAGGCTGAAGGGGGAGGATCGCTTGAACCCAGAAGCTCCAGGCTGCAGTGAGCTGTGATTGCACCACTGCAGTGCAGCCTGGGAAAGAGAGTGAGACCCTGTCTCAAAAAAAAAAAAAGGAAACATTTGAGTCAGTGGACAGGGAGAAGCAGACCCACCTCGATCTGGACGGGTACCATCTAATCAGCTGCCAGCACGGCTAGGATAAAAGCAGGCAGAGGACTGTGGAAGGACTAGACTGGCTGAGCCTTCTGGCCTCCATCTTTCTCCCGTGCTGGAGGCTTCTTGCCCTTGAACATCAGACTCCTATTTCTTCAGCTTTTGGGCTCTTGGACCTACACTAGTGGTTTGCCAGAGGCTCTCAGGCCTTCGGCCACAGACTGAAGGCTGCATTGTCGGCTTCCCTACTTTTGAGGTTTTGGGACTCAGACTGACTTCCTTGCTCCTCAGCTTTCAGACAGCCTGTTGTGGGACTTCACCTTGTGATGGTGTGAGTATAAATAAGTATAAACTCCTTAATAAATTCCCTTTCACATATACATCTATTCTGTTAGTCCTGTCCCTGTAGAGAACCCTGACTAATACAGTGATTGAACACTAAATGTCATGATTTTACGACTTCTATTTTATTGAAAGCAAAATGAATGAAATACATCCATATCCTCAAGTGTAAATGGATTTTAATATTCAATTAATTTCCTAATGGTAACAGTATTTGTACCTTTGAACTTTTCGTTACGGATGAGGTCACTTATTCCTGAGAAGTGAAAGTGATTCCGCTATGAAGCTGCTGATGTCATCCTTAAACTGGAAGAAAAGTTGTAATAGCAGTATGTTTGCTTCAAATACTTCTTGATTAGACTGAGGTGTTAGTTATTAGCCCATGTTGAGAGAGGACCATATATTAATTAGGACTCTCCCAGGAAAGAATGAACCAGACCAGCAACAGCCGTCTCCTGTTAGGGAAGCAAACACTGGTCTAGCTGCAACATTCAGCTACTGGAACTCTACAATACACACACACACACACACACACACACACACACACACACATACACACACACATACGAGGAATCTAAACATTAATGAAAATAGGTACCCACCACCAGCCATCTTTCCCTTTTGTTTTCAAATACTATGAGATATGAATTGCATGTCTTGCAAATACAGTGAGATGTGAACTGCATGTCTATGAACTGTTGGGATAGCTTACAGCAGAACAGCTCATTGACAGACTTATACACCTTCAGGCATTGAGTATCCTTCACCTCACCCCACCTATAGGACCGTAATGTACCTATGACCCACTTGGTAACAGAGCCCTGTACTTGCTTTTTGCTTTTGTTTTGTTTTCAGAGTCAAGGCAAGGCTTTACTACTTTATGATTCATGTAACTTGGATAAAATCACTCAATCTATGGGTCCTCATTTGTTAAACAGCACAATCATATTTTTCTTAGAGGACTGCTGCAAGGATCATATGAGAAAATGTTTGCAACTATTCTTGGTAAATTATGTACACATATTGTGTGTTACTGTAATTTAACATGTTTTATCAAGCATCTACTGTTTCTGGGGCAAGAGAAATGACAAAAATATGGTTGGCTTCCTCTGGGGATGCAAAGTCTCTCCTGGAACGTTTGGATGAGGTCAAGTGTTGCGTAACTATTTGTAGCAGCTGTGTGGACTTAGGAGGTTTCCTCTTCTGCATGACATCAGATAATGTGCTGAATTTGGGTAATACACAGAAAACCTAGGTTTACAAGACCGGCATCCGTTTAGGCCACACCACAGTGTTCCAAGTGGAGGGTGGAGGAGAGGTGGCAGTTCTGAGAGAAATGCATAGTGAGAGACAGAAAGCTTAGTTAATGAATAGCTTTCTCTAGAGACTGATTCAGAATAAAAGAAGTTATATTTAGCCTAATTAAGCAAAGTTACTGTAATTAGGTTGAAATCTTTAAGTTGCATAGGTTGAAAAGATCCTTGGACTTTCTCAGTTTCTTGTCAGAGGAAAAGAAACATGAGGAATGACAAGCTGAGTGGAATTCTGAGGCAAGCCTGAGTAATGAAACAGCTAAAGATCAGGGCATTCTCAAAGGATGATTCCTTAATTTTATGACAGAATATGTATTGAGCAGAAAGTGTCTTAATTCAGTAAGACTCCTTGACAAGCACGTATGTATTGATATTTCTATTGGCACTTTATAAAGTCACATTTTTATTTATAGGTTAATAGTGTCCATTATTAGAATATCTAAGTTATCATAAAATAATGGTTGGCAACATTCACTGAGTACCTACTATGTCTTCAATGCATTGTACTTTTTTTCTTTCTTTTTTTTTTTTTTTTGGAGACGGAGTCTCTCACTCTGTCACCCAGGCTGGAGTGCAGTGGTGCAATCCTGGCTCACTGCAACCTCTGCCTCCCAGGTTCAAGTGATTCTTCTGCCTCAGCCTCCCGAGTAGCTGGAATTACAGGTGTGCGCCACCACGCCCAGCTAATTTTGTATGTTTAGTAGAGACGGGGTTTCACCACATTAGCCAGGCTGATCTCAAACTCCCGACCTCTGGTGATCCACCCACCTCGGCCTCCCAAAGTGCTGGGATTACAGGCGTGAGTCACCGTGCCTGGCCCGTTTTGTTTTTAATAACCCTAACAGGAGGTGTTACTATCCTCAGTGTTCCTATGAAGAAGCTGAAGATCATAGAGGTAAAGACAATTAACAGCCAGTGAATGACAAAAATGGGTTTTGAACCTGGACCTGACAAGCATCACAGGCAACATGTAATATACTTATAATTCCATCTCTAGAATTTGGCAATAGAAACTTGATATAGGCACTAGGAAAATATTTTGTTTGATTAACTGACAGCAGATCAATACAATTCGGAGGTTAATTGTTGGACCTAGAAGGAATCTTTGAGACCCAATCCCAAATCCTCATTTTCCAGATATGAAAACAGATCTAGAGAGGGAAGGATGACCTGCCCAAGGCAACAAATTAAGTCCATGACAAAGCTGGTATTAAAATGAAAGTCACCTAACCCTTGCTCCAATTGTTCCTGGAACCCCTTGGGTAGACTGCGTGACAGGCCCAAGGACCAGTGGATCAGATAGAGTATGCATAAGGCACCTTCCCTCCCCTCCCTTTCCTTCTCTGGGTTCTGCTAGGTCTTCTCTGTTGCCCACAAAGCCCCCAGGAGAAGCCTCACCACAACTGCTCCACCCATCATTAGCAGCCCAATGCCTATGCCAGAGTGGTCAAAGTTTCCAGGCCTCTGGTCCCAAGGCTGTGCTGGCTTCCGTGCAGCATCAATGAGAAGCCCCTCCTCCCCAGCTCAGTGTCACCCTTGGTCACCTGGGCCCCAGTGGTTATGCTTGTGCCAAGAATCTCACAAAATATTTTTTAAACAGGCCTGCCAGCTTCCACACCCAGCCCCCGCCCGCAGCCCCCACTAATTACAGCACTCAAACCCAGTCAATGGAAAAATATGAGAAATGAGCCGTGCCATCTTCTCACTTTTTCTTGTCCTACTTTTTCCTAGACTCTGACCCCACCCAAACACCATTTCTCTTCCTTCAGGTAAAAAACAAAATCTCCTGTGCATGTGACTTAGCACAAACACAGGTAAATATCTGCTCTGTGTGTGTGTGTGTACGTTTGTGAGTGTGCATGTGTAAACGTAGCAGGGATATTATGAGCAGTCAAATATTCTGCTATGCTTGGAATCAATTGCTGGCCTTTTAAAGTGTCAGTCACAGGTTATGGCTGCTACAGCTGCATTTATAAATGTTCTAACCACTGGTATTTACCTTCTGAGCTCGAGAAATTCAAGGTAAATTGTAAAGTTTGAAACAGAATCAGTCAAACCAAATTAGAGTGAGTGGCAGGACACCTGAGAGTACCTGTCTCTGTGGCTCAAGTGTAAGATGTCACAAATCTTGACTTGGACTTAGCATCAGTTGTGAGGGACTCCATTAACAGGCATGTATACAGATAAAGCCCAGAAGACTGCCGATAGCCTTCACAAGTTAGGAGATAGGACTTACCAACTGTTGTCTTGCTTCTGACAAGATGTCTAACCATTCTTTTAAGTTTTTGTCTTCCTAGATAAAGCATAGTAAAGAAAAACAGTCAAGAACACCTACATAGAGCCAAGCAGCATGCTCCACACTTCCATCTTTTCCTCTTGGTTAATCTTCCCAAGGGCCATGTAAGGCTCAGAGAGGTTAATTGAATGATCTGTTCAAAATCATGCAGCCAAGATATGGCAAAGCCAGGCAAGGACCCAGGTCTTCTCATTTCAAATAGCTGCCTTTCCAGTGCACATGCTTACCTCCAGGTCATCTTGACACATTGAAGACACACACCCCTTTTATGTTTTCACCTTGTGTGTCCTTCTCTTATCACTAGCCACTGATAGTTTCCACCTCAGCAAGATAGACCTCAGATATACCTTGTTTCACCTCAGACAAGTCCAATGTTGTCCACTATGCTGAAGCCAGGTAGATGGCTTATCATCAAATAATCCCCAACTCTCTCTTAGTGAGTTTAACCTTGTCTAGAATCTCTTTTGATGGCAAAACAGAGCTGAGCTACATCTGGATGAATCCCAGGCAAATTCCAACCTCCAAAGACAGTTAAATAATACTGCAAAAAAAAAGTTTCATTAATACAGAATTATAACCAAAGGAATCTAAAAAATATGCAACACCATAGAGGTACTACGACATGCTATAAATTGTGACACATAGTTTTAACAAGGAAAGAGATCATGGTAGAGAAGATATAGTAAACGTATGTGTACATGTTTGGTTTATTTTTCTAACAGAAAGAAATACATCATTACATTTTAAGGAAAATTCAGAATAGAGAGGTAATCTTTGCTACTTAATGATTCAAAGTGAACCTTGTAAGGTGTTTTCTTGGTCTGTATTTTTATCAACTTTTCTGTATCATTTAAAACTTGTGACCATACTTTTTTTCTTCTATTCTTTTCATTCAAGCATGAGTTTTGGATTGTTCATCATGTGACTATACCTTGCCAATTGAACCATATTTCCTCTACCTGCAGAGTACTGACTCCTCATCCTGCCCTGACTTGCCTTTTTACTTTCTGTCTTGAAACTCTACCCGTCTTTCTGCCTTTTTGACTGCTCCTCGGTCCCTTTCTCTTGTGCCTCTTTCTCCTTCTGCCTCTTGGCTCTTCTAAGACATTGCCCAGGGTTAGTCCTTGACTCCCTCAACAATCCCTCTCCCCATGCAATTTTTCCTCTTTCATTCTCATGGCCTGCTGATGACCTTCAAAGCTACATCACCACATCTATCTTTTCAAACAAGTTTCAGTGGCATATCTTCATTTTCCTTGATTTGTCCATTCATATTTTGCTATCATCTTCAGTCACCAGCCTATTTCAATCACAGTTATTCTTCTAATTATCCAGACTGAAAATAAATGGCATCATCTTTAACCATTTCTTTATCTTCATCTTCTATAGTGAGAAATAATCATCTCTACCCCTGCTGCCAATACCTTGAAAAGACTCTGGCTGGCCCACGTGTAAATTATCTCAGTAGCTTCCTTTGTGGCTTTCCTGCCTCTGGTCTCTTCTCACTCTCAAAACTCCCCTGCATGCCCCTGCCAAACATTCTTCCTTCAATACCATTTTCTCATGACACTGCTCCACCAGCATACCAGGTCAGGATCTAACCCAGTTTACCTAGTTAATCCCAGTGCTATTCAACATGCACTTCCTAATCAACCCAGCATGGCCTCCCCACACTGCATCAATATACCTCATACCTCCTTGGTTTTGATCTTTTAGGTCTCATTTTCCCAAATGCCTCATTCTTGCCCCTCCAAGTTTCAGAATTCAACTTATCCTTCCAGACTTAGCCCATACCTCCCTTACCTATGCCCATACCAGCCCAAACCTATGCTGGTCAGCTGCCAGTTTGCTCTCAGATCCATCCTCTCCCTTCCCTTTTCCTCTCTGTATCACTACAAGGGAATGAGGTTCCCTTGCCCTCTAGCTTTTGGGTAGGCTTGGCTCCAGGGAAGCATGAGAAAAGGTTCAAGAAGAGAAAGACAAGCCAGTGTTTTACTTTTCCTATTTTTGTGTGTGTTTGCAGTGTCTGCAGTAATGGCTATGTCTCTTCTATGGCTTCAGCTACTGTGAACAGTCCCAGCCTCTGAACTCTGGAAGCAATACCACCTCCCTCCAGTTCCTCCAGTTGAGGAGTGGTCTTTGTTCTCTGGGTTGCCTTACTATCTTCTGTTTGTTTTTTCAGCACTTCTGTCACAGATATGACAAATTCCCTATATTAAAACTCCCTCTATTTAAAGATCCAGCATGATTCCTGTTTCCCTGTCCAAACTTGAAGAAGTTTGGACTGATAACTTTCAACATCTTTTCTAGCTCTTACAGTCTTGTCCATTACCATATAATGTAGCCCTTCATTATATACTGACTGGAATTGTGCAATACATTTTCTCATTTATTCATTCATTCAGTGGATATCTATTTAGCTACACAATGTGCATCCAACCACATCAGGTGTTGGAATTTGGAGGGAAGGCACAAAAAAGTATCAGGTACAAAGCATTTATTATCTTGATGGTAGCAAAAGGCATCCACAAACAAGTGAAGCATTAACACAAGGTAGTGCTTGGTTACGAGTCAGATGAATGCCTCAGAAAATGCTTACTGTTCCATATTTAAACCTTTTGGCCTCACAGATGAGATCTTAAGTATGTGCTTAGAAGACTGAGTTTATGCCCAGAAAGCCAATAAAGATTGAATGATTTAGTTTTTCACTGTAGTAATTGCATGTTGTATTACTGGGATATGGGGAGTGTAGAGTGTCAATCAAAGCCAAGAGAAACAAAAATATTTTCAAGACCAGGAATCTTGTTTAAATAATTATGAGTGTGCATATTTGTGTGTGTATGTGTTTAAAATACTTCTGTTTTTAATTATTAGTAGCATATGTTGATATTGCATAAACAATGAGAAAACACCACAAAAATGAAAAAGTTAAATCATTTATTCAGCATTTATTGTGAAACTATTCTGGGTGCAGGTTAAAATATGGATATAGAAGCCATGGTCTCTATTCTTGAGGGGCTTCCAATTTAGCAGGTGATACAATCAAGTAAGCAAGTAATAGCAGTGAAGCTTAATGATGTGACATGGTTTGGATATTTGTCGCTTCTAAATTTCATGTTGAAATTTGTTCCCCAATGTTGGAGGTGGGGAACACCTGCTGGGAGGTATTGGGGTCATGTGGGCAGATCCCTCACAAATGGCTTTCCTTCTTCCTTGCCATAAAGAATGAGTTCTCACTGCATTAGTTCCCATGAGATCTAGCTATTAAAAAGAGCCTGGCACCTTCCTCCTCTCTTTCTCTTGCTCCCTCCCTTGCTATGTGACATTCCTGCTCCCTTTCCTTTTCTGCCATAATTGGAAGCTTCCTGAGGCCCTCACCAGAAGCAGATGCGATGCGAGCACTATGCTTCTTATACCATCTGCAGAACCATGAACCAAATAAACCTCTTTTCTTTATAAATTATCCAGCCTAAAGTATTCCCTCAATATCAATGTAAACAGACTAAGACACGATGATAATTATGGTAACCTACCCATGCCAAACACCACACTATTGCTTTACTTAAGTCATAACACAAAACCTTTTGGGTAGGCATTATTATTACATTACTACTGTACAAAGTTAAATAAAGACATAGACTCAGAAACACTGAAAACTTGTTTAAGGTAGCACAGCTAGTGTGTAGTGGAGCCAAGGTATTTAAACCTAAGTCTGCCTGAATTCAGAGCCATGGGTTCCTAATTACATAATAAAGCATAATATATCTATTATCAAAAGATCATTTTTCTTCATAACCCTGAATTCATGATAAGAGTAAAGAGTTTACAGTACTTAATAAGACAAAAGAGTTTAGATTGCAGTCTAGCTATGGGTAAGAAATTTCATTGGCAATTCCAGGTCTACCTTCCTTCGCTCATTGAGTAGGAGATACAGAATGCATCTTCAGGACATTTTAACTAGAGAAACACATTTTTAAGAAAATGGTTTTTGATCAGGCACAGTAGCTCATGCCTGTAATCCCAGCACTTTGGGAGGCTGAGGCGAGCAGACCAGCAGAGGTCAGGAGTTCAAGACTGAACAACATGATGAAACCCCATCTCTACTAAAAACACAAAATTTAGCCAAGCATGGTGGCACATGCCTGTAGTCCCAGCTATTCGGGAGGCTGAGGCAGAAGAATCACTTGAACCCAAGAGGCGGAGATTGCAGTGAGCCAAGATAGTGCCATTGCACTCCAGCCGAGATGACAAGAAGAAAACTTCGTCGAGAAAGAAAGAAAGAGAGAGAGAGAAAGAGAGAGAGAGAGAGAGAGAGAGAGAGAGAGAGAGAGAGAGAGAGAGAGAGAGAGAAAGAAAGAAAGAAAGAAAGAAAGAAAGAAAGAAAGAAAGAAAGAAAGAAAGAAAGAAAGAAAGAAAGAAAGAAAGAAAGAAAGAAAGAAAAGAAGAAGGAAGGAAGGAAGGAAGGAAGGAAGGAAGGAAGGAAGGAAGAAGTAAGGAAGGGAGGAAGGAAGAAAGAAAAAGGTTTTTAGGAGAAACATTAATGAGACCAAGAGAGCTCTTCAAAGCACAATAACTGGCAAATGGTTACATGATCGTCTTTGTTTGGAAGAAGCATTGGCTTTATACTTCACGTAAACTATATTAAGTTTAAGCCACCATACACTGGGTTCTGTACAAGTGCAAAGCTAACAGTACAATTTCTCAATTCTCCAACTAAAAGAAAATATCTGGCAAGAAAGGAACTCCTTGCATTTCAAAGCAGATTAATAAAAATCTAATCTATACTGAGTGCTTAAAAAGTGTGAAGTGTGAATATTTCCAATCAATAAATACAATCTATGACTGGATTAAAAGACTGGAATGTATCAATTTCTCTATAGTTACTTTTTAATTGAGGTATAATTAACATACAGTAAAATGCACAAATTGTTAAGCGTTGAGTTCAATGAGTTTTGACAATTTTGTACACCTGTATAATCATTTCCCCAACAAAATATTGAATATCTTTATCACTCCAAAAAGTTCCTTTTGTCCTTTTCCACTCAATCTTTTCTAAAGAGGCAACAAATTTCTGATTTCTATCCCCAGTTAGTTTTCTTGGATTTGAATGAATAGGATCAGAAAGTGTGTATTTTTGTTGAATCTGGCTTCATTCAATTAACATGATGTTTTTGAGATCCATGTTGTTATATGTAAAAGTACTTCATTATTTATCATGGTTAAGTAATATTCCATTGAATTAATAATATGCCATAAACATTGCTGTTTAAATCTTTTGTGGATTTATATTTTCATACATCTTGAGTAAATTCCTAGAAGTGGAACAGCCATGGAGTACATCATTGTTGCACTTTATAAAATCTGCAGAACGCTCTGCCATAGTTGTGCACCATTTTATGCTCAGAACAGCAATATATGAAAGTTCCAGTTGCTCCATATTATCACTGGCATTTAATGTTGTCAGTCTTCTTGATTTTAGCCATTTATAATTTATCTTATTGTGGTTTTTATTTTCAATAAGCACTTCCTCATGTGCTTATTGGCCATATATATATATATGAAGTGTTTGCCTACTTTTCTGCATATAATGGTATAACTTCTTTTCAAAACTCACTCAGTAAATTACAATATTTAACTATTTATTTGAGAGTTTGGGTATTCACCTGTCATTTCCAGTATAAACAGTGATACATTTGCCTAGGTGGCCCATTAGTATCTTCCTGGAAATTACTGGGCATGTTTTTTTAGTTACATTATCTTATCACTCCCCGTAATGATCTATGAATTTAAAAAGGGGGAAGGAGAGACCATTAAGCCCAGGGACTTAACAACAGTGTTCCATATGGAACCATTAAACTACTTACTAACCATCTGCTCATGGCGATGAGCCCATTCTGTTTTTATACAGAGTATTTTTTTTGTAAAAAAAAAAAAAAAAAAGTCTCAGTGACAGATAATACACATATTTTTAAAGTATGATATTCAATCAGCAACATACAACTTGCTGAGAATGGAGCATACTAAAGGTGCACTCACAGATCATTAGAACTTCAAGGGAACTTGGAGCTCACCTAAGTCAAGCCGCTTAATGGTTTAGAAGCTAAAACTGAGGGCCAGAGACAACTAATTTCCAAGCCAGGAACCGAACTCTGGTAATTTTACTTACAGCCCAGTGTTCCTTTCACCATATCATTATGCATTTGAGAGGAAAAGTGCTCTTTTTTACCGTCTAAATTAGAAAAGAAAGTCCAAACCTATTAGATGTTTAGAAAAAAATACTTAATGGACAAACAAAAGCCAACAGTAAGGCTGCTTGGAGCTACTAAAAAATATGAAATCTGAGGCCAAGAATACATGGATATGAGTCCCAGCCCTTCCACATATTAACCCATGTGACTTGAAACAAGTCATTTCACCTTAATATTTTAATATCCTCACCTGAAAATTGGGGTTGAAGAAAATAAATATGTTGTCATATTCACAAAGCGAAGAAAAGTATATATTGGGAAGGGAAGTTAAAGAACCTGCGTGCCTTCAGAGAGATAAACCAGAAGTGGCAGGTACAGAAAAATGGAAGAAAAGTGTTCCATACAAGAAAGGTGAACAAAACTAGGCTGTCTGCTTGAAGATAGGGATTTGCTATGTATGGGGTTATCCCTGTGCACAAAAGGGAGCAGAAAATTAGAAGGTTGCCAATTTTATCCCTGAAGATATAATTTATGGGAACTGTGGACTAAGGAAGTAGGACTACAAAAATACACCCTGGTGTGGAATGGACCAAGGCTACCCACTTTCTCTAAAATCACCATAAATCTAAAGCCCCAGAATGCCATTAGAAAATCAGACTCAGAACTGGGGATCGCGGGAGACAGTTTCAAGTGCCTACGGAAATGCAAAATACCGACCAGGGAGAAAAAAGATACAAAAATAATTTGGCTGACTGAAAATGGGCCCAGCAACTCAAATTCTTAACCTCATAAAGAAGTCTAGAGTGAAGAAAGACAACCAATGAAGCAAAAAGTCAGAGCATGGGCTGGGCGCAGTGGCTCATGCCTGTAATCCTAGCACTTTGGGAGGCTGAGGCAGGTGGATCACCTGAGGTCAGGAGTTCGAGACCAGCCTGACCAACATGGTGAAACCCTGTCTCTACTCAAAATACAAAAAATTAGCTGGGCATGATGGTGCGTGCCTGGAATCCCAGCTGCTTGGAAGGCAGAGACAGGAGAATCACTTGAACCTGAGAGGCAGAGGTTGCAGTGAGCCGAGATCATGCCATTGTACTCCAGCCTGGGTGACAGACCGAGACTTCGTCTCAAAAAATAATAAATAAATAAATACATCAGAGCATGAATTCACTCTCTATAAAACTGATATTATGGGGTAGGCTGGGGAGGCCGAGGTGGGAGGATCACGAGGCAGGAGATTGAGACCACCCTGGCTAACACGGTGAAACCCCATCTCCACTAAAAATATGAAAAAGTCGCCGGGCGTGGTGGCGGCGCCTGTAGTCCCAGCTATTCGGGAGGCTGAGGCAGGAGAATGGCGTGAACCCGGGAGGCAGAGCTTACAGTGAGCTGAGATCACGCCACTACACTCCAGTCTGGGAGACAGAGCAAGACTCCGTCTCAAAAAAAAAAAAAAAAAAAAAAAAAAAAAAAAAAAAAAAAAAAAAAAAGAGGTAGACTGGCAGACTTTAAAATAAGAATAAGAATATTAGGGTACTCACAGTGATAAACGAAGAAGTAACATAAAAGATTCAAAGATATTTTAAAAAGCATAATTAATGCAAGAATAGCTGGATATAACAATAAGATCAATAAATAAGTATAGTTGATCAACAAAAGAACATAGTTAAAGAAAGAACAGCACAGGGAAAAAGAAATGAAAACATGAAAGAATTATTGAGAACCATGGAGAATAAACCTACACCTAATACGAGTTCCAGAAAGTTTCCAAACTTAAAAAAAGAAAATAATTCCTCAGTTTTAAAAATACTCCAAATGCCAACGTGAATTAATAAAGAAAAATCTACACCAAATCTATACAGCATCCCATCTTGATGAATCTGAAAAACTTCAAGGACAAAGAGAAAAGCCAAATTCTACAAATAATGACCGTTATTTGATGGCAGACTTCTCATCAGCACCAATAGCTTCCAAAAACTAATAAGGTAGCTCACAACTTGAATCAACAGTTTTAATTAAACTATCATTCAAAAGTGAGGGTAAGAATACATGAAATAATGTAATTTCCAAAATATGTTAACTATAAAAAGTAAAAACACAAGAGAATATTGGTAGCATACACGCTACTATTTGAATAAAAATAGAAAAAACATATTACTTCTGTGTATATTGTGCACAAGAAAGAAGAAAACAAAATGTCATTTTTCCTAAAAGAAACATGGAAAGGATAAACAAAAAAATAATAAAATTGCTCACCTACAGGATTGTGTAAAGAATGAGGGAGAACGTGACACTTTTATGAGCACATTGTTTCTGTAATGTTTTGACGTATAGAATTATAGTAATGATTTACATATTCAAAACAAAATTAAATCAGCAAGCATGAGAAAGGAAACACTAAAACCAAGTATAAACGAAAAAAAATGAACATAAGAGTGTTTTAAATAAGTTTAACCACACTAAATGGGAAAAAAAGATAACTATTCAAATAACTTAGTTCTCTACTTTATGTATATATCTTTCATCCAAAGGGGCAAAAAAAAGAACTACGAACAAATCTTGAATACTTCTTAACTGATTTGTGTTTATAGTGTCAGGAGAGTAATAATACTGAAATAACTTTATGTGTGTGTATGTTAACAGGATGAACAAAAGAGCAAATATACAGATATCCTTGGAAGCCAGAGTTCTTTGAAGGAAGAAATACACATACAGAATGGGAGAAGGCAAGGGAAAACCCTGTAATGTTGGGAAGGATTTAGAGAAAGACATATAAACTTATGATTCCATATAGATATCTATTTCCTAGGTCTGTCTATGAAAGATCTTCAAACAGCACACTCACATAGAAATGAACACATCTAGTACCCAGATCTCTGTTTCTAAACGCCATTCCCCCTAAACAAACCAGTACTCATTGTGGAAATAGCTAATTCAATAACCGGGGCAGGGAAAGCACAAGATAAGATCATCATCTTGTGACAAAGAATAAGAAAGTGTCTTAAAAACTGGGGGAGGAGCATATAACAGTACACAGAAGCATGCTTGAAGGGGCTCCCACTTTAATATCTGGGACAATGTGAATATGGAAATTAATGAGAACTGTTGTAGATTATAAACAGTTAAACATAGTAAAAACCCATGAGTCCCTACTAATAAAAATTACAGACAGATAAATGATGGATAGGTGGATGGATGGATGGATGGACAAATTGATTGATAGACATAAAGAGAAAGATAGGCAAGAAACAACCAATGGATCTTGAGTAGAGGAACGTAGTTTTATAAAAAATACTTTCAAAATCTAAAAGCATATCACCACAAATTAGTTATAAATAAAAAAGAAAAAAGTGGAGAAACTGAACACTTGCAACCAAGTGATCTAAATTAGCATTACCAGTGAAGGGCACACAGACATCTTGTGCCTCTGGATGCATGTCCCATGAAAAATAAAACATCACCTGTGGAGTACACTAACCATAAAGGAATAATTTCCATTTTGTCCTGAAAAACATGAAAAAAAATCTACATTGAGGAACAATATTCAAAGTAACTGACCTTTATTTTTCAAATTATCAATAATACAAAAAACAAAGAACAGCTGAATATAGTTCCTAATTAAAGGACAGTAAAGAAACATGACACCTAAATGCAATTCATGACTCTAGATTGGATTCTTAAACTGGGGCAGGAGATGACAGTCATAAAGGATACTATGGGAAAACTGACAGTTCTGGAATATGATCTGTAGATCAAATATTGTATGAATGTTAAATTGCTTCAAGACATTGATGAAAGAAGGGAAATCCTGAAGTGATGGGCCCATTTATTATGCCTCCTCCTCCATATATTTTAGAATCAAGTTCAGTGAGAACATAAAATGTTTCTTTTTTTCTCTATCATCACCATCCAGTCAGCCTGACAAAGGACCAGTATGGCCAACATTTCACATTCTCTGATCACCACTTCTCAACTGAAGCTTAGCTTTATTGTCCATGCATATACCAAGAAGGAGAGAGATGATACCATGCTGTAAGTCTACAGTCTGCCCAAACCCAGCTCTGCAGAGACTACTTTAAAGAGATCTAGGTGCTGATTTTATTTGTGGGAACCAAAGCTGCATTGAAGTGAACACACAAGCTAATTAGCAGATTTTGAACCTTAGAAATCTTCATTATATTATAATCCTATGTCATCTTTTGAAGCTCAAACAAAATGAACTCTATTCATTAATTGTTTGCAATAAGTGCATCATCTCCGCCTTTGAATACCTTCAGGCTAATGACATGCCCAAAAGTGTCAGGCAGAGGATGACTCATACTGGTAGTTTTTGCTGGAGCTATTATTGTGTATGCACACACATAGACCACTGTGAATGACTTTTTCTGTACCCGTGTGCTTGGCTCTTTCAGTTGCATGTGTGTGTGTCTGTGTGTGTACAGATGCATACTGATGCTTATAGGTATAAGTTCATGCCTCTGTGCAAGTGTGTGTCTGTGTAGATAAATACCTCTGCATTGCTATGCTACTTTGTATGTGTGTGTGTGTGTGTGTGTAAAATGCATACACTGCTAAGTATAAAATGTATGAACAATGTGTTTATAAGGATCTCTTTAATTGTAAGTGACATTAAACCAAACTAAAAGTTGTTTAGAAAAAAGGAAATTTATTGGCTTAATTAATAGAAATATTGATGGTCAACTTTAAATTCCCACATGGAAAAGGAAAAATTGGAACCACACATAGTGGCGGCTGGTCTCCTGCATATATCAATTCTGCTGAGCAGGAATAACAGGATTATCTGCCTGGTGACCAGAGTCGGCTTTGGGAACCTGGTCTGGGGACCTTCGCTGAGTTTTTCTAAGTTATTCCTTTTTTTTTTTTTTTTTTTTTTTTTTTGCTTTTATTCTCTGTGCTTCCAGGCAATTCCTGGGGCAAGTAACAAAGCCAGAAGTTTCATCAAGTCACCATATTTAAACCCGGAAACAAATCTGAGAATTTCTGTTTTCAAGCAACAGACTGTTCTTCACATCCCCTTAACCCTCAGCTTTGTGGCCTCTGTCTTGGACCATCAAAGGCCTGTTTAAACAATGGTCACCCAGAGATTCGCACTTATCACCAGCCCTAACTCAATCTCCTGCCATGTTTTTCGGGTAATTGCCTTTGCTCCTACTAACTTTAGATTGGTTGGAATATCTGCTTTTCAATAATGTAAGATTCTGGAATAGTTAGATGCTCACCTATCTTAGATTTCAAGCCGTAGCCAGGAAGAATTTTTTTAATAAAACTGTCTTATTGTTCTCTTTCGCTCTCTTTCTTACTATGCATTATTTTGATTTAAATTTTTATTGAAATCATTTGGATTCAAATGCAATTGTGAGAAATAATACAGATATCCTTAAGAAACCTTACCCAGTTTCTCCAGTGGTAACATTTTGCAAAACTATAGTATCATAGCACAATCCGGATATTGACATTGATACAAACTGGCAATCTTAATCAAATATCCCCAGAGAAGGGGACTTATCCTTATTTTCATGTGCATTCATGTGTGTGTGTGTTTAGTTCTATTCAATTTGATTACATGTGTAGGTTCAAACAGCCATCACCACGGGCAAGGTACTGAACAGTTCCCTCATCCAAGGGTTCCTTGTGTCGACCTTTCATAATGATACTCACCCCTGTCCTGCCTATACCTCTTTCATCATGACTCCCTGGCAACCACTTATTTGTCCTCCATTTCTAACATTTTGTCATTTCATAAGTGTTATATAAATTAAATCATACAGTATATAACTTAAAATTTTTCTATCAATCGAATTCACTGGACATTCTTCCAAGCTGTGTGTATTTCTTATTGTTTTTCCTTTTTTTTTTTTTTTTAAACGGAGTCTCACTCTGTCACCAGGCTGGAGCGCAGTGGCTCGATCTCTGCTCACTGCAACCTCCACCTCCCAGGTTCAACCAATTCTCTTGCCTCAGCCTCTCAAGTAGCTGAGACTACAGACTACACCATGCCCAGCTAATTATTGTGTTTTTAGTAGAGACAGGGTTTCACCATGTTGGCCAGAATGATCTCGATCTCTCGACCTCGTGATCCGCCTGCCTCAGCCTCCGAAAGTGCTGGGATTACAGGCATAAGCCACCACGCCTGGCCTGTTTTTCCTTTTTCATTGTGGAGTAGTATTCCATGGTATGTATGTTCCTCAGTTTGTTTAACTACTTACCTGTTGAAGCACATCTAGGCTATTTCTAGATTGGGGCTATTATGAAGAAAGTTGCTATGAACATGTGTATACATTTTGTGGGAATGTAAGTTTTCATTTCTCTGGACTAAATGCCCAAACTGAAATTTCTGGGTCACATGGTATTTGCAAGGGTTTTTTTTTTTTCCATTAAACATTTTCGTTTTAGATCATTGTACCTTTAGATGCAACTGTAAAAATAATATAGATAAATACCATGTACCCTTTATCCAGTTTCCCCTAATGGTAAGATCTTAAAATATCTATCGTACAATATCACAACCAAGATCTTGACATTGATTCAGTCAAGATACAGAACAGTTCTATTACCAAAAGAATCTCTCATGTTTCCCTTTTTGCTGTACTCACTGTCCTCTGGCCCACTCCTACCTTTACCTCTGGTAACCACTAATCTGTTCTCCATTTCTAAAAGTATGTATTTTAAAGAAAATTATTTAAATGGAATTATATAACTTCCGGAATTGGCTTTTTTTCCTTCAATCATCATAATTCTCTTGAAATTTATCCAGGTTGTTGTACACATGGAAAGTAGAGATTTTTTCATTGCTGAGCAGTAATTCATGATATAGATTTAACAATTTGTTTAGTCATTTACCCATTGATTGACATCTGAATTGTTTCCAGTTTTGGCTATTATGAATAAAGCATCTATAAATATTCATGTACAGGTTTTTGTACAGGTCTTCATTTCTCTGAATAAATGCCCATCTGGTAACCATCATTCTACTCTCTATCTTCATGAGTCCAATTGTTTTAACGTTTAGCTTCCACAAATGAGTGGAAAATACAAAATTTGTCTTTCTGTGCCTTGCTTATTTTACTTAACATAATGTTCTCCAGTTCTCTCCATGTTGTTGCAAATGATAGAAACTTGTTCTCTTCCTTCCTTCCTTCCTTCCCTCCTTTCTTTCTTTCTTTTCTTTCTTTCTTTCTTTCTTTCTTTCTTTCTTTCTTTCTTTCTTTCTTTCTTTCTTTCTTTCTTTCTTTCTTTCTTTCTTTCTTTCTTTCTTTCTTTCCTTCTTTCTTTCTTCCTCTCTCTCTCTCTCTCTCTCTCTCTCTCTCTCTCTCTCTCTCTCTTTCTTTCTTTCTTTTCTTTCCTTCCTTCTTTATTCAAACAGAGTCTCACACTATTGTCCTGGCTGGAGTACAGTGGCACACCCTTGGCTCACTGCAACCTCCACCTCCCAGGTTAGAGCGATTCTCCTGCCTCAGTCTCCTGAGTAGCTGGGATTTCAGGCGCCCACCACCACGCCCAGCTAATTTTTTGTATTTTTAGTAGAGACAGGGTTTCACTATGTTGGCCAGGCCGATCTTGAACACTTGACCTAGTGATCCACCCTCCTCAGCCTCCCAAAGTGATGGGATTACAGGCATGAGCTACCATGTCCAGCCAAGAACCATTTTCTTTTTTATGGCTGACTCTGTTGTGTATATGTACCATCTTTTTTTTATCCATTCATCTGTCGATGGACACTTAGGTTAATTCCAAATCCTGGCTACTGTGAATAGTGCATGTTGGGAGTGCAATTATCTCTTCAACATACTGATTTCATTTCCTTTAGATATCTACCCAGCAGTGAGATTGCTGAATCATCTGGTAGTTTTATTTTTGGTTTTCTGAGGAACCTCCATACTGTTCTCTATAGTGGCTCTACTAATTTACACTTCTATCAAATGTGTGACAGTTCCTTTTTCCCCACATTCTTGCCAGCAATTGCCTCTCTTGGATGAAAGTCATTTTAACTGGAGTGAGATGATATCTCACAGTGGTTTTGAATTACATCTTTCTAATGATCAGTGATATTGAGCACATTTTCATATACCTGTTGGCCATTTGTATGTCTTCATTTGAGAAAAGTCTATTTAGATCTTTTGCCCATTTTCTAATCAGATTATTAGATTTTTCCCTATTGAATTGTTTGAGCTCCTTTTATATTCTGGATATTAATCCCTTGTCAGACAGATAGACTGCAAATATTTTCTCCCATTCTGTGGCTTGTCTTTTTGTCTATTGTTTCGTTTGTTGTGCAGAAGCTTTTTAACTTCATGATTCCACATGTTCATTTTTGCTTTGGCTGCCTGTGCTTATGGGTTATTACTCAAGAACTCTTTGCCCAGACCAATATCCTAGAGAGTTTCCCCAAAGTTTTCCTTTAGTAGCTTCATAGCTTGAGGTCTTACATTTAAGCCTTCAATCTATTTTGATTTGATTTTTTGCATATGTGAAGAGATATGGGTCTAGCTCCATCCTTCTGCATATGGATATCCAGTTTTCCCACCACCACTTACTTAAGAGACTGTCCTTTCCCCAGTGTATATTCTTGACACCTTTGTTGAGAAAGAGTTCACTGTAGGTGTATGATTTGTTTCTGGGTTCTCTGTCCTGTTCCATTGATCTATGTTTCTATTTTTATGCCAGTACCATGCTGTTTTGGTTACTATAGCTCTGTAGTATAATTTGAAATCAGGTAATGTGATTATTGTTCTTTTTGCTCAGGATAGATTTGGTTATTCTGGGCCTTTTGTGGTTCCATATAAATTTTAGGATTATTTTGTCTATTTCTGAAGAATGTCATTGGTATTTTGATAGGGATTGCTCTGAATCTGTAGATTGCTTTGGATAGTATGAACCTTATAACAATATTGATGCCTCCAATCCATGAATATGGAATATTTTTCCACTTTTTGTATTCTTTTCGATTTCTCCCATCAATGTTTTATAGCTTTTATTGTAGAGATCTTTCACTTCTTTGGTTAAGCTTATTCCTAGGTATTTTGTTTTATTTGTAACTATTGTAAATAGGATTACTTTCCTGATTTCTTTTTCAGATTGATCACTCTTGACATATAGAAAGCTACTGAATTTTGTAGGTGGATTTTTGTATTCCGCAACTTTACTGAATCTGTTTATCAGTTCTAATAGTTTTTTGGTGGAGTCTTTAGGTTTTTCCAAACAATAGATTGTATCATCTGCAAAGAAGGATAATCTTCCTTTCAAATTTGGATGCCTTTTCTGTTTTTTTTTTTCTCTCATTTGGTTGCTCTAGCTAGGACTTCCAGAGCTATGTTGAATAACTGGGGAAAGAGGCATTCTTGTCTTGTTCCAGATCTTATAGGAAAGGCTTTCAGTTTTTCCCTATTTAGTATAATACTAGCTGTGGGTCTGTTGTATATAGCTTTTATTGTATTGAGATATGTTTCTTCTATACCCAGTTTTTAAAAAGGTTTTTATCATGAAAGGATGTTAAATTGTATCAAATGCTTTCTCAGCATCAGTTGAAATGGTCATATGGTGTTGTCCTTCATTCTGTTGAAACGATGTATCACATCAATTTATTTTTGCATTTTTTGGAGCAACCTTGCATCCCTGGGTTGAATCCCACTTGGTCATGATGAAATATCTTTTTAATGTATTCTTGAAATCAGTTTGCTAGTATTGTGTTAAGAATTTCTGTCCCATGTTTATTAGGGATATTGGCCTGTAGTTTTCTTTTTTATGTTTTTTGTCTGGTTTGGGTATCAGGGTGATACTGGCCTTGTTGAATGAGTTTGGAAATATTCCCTCATCCTCTATTTTTTGAAATAGTTCGAGTTGGATTGATATTAGTTCTTCTTTAAATATTTGGTAGAATTCAGCAGTGAAGCAATTGGGTCCCAGGCTTTTCTTTGCTGGGAGATTTTTACTATGGCATTGATTTGTTACTTGTTATTGGTCTATTCAGGTTTTGTATTTCTTCCTGGCTTAATTTTGGTAAGTTGTACGTGTCTAAGAATTTACCCATTTCTTCTAGGTTTTCCAATTTATTGAGCATATAGTTGCTCATAGTAGTCTATAATGATCCTTTGAATTTCTGCAGTATCAGCTGTAATGCCCAATGTTTGTGTTTTAATCTTATATCCTGCAAAGTTGATGAATTCACTTATTAGTTCTAGGATTCTTTTTCTTTAGATTCCTTGGGATTTTTTATTAAGATAATCATGTCATCTTCAAAAAATTATACTTTTATTTCTTCCTTTCCAATCTGTGTGCCTTTTTTTTTTTCTTAGCTTATTGCAGTGGCTAAAGCACCAGTACTCTACTGAATAAGAGTAGTATTAAAGACATCCTTGCCTTGTTCTCAGTCTTAGGAGGAAAGCATTTAGTCTTGGACCATTAAGTATGATATTAACTATAGTTTTTTTGTAGATGCTCATATCAAGTCATAGTAATTTCTATTTATAACTTGCTAAATGTCTTTATCCTGGTAAATGTTTGATATTATGAAATATTTTTTTCTGCATCAATTGATATCATCATTGCTTTTTTTTTTTTTTAGCTTTTGGACGTGGTATATTACATTGATTGATTTTTGAATGTTAAATCACTTTTCTATACCTGAAATATATCTGTTGGTCATTGTCTATAATTCTTTTTAAATATTGTTAGATAGGGATTGTTAATATTTTGTTTAAAATATTTATGTCTAAAATCATGAGAGATACAAGCCTGTGGCTTCTTTCTTTGCACTGTCTTTGTTTGGTATTGGTATCAGAGTACTACTGGTCTAATAAAATAAGGTAATAAGTGTTTCCTCTGTATTCTCTGGAAGAGATTGTGTAAAATTTGTGCTAATGCTCCTTTGAATGTTTGGTATTATTCTTTAGTAAAATCATTTTGGTCTCAATTTTTTTTTTTACTTTTTTTTTTTTTAAGGGACAGTCTAGCTCTGTTACACAGAATCAAGTATAGTGGCATAATTATAGGCCACTGCAGCCTTGAGTTCCTGGGCTTCAGTGAGCCTCCTGTCTCACCAAGTAGTTGTGCGCCACCACACACAGCTAATTTTCAAACTTTTTGTAGAGATGGAGTCTCACCTTGTTGTCCAAGTGGGTCTCAAACTCCTAGTCTCAAGCAATCTTCTCACCTCAGCCTCTCAAAGCACTGGGATTACAGGTGTGAGCCCCTGTGCCCAACTTTGAGATTTCTTAATTATTAGTTTTTAAATTATTAATCCAATTTTGTAAGGATTCTAAGACAACTTAGATTGTCTTTTTCAACTTGTTTGAGTTTTTGTAGTGTCTAATTTTTTAGGAATTTGTGTATTTTTTTAGTTGTTGAATTTATAGCACATAAAGCTTTTCACAGTATTCTCTAATTAGCAATGTAATGGCTGCAGCATCTGTCATAATACCCTCTATTTCATTCCTGATATTAGGGATGTCATCTCACTTTTTATTTTTACTAGCATTGTTAGAGGTTATTGACTTTACTGACTTTTTTGAAGAATCAGCTTTTGCTTTCATTAACTTTGTCTATCATTTCTCATTTTAAATTTTATTAATTTCTACTATAATCTTTATTGTTTTTCTTCTGCTTGCTTTGGATATATTTTGCTTTTTTTCTAATCATTTGGGATAGAAATTTAGATTATTGATTTGAATTTTTTTTGCTGTGTACAGGAAAGAGTTAACCAAGTCAGCCTGAGTTGCTCCAACTTTGCAATGCTCAAGAAAGGCCTGTTCTGTGGTGAGGCCTTAAACAGTTCTTGGGAATTGAGATCTTGGAATGTTCTAACTGCTTGGGATGCTTTAAACACTTGGGACCTTGAGTCATATTATGCCCGGCTTTCTAAATAGTTTGTATGAGGAATGTGATTTATGAACAACCCCATTTCCTCTGGGGACCTGGATCTTCAGTAACTGTAGTCAGTACTACAGATACTATACTCCTGTGTAACCAACCCACAATGAAAATTGTGAACTTATAGGCTTAGGCAAGTCTCTGTAATAGATAAAACTTTACATACACCTTCAGAATTTATTCTTGGAAGAATTAAGTGCATCTTATGTGTATTAAGTGTATCTTCTAGTGACTCCACTAGAAGAATGTTCTTAGAAGCTTGTGCCTGATTTTCTCCAAACTTTACCGATACACATTTTCCCTTCACTGATTTTTCTTGGGACCCTTTGCTGTAATAAACCACAATCATGAGTATAATAACTTCTAAGTCCTAAAAGTTCTTCTCATAAAATCACCAAAACAGGAGTGGTCTTGGGGACCTCCAAAACACTTTGTTTCTAGAGTAAGATTTTACTGCTATAAATTTCCTTCTCAGGACAGCTTTAGATGCATCCCATATATTCTGATACATTATTGTTTCAATTTAATTTGGTGTTGTATATGCATTAAATGTCCTTTGAGATTTCCTTTTTGACCAATAAAGTATTTATAAGTATGTTGCTTAATTCTCACATATTTTGAGAATTTCCTGTAGACTTTATTTATTTCTCATTTGATTCCATTGTAGTCAGAGAAAACACGCTGTATGATTTCAGTTCTTATAAATTTGTTGAGATCTATTTTATGGTCCAGAATTTGGAATATATAACTGAATGATAAATGGGCACCTGAAAAAAAAAGTTTATTCTGCTATTGTGTGGAGTTTTTACATATGTCATTTAGATACTATTGGTGGATAGTTGTGTGGTTCATATCTTTTAAGTATTTTCTGATTTACTGTCTAGGAGTTCTAGGAGTTCTATCAGTTGCTGAAAGGAAGTGTTGAAGTACTGAATTATAACTGTAGATTTATCTATTTCTTCTTGCAATTCTATCAGTTTTTGCTTTATGCATTTTGAGGCTCTGTTGTTTGGTGTGTACATTTAGAATTACTACATCTTCCTAGTAAGTTGATCCTTTTATTTATAGGTAATGTAACTTTTTCTCTAGTGATTTTCTTTGCTCTGAAGTCCACTTTATTAGATATTAATACACCACACCTGCATTTTTGTTTAAAGTTTACATAGTAAATATTTTCTATTCCTTTATTTTCAATCCACTTATATTATTGAATTTAAAGTGAATTTCTTTTAATCAGTATGTCACTGGGTCTTTTTTTGTTCACTCTACCAATCTCTTTCTTTGATTGATGTATTCAGATCATTTATATTTAAGATAATTTTTGATATGTTGGTACTGAAGCCTACCATTTTATTATTTGTTTTCTATTTCCTCTGGTTCTTGTTACTCTGTTACTCTTTTCTTGCCTTCCTGTGGGTTATATGAACGTTTCTTATTATTCCATTTTGATTTATTTGTAGTGTTTTTGGGAGTACTTCTTTGTACAGCTTTTGTTGTTTTTTGTGGGGTGGGGATATTATAACATATACATATGGCTTATCAAATGGCTTATCACATTCTACTGGTATCAACATTTCAGATGTGGAAACCTCCCTTTAATTTAGGTCCATTTTCCTTCTCCACTTTTAAATATCATTGAGTGTCAGATGGTAAGAGAATTTTTATTTCAATCATCAATTATGATTTATAAAACTCATGAGGGGAAGGCTGGTCCATTGCATGTACTCATATTTCTGCTATTTTTTATTCCTTCTTTCTTCCTAATAGTCCAAAAAAAATTATCATTTTCTTTTTTTAAACTTTTATTTTAGGTTCAGGGATACATATTCAGGTTTGACCTATAGGTAAACTCATGTCACCAGGGTTTGTTGTACGGATTATTTCATCACCCAGGTATTAAGCCTAGTATCCAATAGTTATTTTCTCTGCTCCTCTTCCTCCTCAGTCCTCTACCCTCAAGTAGTCCACAGTATCTGTTGTTCCCTTCTTTGTGTCCACATGTCCTCAGCGTTTAGCTCCTACTTACAAGAGAGAACATGTGGTATTTGACTTTCTCTTCCTGCATTAGTTTGCTAAGGATAATAGCCTCCAGCTCCATCCATGTTCTCGCAAAAGACATGATCTTGTTCTTTTATATGGCTGCACAGTATAAGATGGTGTATAGGTACCACATTTTCTTTATCTAATCTGTCAATGATGGGCATTTAGGTTGATTCCATGTCTCTGTTAATTGTGAGTAGTGCTGCAATGAACATTCACAGGCATGTGTCTTTATGGTAGAATGATTTATATTCTTCTAGGTGTATACCCAGTAATCAGATTACTGGGTCGAGTGCAGTTCTGTTTTTAGTTCTTTGTGGAGTTGCCACACTGCTTTCCATAATGATTGAACTAATTTACACTCCCATCAGCAGTGTGTAAATGTTCCTGTTTCTCCACAACCTCACTAGCATCTGTTACTTTTTGACTTTTTATAAATAGCCATTCTGACTGGTATGAGATGGCATCTCATTGTGGTTTTGATTTGCATTTCTCTAATGATCAGTAATGTGCTTTTTAAATAAGCTTGTTGGCCACATGTATGTCTTCTCTTGAAAAGTGTCCATTCATGTATTTTGCCCACTTTTTAATGGGATTTTTTTTTTCTTGTAAATTTAAGTTCCTTATAGCTGCTGGATATTAGATCTTTGTCAGATGTAATGTTTGCAAACATTGTCTCATATTCTGTACATTGTCTGTTTACTCTATTAATAGCTTCTTTTGCTGTGCAAAAGCTCTTTAGCTTACTTAGATCTCATTTGTCAATTTTTGCTTTTGTTGAAATTACTTTTGGCATTTTTGTCATGAAATATTTGTCTATTCGTATGTCCAGAATGATATTACCTAGGCTGTCTAGAGGTGTTTTATAGTTTGGAGTTTTACATTTAAGTCTTTAATCCATCTTGAGTTAATTTTTGTATATGGTGGAAGGGGTCCAGCTTCAATCTTCTGCATATGGCTATCCAGTTCTCCAAACACCGTTTATTGAATAGGGAGTCTTTTCCTTATTGCTTGTTTTTGTCAGCATTGTCAAAGATCAAATGGCTGTGAACGCGTGGCCTTATTTCTGGGCTTTCTATTCTGTTTCACTGGTCTATGTGCCTATTTTCGTACCAGTATCATGCTGTTCAGGTTACTGTCGCCCTATAGTATAATTTGAAGTTTTGTAATGTGATACTTTCAGCTTTGTTCTTTTGGCTTAAGTTTGCCTTGGCTATTCAGGCTCTTTTTTGGTTCCATATGAATTTTTAAATAGTTTTTTCCAGTTTCATGAAGAATGTCATGTGCACTTTGAGAGCTTTGGATAGTATGGCCATTTTCACGGTATTGATTCTTCCTATCCATGACCATGGGATGTTTTTCCATCTGTTTGTGTTATCTCTAATTTCTTTGAGTAGAATTTCATAATTCTCATTGTCGAGATATTTTACCTTCCCATTAGCTGTATTCCTAGGTATTTTATTCTTTTTTGTGGCAACTGTGAATGGGATTGCCTTCCTGATTTGGCTCTCAGCTTGACTGTAGTTGGTATATAGGAATGTTTGCAATTTTTGCACATTGATTTTATATACTGAAACTTTACTGAAGTTATTTATCAGATTAAGGAGCTTTTGAACCAACACTATGGGGTTTTCTAGATATAGAATGATGTCCTCCACAAACAGGGATAGTTTTACTTCCTCTCTTCCAATTTGGATGCCCTTTATTTCTTTCTCTTGCCTTATTGCTCTGGCCAAGATTTCCAATACTATGTTGAAAAGGAGTGGTGAGACAGGGCATCCTTGTCTTGTGTCAGTTTTCAAGAGACACAAGAGAAAAGCTTCCAGCTTTTCTCCATTCAGTATGATGTTGGCTGTGGCTTTGTCATAGATGACTCTTATTTTGAGGTATGTTCCTTCAAAACCTAGTTTATAGAGAGTTTTTTGTTTGTTTGTTTGTTTGTTTTTGAGATGGAGTTTCACTCTTGTTGTCCAGGCTGCAGTGCAATGGCGCGATCTCAACTCACCACAACCTCTGCCTCCAGGTTCAAGCGATTTTCCTGCCTCAGCCTCCTGAAAAGCTGGGATTACAGGCATGTGTCACCACACCTGGCTAATTTTGTATTTTTAGTAGAGACTGAGTTGCTCCAGGTTGGTCAAGCTGGTCTCAAACTCCAGACCTCAGGTGATCTACCCACTTCGGTCTCCCAAAGTGCTGGATTTATAGGCATGAGCCACCACACCTGGCCAAGAGTTTTTAACATGAAGGAATGTTGAATTTTATTTAAAGCCTTTTCTGCATCTATTGAGACAATCATGTGGTTTTTGTCTTTATTATGTGATGAATCACATTTATTGATTTGTATGTGTTGAATCAACCTTGTATCCTGGAGATGAAGCATACTTGATCTATATTACCTTTGGTTCCAGACTATCAAGGTTTGAATCTCACATACTATTTATGTGACGTTAAGAAAATTACTTAACCTCACTATGACTCAGTTTTTTCATGTGTAAAACTGAAACAAAAATATTGACTATCTCACAGACCTTTTGTTTTTTTGTTTTATTTTGTTTTGTTTTTGTTTTTGTTTTTTTGGGACAGAGTCTTGCTCTGTCACCCAGGCTGGAGTGCAGTGTCGCGATCTCAGCTCCCTGCAACCTCTGCCTCCTGGGTTCAAGCGATTCTTCTGCCTCAGCCTCCTAAGTAGCTGGTACTACAGGCATGTGCCACCACACCCAGCTATATTTTTTGTATTTTTAGTAGAGACGGAGTTTCACTGTGTTAGCCAGGATGGTCTTGATCTCCTGACCTCATGATCCACCAGTCTCAGCCTCCCAAAGTGCTGGGATTATAGGCGTGAGCCACTGCGCCTGGCCTTCTCACAGACTTTTTCTAAGATTTAATTGAGTTAATATTTGGGAAGTACTTAAGAGCTGTGCCTGGCACAGAAAGTGCTTGGAAAATATTAGTTATTCTTACTGTCTTACTTGGAAACTTGGGACTACTTCATGTAATCCTCAAGACAATCCTATGAATTGGATATTATTATTTAAATTTTAGACATCAGGAAACCGAGGCTTGCAGAGGGTAAATAACTTGCCCAAGATCACAGAACTAGCAAGCAATGGAGCCAGAACTGCCCCAACTCTACCTTGGGGACACCCTAATGACTTTTGGAGCCTCGGTGCTAGTGCTAAGAGGGGCAGAACTAGATATGCTTACAGAAAGGACCCCATCTAAATGAGAATTCCTCAGAGTTTGCTCGATCTTGCTTGCTGGTATCTGTGCATGTAGAACTTTTTTAAGGCTTCTAAGTATGCTTTATAATGAATATATTTTGAGGTCCATTCCATCAATTCAGCCTGAGCAGCAAAAGCATAAATCCTTCAACTCTCCTTCAGCCCCAGGGATAAAGGCTGAGTGTGTATTCTAAATACAGCTGTTGTAAGTTAGTCACATACTGGGTAAATCACCCCCACAGACAACCCACCGCTTTCCTAAGGAAGCCTCAGCTTTAAGAAACCAGCATTAACAATTATTTTTCTTAAAGCAATTTCATGAATTTGTTAGCAACCTCCTTTGAGAGACTATATTAATCCTAAGAGCGCCTTGACTTTTCTGAATCCATTGATCCAGTGGCTTGTTTTGTGGACCCCACAAAGAGGTACATACACAGTTATAAATATAAAGGATAAAGGAGAATTAAGTAGGTTGCGTGTTTGGTGCCATTTTATAGAAACCAACTAACATTTTCACTTTCCGCCTATTACTGTGTCAATTGAAGCCAAACTACAATTGTGGAGACTTTCTGTGTCCCAGCGTTTCACTCCTGAGTACAAAGAAAATAATCTATTGATAAACATGTCAGAGATGGCTTTAAGGAGAGCAAAACTTTGGATGATGAAAAAAGATCCCAGAGTGCTATGTTGACGCTTCATCTCTAACGCATGTTTACATTATTTGTCATCGCTGGGACCTCACTCTTCCTAAGTGGGATGTGTGACTGGGGACATAATTGATGATCTCCAAGAAGGCCCCTTTCTGGCTGACAGTCTATGAGTACAAAACTCATTCTACAGGTAGTGGGTATCCCAGCCCAAATTGGCTTCAATTAACTCACTATGCAGAGGAAGATGGTGGAGGTCCAGAAAAATCCTGACATATACATACTGTCATGTTAATATTCAACATAATATATACACAACCTACAGTATATGTACATACAACATATATATACACACAATATATACTTATATATATACATATATGCAAGATACATATGTGTGTATATATGTGTATATGTGTATATATGTATATACTAATAGAAATACGAACCATAGTTCCGAGATGAGAATAATGCCCTCTTATCTCCTATTAGTGAGTCATTTACTTCTGGTGTCTTATTCGATGTTTTTGTTTCAATGTGAAGTTTGTCCACATCTATTAACACTTCTCTCCTGGGAGAGCAGTCAAACACAGAAGAGTGTCTGAAGAATTTTTAGAAAGTGATGGGGTTATAGAAAAGAGCCCACAGAAAGTGTAAAAAAAAAAAAAAAAAAAAGCAATCAGAGCTCTGTAAGAAGCAAATTCTCTTGCACGTGTCTTCTCATCACCATCTCTGATGATTTTTCTTCCTTTTATTGCCTTGTGTCTAGACAAAATAAAATTGCAGGAGGTTTACAAAATGATTTTCAATCTAAAAATCTTCTCTTTCATGTTACGGCCCAGAGGGAATATTTTCTACTTTAGTGATTTAGACCTGAAGAAATAGTCTACCAATGCAAACGCGAGCAAGCACCTCATGGCTGAAGCATACATCATGTGCTGGCAACACACAGTCATAAGTCCAGAGCTTCAAATGCCACTGTGTATGAAACAATTTTGGATTCACTCACTGATTCCCAAGGAGGATTTTCTCACTCAGCCTGTGCTGTGTTCCCAGGAACTCCCCAATCCTAATGGGCCCTAGAGAGCTTACAGAAAGCATGATAGATGTGATGTCAAGTCATTAATTTAGCAATGCTTCAAGGGGGAAGCAAGAGTGATTAATTTTTACACTTCAAAAATTATCCTCAGGGGGAAGCGGGTTCGAGATGCAGTCGGAAGAGGACTGGATGTGCAGTGGAAAAAAAATCGTATGAACTTGGGGATGTATATCTTCAATCGTGACATAGTATTGAGGCTTTCCAAAGCACCAGCCATCATTTTGATTAGTAGCCTAAGACATTGCAGTCCCAAAGGAGTGGGTGTGAATAAGAGTAAAAACTGAAAACCCCACCCTGCTGCAGTGTCATGGATTCAATCTGTTCATCTGTCCGCACTGAGAGATTCTTTTAACAACTCCAGTTAGCATTATCTGAACCCCTACCATGTTCAACAACCTATACTAGGCACTTTCATGGGAGAATCTAACATGATTCTTGATCTCAAGGAACTTGTAAACCAGCAGTGGAATTAGTACATGAGTATGAATAATTATGATTAAGAGGAAAATGGTGTAATCATGGAGAGATTATGTTGACTGGCAGGGAGCCTTGAAGTTCTTTTCATTCATTTACTCAACATTTATTGAGGCCTATTTATTGGGTCCTGTACTCTGCCTGGAAGGAATCACACACAAATAAGGGGGAGAGAAAACAAACAGCAAAAATACCTCTGATAGGCTAGGCATGGTGGCTCACGCCTGTAATCCCAACACTTTGGGAGGCAGAGGTGAGTGGATCATTTGAGGTCATGAGTTCAAGATCAGCCTGGCCAACATGGCAAAACCCCGTCTCTACTGAAAATACAAAAATTAGCTGGGCATGATGGCACGTGCCTGTAATCCCAGCTAATTGGGAGACTGAGGCACGAGACTCGCTTGAACCCAGGAGGCAGAGGTTGCAGTGAGCCAAGATCTTGCTGTGCACTGCAGCCTGGGCAATGGAGTGAGATTCTCTCTCAGAAAAGAAAGAGGGAAGAGAGGGGAGGGAGGGTGGGTGGAAGGAAGGAAAGAAGGAAGGAAGAAGGAAGGAAGAAGGAAGGAAGGAAGGAAGGAAGGAAGGAAGGAAGGAAGGAAGGAAGGAAGCAAAGAAAGAAGGAAGGAAAGAAGGAAGGAAGGAAAGAAGGAAGGAAGGGAGAGAGAGAGAGAAGTCCTCATATGAGAGGTGACCTTGAAGCAGAGTAAGAAAGCAAATGGAAAGGGAAGAGAGGGCCACTGCAGGCAGAAGAAACAGCATATACAAAGATAGGAAGCTGGAAGGTAAGGTAAAAGCAGAGCAGTGAGAGAGGTTTTGGAGCCAGATCATAATGGGTGTGGTACTCTCCCCTCTATGCCTGGAAAAGAACTGTATGGGACAGTATCAGGGCTCTACACATATACCCTTGGATCTCATTACCAATTTCACTAACACTAGCTTTGGGTGGAATTTTACTCCTGACAGCTAGCACCTGTCATCTCTTTGTTGGGAAGACTGTTCTCAAATGGCCAGAACCTGTTTGCCTACACAGTCAGAGAATAAGAAGTGTCTGATACGTTACATATTCCCATCCACACCCCTGCCCTCTGGTCAGGAGATGGAGAGTTTCCTTTAACAAATGACTGATGAGTGAGGAATATAAATGCTCTAGCTCCCCTGCACCTTGGTTGGGACAACTTTCTGGGACTACCTACACTCTTCCCAAAACTTCGCTGTGAATCAGAGCCTGAGTGGGCCCTTGCGGACCTCTGGTTGAGAGCATACTCTGACTTGGCCTCCTTCTCTATTGGTTCCACTTCCCTATTGTTCTACCAGTTATTCTTGGGAACATCTCCTCGAAATTCAATTTCACATGGATTTTTGCCTCAGGGTCTGCTTCTGAGTATCAAAACCTAAGCAAGGAACAGTAGAAGGTCTTTGGAAAGAAGAGGGAATAAGAGATAACACTAGAAGAAAGACAGTGGTACTTTTAGACTGGGCATTAAGAGATCTCTTCTAACTACCTGGGGACCCTAGAAAAGGATCTCCTATTCCTAGTCTAAGTGTTCCTACACAAAACTTTTAATTGAGCCAGGAGAAACTCTATAACTAAATACTAGGTAGCATTTTATTCAAACAGATAGTTTAGTTAGAGAAAACTGTACACACATACTTCATTTTACTGCACTTCACTTTATTGCACTTTGCAGATGGTGCAATTTTTACAATCTGAAAGTTTGTGGCAACTCTGCATCAAGCAAGTCTGTTGGCACCATCTTTCAGCACATGCTTTCTTCGTTTCTCTGTGTCACATTTTTGTAATTCTCAAACTATTTTAGACTTTTTTTATTATGTCATTATTATCTTATCTGTTATGGTTATATATAATAAGTATTCTTTTTTTTTTTTTTTTTTTTTTTTTTTTTTTTTTTTTTGAGACAGGGTTTCACTCTGTCACCCAGGCTGGAGTGCAGTCATGCAATCATAGCTCACCATAACCTCTACCCTGGCTCAAGCGATCCTCTCACCTCAGCCTCCCAAGTAGCTAGGACTACAGATGAGTACCACTACACCTGGCTTTTGTGTGTGTGTATGTGTGTGTGTGTGTGTGCGTGTGTGTAGAAGTAGACATTATTGTGTTACTATGTTGCCCAGGCTGGTCTCAAACTCCTAGCCTTGAGCAGTTTGCCATTTAAATTTGCAATTTTGTAAGACCATGGTTTGTGGCACCCCAAAACAATTACAATATTAATATCAAAGATCATTAATTACAGGCTAGATGCAGTGGCTTATGTTTGCAATCCCACCTCGGCCTTCCATAGTGCTGGGATTATAAACATAAGCCACTGCACCTAGCCTATAATCAGTGATCTTTGATGTTAACATTGTAATTGTTTTGGGGTGCCACAAACCATGTTCTTACAAAATGGCAAATTTAATTGACAAATATGTATACTCTGACTGTCCTACCAACTGGTCATCCTCCTGTCTCTGTCTCCTTAGGATTCCTCTTTGAAACATAACAATTTTGAAATTAGTCTGATAAATAATCTTACAATGACTTGTAAGTGTTAAAGTAAAAGGAAAATTTGCATGTCTCTCATTTTAAATCAAAAGCTAGAAATGATTAAGCTTAGTGAGAAAAGAATGTTGAAGACAAAACAAAACAAAACAAAACAAGACTGAAAGCTGGGCGTCTTACCCTAAACAGCCAAATTGTGAATGTAGAGGAAAAATTCTTGATGGAAATTGAAAGTGCTACTTCAGTGAATACACAAATGTTAAGAAAGCAAAACAGCCTTATCGCAGATACAAAGTTGTAGTGATCTGTATAGAAGATCAAACAAGCTACAACATTCCCTTAAGCCAAAGTCTAATCCAGGGCAACGACCTAACTCTCTTTGTTACCAAAACACCAGGGTTCAGTCTAGGTCCTGCCGCTCACCACACAGAAAACCAATCACTGAGACAATGAGTATCGGCTTTAATTGGGTACTGCAGCCAAGATAGGAGATCAGTCTCAAATCCATCCCCCAGCAGACTAAAATTAGGGGTTTATATAGCAGAGAAGCAACGTAACCACGTATGGGAAAACAGAAATTAGGGAGGAGCAAGGAGCAGGAGTTGGTCAACAGGAAGTGGATGGTCACTTAGGCAATCATAGTGGGTGCGGGGTCTGGCATCTCATTGTCCGGATGCAGTGATCTGGTAAGTTTCAATCCCTTGATACTATGCAGGAGCCCAAATGTTTGGTTTCCTGAGAAAGAAACTCAGGTAAGACAAAAATAATTTTCTCAAGTTTTAAGACTGGGAGGATCAATTTCTGTGTTTCCTCAAAAGAAACCATAAACATCAATTCTGTGAGAAAACTGGGCTGGTTTTATCTTCAATTCTATGAAGGCTAAGACAGGTGAGGAAACTGCAGAAGAAAAGTTAGAAGCTAGTATAGGTTGGTTCATGAGGTTTAAAGAAAAAAACTGTCTTCCTAACATAAAAGTGCAGCAAGTGCTGATACAGAAGCTGCAAGTTATCCAGAAGATTTAGCTAAGAAAATTGATGAAGCTGGCTACACTAAACATCATATTTTCTCTTTTTTTCCGTAAGTTATTGGGGTACAGGTGGTTATTTGTTTAAGTAAGTTCTTTAATGGTGATTTGTGAGATTCTGATGCACCCACCACCCAAGCAGTATACACTGCTTGGTATATTTGTAGTTTTTTATCCCTCACCCCTCTTCCACTCTTCCCTGCAAGTTCCCAAAATTCAGTGTATCATTCTTATGCCTTTGCATCCTCATAGCTTAGCTCCCACATATCAATGAGAACATACGATGTTTGGTTTTTCATTCCTGAGTTATTTCACTTAGAATAGTAGTCTCCAATCTCATCTAGGTCACCGCAAATGCTATTAATTCATCCCTTTTTATGGTTGCATAATATATATATAATATATAATATATATAATATTATATAATATATATATTATATATATATATACACACACACCATAGTTTCTTTATCCACTCATTGATTGATGGGCATTTGGGTTGGTTCCACAATTTTGCAATTGTGAATTGTGCTGCTACAAATATGCATGTGCAAATATCTTTTTCAAATAACGACTTCTTTTCCTCTGGGTAGATACCCAGTAGTGGGATTGCTCGATCAAATGGTAGCTCTACTTTTAGTTCTTTAAGGAATCTCCACACTGTTTTCCACAGTGGCTGTGCTACTTTACATTCCTACCAGCAGTGTAGAAGTGTTCCCTGTTCACTGCATCCATGCCAACATCTACTGTTTTTTGATTTCTTGATTACGGCCATTCTTGCAGTAGTAAGGTGGTATCTCATTGTGGTTTTGATTTGCATTTCCCTGATCATCAGTGATGTTGAGCATTTTTTCATATGTTTGTTGGCTATTTGTATATCTTCTTTTGAGAACTGTCTATTCATGTCCTTAACCCACTATTGATGGCATTGTTTGTTTTTATCTCACTGATTTGTTTGAGTTCATTGCAGATTCTGGATATTAGTCCTTTGTCAGATGTATAGATTGTGAAGATTTTCTCCCACTCTGTGGGTTGTCTGTTTACTCTGCTGACTGTTCCTTTTGCCATGCAAAAGTTGTTTAATTAGGTCCCAGCTATTTATCTTTGTTTTTTATTGCATTTGTTTTTGGGTTCTTGGCCATGAAATCCTTGCCTAAACCAATGTCTAGAAGAGTTTTTCCAATGTCATCTAGAATTTTTATAGTTTCAGGTCTTAGGTTTAAGTCCTTAATACATCCTGAGTTGATTTTTGTATAAGGTGAGAGATGAGGATCCAGTTTCATTCTCCTACATGTGACTAGCCATTTCAGCACCATTTGTTGAAAAGGGTGTCCTTTCCCCACTTTATGTTTTTGTTTGCTTTGTTGAAGATCAGTTGGTTGTAAGCAATTGGGTTTATTTCTGGGTTCTCTATTCTGTTCCATTGGTCTATGTGCCTATTTTTATACTAGTACCATGCTGTTTTGGTGACTACGGCCTTATAGTATCATTTGAAATCAGGTAGTGTGATGCCTCCAGATTTGTTATTTTTTGCTTAGCCTTGCTTCAGCTATGTGAGCTCTTTTTTGGTTCCATATAGATTTTAGAATTTTTTTTCTAATTCTGTTAAGAAAGATCATGGTATTCTGATGAGGATTGCATTGAATTTGTAGATTGCTTTTGGCAGTATGGTCATTTTCACAAATTGATTCTATCCATCCATGAGCATGGAATGTGTTTCCATTTGTTTGTGTCATCTATGATTTCTTTCAGCAGTGTTTCCATAGTTTTTCTTGCAGAGGTCTTCCGACTCTTTTGTTATGTATATTCCCAAGGTGGTTTGTTTCCTTGTTTGTTTGTTTTGCAGCTTGTAAAGGGGGTTGAGTTCTTGATTTGATTCTCTGCTTGGTTGCTGTTGGTGTATAAAAGAGCTACTGATTTGTGTACATTAATCTTGTATCTGGAAACTTTGCTGAATTCTTTTATCAGTTCTAGGAGCTCTCTAGAGGAGTCCTGAGTGTTTTCAAGGTAAACGATAAATATCGTCAGCAAACAGTGACAGTTTGACTTCCTCTTTACCAATTTGGATGTCCTTTATTTCTTTCTCTTGTCTGATTGCTCTGACTAGGACTTCCAGTACTATGTTGAAGAGGAGTGGTGAGAGTGGGCATCCTTTTCTTGCTCCAGTTCTCAGAGGGAATGCTTTCAACTTTTCCCCATTCAATACTATGTTGGCTATGGGTTTGTCACAGATGGCTTTTATTACATTAAGGCATGTCCCTTGTATGCCAATTTTGCTGAGAGTTCAAATCATAAAGGGATGCTGGATTTTGTTGAATGCTTTTTTCTGCATCTATTGAGAGGAACATGTGATTTTTGCTTTCAATTCTGTTTATGTAGTGTTTCACATTTATTGACTTGCGTATGTTAAACCATCCCTGAATCCCTGTTACGTAACCCACTTGATAATGGTGGATTATCTTTTTGATATTTTGTTGGATTCGGTTAGCTAGTATTTTGTTAAGGGTTTTGGCATCTATGTTCATTAAGGATATTGGTCTGTAATTTTCTTTTTTGGTTATGTCCTTTCCTGGTTTTGGTATTAGGGTGAGGCTGGCTTCATAGAATGCATTAGGGAGGGTTCCTTTTTTCTCTATCTTGTGGAATAGTGTCAGAAGGATTGGTACCAATTCTGTGAATGCCTGGTATAATTCTGCTGTAAATTTGTCTTGTCCTGGACTTTTTCTGTTGGTAATTTTTAAATTACCATTTCAATCTCACTGCTTGTTATTGGTTTGTTCAGGGTATCTAATTCTTCCTGATTTAAGTAAGGAAGGTTGTATTTTCCCAGAAATTTATCCATCTCTTCTAGGTTTTCTAGTTTATGTTCATAAAGGTGTTCATAGTAGCCTTGAATGATCTTTTGTATTTCAGTGGTGTCAGCTGTAATATCTCCTGTTTTGTTTCTTAGTGAGGTTATTTGGATTTTCTCTCTTCTTTTCTCAGTTAATCTTGCCAATGGTCTATCAATTTTATTTCTCTTTTCAAAGAACCAGCTTTTTGTTTCATTTATCTTTTGTATTTGTTTGTTTGTTTGTTTCAGTTTCATTTAGTTCTTCTCTGACCTTGGTTATTTCCTTTCTTCTGTTGAGTTTGGGTTTAGTTTGCTCTTATTGATCTAGTTCCTTGAGGTGTGAGCTTAGATTGTCTGTGCTCTTTTAGGCTTTTTGATGTAGGCGTTCAGGGCTATAAACCTTCCTTTTAGCACCAAATTTGCTGTATCCCAGAGGTTTTGATAGGTTGTGTCACTATTGTCATTCAGCTCAAAGAATTTTTAAATTTCCATCTCGATTTTGTTTTTGACCCAATGCTCATTCAGGAGCAGGTTATTTAATTTCCATGTATTTGCATGGTTTTGAAAGTTCCCTTTGGAGTTGATTTCCGGTTTTATTCCACTGTGATCTGAGGGAGTGCTTGATATCATTTCAATTTTCTTAAATTTATTGAGGCTAATTTTGTGGCCTATCATATGGTCTATCTTGGAGAAAGTTCCATGCACTGTTGAATAGAATGTATATTCTGCGGTTGTTGGATAAAGTGTTCTGTATATATCAATTAAGTCCATTTGTTCCAAGGTATAGTTTGAATCCATTGTTTCTTTGTTGACCTTCTGTCTTGATGACCTGTCTAGTGCTGTCAGTGGAGTATTGAAGTCCCCCACTATTATTGTGCTACCAACTCATTTCTTAGGTCTATTAGTAATTGTTTTATAAATTTGGGAGCTCCAGTGTTAGGCACATATATGTTTAGGATAAGTCCTTTACCATTATATACTGTCCCTCTTTGTCTCTTTTAACTGCTATTTTTTAAAGTTTGTTTTATCTGATATAAGAATAGCTACATCTACTTGCTTTTGGTGTCCATTTGCATGAAATGCCTTTTTCTGCACCTTTACTTTAAGTTTATGTGAGTCCTTAAGTGTTAGGTTAGTCTCCTAAAGGCAGCAGATAGTTGGCTGGTGAATTCTTATCCATTCTGCAGTTCTGTACCTTTTAAGTGGAGCATTTAGGTCATTTACATCCAATGTTAGTACTGAAATGTGAGGTACCCTTGCCTTGATTGTGCTCTTTGTTGCCTGTGTACTTTGGTTTCGTTTCTGTTTCTGCTTTTTAACTTGTATTTTTGTTTGATAGGCCCTGTGTGATTTATGTTTTAAAGAGGTTGTGTTTTGATGTGTTTCCAGGATTTGTTTCAAGATTTAGAGCTCGTTTTAGCAGTCCTTGCTAAAGGCCTGGTTTGGTAATGGCAAATTCTCACAGCATTTGTTTATCTGAAAACGACTGTATCTTTCCTTCATATATGATGCTTAGTTTCGCTGGATACAAAATTCTTAGCTGATAATTGTTTTGTTTGAGGAGGCTGAAGATAGGTCCCCAATCCCTTCTAGCTTGTAGGGTTTCTGCTGAGAAATCTGCTGTTAATCTGATAGCTTTTCCTTCACAGGTTACCTGGTGCTTCTGTCTCACAGCTCTTAAGATTCTTTCCTTTGTCTTAACTTTGGATAATCTGATGAAAATGTGCCTAGGCAAAGATCTTTCTGTGATGAATTTCCCAGGTGTTCCTTGTGCTTCTTGTATTTGGATGTCTAGGTCTCTCATAAGGCCAGGGAAGTTTTCCTCAATTATTACCCCAAATATGTTTTCCAGGCTTCTAGAATTCTCTTCTTCCCCAGATACACTGATTATTCTTAGGTTTCATCATTTAACATAATCCCAGACTTTTTGGAGGCTTTGTTCACATTCTCTTATTCTTTATTTTTGTTGTCTTTATTGGATTGGGTTAATTTGAAGACCTTGTCTTCGGGCTCTGGATTTCTATATTCTGCTTGTTCAACTCTATTGCTGAGATTTTCCAGAGCATTTCTCATTTCTAAAAGTGTGTCCAAAGTTTCCTGAATTTTTTATTGTGTTTTCTTTAGCTATCTATTTCCATTAATATTTTTCCCTTCACTTCTTGTATCATTTTTTGGATATCCTTGCATTGGGCTTTGCCTTTCTCTGGTCCCTCCCTGATTAGCTTAATAACTAACCTCCTGAATTCTTTTTTCAAGTAAATCAGGAATTTCTTCTTGGTTTGGATCCATTGCTGGTGAACTAGCATGATTTTTGGGGGGTGTGAAGAGCCTTGTTTGTCATATTACCAAAGTTGGTTTTCTGGTTCCTTCTCATTTGGATAGGCTCTGTAAGAGAGGAGGTCTAGGGCTGAAGGCTGTTGTTCAGATTCTTATGTTCCACGGGGTGCTCCCTTGATGTATACTCTCCCCCTTTTCCTATGGATGTGACTTTCTGTGAGCCGAACTGCAGTGATTGTTGTCTCTTCTCTGGGTCTAGCCACCCAGGGAATCTACTGGGCTCCAGGCTGGTACTGGGGGTTGTCTGCACAGTGTCCTATGATGTGAACGGTTTATGGGTCTCTCAGTTGTGGATACCAGCCCCTTTTCTGGTGGATGTGGCAGAAGGTGCATTGGACTCCGTGAGGGTCCTTAGCATTGGTGGTTTAATGCTCTATATTTATGCTGGTTGGCCTCGGGCCAGGAGGTGGTGCTTTCCAGAAAGCATCAGTTGTAGCAGTGTGGAGAGGGACTAGTGGTGGGCAGGGCCCTAGAACTCCCAAGATTTTATGCTCTTTGTCTTCAGCTACCTGGATGGATAGGGAAGGACCATCAGGTGGGGGCGGGGCTAGGTGTGTCTGAGCTCAGACTCTCCTTGGACGGGTCTTGCTGTGGCTGCTGTGGGGGATGGGGATGAGATTCCCAGGTCACTGGAGTTGTGTACCTAGGAGGACTATGGCTGCCTCTGCTGAGTCATGAAGGTCGTCAGGAAAGCGGGGGAAAGCCAGCAGTCATAGGCCTCATCCAGATCCCATGCAAACTGAAGAGCCAGTCTCACTCCCACCATGCCCCCAGTACCAACAGCCCCGAGTCTGTTTCCAGGTGGAAAGGTGGAAAGGAAAGGTGGGCGAGAGGGGCTTGAAAACTTACCTGAGGCTATCCACCTCCCAGCAGCAAGAGAAAAGGGCTTTAGTTCTTCCCCACCTGTGCCTGTGAAGTCTGCCCACCCTATTCCCACCCTCCCCCTAGTTGTGGCCAAGAGGCTTTTCACCCCATTCAAAGTGTTACAAAGTTCAGCTAGAGAATTCCTTCTCCATGTGGAGTTTCACTCCCTGCTCCTCTGGCCACCCTCCCAATGGATCCCTGTGGCGCCAGGCAGGAATGGGCTGCTTGGGCACCAAGTGAGCTCTCGAGGCCTTTCTGCTGCTTCCTCTACCCCGTGTTTCGCTCAGCTCTCTGACTGGACTCAGCTCCAGGTAACAAGAGAAGTTGGAAACTTCTCTTGCAGACAGATCTTCAGCTTCTCCAGTAGGAGCGTGTGTTTCAGAGAGGAGAGTCTCCCTTTCGCTCTTCTGCATTTGGGGCACTCACAGTATTTGGGGTGTCTCCCAGGTTCTGCAGGAGAAGTCGCTTCCTTCAGAGGGTCTGCGGATCCTCTTGAGATTGCTGGTTTGTTCTTGCAGTTGACCTGGAGCTGAAATTCACAATGCAAGCCTTCGTATGCTGCTCTGTCTGGAGCTGAATCTAGTCTTGAGTCCCATCCACCATGATCCCCCTCATGTAGCCCATATTTTCAAGGTAGAAAAAACAGCCTGATATTGGAAAAAGATGACAACTAGGACTTTCTAAGAGAAGTCAATGACTGGCTTCAAAGCATCAAAGGATAAGCTGACTCTTTTTTCTAGGGGTTAATGGATCTGGTGACTTTAGTTTTAAGTCAATACCCATTTACCTTTCTGAGAATTTTAGGGACCTTAAGAATTATGCTAAATCTACTCAGATTGTGCTCTTTAAATAGAACAAAAAGCCTGAATAACACATCTTTTTATAGCATGATGGAGTAAATATTTTAAACCTACTCTTAAGACCTACTGCTCAGAAAAGAAATATTTCTTTTGAAATATTACTGCTCATTGACAATGCACTTAGGCATCCAAGAGCTCTGATGGAGTTGCACAAAAAGTTAATGTTGTTTTCATGCCTGTTAACATGCATTCATTTTGCAGCCCATGGATCAAGGAATAATATTGACTTTCTAGTCTTATTATTTAAGGAATGCATTTGTAAGGCTATAGCTGCCATAAACAGTGGTTCTTCTGCTGGACCTGGCTAAAGTAAATTGAAAACCTTCTGGAAGGAATGCATTATTCTAGATGTCATTAAGAACATTCGTGATTATGGAAAGAAGTCGAAATACCAACATTAACAGGAGTTTGGAATAAGTTAATTTCAACACTCATGGATAACTGAGGGGTTCCAGACTTCAATGGAGAAAGTGCCTGCAAATATGCTGGAAATGGCAAAATAACTAGAATAAGAAGTGGAGCCTGAAGATGTCACTGAATTGTATAATCTCATGATCAAACTTTAACAGATGAGGAGTTACTTCTTACAGATGAGCAAAGAAAGTTGTTTCTTGAAATGGAATCTACTCCTGGTAAAATGATGTGAACATTGTTGAAATGACAACAAAGGATTAAAATATTACACAAACTTAGGAGATAAAGCAGCAGCACGGTTTCAAATAGTTGACTCCAATTTTGAAAATTCTGCTGTGGGTAAAATGCTGTCAAACAGCATCAAATGCTAAAGAGAAATCTTTCATGAAAAGAAGAGTCAATTGATGTGGCAAACTTTATTGCTGTCTTATTTTAACGAATTGCTACAGCCTTCCCAGCCTTCAGCAATCATCACCCTATTCAGTTATCAGCCATCAACACAGAGACAGGACCCTCCACCAGTAAAAAGATTACAACTCACTTAAGACTCAGATGATTGTTAACATTATTTTAGCAATAAAGTATTTTTAATTAAGGTATGTACTGTGGGGTTTTTGATATAATGTTATTGTACACTTAATAGACTATAGTATAGTGAAAAAATAACTTTTATATACACTGGGAAACCAAAAAATTATGTGATTCACTTTATTGTGATATTGCTTTAGACAGTAGTGTGGAAGCAAATCAACAGTATCTCCAAGCTATGCGTGTGTATATTTAAGATTCTAATAAAATTGTTGTATAAGTCTTGGTAATATACATGATATAGCTCTTACTTTGGCATCAGTTTTATAGCATCCTTCTCTCCATCTACTTGGCCTTGACGGAAAGCGCTATACCTGTATTTTCAGAAAAAAGTAAAGCTGCTTCAATTCCAGGATGCTTCATTGCCTTCAACAAAGCTTTTCTGGTTCCAAAGTTCTTGCTCTTTCCCTCTGTGTTCAGTGAGAACTCGTGGGTGGTGGTGGTGTTGTTTTTGTTCTTTAAAGCAGTTTTTAGTGGTGGTAGTCTGAGTTGGTGATGGGGAAAGACAGTTCAAAGAACTGACTAATAGCCATTAAATAAAAATTGTCTTCCCTGGGCAACTTCCACTACAGGAAAAGTATAATGCAAATATGTTTCATCTTAAAACTTTTTAAAAAGAATCCAGTAAATCTTTTAGAGAAGGAAAAGTATACTACAGGAAAAGTATAATGCAAATATCTTTAATCTTAAAACTTTTTAAAAAGAATCCAGGAAATCTTTTAGAGAAGCCTTAAAAACCCCATTGTGATGTTCCTGTTATACAAGCTTTTAATTTTCCCTAGTTTGTCAGATGAATCATTCCTCTTTCACTGTATTTCCCTGCTGGGTTTTAACTTAAAGAATTCTCTGCATAATTATTCCCTATATCTCAAGCCAGAAAATTTTCCTAGATGCTGCCCAAAGAAATAGCCCTTAGCTCTGTCCCACATATTTAATCGGATCTTTGCAACTGTCCTGAGAAGCAGATCTGATTAGCTGCCTTACTGAACTGTCTCTGTGATTTCTGAGTTCACACTGACTGTGCTTACCTCAGTGCCTAAGTGGAGCAGAGGATTTACCAACAGTCTCTGTCCACCAACAGAGATGGTGTCCAGATTTCTGGACCCTGAAATTAAATTCTGCTGTCATTGACCTACAAATTCAGTGTGCACAGGAAGAACCATTGGCCCAAACCAAGATTCAATTGGGTTTTTCCTTGGTTTTTCCCAACTTCCTGGTCCCAGTATCCTGTCTCATAGCTAAAACCTTAGAAGTCAGCTGAGCTTTTGCAGACTCTTTTCCAGGAGCTGTTGCCCCTTATTGAGGCCCTGCACTCAGGATCCTGCCTCTTTCCTGACTTTGAGTAACATCTTCCTGCTGCTGGGTTTTCTCTTATTCTTTTGCACCCTCTTACTTATCCTTCCCTTTATGGCCCCAGCCCCTACCTGACTTTGGTGTGTATATTGAACCTTTGGATGTAGACCATAGCTGCCCAAATGCCAAGCCTCTGCAGCAGGCAGACTTCCTTGGCCTCTAACCTAGTCAGTCCCAGGCTTGTCCTCTCCACTGCAGGTGGATCTTGTTTCTGTGATCTAAATATAGCCAAGAGCCCAACACTGTTCCAGTTATAATATAAATAATTTCTTACTGTGTAAATATACAATCAAGGAAAATATATAATATTAGTAACAATTATAATGATGAAAATAGCTACCATTTAGCAGATAATTATTCTGTACCAGCTTCTATTCCATGCACTGTACAGATATTTTGCACTGTACAGACATTTTCCCACTTTATAGATTAAGAAGCTGCAGTTTAGACAGATCAAGTAACCTGTTCCGATTAACTGCTATTAATTGATAGCATCAAAATGAAGTCTGAACATCTAATTCCAAGAGCAGCCATCTTTTCCACTTACATTTGTCCACAAAATGTATAAATCCTGATCTTATTATTTAGAAATATATAATTTGAGACTTGACCTTCTTTTCTATGATTGTTGAATAGCAATTAAAGAAGTTGTTCACTTATATAGATGAAGTAGAAAATTGGCCCTGGACACTGATGAATACACTGCAATTTTTGCAATAGAGTGTTACGCAGTTAGCAATTAGACTGTCATAATTTTGGGGCAGTCCTTTGGTGTTCTTAAGACTGAAATATCACTTTTGCCATTCCAGATGTTTATCTGAGTCTAATGTTTTTAAAAATATGTATAAGCATTGATTAAAAATAGACCTTAACCCATGAAGGGCACAGTTAAATAAACTCTCTAAAGCTCAGCTTATGCTGGACACATCAGATCTTCTAGGGTAGCAGTTTTATTTGGTGACTTGCCAAGAATATTAATGAATACTCTGATGGCTGAAAGAGTTCATTTTCTTCACCCAGGATAAGTATTACACTGTCAAAAAACAAACCACACTTTGACACAAAATCTAATGTTATGGTCCTTTCATATTATACTGTTATAGGTTTAAATGAATTAATTCTAATCCTTTGATCTGGTCATATCATTCCCTTTCTCAAAAACATTCAGTGGCCATCCCTTTTATATAAAAGTCCAAAAATTCTGCCATTCAAGTTTCTCCTCAAGAAGACCACCAACTACCTTTTCAAACTTCTTCCCTGCCTCATGCAGCCTAGGCCATTGCTCTTCGCTGTACTACATAGCTCCCCTTTGCCCTTGCTTATGCTCTTCTTAACCTTAGTATCCTCTTTCTATTCTTTGCCATCCTTACGTATTAAAAACAGAACTGTCCTTCAATGCTCAGCTCACAATTCTTTTTTTTTTTTATTTTTTGAAACAGAGTTTTGCTCTTGTCACCCAGGCTGGAGTGCAATGGCGTGATCTCAGCTCACTGCAACCTCCACCTCCCAGGTTCAAGCGATTTTCCTGCCTCAGCCTCCCGAGTAGCTGGGATTACAGGTGCCTACAACCACGCCCTGCTAACTTTTGTATTTTTAGTAGAGACAGGGTTTCGCCATATTGGCCAGGTTGGTCTCGAAGTCCTGACCTCAGGAGATCCATTCACCTCAGCCTCCCAAAGTGCTGGGATTACAGGCGTGAGCCACCGTACCTGACCACATTTTTTTTTGTTTTGTTTTTCATGATGTTCCATCTAACCTCTCCAGCTCTGGAGTCCCTGTGATACTTAACTTATATCTTTCTGACAATCTGCCTTGTATTTATTTATTTACTTGCAGGTCTTTTCTCTCTCTCTCTACTATTCTTTGAGGAGATGAACTAACTTGGGAGAGTAATGTTTATATATTCATTTATTTATTAAGAATTTACTAAATATCTACCTTGTGCCTACTATTGTAGGAGACACAGACACCAGCAAAACATTGATACTGGATCATTAGATGGAAAAATAAGACATGAAAAAAATGAAGTTATTTTGTCTTAGTCTCACTACTGGGTATTGCTCAAATGCTGTAGATGGCACTCGTTATTCATAGACTTCATCGTCTCGAGAGACCCAGCTTTCTTCTCTGGGAATAAAAGTCACTTCTCTTAATGACATCCTTGTGGAAACTTTTGGCTCCAACAAACTTTGGATCACAACCCAACTACTAGTTTTAAACAGTGATTCAACCACTAGCCCCAAGCAGAAATGCCAATGTCACCGTGCCCTCCTTCAATTCAAGAGTGGGTGTCATAGAATTCCAGTGCCATTGCAGTGCCTAAATTGAGGTGGTGAATGGCATGCTGTCAATATATACAAGCCAGTCTCTGAAGGCAGTTGTCGCCCAAAAAATTGTAATGGAGTTAAGCAGACGATTGGCTTTTATGACAGTCTGCTTCTTAGTAAGTCAACAAATTGTTCTTCCATCAGGGGTGAAAATATGAAAAATAAAGAGAGCACTTAATGTCACAGGAGGTCAAATCCCATAAAGGGCCTGCATGATATGCAGTCCAACCTTGTCATTTTTGTGAATGGAAAAACTGAGGCTAAGAAAGAAACTTCTTGCACAAGGTCACAGAGAAAGTCAGTGGAAGTGTTGAAAGCATCTCCACAATCTGACACTCCTCATTCCAAATCTCAGGGTCTTCGCAATACCCTTTAAACTATACTCTTTAATCTGTATCCCCATCATGTTGTTTCCCCAAAGAAAGAATTTTATGTTTATTAAAACTTAGGCACCATGAGGCCCTATGTTCAAGCCAATATTTTTTGCTTTAGATTTATCTTTCGGTTTGGATTCAATCTATATATAGTTTTCCTTCTATTTTTTGAACAGGGCCCATTTAATTGTGACCTTGTGAAACCAGGTGAAAGTAGAAAGGCCTTATAGTTAGCAGATCCCATAGTGGTCTCCTTTGCTTTACAAAATATTTGGAGAATAAACAATGGGTGAACAGTGTGGTCATTGTCTCCGGTTACAAACGGTAACAGGCACTGGGCTTACTCTAGCTTGTTTCAGCTGTCTCCTTTATGCAGGTCTTTGAGTTGAGACCAGGGTTTCCTTGCCAGCTCTTCTGGTGAGCCACCATGCAGCCTCCTGCTTGTAGCTCTTCCTTCCTATGGACCTCAGTTTCCTCATCCATAAAATAAGTTTCCTCCCAGCCTTAGCAGATTACATGTTGTTATATGATGATTTATCTCAATGTCCAAAGAAACTATTTAGCTTTCCATTGTATAGCATGCTTTTCTTCAAGCATGATTGAGTTCATTTTCATGAGGAGATCATCAAGTATGCCTCAAGCAGCTGAGATACAATATAAAGAAGCAGTGAGAAGAGCTGGGTTGGTGAGTCAACTCCGACCCCTCCTAGCCCAGTGATACACACAACCTCTCCAGGACTCTATTTGCTCATCTGAAGATACAATGTCTTCCTCCTTCCTCTTCATTCAAAAAATAGTTCTTGAAAATCCATAATTAACCAGGATTGGTATGACATAATAGATGTCATACCAGATACCTAAGTAATCTATAAATTATTAAACATCTTATAGATAGAAAATGTTATCAGTATTTTACTCACCTCTGACGTAAAGCTTATTATACACCTAGCAGATCTGGATGACCTAAAGAGGGATAAAACACAAGGTAAGATACTAGAAAAATAAAATTAAACAAAAAGGGTGAAATTGGAAAAGAGATTTATTCTTGATAGTTCAAAAAAAGACATGAGGTTGTCATTATGGGTAAAAGTTTATCTTTCTTTGACTTTTTAATACTTATTTTATAATTTCAGATTTTTTTAATTTCTAAAAATGAGGATTTTTTATTGTTCAGTGCTTAGGGCTTCTTAAGGACTTACCCTTAAGAAGATAGGTCAGTTCCCATCAACATGTGTTTAAAGAGCTCCCCAGTGATTCAGAAACAAGCCTCTAACATTGGCATTAACAATGCAGAAGGATCCTAAGGCTGGAGGTAGGGAAGTTGATTTTCATATCAGAATCCAAATTATTAGGTGAGGCTCAAGCGCCTTTTCAAACTTCTTCCCTGCCTCATGCAACCTAGGCCATTGCTCTTCGCTGTACTACATAGCTCCCCTTTGCCCTTGCTTATGCTCTTCTTAACCTTAGCATCCTCTTTCTATTCAGCAATGGCCTGAGGTGGTATTTTGAGAGCAAGAGAAGACAGTGTCTAGTTGTATACTTTACATTCAACATCCTAAGGAAATAAACAGTTCTGCAGCAACAGGGACAGCTCAGCATGTGAGTCTGAGGCCTTTGTGCATGGCAGTTTCAGAATCTGCTGGGGTTTTCCCCAACCCTTCACCTCCACTTGAAAGCAGATCTAAGGGCAAGCTGGTCTCTCAAAAAGAAATTACATTCTCTCCTGCCACCAGAGGGCCCCATCACCAGGTAACATGGCAGAAAATTGCTGGCATCTGAGTAAAGGGCTAAGACTAGGAAGCTTGTCTCCACCTCCCCACAGGGGATGAGAAGGGACACCATGAGTGCCTTGCCCATGCCCGTGTGCAGTTTTGCTTTGCTCCCTAATTAGAAACAATAATATCTCCCACACATTGAGTGCTTACTTAATCACAATAGTCCTGTGAAGTACGTGCTATTGTTACTCTCATTTTACAAATAAGAAAACTGAGGCTCAGAGTTGTTAAATAATCCGCCCAAAGCATACAGCCAGAAAGGGAAGAGCCAGGATTTGAACCCGAGACTCTCTGATTTCAAAGTTCAAATTCTTAGTTGCAATACTATATTTTTCCTGTTACTTGAATAACTCAAGCAGTTTTTAGTTTATCATTTGGGGCCTAGAGGTGAGTTTAAGGAATGCAATGACCATGCTACGTGAGAATCCAGCTTATGAAATGACCCTATTTCTAGGGGGAGGTGGGTTCTTCCAACGTAGCAAGAAGGAAGCAAAGACTTGGGAGGAATAAGGAAAGAGGAAGTAGAGGAGCCTGGTGACGTCCTGAAATGACTGTGGCTCAAGAGTTCCCTGATTCTGTTTTCTTCCACCAAATCTAGAGCTGTGATGTTATCCAGGATAAAGTGCAAAGGCGCCCTGGTTCAAGCTGCAGCTGCTCTCAGCCTAAAGTGGAAACAAGCCAGGGAAAGACCGGAAGACTGTGGTGGGGCGACCAGAGCTGAACAGGCTTGAGGAGCCTCCTGGGAAGTAAGTCAATCTAAGGAATAGTGGCCAAAGCCCAGGCAGAGATGCCTGAAAAGTACCTCTGAGCAAGAGAGGAAGAATGACATTGAGGACCACCCTTTGACTTATCACGTGGCTCAGTCCCTAAGGACTTGTGCCCAAATTGTGGGAAAAGAAAACAACCTGGATGGAATGTTTTACCCATTGTTTCTTTAAGACTTTGAGAGTAAGGGATCATACCACTGTGGGACCAGTGTAACAGACAATGGTACAAGATTGGGAGAAAGGGATTCTTTCCATTGCAGAAGATATGACGAGAAGTAGCACCAGTATCAGGGGTTGATACCAGCTTAGCAGGCAAGCACAGCGGTGCTCTTAATGGTGGACAGACTGGCACTGTGCTCCCACTGAGAGATGCCAAGAGCCTTAGCCACAGCAGGAAGCCAAGGAATGGCCTGAGGTGGTATTTTGAGAGCAAGAGAAGACAGAACCCTTGGTATAACTCTCTTGGCACCATCCATGGGGAATACCACCAGCAGCAACAGTGATGAAACTACCAGGGAAACAAACACCTTGGCAACCCAAACTGAGGAGGCTTATTTGTCCATCATGTATACCTCTGGGAGTACCTGAAAATAACTAGGAGAGTGGTTAGAGAGGGGATAGAAGTTCAATATTTCGCTGTTTTCTTCAATGTCTAAGGGGTCATAAAAATCTAATTTTCATTAAAATTAATTCACTTTCATTAAAATTCATTTCTTTCATCTACCACAATGAGGCCATTCAAGAGAAAACAAGACTTATAAAAAATGTAACCCCCAACTTTGGAGTTTAGTGGAGGCAGGCTAGGTCCAAGAGTTATAACCTGGCCCTAGAGTGTCAGGGAGGCAGCTTTCCAGGCATAGCCTCTATAGAAAGAGCTTACATAACTCGCTGGAGGATGGAGTAATGTATCCTAAAGTAATGGATCAATGGTCTGGTTCCAGTAGATTCTTGAGGTTTACATATTAGGAAATGCATGTTTGTAGGAAGAATTCCATAGCAGACTGGAGCTATGTTACTTAACTTTAGAGGTTACTTCTAGCTCTAATGTTCTGTTGTTCTTTGAAAAGTCAAAAAAAAAAAAAACTTAAGAGTGAGAAGAAGATATCAGAATGATCTCCTTTCCAAGGTACAATCTGAATCAACACAAGCTTCACGTATTTTTCTGGCTTTCAGAAAATGACAGGAAAACAAGTGTACATTCTCTCTTCAAGATTTGATCTTCAAAACTAGACTTCTGCTAAACTTGTAAAAACTTTGTGGTTTTCAATAGAAATGTTCACTGTCATGTTCTCTTATGAAATTGCTTTCTTTTTGCTACACAGAAAGAAAGATCTAAAGGGGTCTCCAAATTTCTCTTGGGGTCTCTAAGTGTCTGCACTCAGTGATGTCACGGATTTCTGTTATTTAGCTGTCACTGAAACCTATATTGTATCATTTTCCCCTTTCAGTTAAACATTGCCCTCATCTTGTGGTAACCCTCATTTTTTAAAATGCTGTATTGAATTTCTGACACCATTCATGTATTTAATTTCCCAGAGAATTTCACAACAGGGCCCTGAAAGTTTGGACAGTGCCAGGAACAAGGGTGTATCTGGGCCTTGACAATGCCCTGGGACTGGGGTGGAATGGGAGTAACCTTTGCTTTCTTCTTACTGAAGATTCAGCAAAGAATATAAGCCTACAGAGAGCCAGCTCTGGGTTCACTGTGCTCCATTTCTTTCTGAACATTTCCATAGAGCAACACCTCCCTACCAAAACGGCAATGCTATTACATCTAGATAGCTATATCCTTGTATATGTCACATGTGACTCTGCTTAGCTTTCCCTCGGAGAGTCTCTGGGTCAAGGGGTATACATATATATATATATATAATATACACACACACACACACACACACACACACACACACACACACACACATATCGCCCTCCAGAATGGCTCACCAGTTTCCACTCCCACCAGCAGTGCATGAATATTCTCATTTTTTCACATCTGTGCCAACAATGATACCATCTGACTTTCTTGTTGTTACCAATCTGATGGGTGTGAAATGAGTCTCATTGTGGTTTTAATTTATAGCTCTCTCATTACTTATGATGTTGGGGATCTCTTCATGAGCATGTAAGTAATTTGGGTTTACCCTTCTGTGAATTGTCTATTCTTTTTTTTTTTTTTTTTTTTTTTTTTTTTTTTTTTTTTTTTTTTTTTTTTTTTTTTGCCAATTACTCTCTTTTCCTTGTTGATTTGCAGGAATTGCTTAATTATTCTAGATATTAATCCCTTGTCAGTTTTAAATGTTGTAATTGTCTTCCCCCAGTCTGTCTCCCATCTGTTACCTTTATATACAGTGTCCATCAATGAACAGAAATTCCTAATTATTACGTAACAGATCTCCATTCTTTTTTTTCCCATTATACTTTTAACTTTGGAAGTATTGTTCCAGAAATCATTCCCCACCCCGAAGTCGCCAAAGTGCTTTCCAATATTTTCTCACCAGTTTATCTGTACATTTCACATATTAATGTTTAATTCAAAATCTAATCAAATTTTACTTTTCTCCATTTAACAAGCCAGTCTTGCCAATACTATATGCTATCTTTCCTTAAAGAGCCTATCTTTTTCCTTAAAAAGCCTATCTTTCCTCCATTGATTTATTATATCAATTGGTTATATATGAAGACATCACACAATATATTCCAAACTGAAAAGTAAAAGAGGACATTATTTTTAATTTTGCTAGGCCAACAGGCATAAATGCAGTAAAATTTTCACAGGCAAATTAAGATAGTCACGTTAATTTTATACCATATTCCACATGGAACTGTTTATGGCTCTTTATCCCATTGTTTTACTTGTCTGTTCATGTGGCAGGCTATTTTTTTTCTTTTATGGTTATATAATAATATAGGGTAGGGAAGGTATTCCTTTTTGCTCTTCCATAATTATCATTTACTTATGGACTTTTGTTTTTCAAAATATATTTTAGACCTAATATTTTTAAGTTTCTCTGTATACGTTTTGATTGGAATTTTATGAATTTTTTATTTAATTTGGGAAAATTTGACATCTTTTTTTTCTTTTTCTATTATACTTTATGTTCTAGGGTACATGTGCACAATGTGCAAGTTTGTTACATATGTATACATGTGCCACGTTGGTGTGCTGCACCCATTAACCCCTCATTTACATTAGGTATATCTCCTAATGCTATCCCTCCCCCATCCCCCGACCCCACAACAGGCCCCGGTGTGTGATGTTTCCCTTCCTGTGTCCAAGTGTTCTCATTGTTCAATTCCCACCTATGAGTGAGAACATGCGGTGTTTGGTTTTCTGTTCTTGCAATAGTTTACTGAGAATGATGATTTCCAGCTGCATCCATGTCCCTACAAAGGACACAAACTCATCCTTTTTTATGGCTGCATAGTATTCCATGGTGTATATGTGCCACATTTTCTTAATCCAGTCTGTCACTGATGGACATTTGGGTTGATTCCAAGTCTTTGCTATTGTGAATAGTGTCACAATGAACATACGTGTGCATGTGTCTTTATAGCAGCATGACTTACAATCCTTTGGGTATATCCCCAGTAACAGGATGACTAGGTCAAATGGTATTTCTAGTTCTAGATCCTTGAGGAATCGCCACACTGTCTTCCACAATGGTTGAACTAGTTTACAGTCCCACCAACAGTGTAAAAGTGTTCCTATTTCTCCACATCCTCTCCAGCACCTGTTGTTTCCTGACTTTTTAATGATTACCATTCTAACTGGTGTGAGATGGTATCTCATTGTGGTTTCAATTTGCATTTCTCTGATGACTGGTGATGATGAGCATGTTTTCATGTGTCTATTGGCTGCATGAATGTCTTCTTGTGAGAAGTGTCTGTTCATATCCTTTGCCCACTTTTTGATGGGGTTGTTTGTTTTTTTCTTGTAAATTTGTTTGAGTTCTTTGTAGGTTCTGGATATTAGCCCTTTGTCAGATGAGTAGAATGCAAAAATTTTCTCCCATTCTGTAGGCTGCCTGTTCACTCTGATGGTAGTTTCTTTTGCTGTGCAGAGCTCTTTAGTTTAATTAGATCCCATTTGTCAATTTTGGCTTTTGTTGTCATTGCTTTTGGTGTTTTAGACATGAAGTCCTTGCCCATGCCTATGTCCTGAAAGGTACTGCCTAGGTTTTCTTCTAGGGTTTTTATGGTTTTAAGTCTAACTTTTAAGTCTCTAATTCATCTTGAATTGATTTTTGTATAAGGAGTAAGGAAATGATACAGTTTCACCTTTCTACTTATGGCTAGCCAGTTTTCCCAGCATAATTTATTAAATAGGGAATCCTTTCCCCATTTCTTGTTTCTCTCGGGTTTGTCAAAGATCAGATGGTTGTAGATATGGGTATTATATCTGAGGGCTCTGTTCTGTTCCATTGGTCTATATCTCTGTTTTGGTACCAGTACCATGCTGTTTTGGTTACTGTAGCCTTGTGGTATAGTTTGAAGTCAGGTAGTGTGATGTCTCCAGCTTTGTTCTTTTGACTTAGGATTGTCTTGGCAATGCAGGCTCTTTTTTGGTTCCATATGAACTTTAAAGTAGTTTTTTCCAATTCTGTGAAGAAAGTCATTGGTAGCTTAATGGGGATGGCATTGAATCTGTAAATTACCTTGAGCAGTATGGCCATTTTCACGATATTGATTCTTCCTATCCATGAGCATGGAATGTTCTTCCATTTGTTTGTGTGCTCTTGTATTTCACTGAGCAGTGGTTTGTAGTTCTCCTTGAAGAGGTCCTTCACATCCCTTGTAAGTTGGATTCCTAGGTATTTTATTCTCTTTGAAGCAATTGTGAATGGGAGTTCATTCATGATTTGGCTCTCTGTTTGTCTGTTATTGCTGTATAAGAATGCTAGTGATTTTTGCACATTGATTTTGTATCCTGAGACTTTGCTGAAGTTGCTTATCAGCTTGAGGAGATTTTGGGCTGAGACGATGGGGTTTTCTAAATAGACAATCATGTCATCTGCAAACAGGGACAATTTGACTTCTATTTTTCCTAATTGAATACCCTTTCTTTCTTTCTCTTGCCTGATTGCCCTGGCCAGAACTTCCAACACTATGTTGAATAGGCGTGGTGAGAGAGGGCAACTCTGTCTTGTGCCAGTTTTTAAGGGAAATGCTTCCAGTTTTTGCCCTTTCAGTATGACATTGGCTGTGGGTTTGTCATAAATAACTCTTATTATTTTGAGATATGTTCCATCAATACTGAATTTATTGAGAGTTTTTAGCATGAAGGGCTGTTGAATTTTGTCAGAGGCCTTTTCTGCATCTATTTAGATAATCATGTGGTTTTTGTCTGTGGTTGTGTTTATATGCTGGATTACGTTTATTGATTTGCATATGTTGAACCAGCCTTGCATCCCAGGGGTGAAGCCCACTTGATCATGGTGGATAAGCTTTTTGATACGCTGCTGTATTCGGTTTGACAGAATTTTATTGAGGATTTTTGCATCGATGTTCATCAGGGATATTGGTCTAAAATTCTCTTTTTTTGTTGTGTCTCTGCCAGGCTTTGGTATCAGGATGATGTTGGCCTCATAAAATGAGTTAGGGAGGATTCCCTCTTTTTCTATTGATTGGAATAGCTTCAGAAGGAATGGTACCAGCTCCTCCTTGTACCTCTGGTAGAATTCAGCTGTGAATCCATCTGGTCCTGGACTTTTTTTAGTTGATAGGCTATTAATTACTGCCTCAATTTCAGAGCCTACTATCGGTCTATTCAGAGATTCAACTTCTTCCTGGTTTAGTCTTGGGAGAGTGTAAGTGTCCAGGAATTTATCCATTTCTTCTAGGTTTTCTAGTTTATTTGTGTAGAGGTGTTTACAGTATTCTCTGATGGTAGTTTGTATTTCTTTGGGGTCAGTGGTGATATCCCCTTTATCATTTTTTATTGCATCTATTTGATTCTTCTCTCTTTTCTTCTCTATTAGTCTTGCTAGCAGTCTATCAATTTTGTTGATCTTTTCAAAAAACCAGCCCTGGATTCATTAATTTTTTTGAAGGATTTTTTTGTGTCTCTATCTCCTTCAGTTCTGCTCTGATCTCAGTTATTTCTTGCCTTCTGCTAGCTTTTGAATGTGTTTGCTCTTGCTTCTCTAGTTCTTTTAATTGTGATGTTAGGGTGTCAATTTTAGATCTTTCCTGCTTTCTTTTGTAGGCATTTAGTGCTATAAATTTCCCTCTACACAGTGCTTTAAATGTGTCCCAAATTTGGGAAAATTTGACATCTTTAAAATGTTAAGTTGCCCCATCCATGAACATGGTTTATCTCTGTATTCATTCAGATCTTGTGTACCTTTTAAAAGACATGGTAATTTCTCCAAAACAATCTTTAGACTTATTATTAGGTTAATATATTTATATCTTAAAGTTTTGCTGGCATATTATACTTGATGGATATATTTTACTAATTTACTACACGGTAGGAATACTTGTTGATTGTTTTCATATATTTTATCCAGAAATACTCTTAATAGTTCTATACAAAATAGTGTAGAAGACTGTTAGTTTCCATAAATGATTAAATCATCTGAAACTCTTTCATCTTCCAATAGTGATATCTCATTGTATTTCTTGTTTTATTATATTGGTTATGTCCTTCTAGTACTAGGTTAACTAGTAGTGGTGACAAAATGTTTTCTTGTCTAATATTAAATATACCATAAGTTTCTTCTTTAAAAAATACTTGCTGAAAGTTTTTCATATATAGCCTTTAACTAGTTAATGAGGCTCTCATTTATGCCTAATTTTGTGAAAAGTTGTATTATAAGCAGAAATTAAATTTTATTTAATAATTTTTCTATTTATATTGAGCTAAACATATGATTTGTTTCCTTAGTAAATTAATACATTGATAGAGTTTCTGATATGAAATCCTCCTTATGTTACTGAGGTAAATCGTGCATGTTCATCATGATGTTTTTCTTTTCTCAAATAATATTTTAGTGTGTGATCTAATGATTTTCTTAGAATTTTTACATATAAATTTATAAATAAATTTGTTCTGTAATTTTTAGAGACAATATTTTTATCAAGTAAAAATAATTACTGTTTCATGAGTATCAAAGAATGATTAAGGCACTTTGGCCTTTTCTATTATTCTATTATCTAGGACAACTTGTATGGGGAAAGGGTGATTTGTTTTTTAAAATGTTTGTTTTGTTTTGTTTTTTAGAAGTCACTTATAAACCATTTAGGCCTGGGATTTTGGTGGGGGAGGAGTAGGACTAAGAATGGGGACTTTTTTGATAACAATTTCAGTTTATCTTATGATTTTTAGACTTTCAAATTTTTTATTTCTTCTTCTGCTGATTCTGGAATTTAAAAAAATTATTTGGTTTCGTTTAGTTTTATAAGTTTATAGATCTCATTAATAGTATTTATTGTCTTTATAATCTTCATTATATCCATCTGTACATTGCATCTAAATTTTCAACTTTTTGTTATCAGTATTACTAGGTATCTGTATATGTTACTCATCTTTCCAAAGAATTCAAACTTATTTGTTTGTTGTCATGCATATAGTGTTATTATTTCTTATTTCTTGAATTTTATATTATCTTTATTATTTTATTATTCCTCCTGTCTGGGATACTATTACGTTGTTGCTCTTTTTATATTTTTACATATACAAGCAATTATAACTTTCTTATCTCCTATAACTTATCTCAACTTCATGGGTGTCCATTCCCTTAACTTTTTACATGTATTTGTGGGGTTTTTGTAATTTTTATTTTAGGTTCATGGGGTAGATGTGCAGTTTTCTTGCATGTGTAAATTGCATGACACTGAGATTTAGTGTACAAATGATCCTGTCACCCAAGTAGTGAGCATAGTATCCAACAGTACTAGTTTTACAATAGTAGTTTCTCAAACCTTGCCCCATTCTACCCTCCTCTCTTTCATGGTCCTCAGTGTTTATTGTTCCCATCTTTGTATCTGTGTGTACTCAATGTTTAGCTCCCACTTATAAATGAGAACATGCAGTATGTGTTTTTCTGTTCCTTCATTAATTCACTTAAGATAATGACCATCCATGTTGCTGCAAAGGACATGATTTTGTTCTTTTTCATAGGTGTATAATATTCCATGGTGTATATGGACCACATTTTCTTTGTCCAATCCACTAGTAATGGGCATCTAGATTGATTCCATGTCTTCGCTATTGTGAATAGTGCTCCAATGAACATACAAGTGCATTTGTCTTTTTGGTAGAACAATTTACTTCCCTCTGGGTATAGATCCAGTAAGGAGATTGCTGGGTAGAATGGTAGTTCTGTTTTAAGTGCTTTGAGAAATCCCAAAACCACTTTCCACACTAGATGCACTAATTTACATTCCCACTAATAGTGTATAAGTGTTTCGTTTTCTCTGCAACTTCTCCAACATCTGTTATTTTTTGACTTTTTAATAATGACCATTCTGACTGGTATGAGTTGGTATCTCATTGTAGTTTTTGATTCACTCTAATGAATAGTGATGTTGTACTTTTTAATATATTTGTTGGTCACATGTATGTCTTCTTTTGAGAAGTGTCTATTCATGTCATTTGCCCATTTTAATGGGATTACTTGGTTTTTGCTTGCTGGATTAAGTCCCTTATAGATTCTAGATAGTAGGTATACATCAGATGCATAGTTTGCCAATATTTTCTCCCATTCTGTATGATGTCTGTTTATTGACAGTTTCTTTTGCTGTGCAGAAGCTCTTTAGTTTAATTAGGTCACATTTGTCAATTTTTGTTTTTGTTGCAATTGTTTTTGGGGACTTAGTCATAGATTATTTTCCAAGGTGATGTACAGAATGATATTTTCTAGGTTTGCTTCTAGGTTTTTACAGTTTGAGGTCTTACATTTAAGTCTTTAATCCATCTTGAGTTAATTTTTGTGTATGGTGAAAGGTAGGGGTTCAGTTTTAATCTTCTGCATATGACTAGCCAGTTATCCCAGTACCATTTATTAAGTAAGAAGTCCTTTCCTTATTGATTGTTATTGTTGATCTTTGTCAAATATCATATGGTTGTAGGTGTGTGGCTTTATTTCTGGGTTCTCAACCCTGTTCCATTGGTCTGTGTGTCTGTTTTTATACCAGTACCATGCTGTTTGGTTTGCCATAGCCTTGTAATATAGTTTGAGGTTTGATAGTGTGATGCCTCCAGCTTTGTTCTTTTTGCTTAGGATCGCTTTTCTATTCAGGCTCTTTTTTGGTTCCACACAAATTTTAGAATAGTTTCTTTTCTAATTTGGTGAAAAATGACATTCGTAGTTTGATAGAAAAAGCATTGATTCTGTAAATTGCTTTGGGAAGTAAAGCTATTTTAACAATATTGATTCTTCTTATATATGAGCATGGAATGTTTTTCCATTTGTTTGTGTCATCTCTGATTTCTTTCATCAGTGTTGTGTAATTGTTATAGAGAGCTTTCACTTTAGCTTCTTCAGTGGAAAATGTATTTAATTGTTATTCTTAAAGATTTATTTAAAGCACCAGATTTCCTTCTAAATGTTCTTGTTTATATCTTTTATGTCCTTGCTTTTTCCTTTTTATCTGTTTAACAGTTTTTAAAGACTCTCTAACTCAGCTATTCATTTGCCTTTATTTCACCACAGTTCTGTCATTCTTGCTTTATGTATTTAAAACATAACATACATTGATATATTGCTTATGTTGCCAATATATTCAATCTATGATTTTTGACAGTAATAACTTATCTCCATTTCTAATGGAGCCAATTTTGAAACTGCCATTTTAATTTGCTATCTGATCATATTCGTCTGATGTCATTTTATATCTTTATTTTTAATCTTTCTGTAAGCTTTTGTTTAAATGCAGCTTATGCAGATAACATAAGTGTGGATCTTGTTTTTAATCCAGTCTGAAAGGATCTGCTTTTGATTTTGATTGGTGAAATAATTCATTTATATTTTTTGTAATTCCTCCTTTGTTAGAAATTATTTCTACCACATTTTGTGTTACCATTTACAAAACTTTTATTTGTCCCCTTTTTTCCTCTCAACTTTCATTAGATAGATCAAATTTCCTTCTCGTTGCTTAGAAGTGATGCATTCTACTTTTAAAATCTTGGGGTTATTCTTAAGTTATTAAGACACATAGCTACACTTAAACCATCAATATTTTAAAAGTCAATATCTATTTCTTTTCCTCTAGCAGACAAAGCTTCCATGTATCTTTTATCTCTCTTAGTCCTCTACAAGCTTTGTTGGTATCATTAACAATCTCTGGCATAAATTACTTTATGCCTTTTTTCTTTTATTAAGAGGAGTAGGCCAGGTGCGGTGGCTCACGCCTGTAATCCCAGCACTTCGGCAGGCCAAGACGGGCGGATCACAAGGTCAGGAGATCAAGACCATCCTGGCTAACACAGTGAAACCCCATCCCTACTAAAAACACAAAAAATTAGCCAGGTGTGGTGGCAAGCGCCTGTAGTCCCAGTTACTTGGGAGGTTGAGGCAGGAGAATGGCATGAACCCGGGAGGCGGAGCTTGCAGACAGCCGATATTGCGCCACTGCACTCCAGCCTGGGAGACAGAGTGAGACTCTGTCTCAAAAAGAAAAAAAAAATAGGAGTATACTGGGTGCAGTGGCTCATATCTATAATCCCAGCACTTTGAGAAGGGCAGATTGCTTGAGCTCAGGTGTTTAAGACCTACCCAGGCAACATGACAAAATCCCATCTTTACAAAAAATAGAAAAATTAGCTGGGCATGGTGGCACGTACCTGCTGTCCCAGCTACTCAGGAGGCTGAAGTGGGAGGATTGCTTGAGCCTGAGAGGCAGAAATTGCAGTGAGCCTCCGCCTGAGTGAAAGTGTGAGACCCTGTCTCAAGAAATTAAAAAAAAAAAAAAAAAGGAATAATGACTCTGCTTAGTTGTTTTCAATAGCCATTCTCCTTTTTTTCTGTAGTGATAGAGAACCTGCTTTTAGTTTGGTACAAAGGTACCCAAAGACTAAATTTCCCAGCCTCACTTACGGCATGGTCATGTGATAAAGTTCTGGTCAAAAATGTGTGAGAAGTGATGTGTGTGATTTTTGAAACGCATTTCCTAAAGAGATTTCCTAAAGAGACATTATCTTTCTTTCATTTTTCTTCCATACAGCTGTCTGAATCATGTGTGTGGTTGTGGGACATTTGGACCACAGATGAAAGCAACACCTTTTTTTTTTTTTTTTTTTTTTTTTTTTTTTTTTTGAGGCGGAGTCTCGCTCTGTCGCCCGGACTGGAGTGCAGTGGCCAGATCTCAGCTCACTGCAAGCTCCGCCTCCCGAGTTTACGCCATTCTCCTGCCTCAGCCTCCCGAGTAGCTGGGACTACAGGCGCCCGCCACTTCGCCCGGCTAGTTTTTTTGTATTTTTAGTAGAGACGGGGTTTCACCGTGTTAGCCAGGATGGTCTCGATCTCCTGACCTCGTGATCCGCCCGTCTCGGCCTCCCAAAGTGCTGGGATTACAGGCTTGAGCCACCGCGCCCGGCCGAAAGCAACACCTTTAAGAGGAGAGATTAATAACACATAAACAGCCAACATTCTTGGCAACTGGTGGAGCGAAACTCTCACACCAGCCCAGGACCACCTACCACTAGATTCGTATGTGAGGGAGAAATACTTTATCTAGTGTATTCTATTTTCTATTTTTTCTATTGCTCCTGTAACAAATTACCACAATATTAGCCGCTTAAAACAACTTGAATTTATTTTCATACAGTGTTGGAGGTCAGAAGTCCAAAATTCAAGGTGCAGGACTGCATTCTTTCTGGAGGCCCTAGGGAAGAATCTGTTTCCCTGCTTTTTCCAGTGTGTAGAAGTCACCTACATTCCTTAGGTCACGGCGTCTTCCTTGCATTACAGCAACCTCTGCTTCAGTCATCACATCTTGTTTTCTGACTCTGCGCCTCCTCCCTCTCTCACGTAAAGACTCTTGTGATTACATTTCGTCCACTCAAATAGTTCATAGTAATTTTTTTGTCTTATAATCTTTAACTCAATCACATCTGCAAAGCCTCTTTTGCTATGTAAGGTAACATGGTTATGGGTTCCAGACATTAGGATGTGGACATATTTGGGGTAAGGGGACTTTATTCTACCTACCACATCTTTTATAAACAACTGTTACTTTGGGTCAATTTTATACCTAACTGGACCTAAATTCCAACTAATATACCCTATTTCCCAAACTATATGAGTTTCTTCTTCTTCTTGTTTATTTTTATTATTCTAATTGCTACTTTCCTTGTTGAGACACTTTTTCCAAGAGTGATTTAAAACAAGATCTTTGTTTAGAAAACACTTTTTAATATGTTACATGCACTCTTTGCCTCCCCACTTCCCAGATAAAGGTTGCCCGATATTTCCGCTCTTCCTCTCAACCACTCCTCCACAGAGTGAACCACCAACCATGTTACTAAAGAACCCTGTCCTATACATGTTTGTATTTTGTGGACCTAAAACAGTGCTTGGAATGTGATATTCACTCAGCAACAGCTTGCTAAATGATGCATTGAGTTGGTCTTTATGTGACAGCCACAACACAAAGAGAAAAGCCAACAATGGAAGGACTACAAAGAGGAAGATACTAAAGAAAATACTAACCTACCACCCAATGCTGCTTGTCTTGACTTCCAGAGATATTAATATCTATACAAAATAGGCTTAATATAAATATATAAATATATGTAACACCATGCATGCATATGCCATGTGTATTGGTACCACATATCCTGTAAGGTAGATAGAATTGTCTTGTTCACTTTTCAACCTTACAAAATTTTCAGTGTCCTCTTTAATTTTTTTTTTTTTTTTTTTTTTTTTAGAGACAAAGTCTCACTCTGTCACCCAGGCTGGAGTGCAGTGGCACAAACTCGGCTCTCTGCAACCTCCACCTCCCAGGTTCAAATGATTCTCCTGCCTCAGCCTCCCGAGCAGCTGGGATTACAGGCACCTGCCACCACATCTGGATAATTTTTTTTTTTTTTACATTTTTAGTGGAGACGGAATTTCTCCATGTTGGCCAGGCTGGTCTCTAACAGCTTGAGAGCTCCTGATCTCAAGCAATCCACCCGCCTCAGCCTTCCAAAGTGCTGGGATTATAGGCGTGAGCCACGTCCGGCCTCTTTTAATTTTTTATTGAATATTTTCTCCAGTAATAAGTAATAGGGCACAGACACTGAAGACAGATAGTCTGGGTAAAGGTGCTGGCTTTGTCTTTTACTGGCTATGTGATCTTGGACAAATGACACCTCATTTCTGTGTCCCAGTTTCCTGATCTGTAAAATGGGATAGTGACAATAACGAAAGCTAATTCATAGAATTGAAGGGTCGGTTAAAATGAGTTAAGAAGCATGACATATGGTGATCTGCCATGACCCCTTCCTCATACTTACAGAACAGTTTGTACACTCCACTCCTCAGGGTAGGTGACTGGAGTAACACTTTCAGCAACTCTTCTTCACACTTCTAGGGCATGTTGTCCTCATGTCCTAGAAGTATGGACATTCCCCAGGGTAGGAAACTTGGAGTAACACTTTTAGCAACTCTGTTCATTTCTTCCTCCATAGGATCATTGCCTGGATTTTACTTTTAGTAAATTTAATTGGGAATAATGGTTGGAGGAATTGGAAAGTGAATTATCTAATGCAGATTAATTAGAGAAAAGAAAGAAGCTGACATTTTGATTCTTGATTCCAGAGGCTATTTAAAACTTATTGGAGAAAGGAGTATAGTATTGCCAGAAAAAATCCAAGATGCCCAGGTAAACTTGAATTTAAATTTAACTGGGTGTTGTTTTCTACTTCTGTTTATTATATCTTTGGCTAATTCTGGCAAACCTACTCTGAAAAGCCAATATTCATCTCACACAGTTTCCTTATTTTGTGATGGGAAAATTGAAATAGATAATGAAATAAAGTCGCCCACATCTAGAGAATGAAATGCAGGACTCAAACCCAGATCTTCTGACTCCTTTTCAAGTCATAAGAATCACAAAAAACATCAGAAATGTTCAGGCAAAAGAGCACAAGAAAAGGCAAGAAACACCTCTGGTTTCTACTCCCTGACCCAGTTTGTCCTTGTGTTGCTATAAAGAAATACCTGAGGCTGAGTTATTTATAAAGAAAAGAGGTTTAACTGCCTCACAGTTCTGCAGGCTGTACAGGAAGCATGATGCTGATGCTGATACCTGCTTACAGTGAGGCCTCAGGAAGCTTCCAATCATGGCAGAAGGCAATAGGGAGCCAGCATATCACATGATCAGAGCAAGAGCAAGAGAGCTGTGGGAGGTGCCACACTAATAAACAACCAAATCTCCTGCAATGACTAGAGTAAGAACTCTCTCATCATCCAGGGGATGGCGCCAAACCATTCACAAGGGATCTGCCCCCACGATCCAAACACCTCCTACCAGGCTCCAACTCCAACACAGGAGATTGCATTTCAACATGAGATTTGGGTGGACAAACATCCAAACCATATCAGCCAGTTACATAAAAATATCTTTCTCAAATTTAGAATCCAGCTTCTAAGCCATTTATAAAACTTTATACTACCTTGCCTTTTTGCTGTTGTTGCTAAAATCATTAACCCATTAATTAAGATTGTGTGGGCCTGCTTGGGAAAAGCCTGTTGAATTGCTTTTGTCTGTTCTATAATAAACGACAGCACAGAGACAGGTTGGTGTTAATTATGTTAAAGCCCTATTCATCTCTATTGATGTTAGTTCACATGGAATGTTTTATAACATCGACATTCTATACTGTTTATTCCCTGCTCTTTTTATCAGAAGCAGCAACATCATAAAACATTGCACCTCTAAAAGAACCACATTTCCAGGCGCCTGTTTTCAGCTGTGGAAGTCACATCTCACACACTGATTTCTTTCTCCCCCTTCAACCAATTTAAATTTCAATAAAAAGGTATTATTTTCTCTGGCTCCCTTAGCTCAGGATAGCAGACATTATCAGTATTAACAATTTTAGAGTAGAAAAAAAGACTCAATATTTATTGAACCTCTTTCCAAACTGTTCACTTTGCCTAAAATAAATTCTCACATTCAACCCACTAAATTACCTTTTTTTTTTTTTTTTTTTTTAAATTGAAAACACTTACTCAATTCCATCTTCAATAGGAAATAAACCATGACTGGGGACTAGGAGAAAGTTAAATTAGCCCCTCTTGCTCCTTTATTTCAAGACACTGGGTACTTTTATTAAAATACTATTATAATCTGCTCTTTAGTCATACATTTGTCAATCTCACCTGCTGGAGGGCAGGGATATGATGTACTCTAACTAATGTACAGTAGTAGTACATTACTATCATTTGTTTAACATGTCACTGTTTACAGAGACAAATGACCATGCTAACTACCATTTATTGGCCTTACCATATACAGTGTGCAGTGTGCTCAACATCTTTCCCCTACTACATCACAGCAATGATATTGCACTAATAAATATCAGCACACACAATTAAAAACCTGATACTTGCAAGGGAAAGGGCAGGTAATTACCAACAGTAAAAACTGCTAAAAGGGGCATCTAGATCTCTTTACACACCAAGTTCTTTGTTTTCTTATCTGTTAGCTATAATGGGTGAAGATCTCAGATGTAACAGAACCAGGATCCTAATTCCTCTTTGTCTCCCACTTACTACCAAGGAACAGATGAGCAGTACACACTATATGAAGGACCGCAAAAGTGACCCTGTCCCCCAAAGAAGAAATAGTTGTGACACCATTGGTCATCTCCAATGGCTTATCTGGCCTTTCATTTGTTCTCTCCACCTTTGCACAATGAGCAATTTAAGGAATGCCTAAGGGTCTCCCTTAAGTGCCCATGTTGGGTGGCAAATAGGGCATTGGAATGCAGTCAGGGAACTTGAAGCGTATTTCTGACAATATGATTGACTGGAGTTAGGCCGCAATTTCCCCATTCGTGAAATCATGGAGTACAATTATATAACCAAAGGCTCCTTCTAGCTATATCTTCCTGTGATTCACCAGAATATGGGTTTCCTGAAAAATTCCAGCACATGGCACACAGTAAGTTCTCAATAATAAATACTTGATGAAATAATGAATAATCACCAGAATGTGGATTTCCTGAGAAATCCCAGGACATGGAACACAGTAAGTTCTCAATAGTAAATACTTAATGAAATAATGAATAATGAGGGAACAACAAAAATGGCCAATACGTCAGTTCCTAGGAATCAGTAATAAGGTTTTCCTTCACTTCAAGGCATAAGAGGGGATGCATGCTTACTGTTCACAATGCTATTGCTTTTAAGCCTTCCAACACATTTCCATCTGGCCCTGATTTTCCATTTTTCCAATTTGGAACAACTTTTCCTATCCATTGGAATCACTTCCTTTCTTATGTTTACAAAACATATGATTTGGGGATTTTGCATAATTCATCCAAAACATAGACTAACTCAAACTGAGTCCAAATACCATCCACCAAGCAGCATGGAATACAGCATTGGATACATGAAAACATAATTTTGTATGCCTTTGAAAACCTAGTGAAGAAATTCAACCTAGCCATATTTTAATCACAATAATATTGCCCCTGTGGGCTTGTCTTGCATACACCATGCGTGTATTTATATTTCTACACAGACTTTATGGTGTTTTGGTTCATTACAGTCTGGTTGTTCAAGTTGAATGCAGAAAAATGAGATTTTCAGCATAGTTTTGACTTTCTATTTACATACCTTACTTAGTCCAGATGTAAACTTTTAGAACAGCTGCATCTTTTAGAAGCAAAGGATTTATTGATTGCTTGTAGGCATTCTGAATACTGGTGGGGTATTTTGGTTTCTTTTGGCAGGGTCAGAAAAGGCAGAGTGAGGCAGGCTGAGTGAAAATCTAATTGTTTACAAAAGTAGGCATGAGATATAAATGTAGTAGAAACCACAGAAGTTAATAAGTGATAAACTGTTATTTTAAGGTTAGTCAAGGAAAGAAGAAAGTGTTGATTTTGAATTTTTCTCTAGTGCTTTCCCATCTTCACTGCACAAGAAAACAATTGCATAGCATTGCATGCAAGGTATTTTTCTAAGCACCCTACAGATATTGACTCATCTAACACTCTTAACACATTCATCAGCACATATTACTTACAAAGAACCAGAAGCTCAGAAAAATAAAGACATTTTTCTAAAGTTATTGATCTATATAAGTGGCACAACTCATGTTTAAGCCCAGACAGCCTGGGTGTAGTGTCAATGCTCTCAACAACCACACCACGTTGCCTCCTACCCAGGGCTCCTTGCCTCCATCTCACTCCTTCATCTTTCAATCCATCCTTCACCAAAGTGACCTGTCTATAGCGCAGCTTTGTTCCATGTTATTCCTCAGCTCAAAACTCATTAGTGTCTCTTAGCTGTCCTTCCAAATCAAGTGATACATCCCCATCCTGTTTTTCCAAGACTCTACAACTTCACCTCAACATGTCTTTTCTAACTAATATTCTAAATCTCTCCCTCCATAAATCTTGTGTTCCAGCTAAACGTAAACCCTACTTGCCATTCCCAAAACATGGTTTTGATTTTTCCATCTCAATGTTCTTTTCCATGTGGAAAGAAAAAACTTCCCCAATACCAGGGCTAGTATAAACCTCACCTACTCAGCAATGTGCAAAAATCACTTGCTCTCTGTTATAGACTGAACTGTGTGGCCCCAAAGTTCACATGTCAAAATACAACCCCCAGTGAGACAGTATTTGCATTTAGATCTTTAAAGAGGTCTAATGTTAAATAAGGTCTCAAGGCTAGCTCCCTAATCTGATAGGACTGACGTCCTTATAAGAAGAGGACGAGACACCAGAGCTCACTCTCTCTCTCGTTTTCTCACTCTCTCTCTCCCCTTCTCTCACTTTCTCCACAGAGAAGAGACCACATGAGGACAAAGTGAGGAGGGGGCAATTGTCAAGCCAGGAAGAGAGGCCCCATCAGAAACCAACCCTGTTGGCATCATAATTTCAGTCTCCGAAATAGTGAGAAAAAAAAAATCTGTTGTTTAAGACACCCAGTCTGTGGCATTTTGTTGTGGCAGCTCAAGCTGACTAATACACTCTCCCTGACTCCTTAGAATAGAGATTCCCAATCTTGTGTTCAATGACTGTGAACCCTATAAATTTTGGTGATGCACTAATAAGGGACTAAAACTTAAAAAAAAAAAAAAAACTGAAAAAAATGACTGTTAATAACAACACATCTCTTTTGAGGAAGAACTGTATCTCTGAATGTTTAAAAATCATTCACCATTTTGCACTTTTTCTGGGTCACTGTTCAGCATGAAGTTATTATTTTTTTCACTGTAGATATTTCAACTGATTTGCTAATGCTTTCTTAGATACTCAAAAGACAACATTCTCTTATACCCTAGAGAATATTCCAGAAAGCAGGCACACACTTGATTATTCCATGTCTCTTTCCTCTCAATGTCAGCAAGTTACTCCTTGTTTTTCCCCTTATTTCAGGGGACACGTCAACCATTAGAGTGAATACACTATCATACCACACCCAATTCACTTCGATATACTGCTCACATTTTATCAGCACCCTTGAGAAGATACATCCACAAACCAGTTGAGAATTATTAAGGAGGGTGCCAAGATGGCCAATTAGAAGCAGCTACCATGCGTAGCACCCAGGGAGAGGAACAAAGGGAGCAAGTAAATACAGCACCTTCAACTGAAATATCCAGGGACTGGCACTGGGACTGATCAGAGAAACAATTCAACCCATAGAGAATGGAGAAAAGCAGGGCAGGGGGATGGCCCACCCAGGAGCAACACGGAGCCGAGGGAACCCCGACCCCAAGCCAAGGGAGGTGGTGAATGAATGTGTGACCCCTGGAAACCACACTTCTCTTATGGATCTTTGCAACCCTCACATCAGGATATCCCCTCATGAGCCCACTCCACCAGGGCTTTGGGTCCAACACACAGAGCTGTGTGGAGTCTAGGCAGAACCGGTGCTCAGGCACATACAGAGACCCAGGAGCTTTACATACTCCAGCCCTAGGATCCCCAAGAAAGGTGAGGGCATCTCAGGCAAGGCAGGAGGTTGGGACATACCCCTAGGAAGGGAGCTGAATCCAGGGGACTAAGCAGCGTCAGTCTGCAGGTCCCACTTCCATGGCACCTCCCAAGATAAAACCCACTGGCTTGGAATTTCAGCCAGCCACTGGCAACAGCGTAATGCCTGCCTGAGATGGGACGAAGCCGCCGGGGGCTTTGCCGTTTGGACAACTCAGCCAGCCTTTGGAGAGTCCAAAGATCCGGACGAGAAAGGGATCCCCAAACACAGCACAGATGCTTTACCAAAATGTGGCCAGACTGCTTCCTTAAGAGAGATCTTTATCCATTCCTCATTACTGGGCAGGACTTCCCATCCAGGGCCTCCAGTCACCTCTGCCTATATTTTATAGGCAGAACTCTGATCTCTCCCTAGAAAGGAGTGCCCAACAGGGAGGGGTGGGCCGCCATCTTTGTTGTTTGGACAGCTCATCCATTCCAGCCTGCAGGCTTTAGAGAATTCAAACAGTCTGAACAAGGAAGAACCCCCCCATCAGAGCACAGCTGCTTCATCAAAACATGGCCACACTGCTTCTTTAAACAACACCCCAGTCCATTCCTCCTTACTGGGCAAGAGCTCCCAGCCAGGGCTTCCAGTCACCCTTGCCTATATTATATAGACAGAGTTTTGATTTCCCCCTGGGATGGAGTGCTCTGGGAGAGGGGAAGGCCGCTACCTTTGCTGTTTGGGTGACTTCGCTGTTCCAGCCTACAGGCTTTGGAGAGTCCAAGCAAATCAGGACAGAGGCGGTTCCCCAGCAGGGCTAGGCTGTTCTGTTGAGGTGTGGCCAGACTGTTTCTTTAAAGAGGACCCTGACCCATTCCTCCTCACGGGGAAGGCCCTCCCAGCCAGGGCCTCTAGCCATCTCTCCCCATGTTCTACTGGCTACAGAGTTCTAATTTATCCCTGGGATGGAGTGCCTGGAGGGCAGGGTGGGCTACCACCTTTGCTGTTTAGATGTCTCAGCTGGTCTAGCCTGTGGTCCTTGGAGAGTCCAAACCAATTGGGAACTAAAAGGATCCCCCAACACAGCAAAGCTGCTCTACTGAAACACAGCCAGACTACTTTTTTAAGGGGGTCCCTGATCCCATTCCTCCTGACTGGTGAGACCTACCAACTGGAGTCTTCAGCCACCTCATGCAGGTATATTCAGGCCAGCAACCGTTCTATACCCCCCTAGGATGGAGCTCCCAGAGGAAAGGGCAGGCTGCCATCTTTGCTGTTTCACAATCTTCACTGGTGATACCTCCAGGTACTGCAAAAACTGAGGTGTCTATGGTCTGGAGCGGACTCCAAGCAAACTGTGGTAGCCCTGGAGAAGAGTGGCCAGACTGTTAAAAGAAAAACAAAGAAACAAAAATAACAACAAAAAAGAAACACAATAACCCCATCCAAAGGGCAGCAACCTCATAGATCAAAGGTAGATAAGCTCATAAAGATGAGAAAGAATCAGTGCAAAAATGCTGAAAACTCAATGAGGCAGAGTGCCCCCTTTCCTCCAAATGACTGCAACACCTCTCCAGCAAGGGTTCAGAACTGGGCTGAGGCTGAGATGGCTAAAATGACAGAAATAGGCTTCAGAATATGGATAAAAACAAACTTCGCTGAGTTAAAGGAGCATGTTGTAACTCCATGCAAAGAAGCTAATAATCATAATAAAACAATGCAGAAGCTGACAGCAAAAACAGCCAGTATAGAGAGGAAAATAACTGTCCCAATAGAGGTGAAAAACACCGTACAAGAACTTCACAATGCAATCATAAGTATTAAAGCAGAACAGGCAAGTGGAGTAAACAATCTCAGAGCTCAAAGACTGTCTTTCTGAAATAAGACAGGCAGACAGTAATAGGAAAAAAGAATGAAAAGGCATGAACAAAATCTCTATGAAATATAGGATTATGAAAAGATACCAAATCTACAACTGATTGGGGTACCTGAAAGAGACAGGGAGAATGGAACCAATTTAGAAAACATATTTCAGGATATCATCCAGGAGCACTTCCTCAATCCAGTTAGACAGGCCAACATTCAAATTCAGGAAATGCGGAGAACCCCAGTATATTAATTCGTTTTCACACTGCTATAGAGAACTACCTGAGACTGAGTAATTTATGAAGAAAAGAGGTTTAATTGACTCACAGTTCTGCAGGCTTAATAGAAAGCATGACTGGGAGGCCTCAGGAAACTTACTATCATGGCAGAAGGTGAAGGGGAAGCAAAGCATACCTTCCCATGGCAGAGCAGGAGAAAGAGAGAGTGAAGGGGGAAGTGCCACACACTTTCACACAACCAGCTCTCATGAGAACTCACTCATTATCACAAGAATAGCAAGGTGGGAGTCCACCCCCATAACTGAATTACCTCCCACCAGGTCCCTCCCCAAACACATGAGGATTACAATTTGAAATGAGATTTGGGTGGGGTCACAGAGCACAGTCATTTCATTCCATCCCAGCCCCTCCCAAATCTCATGTCCTTCTCACATTTCAAAACCAGTCATGCCTTTCCAACAGTCCCCCAATGTCTTAACTCATTCCAACATTAACTCAAAAGTCCACAATCCAAAGTCTCATCTGAAACAAAACATGTCCCTTCTGTTTATGAGCCTGTAAAATCAAAAAGAGGCTGATAGACAGGAGGAACATACTTAGTTACTTCCAAAATACAATGGGAGCACAGTCATTGGGTAAATACTCCCACTCCAAATGGGAGGAATTGGCCAAAATAAAGGTGCTGCAGGCCCCATGCAATTCTGAAACCCAGCAGGGCAGTTTTTAAACCTTATAGTTACAAAATAATCTCTTTTGACTCCATGCCTCACATCAAGGCCACATTGATGCCAGGGATGGGCTCCCAAGGCCTTGGGCATCTCAACCCCTGTGGCTCTACAGGGTACAGGCTTCTTGGCTGCTTTCACAGGCTGTCATTGAGTGTCTGCAGCTTTTCCAGATGCAGACGGTACAAACTGTTGTTGGATCTGCCATTCTGGGGTTTGGAGGATGGCAGCCTTCTTCTCACAGCTCCACTAGGCAATGTCTTAGTGGAGACTCTGTGTGGGGGTTGAACCCCACATTTCCTCTCTGTACTGCCTTTGTACAAGCTCTCCATGAGGGCTCTGCACCTACAGCAGACTTCTGCCTGGACATCCATTTGTTTCCATAAATCCTCTGAAATCTAAGTGGGGGTTCCCAAATCTCAACTCTTACCTTCTGTGTGCCTGCAGACCCAACATCACATAGAAACCACCAAGGCTTGGGGGGCTTGCGCCCTCTGAAGCAATGGCCCAAGCTGTATCCTGGCCCTTTTTAGCCATGGCTTGAGCTGGAGCCGCTGGGACACAGGGCGCCATGTCCCAAGGCTGCAAAGAGCAGCAGGGCCCTGAGCCTGGCCTATGAAATCATTTTTTCCTCTTAAGCCTCCAGGACTGGGATGGGAGGGGCTGTCACGAAGGTCTGTGACATGGACTGGGAGCATTTTCCCCATTGTCTTGGCTATTAACATTTAGCTCCTCTTTACTTATGTAAATTTCTGCAAGCAGCTTTAATTTCTCCCAGAAAATGGTTTTTTCTTCTCTGCCATATAGTCAGACTGCAAATTTTCCAAACTTTTATGCTCTGCTTACCTTTTAAACATAAGTTCCAATTTCAGAGCATCTCTTTGTGAGCGCATATAACTGTACACAGTTACAAGCAGCCAGGCCACATCTTGAATGTTTTACTGCTTAGAAATTTCTTCTGCCAGATACACTAAGTCATCTCTCTCAAGTTCAACGTTCCACAGATCCCTAGAGTGGGGGCACAATGCCACCAGTCTTTTCCTAAAGCATAGCAAGAGTACCATTTACTCCAGTTCCCAATAAGTTCTTCATCTACACCTGAGAACACCTCGTCCTGGACTTTCTTGTCCATATCACTATTACCATGTTTGTCAATATTATTCAAAAAATCTCTACAAAGTTACAAACTTTCCTACATATTCTTGTCTTCTTCTGACCCCTCCAAACTGTTCCAACCTCTGCTTGCTAACCAGTTCCAAAGTTCCTTTTACATTTTCAGGTATCTTTATAACAGTGCCCCACTATCCTGGTACCAATTTTCTGTAGTATTCCATTCTCTCACTGCTATAAAGTACTACATGAGACTGAGTAATTTATGAAGAAAAGACATTTAGTTGACTCAGTTCTCCAGGCTTAACAGGAAGCATGACTGGGAGTCCTCAGGAAACCTACAATCATAGTGGAAGGCAAAGGGGAAACAAGGAACATCTTCCCATGGTGGAGCAGGAAAAAGAGAAAGCAAAGGGGGAAGTGCCACACACTTTCAAATGACCATATCTTGTGTGAACTCTGATTATCATGAGAACAGCAAGGGAGAAGATTTCCCCCATGATTCAATCACCTTGCACCAGGCCCCTCCCATGAAATGTGGGAATTCTAATTCAAAATGAGATTTAGGTGGGGACACAGAGCCAAACCATATCACACATTATAATACTCCATGAGAAGATCACCCCAAGACACATCATCATCAGAGTCTCCAAGGTCGAAATGAAAGAAAAAATGTTAAGGGCAGTGAGAGAGAAAGGCCAAGTCACCTACAATGGGCGCCCAGCAGACTAACAGTAAGTGTTTCAGTGGAAACCCTACAAGCCAGAAGAGATAGGGGACCAGTATTCAGCTTTCTTTCTTTTTTTTTTTTTTTTGAGGCGGAGTCTCGCTCTGTCGCCCGGACTGGAGTGCAGTGGCCAGATCTCAGCTCACTGCAAGCTCCGCCTCCCGGGTTCCCGCCATTCTCCTGCCTCAGCCTCCCGAGTAGCTGGGACTACAGGCGCCCGCCACCTCGCCCGGCTAGTTTTTTTTTTGTATTTTTAGTAGAGACGGGGTTTCACCGTGTTAGCCAGGATGGTCTCGATCTCCTGACCTCGTGATCCGCCCGTCTCGGCCTCCCAAAGTGCTGGGATTACAGGCTTGAGCCACCGCGCCCGGCCTCAGCTTTCTTAAAGGAAAGAAATACCAACCCAGGATTTCATATCCAGCCAAACTAAATTTCATAAGTGAAGGAGAAATAAATAAGACCCTGTTCAGACAAGCAAATGCTGAGGGAATTTGTTGCCACTACATCTGCCTTACAACAGCTCCTAAAGGAAACACTAAATATGGAAAGAAAAACACTATTAGCAGCCACTGAAGTACACCGACTAGTGACACTATGAAACAACCATATGAACAAGTCTACAAAGTAACCAGCTAGCATCAGATGGCAGGATCAAATTCACACATAACAATACTAATCTTAAATGTAAGAAGATGACATGGGCCCCCAGTGAAAAGACAGAGTGGCAAGCTGGATAAAGAACCAACACCCACTGTGATGCTATCTTCAAGAGATCCATTTCACAGGTAAGAACACCACAGGCTCAAAATTAAGGGATGGAGGAAAAAATAAAAAAGCAGGGGTTGCAATCTTAGTTTCTGACAAAACAGGATTTAAATCAACAAAAATAAATAAATAAATAAATAAAAGACAAAGAAGGGCAATACATAAGGGTAGAGGGTTCATATATATTGAGCATAGAGCTAACTACCCTAAATATATATGCACCAAATACAGGAGCACCCAGATTCATAAAGCAAGTTCTTAGAAAACTTCAAAGAGACTTCAAATCCCACATAGTAGTAGTGGGATACTTTAACACCCTACCAACAATATTAAACAGATCATCAAGACAGAAAATAACAAGGATTTTCAGGACTGGAACTCAGCTCTGGAGCAGGTGGACCTGATAGATAGCTACAGAACTCTTCACACCAAAACAAAAGAATATACATTCTTCTTATTGCCACATAGCACTTACTCAAAAATTGATCACATAACTGAAAGTAAAACACTCCTCAGCAAATGCAAATTTTTGAGTAAGTGCTATGTGGCAATAAGAAGAATGTATATTAGAACTCAAGATTAAGAAATGTTCTTAAAACCTTACAACTACATGGAAATTGAACAACCTGCTCCTGAATGAATTTGGGGTAAATAATGAAATTAAGGTAGAAATCAAGAAGGTTTCTTTGAAACCAATGAGAACAAAGATACAAAGTACCAGAATCTCTGAGACTTAGCTAAAGCAGTGAAAAGAGGGAAATTTATATCACCAAATGCCCACATCAAAAAGCTAGAAAGATCTCAAGTTAACAACCTAACATCACTAAAATGACTAGCGAACCAAGAGCAAACAAACCCCAAAGCTAGCAGAAGAGAAGAAATAACCAAGATTAGAGCTGAACTGAAGGAGATAGAAATACAAAAGATATTTCTATCTCTTTCACAGAGATATGAAAAACCCTTCAAGAGATCAACAAATCCAGGAGCTGATTTTTTGAAAAATTAATAAAACAGATAGACCACTAGCTAGACTAACAAAGAAAAGAGAAAAGATTCAAAAAACACAATCAGAAATGATAAAGGGGATATTACCACTGACTCTACAGAAATAAAAACAACTATCAGAGGATATTATAAACACCTCTATGCATGTAAAATAGAAAATTTAGAAGAAATGAATAAATTCCTGGACACATACACCCTCCCAAGAATGAACCAGAAAGAAATCGAATCCCTGAATAGACTAATAATGAGTTCTGAAATTGAGACAGCAATAAATAGCCTATCAACCAAAAAAGTCTGGGACCAGGCAGATTCACAGCTGAATTATACCAGATGTACAAAGAAGAGCTGGTATCATTCCTACTGAAACTATTCTGAAAAACTGAAAACAAAATACTGGCAAAACCGAATCCAGCAGCATATCAAAAAGCTTATCCACCATGATCGAGTAGGCTTCATCCTTGGGATGCAAGACTGGTTCAGCACACACAAATTAATAAACGTAATTCATCACATAAACAGAACTAAAGACAAAAACCACATGGTTGTCTCAATAAATGCAGAAAAGGCCTTAGATAAAATTCAACATTCCTTCATTTAAAAACTCTCAATAAACTAGATTTTAGAGGAACATACCTCAAAATAATAAGAGTCATATATGACAAACCCACAACCAATATCATACTGAATGGGCAAATGCTAGAAGTATTCTCCTTGAAAACCAGCACAAGAGAAGTTCGCACTGTCTCACCATCCCTATTCAACATAGTATTGGAAGTTCTGGCCGGGGCAATCAGGCAAGAGAAAGAAGTAAAGCATATTTAAATAGGAAGAGAGGAAGCTAAATTAACCTTGTTTGCAGACGACATGATCCTACCTCTAGAAAACCCCATCATCTCAGCCCAAAGGCTTTTTAAGCTGATAAACAACTTCAGCAAAGTCCCAGGATACAAAGTCACTGTGCAAAAATCACTAATATTCCTATACACAAACCAATAGGCAAGCAGAGAGCCAAATTACAAATGAACTCCCATTCACAATTGCTACAAAAAGAATACAATAACTAGGAATACAGTTAACAAGGAAAGTGAAGGACCTCTTCAAGGAGAACTACAAGTTACTGTTCAAAGAAATCATAGAGGACACAAACAGATGGAAAAACATCCCATGCTCATGGATAGTGATATGGTTTGGCTCTTTGTCCTCACCCAAATCTCATCTTGTAGTTCCCATAATTCCCACATGTTGTGGGAGGGACCCAGTGGGAGATGACTGAATCATGGGGGCAGGTCTTTCCCATTCTCTTCTCATGATAGTGAATGGGTCTCACAAGATCTGATAGTTTTAGAAATGGGAGTTGCCCTGCACAAGCTCTTTTTGCCTGCCACCATCTAAGTAAGATTTGACTTGCTCCTCCTTGCCTTCTGCCATGATTGTGAGGCTTCCCTACCCACATGGTACTATGAGTTCTCCATTAAATTTCTTTCCTTTGTAAACTGCCCATTCTCGAGTATGTCTTTATCAGCAGCATGAAAACAAACTAATACAGAGAGGAGGAATCAATATTGTGAAAATGGGTATCCTGCCCAAAGTAATTTATAGATTCAATGCTATTCCCATTAAACTACCATTGACATTCTTCACGGAATTAGGAAAAACTATTTTAAAATTCATATGGAACAAAAAAAGAGCTGAATAGACAAGGCAATCCTAAGCAAAAAGAACAAAGCTGGAGGCATCAGGCTACCTGACTTCAAACTATACTACAAGGCTACAGTAATCAAAACAACATGGTACTGGATAACAACAGACATACAGATCAATCTAACAGAATAGAAAACCCAGAAATAAGGCCACACACCTATAACCATCTGATCTTCAACAAAGCTGACAGAAACAAGCAATAGGGAAAGGATTCCCTACTCAATAAATGGTGTGGGGAGAACTGGCTAGCCATATGCAGAAAACTGAAACTGGACCCCTTCCTTACACCATATACAAAAAAATCAACTCGAGCTGGATTAAAGATTTTAAATGTAAAACCCAAAACTATAAAAACCCTAGAAGAAAACCTAAGCAATACCATTCAAGACATAGGCATGGGTATAGATTTCATGAGGAAGATGCCAAAAGCAATACAACAAAAGCAAAAATTGACAAATGGGATCTAATTAACTAAAGAGCTTCTGCACAGCAAAAGAAATTGTCAACAGAGTAAACAGGCAACCTACAGAAAGGGACAAATTTTTGAAATCTATCCATCTGACAAAGGTCTATTATCCAGACTCTACAAGGTACTTAAACATATTTACAAGAGAAAAACAACCACATTAAAAAGTGGGCAAAAAACATGAAAAGACACTTTTCAAAAGAAGACATACATGCAGCCAACAAACGTGAAAAAAACCTCAACATCGCAGATTATTAGCGAAATGCAAATCAAAACCACAATGAGATACCATCTCACACCAGTCAGAATGGCTATTATTAAAAAGCCAAAAAATAACAGGTGCTGATGAGATTGTGGAGAAAAAGTAATGCTTATACACTGTTGGTAGGAGTGTAAATTAGCTCAGCCATTGCGGAAAATTGTGTGGTGATTCTTCAAATAGCTGAAAACAGAAATACCATTCAACCCAGTGATTCCACTACTGGGTACATACCCAAAGGAATATAGATTTTTCTATTATGAAGACACATGTTCACTGGAGCACTATTCACAACAGCAAAGACATGGAATCAACCTAAATGCCCATCAATGATAGACTGGGTAAAGAAAATGTGGTACATACACACCATGGAATACTATGGAGCCATAAAAAGGAACAAGATCATGTCCTTTACAGGGACATGGGTGGAGCTGGAGGCCATTATCCTTAGCAAACTAATGCAGGAACAGGAAATGAAATACCTATGTTCTCACTTATAAGTGAGAGCTAAATGATGAGAACACATGGACACATGGTGGGGAACAACATACACTGGGGCCCGTCGGAGGGCAAGGGGTGGGAAAGGATCAGGAAAAATAGCTAGTGGATGCTTGATACCTGGGTGATGGGATGATCTGTGCAGCAAACCACCATGGCACACATGGCACACACTTATGTATATAACACACTTGCACATGTACCCCTGAACTTAAAATAAAAGTAGGACATAAACAAAAGAGAGAATTGTTGCACTTGGGTGTCCACCACCCGAGAGTCATAAGATAACACTACTGGTAAATATTAGAAATAAATATTTTATTTATTTCTATTGGGAAAGAACTTTGCATTAATAAATGGAAAAAATGATCAGAAAGCATTAATAGGAGAGAAGATTATGAGATGATTTTAGTTTTTTTTCTTGCTTTTTAAAAAATGTATCTTTGCATTTCTGCAGATGCTGTATATATATATATATATATAAAGTCAGGTGTTACTTTTACAACTGGAGGGGAAAAGAGACATTTTCACTGAGTAGAATTCTTACTTATCCCATTTCACAGGTCTTCCCTAAAGTGTCTCAATACATCTGCCTTCCCCAACTAGCATCATTCTTATCCTGCTCCTTGGTCTAGTATACCCACTTCTCTTAAGCATTATTTACATTCACTAGGCCAATGTATTTTCCCTCAGACCAGTCAAATAAATAATCAATATTAATGGGAACTAATGAGTTAATAGGGTTAAGTGTTCCACAATCCTTCCACAACCGTAATGAACATGCTTGGATTTTGATCATGCCTTCAGAAAACACACCCCAAATTTGAACCCTCCAACTCTCATAGCCAGCTGATGGGCCATGAAACAGTGGTGGAATCAGTGAATGCATTCTGGTTACCGATTGAAGATAACCAGAATGCATTCATTGATTTAGTAGCCCTACTCTGTGCTGGAGTAAACAATTAGTTCTATAGTATCAAATGAAAAGCCACAGCACAAAGGCAAATAGCAAAGCCCCAGTTTACTCACGCACCCTTCTTAATCACCTTTGCTGCAACTTTGCTGACCCATTCATTCTCAATCCAGGAAGAGTAAAGAGGTCTTGGAGAGATAAGATAAAGTACTGAGTTGCCCATTCTCTGCCATTAGGCACTACAGAATAATGCTTAAAAACTCTATTCAAACAGAGACGATGTTTTATTGTGTTCTGTTGTGTTTTCCCCAGCACATCTTAAATCCCAAGGGACTAGCCCAATGGCTGTTTCTTTTTCCATACAATTTTGATGCCTTCCAGTGTCCATAAACTTTGAAAGCTATTGTGCATGGAGCATGTACGATCTCTTACAGCATAAAGAAAACCCAAATTAATAATCCCATTACTCTAGAGCCTCCCAGGCTTCTTGTCAGCCCAAGAAAGACAGTAAAAAATATTGCTTTAGAAGGCAAAAAAAGCATGAATAGCAACTAATTTCTCATTTATACATTTCAGTCCTCTACATTCAGCCAGAGAGTGAAAGCTAAAAGAAAGATCACATAAGGAAGAGTTTTATCCACACACAAAGTCTTTATTAGATAGAAAAGAGTGTGAATATTAGTGAACACTAATGGCTTCTGCCATAACTATCCATCGTGTAAAAAGGGGGAAATAAGCATATACATTTATATTTCCTGTCATTTCAAAACTACACACTAGAAACCTAATCACAGTGAGCAAGGGAACACGCAGTGACTAGGAACAGGGGTGGGAAACAGATTTTCAGTGTACGTCTGTTAACACTGAATTATTTTTAACTTTAATTTTAGGTTCAGAGGTACACTGTGCAGGTTTACTATATAGATAAATTGTGTCATGGGGGTTTGGTATACAGATAAACATTAAATTTTTGAACTGCATAAATGCATTATCATTTCCTAAAAAACAGCAACTATTAAAATGAAATTAAAGAAAACCTGGTGCTCACATTCATCCAAGCATTTTGTCTTTTTGGCCCTTCAGCAGCATCAGTTTTCTCTGTTGGATTCACTTATAATGTTTATTTTCACCAAGTTTTACTCGGACAAAATTGCAAGCAGATTTAATCAGGGGCAAGGGCCATATGGTAAGATCCATTCCTGGATTCTCAGCGCTATGGTATAAATCTCCCACTACTCCCAAGAGAAGGAATTGCAAGAACTAAGTATACAGCTGTGAGTATCAGAAAAAAATATTACAGCAAGGAAAACTTTGAGGAAGAACAGAATACAAATATTGAACCACGGTACCCTCTGGCATACACAAAGAGTCTTTAAAAGGGTAGCATTTGGGAAAGTAGAAGAATAAGAAATGACTTCTCATACCAGTCTACAAGAGAGAACTGTAATGCCAATCCATCTAGGGATAAAGCTAAATCTCTATTCACACTCTGTCACCAAAGATGAATCGGGAGAGACATTATGCAAATTGACCTTTGAAGTCAATCAATATACAAGCCAGAGCTCTACAACTAGATTCTAGAGTGCTTAGCTACTGCAGGTCTCCAAGAATTTTGAAGAACAGTCTCAAAGAAGAGAGATTAGACTTTTCCTGTGTGGTATCAGAGAACAGAACTGGAATCCTAGGTAAAAGTCCTAAAGTCACATTTTGTCCCAAAGTAAGAGGATTTAACACAGGTGTCCAGAGATAGGATAGACTACTTGGCCATTTTAAGGAGACAGTGACACAGAGCCATGGGGCTTACTGGTTGGAAGTGCTGTAGGAGCCTTTGGGGCTAGGTAGTCTCCAAGTCCATGTTAACCTCAAAGCCTTGTGACTCAGTGCCTAGTGGATGACACTGGCACTGTCATTTTCTCTCATTCTCTCCCTCTCTGTGTGACTACCTGAACACTAGTGCATGGAACATGGTTTACACCAAGCAGTAAGTAGTACCCAAACACAATCATTGTCTCTGAAACCACAGCTTCAGGTGACTATGGCAAGTGAAAAATATTGTTTTTATGCCTTTAACACACCTGACAGGATAAACCGGGCTCATATTTCAGTCTTTGTTTAGAAGACTCAGAAGTCATTTTAAAATTATTAATAACTAATATTTATTAAGTTCTTACTATATATAAGCTAGGTGTGGTTAAATGTTTTTCATGTATTAAATCATTGAAACCTCTTGGAGGAGGTGGCCATTGAGTCTGTGCTTAAAAAATAAATAAAGTGCTGACAGGTCAATATACTGGCAGATAGAAAATAATGCCCAGGTTCAAGTCCTGGATCAAGCCAATGTTGGTTCAGAGCAAGCTCCTACTAATGTCCTCAAGTCCTCTGTTGTACTGGAGAACTCTGTTTCAATATTCGTTAGATGAAGGGTCATGTCTGCAGACATGAAAGATGTAGATTCATAAAATTCCTTGGGGTCATTCATCAACATGGAGCTCCAGGGAGAATGGAGTGACCAAGTTTCCCTTAAAGTTAAGGACTTTAGAGAGGCATTTGGGATGCTGCATAAAAGGGTTCTTCCAACTCTGTGAATTCATATGTTATACGGAATTTGTCCAATGGCCAGGCAAGCCCTTCCTACATAGTGTGACTCCAGAAACCGAAAAATTCACCCCGATTAAAACATCACCTTTCTAACTCAGCTCTCTGATGCCTATAGCATCATATTTTTTGCCTCACAATTTAGACTTTAGATCTGTCAACAGCTAAAGTATAAGAAAATCTCTGTGAAATTTACAGATATATCAATTATTTTCACAAGAACAAGCTGTAAAGGAGGAAAGTAACAAGGAAAAAAGAGAGAGAATGCTGGCCTCTGGAGGAGACAAAGCAGGAGGTTGGACATGTAGAAAATAAGGATCCCTGAATCAAGTATCTGCATCAGGGTGGCCTGGTTCCATGAGGCAGGGTGCTCCATACTGAAGGCTCTTCAATTTATGTCCATCCTTTTCTTCATAACCAGAACCCTGTAGGCTAAGGAATATTATGGAGCCGGGTCTAGAATTCAAAAGACCTAATCTTAAGCCAAAGGCCACGTTAACTAATTGTGCTGTCCTGGGCAACTTGGGCTCTACCCACTAAATTCCTCTTCTATAAAATGGAACTTTAAGCAGTTTGCCTGCCTTCCTCCAACAGATGCTGGGAAGGTTAAGTAATATTTAGATTTAAAAACACTTTGATAAGTAAAACAGCAATATACACATATAATGCATTATTGTTGTTTCTGTATTTCCAGTCCTCACACTCAGAAAGAGTCTTGGAGCTCATCTTACCTTGAGTCATGGAAGTCAAAGAAGTGAGTCATGGAAGTCAAAGAAGTGAGTCATGGAGCTCATTTCCAGGACTTGAAACTCACTTCCATGACTTCCATATCTTGAGTCAAGGAAGTGAGTCAATGGAGCTCACCTTATCTTCAGTATCTTGCAATAACACAAAGCTGTAATGGTCTGAATGTTTGTGTCCCCCAAAATCTATATGTTGAAACTTAGCTCCCAAAGTGGTAGGTATTAAGAGGTAGGACTTTGGGGAGGTAAGCAGATCATGAAGATGGAGCCCTCATTAATGAGATTCATGTCTTTATAAAAGAGACCCTAGGGAGCTTGTTTGCCCTTCTACCAAGTGAACACACAGTCCTGAAGTGAGCAAAGGTTCAGCCTATGAAGAAAGGGTCCTCACCAGACACTGAATCTGCCAGCACCTTGATCTTAGAATTCCCAGCCTTCAGAAATAAATGTTTGCTACGTGTAAGCTCCCAGTTTACAGGATTTTGTTACAGCAGCTCGAACAGACTAGGACAAAGGGTAAAATTTCCTCAAGACAAAAAGGTTTTGTTGTTGTTTTTTTTTGTTGTGATTTAGTTGTTTGTCTTTCTTGCTTAAATACTTCAACTCAAAAATTGCGAAACTTGAAGAACACCTGAGTGAATAAATTCATGTCTCTGGTTGGGGACACTTGGTGTTTCATGTTGTTAACATTCTCCAAAATTCATTTTTACATTTAACACCATTCTAGTTAAAACTCCAATGTCATTTTGAAGTGAGGAATAATTTAGAGGACTTACACAAAAGATGTTAAATGAGGTCAGATGTGGTGTTTCATGCCTGTAATCCCAACAATTTGGGAGGCCAAGGAGACAGGATCACTTGAAGCCAGCCTGGGTAATAAAACAAGGCCCCATCTCCACAAAAATACAAAAATTACCTGAGCACAGTAGTGCTTGCCTATAGTCCCACCTACTTAGGAGACTGAGGCAGGAGCATTGCTTGAGCCCAGGAACTTGGGGCTGCAGTGAGCTGTGATCATGCCACCACACTCCAGCCTAGGCAACAGAGTGAGATCCTGTTTCAAAAAAAAAAAAAAAACATAGGTATAATATATAATATATATAAATATGCACATGAATATACATAATGGAATTAAAGAGCCACAATTACCTAACTAATAGGATGCTGGTATAGGTATACAGAGATGGGCAAATGAAACAGAGAAGAAAACTCAAAAACAGAGCCATGCACATGTAATAATTTTGTACATTAAAAATGAGGTAAATGTGTTCCATTTTTAAAAATGAATCCATCTGCATACTTATATACAAACTCCTGTAGAAATAGCTCAGCAATTTTTTAGGGTAAGCATTTTAAATTAAAGGAGAACAAAAAATTCAAGAGTTAAATAAAGGATATGGAACAATTACTTAACTATTTTGAAAAATAAAAATCTAGATATTAAGTTTACATCATCATATCTATGGTATAAATTTATACCATACGCTGAAATAAATTAGCCCTTTAAAAATATGGTTGATGTTTACATGATATCAGGGTGAAGAAGGCAGATGCAATATAGTAAAAGATGTACACATTGAATCCAACAACCACCACCAAATGATAAACTAAATTAAATTGAAGCAAAAATAGCAGGTAAACACTGCTACAAATCAAAAACAAAAATCCAAATACTCCAAAAGAAAACTGGCCAACAGCTAACTATTGCATAAAACATTCAGTCTATTCCATAATTTTTAAAGTCAACTGAAGTAATAAGAATGTAATTTTTCTATCAAACATGTAAATGTGTTATTTTCTTTTTTACCATAATATCCAAATTTGGCTATGGTGTAAGGACGTACTCAGCTAGTGGGAGTATAAATGGGTATAATATTTGGCAATATGCATCAAAACTCTTAAATCATGTGTCTTTTAGATTATTCAAGCTACCAAATTCAAACCATAGAAATTTATCCTGAATAAATAATCATAATAATGGAAAAATATGTATGTATGTATCTATATATGAGTGCTCATTGTAGAACTATAGCTAATAAAGCCCATTAGAAATCATCTAAATATCTAAGAAAGTGGGGAGATCTATTATATAAATTAATGCATTTATATAATCAAATATTATGCAGCCATGAAAAAAATTAATAAATATAATAACTATTCATTTCTTGCCAGGCATTTTCCTAAGTACGTTTCATGCGTTACCTCATTTAATTTTCACAGAATCCTATGAAGTGTGTATTACTTATTCTCCTCATAAGAAAAAAAGGGCAAATAAGTTATTTTGACTTAGATCCATAGTCACCATATGGCAGGATGGAATTGCACAATTAAGCACTGTGGCTCCAGAGCCACTGCTCCTAACGCCTATGCATACTGTCCATATTGTGGTGGATAAATATGTAATGTCATAGGAAAATGCTTTGCTTACTTCAGAATGGTCTCTTTTCTGTAGCTCTTATTATAGGCATGCCATGAGTGCTGTGACAAATGAATAGTATTTAGACACCAACCGCTGCCTTTGACTCACACCAGAAGTCAAGGAAACTTCTCTTTCCCTCACCACTACCCCATTTAATCCAACAGGGAGTCCTGTTATGTTCACCTTCGAAATATGTCCCAACTTCAACCACTTTCCTGCTCCACTGATTCGACCCTAGAACAAGCCAGCTCTTACTTCCCCTGAACAACCACACAACACCTTCCTAATTGGTCTCACTACCTTTACCCTTAGCTCCTATGATCCTTTTCACACAGTAGCCAAAGAGATTTATGTTTTTTATTGATATATAATAACTGTAATGACCAAATACGGGTAATTAGGATACTCATCACCTCAAACATTTATCATTTCTTTGTGTTGGGAGCATTCCAAATATTCCCTTCTAACTACTTTGAAATATACAATAAATTACTGTGAACTATTGTCACCCTACGGTGCTACTGAACAATAGCTAGTTCCCTCAGTCCAGTTACATTTTAGTGCCCATTAACAAACCTCTCTTCATTTCCTCCCACACCCCCTCAGCCTCTGGTAACCATCATTCCACTCTCTACTCCTGTAAGATCAATTTCTTTAGGTCACACATGAGTGAGAATGTGTGATATTAGTCTTTATGTGCCTGGCTTATCACTTAACAAAATGAACTCCAGTTCCCTCCATGTTGCTGCAGATGGCAGGGTTTCATTCCTTTTCATGACCGAATAGTATTCAACTGTGTATGTGTACCACATTTTTTATCCATTTATCCACTGATAAAAAAAGATTAATACTTTTAATATAATTCAGACTACATCACTCTCTTTTTCAAAACCGTCTAGTGTCTTTACACAAATTCTTTCCATGACCCACAAAACTCTAGCATACTCTGGTTCCTTTCTGCCTTTCCAACATCAAATAATACTTATGTGTTTCCTACGTTCCAGCCATACTGGCCTTCTACATGTGTCTTAAACAAGTCCAGCTGTCTCCCATTTGGGGAACTTTATAATTCTTACTCTTTTTTTCCCTAAACCTTCTCAGAGCTAACTTCTCGTATTTCTAAGCTACAGTTCACATTTGATTTCCTTACAAAGGTCTTTCCTTAATGCCCAATTTAAAAAACACATCCCATTATTTTTTATCCCATCACATCACTTGATTTTATACACATCTACATTATGTTAGTTTCATACTTCTGTTTCTTTGTTTGTTAATGGTCTGCTCCCATAAGAACATAAGTTTCATGGCAGCAAGAACACTTCCTTTTTTTTAACCACCAAATTCCCAGCACCTAAAATTGTGCCTGACCCTTAGCAAGAACTTCATATGTTTTTTAATTGAACAAATGAGTGAGGGAGTGAATGAATGAATGAATGTGAATTTTTTATTCTCTGGCAAGGGCTAAGTTAAATTCTGATGTGTAGAAAACGGATCTATCTAAAGTAAAGCCAATGGGGAAAAATTGTGTCTCAAACTGGAAACAGAAATCAGGGTCTTGGGAGAGGAGCAAGGGGTAGGAAGTACAGAGGAGAAAATTTCCCTTTTTATACTTGGTGATATAGTCATAAAGATATATAGGAGACAGCTCCTGGATTGTAATTGTTCAGACGTCCCATCATAACGTTATTTCCAGGAACTGTAGAGATGATACATTTTTTTTCAGGAACCTGAGAGGTTGTGGCCATTCTTTGAGGCTGAAAGGTCTTAGACAGTGAGCTACTTGAGTCAGATTGAGGGTGACCAACTCATCTCAGTTTACCTAGAACTATCCTGGTTTTAAAGCTGAAATTCTCATGTTCCAGTAACCCTCTCAGCCTCTGGCAAACTGGAACAACTGGTCACTGCAGAAGATCAAAACGTCACACTGCACCTCATAAGAAAAACATTTCTCTATAGCTTTCTTCAGAGTTTGATGTATTTAAAAATCCAAGGAAAGATTTTCTGAACTGCACAGAAAGTAAGCGAGTATTTAAAGTGGAAAACCTGATGGAGCCAGTGATTACAGTGAGAGCCCCAGGGGAAAAGTGACACATAAGGCAATAGAATGGGTGCTTCTCAGCTTAGAAATTCTTCTACCTATGTCAAATCTTGAAAATGTTTGCCAAAGAAAAAAAGTGCATAAAAGGAGGGAGAGAGAGAGGAAAACATAAATTATATGAATTTAAAAAGCACTTCTGGCCGGGCGCAGTGGCTCATGCCTGTAATCCCATCACTTTGGGAGGCTGAGGCTGGTGGATCACGAGGTCAGGAGTTCGAGAGCAGTCTGACCAATTTGGTGAATGCCATCTCTACTAAAAATACAAAAAAAGTAGCCAGGCATGGTGGCAAGCACCTGTAATCCCAGCTACTCAGGAGGCTGAGGGAGGAGACTTGCTTGAACCTGGAAGGCGGAGGTTGCAGTGAGCCAACATTGCACCACTGCACTCCAACCTGGGTGACAGAGTGAGACTCCATCAAAGAAAGAAAAGAAAAGAAAAGAAAAGAAAAGAAAGAAAGAAAGAAAGAAAGAAAGAAAGAAAGAAAGAAGAAAGAAAGAAAGAAAGAAAGAAAGAAAGAAAGAAAGAAAGAAAGAAAGAAAGAAGCACTTTGAACTGGCAGTGATGAACCTCACTTGCTTTGAGTTGTTTTTCCAGCAATGGAAATAGTTTATGCCAGTGTACCTACCCTCTAGCACCAAGTTCCTCTTGTAGTCACGTTACTCATCGCTAAGAGGTATCTCATAGTTTAAGACTCAGTTTCAGTAGAAAACATATTTAATTAATTTCAACATATTTTCCAGATTCAATGTTAAAGTCAAATACAGATAGATGGGGATGCCATTTTTATTTCTGATCTTTTTGTATATGGCATCTTCTCTCCTAGTAGCTTTTAGAAAACCTCTCTCTGTCCACAGTATTCTTGGTCTTTTTTCACTTCTTATGATAGCCATGACATGTACATCTTCAACCTGAAAAGTCAAGTCCTTTGGATCTGGGATTTTTTTTTCAATCATTGATTGGGTAATTTCTTCTTCACTGTTTACTCTGGTCTTTATTTCCAGAGCTCCTGATAGTTGACTCTTTGAGTTTATGGTTTAGTCTTTCAATTTTCTTCTTTATTCTATTAACTATGTTCTTTGCCTTTTTTTTATTTTAATTTCCTGGTTATTTCCTTAAGTCTATATTCCAGCTATTCTTCAGACCTTCTTATTACATACTTTTAATCTCCCAAAGCTCTTTTTTATTCTCCAGTTGTTCTTGTTTCTTGTTTGTTTGGTTTTTAATATATGAAACATCATATTTTTATTTGCAGAATATTCCATATTTTTATATCTCTCTGAGGATATCGTTTACAATTTTAGTTGGCTTCTGTCATTATATCTACTTTAATTATTTTTATTTGTTATTGTATTTTATTTATTTAGTCTGTTTGTGAGAGGTTTTCCACAGATGCTTTTCTTTTTTCTTGGAATTGTCTGTTTCCTTTGACAATTTTTCTTTAACTGTGATATATTTTTCTTGTTGCTATTGAACAGCTCTTTGTATATTAAGGATATTAGCTCTCTACTTTGGTGTGCTCATAATTTTCTTATCAATTATCTACTTGCCTTATTAAGGCATCTGCATAGAAAATTTTAATTGCTATTTGGTTATATTTAATTTTCATTTTATCTTGGTGGTTTCAGTAATACTTAGACAAAACTTCCACAATGGAAGATTGTATTTTATAAAATGTTGTAGGTTTCTCTAAAACTTTAATGGTTTCTCTCGTTTTTTACATTGATATTATTAGTTCCTACAGAATTAATTTTGGTGTAAAAAGAAAAGATTCCACTTCCTTTCTTCCCACACAGCTAGACACATGTATCAACATAATTTATTGACAAATACACTGATTTGAAATGTCATTGGTATCAGTTAGGGTTGTATTTCGCTGGATATCTTACAAGCCTTACCAAAGTCATTAAATTAAAAAGATATTTTCCCACATTTAAGCAGAGATCCATAGATTAAAAGTGCTGGACTGTTTTGCAGTGCCATTACTCTCTCTAAAATCCTGCTCCTTAGATCTTTATTCTTACAGTTGCCTCATGTGATATAAAGGCTGCACAACCCCTCACCTAAAATCAGTATATCAGACAAGAAGGAAGAAGACAGAGTGGAAAAGGAGGGGAAAAACAAGGAGAAGGAGGATAAAGTGGAGGATGTGGTGGTGGTGGTGGTAATAAGGAGAAACAGGCAATGCCTTTAAGAGGAAAGGAAATATCCCTAAATCCCCAATAGACAGCTATTTACATCTTCTTTGGAAGGCCGTGTCTTATGGACATATTTGCTGCAAGAAAGGCTAGTAAATGAATTTCTAAAGCTAGACATATTGTTACCTTAAGTTTGTATGAGGCTCCCATTAGTAAAAGAAAATGGGACAATGGATGTTGGATATAAAACTAACAGTTGGGTACCAATTGCTACATGTACTTGATGGATGACTTAGTGTATTTGGCTATGTATAAAATAATAATGCAGAGTATTTTACAAAACAGAACATCTGGAAACTAATTAGTTATATGTACTTAAAAATAAGAAAAATTAATAAACAAGGCAGCTATTCACTTCAGGGAAAACAAAGAACTGTATAAAAACTCAAGAAATCATAATTTATTATTTATCTTAACAATAAACCTTGCTTTACAGTCATAATAATACAAACATTGAAATCTTTCTGACTTCAGAAGATAAGAAAAAATATTTCAAATATAGCCTTTAAAGTTACAATTTATTCATCCTTGCCCATCTCCTGGGCCCCAGGTTACAATGCATCAAGAACCTCCCTGACGAGACTAATACTAACTGATATCACAGACACCTGGGTTCAATTGGATATCACATCAATTAAGACAACTCTCCATCTTAACTCTTCTTTAAAATATGTCTAGCAAGCGGTTACTTGCCTTCTGCTTGAACACATCCACTGACAAGGAGCTCACTGCTCTGGACAGTTCATTCAATTTCTAGACAGCTCATTCAATTTCTGGACAGCTCTAAACACTGCAAAATCATTCCCTGTAATCAGGTTAAGGGACTTACTCTAACTTTGATTTAGTCATTCTTTCTTACTCCCATAAGTCCTGCAGAAGATACAATTCTTCTTTCACAGGAAGAATAGATACCCGCTATTTGAATACTATTGTCAAGCAATGCACTCTCTATCCTCTTTATGTTAAATTCTTTGGGCCCTTCAAACATTTTTAAATGATATGGTTTTATATTCCAGTGACATTTTAGACATGTTTTCTAGAATGCCTGTCATCTAGTTAATGTCCCTCTTAAAATGTGGCACCATAGCAGAACATGATTGCCGAGGAAAAAATACGAAAAACCACATTTCCAAATTTCATATTCTATTAGGAGGTACCTTGTAATATGATTAAATTTCCTTTTAAATCTTTTTGGGATCCTTTTGGAAAAAGATAAGATTGTTGGTCTTTAAAAAAAACTTATGGAAAACTATGAATTCCATCTTCTAGACCTTTACCAAACATGCTTCCACTTACTATCCACAATACTAAAAATGTGCCAAAGTCTACGTATGAAGTAAGAAAAAAACTGGGGTATGGGTGAGCCATTCTCTCTTTTAGGAATCAAAGAAGAACTGTAAACTAAGATATTTTTCAACAATCCTAAATATCAAATTACTTTAGGATAAGATTATTTTCCAACACTCTGTCCTAGTCACAAGGAGAAGATGTCCCAATTTGCTGAATTCAAACAGCCAGAAGCTGTTTCTGATCTGCAGTCTTTTTCAGTATTCTCTTTTTCTTCGTGTCTGCTCATTCCTCTTTATACTCATTTAGAACACACTAATGGAAGTAGCCTGACACGTGGCTTTCCATTTTGCCACTCTTTCTCAAGAAATGTGATTAAAGAACTTGGAGTGGGCTGTTTTATGCACAAATATTCAGACAGTCTCTTAGCAATAAATGACTGTCGCTTCTATTATCTGTCTGGCTCTGAGTTCTGTTATCTGTGGTGAATTGGTGCAGGGCTCTATAAAACAGTTTTTAGGCAGCCTCATTACTCCCTTCCACACCTTCTGCTCCATCTGAGTGATACTGCTGTGATTGCTGGGTAATGTTTGCCATTAGACGAGGCACATAAAAGAATCAAGCCATGACTAATTCACTCGATGGCTGCGTGCCCTGTGTCATGCTCATTAACACCTCTCAACTCTGTTATTAAAGAGAATCACACAGCAGACCTCAGCGGGCTCACATTTATACTATAGGCTGCCTTTTTTTTTCCATTGGAACCCCATTTTTATCACAGACTAATCCTGAGCACCCTTACCTTCTACCCCAGACCTATTCCATCCTGTTACACTCATAAATGCTTATGAGAATCTACTGATAAGAAAGGCCTTTAGGTTGTCTGGAAATGAGGGTTTTGCCCATTGAAGAATCAGCCAATATGATTTCAACAGAAAAGTCATCCTGAGATGCTCCTAATGAAAGTTCAATGAAAAAAAAAATAACAATAACAACACCTTAAACTATTTGTTGAATACATTAAAGTATATCCAACCCTTTTGTAACCATTATTTCCCTTGAGGTTCACAGCAACCCTGGGTGGTAAGCTGCATAAACAGTATCCTACTATTAGCTTCAACACTAGATTTCTAACTTAGAGGAGACATTATATAAAAGACTAATAGTTCATCTACACTGCTGAGCAAAATGTAAAGGAATAGCATCATTTTTGTTAGGCTTTCTCAAGCTTAGTAATCAAAGTAATAGCAAAAACAGAAAGAGAGAGCAAACATTTTTCTTAGTACTGACTTACGTGTTCTAAGATGATAGGGGCATCATACTTACCTTCCTTAATCATTTAACTCCAACTGAATAGTCAGTCAGAAGTCCATAGGACTTTGAGGTCCTTAGGGTAAGTATTACAATTGTTCACCAATATCTAGATATTCTCTATTTCTGAGTACATGAAGGATTCCACTAATCTACCTCTCAAAGTTGGACATGGCCATTTGACTTGATTTGACCATGAAACGTAAGTGGAAGGATTTCATTGCAGACACAAGATTCTCTAGTTTGGCTCTTCCCCTACCATAATTGTAAAAGATTGTATCTATATGGGGAGACCAATATATTAAGCAACTTAAAATACTGAGTCAGCACATGGGATACAGTTGTCCTGTAGAAACACCTAGATGTTCAGTAGAAACTGAATGAGCAGTAAATAAGATTGTGTCACAAAAAAAAAAAAAAAAAAAAAAATACTGTAGGTCAGGTGCAGTGGCTCACACCTATAATCCCAACACTTTGGCAGGCCAATGCAGTAGGATCACTTGAGGCCCGGAGTTTAAGACCAGCCTGGACAACACAGCAAAACCCAGTCTTTACAAAAGAATAAAAAATTATCTGGCTGGGGTGGCATGTGCCTGTAGTTCCAGCTACTTGAGAGGCTTAAGTGGGAGAATCACTTGAGCCAAGGAGTTTAAGACTGCAGTGAGCAGTGATTGCACCACTGGACTCCAGCCTGGGTGACAGCCAAACTCTGTCTCAAAAAAAAAAAAAAAAATTACTGAGATTTGGTGTTATTTGTTACCAGAGCATAACCTAATTTCTACTGATGGATGCAATCTTTGTTTGCTCTAGACATATCATATAATTGAGCTATTTTTAGAAATTAAAAAAAAATTAGAAAAACATGAGAAATGAAAAAAGAGGGAAAAACACTGTAATTGGGCCAGCTTGAATAGCAGATTCTCCATGGAACAATAAACTGCGACCAAGTTAGGATCAAGGTCATGAAAAATTGTAGTAGCTCAACTAGCACTAATTAATTGGAATGAAAAAAATCAAGAGTTTCTAATAGAAATGAAAGGTATCACTAATAAGAAGAAGCCCTTTTTAGATTAGGGTAAATCCATTGGGGAAAGTGACAATAACAAAACCAAATTTGACATTCTGGTGGGAAAGGGAGATCCAATTATCTCTATCATGGGTCCGGTGACAGAATTTAGCAATGTATTCCTAAGTATTTGAATACTTTTCCAGAAAGAGATTTCCTGGGCCAGCCAGATGTTTTTCTGTCCATTCTCTCTCCTACTGTAGGGCACCACTTACTCACCAGAAAAATTTGGAAGCCTTAACTGGACACCTTCTATCTAGATTCTCCAGAACCTCCTTTGCTCTGTGATTCCAGATTTGACTTTGCTGATAAGAAGAACTCACATGAGATTTTGAAAGGCAGGACTTGGGAGATCAAGGCAGGCACATAGCTAACCAGAAGGAAGTTATTCAGCTAACCAAAATAGTCAGTTGGGGGCTCTCCCTGAAAATCAAGAATTGCATCTGTTTCCTAATACATTTTATAACAACTCACTACAGAGTTTCAGGCTTTTTTTCCTAACATTTCGGATATACCCTTCCTGATTTCTCTCCCAGGTAATCCCTAATTTCTATATTAAACTTTATTATTTCTGCATTGCTTTAAATGACTGTTTTCCTGTTCTAACAAGGACTGGAACAGGTAGAGATCTAGTTAGATATAGGTAGAGAGATTCTAGGCTGGTTGACTATAAAGTACTTTCAATGGTCAAAAATTAGGGTGGGTTTGTTAGAGAGAGAATGAGAGAAAGAGAGAGAGAATGAGAATCAATCAGAGAAGTGATTGAGCTCCCTTTGAAATAATACAGCAAACCCCAGGGTCCTACATTAGAGAACATATTTCCCTATAAAATGTTTGAGTTTTTTTTCTTTTACTATGAAAGATATAAGTGATACAATTGATGAAATGTGAATAATATCTATAAGATTAAATACTGCACTCAAGTTAATTTCTTGATTATGATTGTACCTTGGTTACGTAAAAGAATATTCTTATTTTTTGGATGAATTCAGGGCTTCTGGGCATCAGCCTTCTCTAGTTCCAGGTGTGCAGATGCGGCCTCTCCCAACATAGGCCAGGCTGCACGCAGTCACTGGCTCCAGGACTGTACAGGGCTGCAGTCCACGCTGCCCTACATCCTCCCTACCTACAGGCAGATTCCCATAGTAGCATCCAGTAGGGAAATGGTCGTGCTTTCGGGGCCCACCGAAGTCAGCCTGATCCTGTTAGACATGGAAGGACATTTTATTTCCTTATATTGAAGAAAATGTTAAGAGTACCTGCACACACATTAGGAAGAAGAGGAATGCCCGCAGGATATGAATCTCTTGAGGAAACAGGCTGAAGAGGACACTCACCTGGATGGGACTGTTCCTATCCCTGCAGCAGAAAGGTATGTGGCATGGGAATAGAGTGGATGATCTGCAACAGATGATCCAGGCCGTGGTAGATAAGGTGTGCTGGCAGACATCCCTGGACGGAAAGACCACCGTGTTCAAACAGCTGCAGGGCCACACATGAAGGGCAGCATTCACAGCTCGGCCCATGAAAGCAGAGCTCTTTGCAGATGCGTTTCCAGCAGTCGGCAAGTGGAGAGAGGCTGAAATGAAGGTGTGTATCTATTCCTCGGGGAGTGTAGAGGCACAGAAACTGTTATTCGGGCAGTCTGCGAAGGGAAAGATTCTTGAGCTTGTTGATGGCCCCTTTGATACCAAGATTGGACACAAAGTAGAGAGTCAAAGTTATAGAAGGATTGCAGACAGCATTGGGGGTTCAACCAACAACACTTTGCTTCTGACAGATGTTACTCAAGATACCAGTGCTGCTGAGGAAGCAGATGTGCACTTAGTGGTGGCGGTGAGACCTGGAAACAGAATTAACAGATGATAAGAAGACTTACTATAGTCTCATCACATCCTCCAGCAATCTACACCTGCCTTCCCCAACCTAAAGAAGGGTTTCCAAGGAAGACCACACTGTTGCTCAGAGTCGTCCCTGTTGTGTCCAGTTTTATTCTAATGGTAAAAGTAACTTACTTAGAAAACACACATGTATACACATATGTATGCCAGTATATATATATACACATATATGTATATATATACACACACATATGTATATATATACACACACATATGTATATATACACATATATATGTGTGTGTATATATCTACAGAGAAAATTGTTAAAATACTTATCTGATGTGTGATGTTTATAAAGTCATGTACCAAAATGGAAAGCTACTTTGAGAAATTATTAGGTATCTTTTGAGAAAGAATTATGTATATATACATATATACATATACAATTTTGCTGTCTTTTGGAGCAGAAACAAAAACCTTTATCTTTGATATGTAAGGAGTCAAATATGAAATACAGCTGTTATAATCTTCTAAATCACAGTTAAACAGGGGCGCAGAATTATTATAAGTCTTTGAAATATTTCGTTATTTAAATAACAAAACTTCTGAATAATTTCTCAAAGTAGCTTTCCATTTTGGTACATGAATTTATAAACATTGCACATTAGATAAGTATTTTAGCAATTTCCTCTATTAACTACACTTTGCCCTCAATAAGGTGTAGATTATTATTTCATACAATTTCTACATATAAGCATCTTTAAATAAGTTTTGTTTTCACTGAACTGAGTCTCTTTTTTCACTTATATGCCTCTGGAAGTTAATTTGAGCATACATACATATATATGTATATATATACACACACACATATATATGTATATGTATATATATAAGATTATAACAGCTGTATTTCATATTTGACTCCTTACATATCAAAGACAAAGGTTTTTGTTTCTGCTCCAAAAGAGAGCAAAATTGATGAAGAAAACTCACTTGAGTCTTGATCAATCAAGTGTCTTTTACTTAAGAAGAAACTTGCTAATCAGCATGGCACCCATAGCAAGTAGCTGCCTTACTAGTGAAAAAGGTGCACTGATGTAATAGCTAAAATAGCGAGGTGGCTCCTAATGTTTAACAGAACGATCCTAATCCTGCTGGTTGTTGTCATTACAGATTTTATCGTTGCCTTTTTAACTGCTTCTGAGCACAGTTTGAGAATATATGTTAATTGTTATTTACTATTTAAAATAGTTTTTACTGAAATCAGTCCATAAGATTAAGACAAGCCCTAATATGTAATAGTTTCCTTTCGAATGGAGGTGAGAAATGTAAATTTCATAACACCAGTGTTAATCTTGGTTTAATTCTAATAGGATGCCACGTCAATTGCATGTTGTGATTAATAAAAGCATTTTATTCTTAAAAGAAATAATATTCTTGTTTTTCATTTTTGTTTTTGTTTTTTTGAGACAGAGTCTTGCTCTGTCACCCAGGCTGGAGTGCAGATGTGCGATCTTGGCTTACTGCAGCCTCCGCCTCCTGGATTCAAGCGATTCTTCTGCCTCGGTCTCCTGAGTAGTTTGGATTACAGGCACGTGCCACCATGCCCAGCTAATTTTTGTATTTTTAGTAGAGACAGGATTTCACCATGTTGGTCGGGCTGGTCTCAAACTCCTGACCTCAGGTGATCTCCCTGCCTCAGCCTCCCAAAGTGCTGGGATAACAGGCACGAGCCACTGCACCTGGCCTATTCTTGTTTTTTGAACATACATACTGAAGTTCTTAGAGTTTGCGACTTACTCTGAGAGGGTTCAATAAGATTAGATAGAAATAAATAAATAACGAATGAATAAATAAATATAAAGCAAAGATGCTAAAATGTTAACTATTTGGGGGCACTATGGATAAATTATATTCAGACATTTCTTGTACTGTTTTTGTAACTTTTTAATGTCTAATAGTGTTTTAAAATAACATGTTAGAAACGTATATTACAAGACTATGGAGTCAATGTTGTTTTTTTCTTACCTCTCCTGCTAAGCACAACTAAAACCCCTGAACACATACATGAAATAAACACCTTGTCTGAAAGGCAGAGAGAAGAAGGTAGATAGTCTAGGGACCTCAGGATACAAGAGACAACACAGTGGTGAGTTCTCTTTTCATCTCACATAATTCAAACTTTGCAGTGCAGAAGATGGAAACCCAGAAACACCGAATGCGCCCAGACAAATAAATAAATTCCCACCAAAGTCAGCTCTCTAGCCAAAGGGCCAGGACAGGGAGAGCCTAGCAAGACAGAAATACTTTTGACAATAACCACCCTATTCTACCCAGACTTCACAGAAAAAAAACTTTTGCCTCTTTTCACGTACACCAGCAAAGGCCAAGGAGGCACCGAGAATTCCACCGTCACCTGGCTGCAATGAGCCCCTTGCAGGAGGAGTGTCTGCGATGGCCAAGTTAGAAGCTGAATCCTTCATCGCTATAGGGCAAGGACAATTTCTCCCACCTATTCAGTGTCAGTCAAAACCAAAGGGAGAGCCTGGACTTCCACACCCACTAAGCAGAAATGAAACATTCTCTTATTCCCTTCTGGAGTCCTATCGAAAAGGGCCTAGTTCAGAGTTAGGACTTTCACCACTTCCCATGGTCCTGAGACTGCCACCACCATCACCACCATCACCACCGTCCCATGTGGGAAGTGAAGGCCACGGGGACATCAGTAACCTAGCACTGGCCTCTTCCAGCTAAGCAGGTATCAGCAGAGGCTCCCAGTAGGAAGCTGGAACTCTCAACTCAGCAGTAAGGAGGAACCCACTCTATTGTGTGTCAAAGGAGGCCAAGTTGGTAACAAGACAGTGTCCTACTCTTTCCCTACCGAAGTGGTATCAGAAAGAACAAGCAATAACAGAAAGAACAAACAATAAACAGAAGATTATTAGTAAGATCCAGTTTTTCATAACATAACGCCCAAAATGTCCAGATTTCAATTTAAAACGTTCATGCCAAGTACCAGGAAGGTCTTGAACTGAGTGGAAGAGAATAAAGCACAATCAATAGAAGCCAACGCTAAGATGACAGTGACGTTAGAATTATCTGACAAATATTGTAAAGCAGCTATCATAAAAATGCTTCAATAAACAATTATTAACATAGTTGAAGCAGATGAAAAAATAACAGAAAATCCTAGTAAATATTTCTCAGCAAGAAATATAAAATATTATGAAAGACAAAATGGAAATATTAGAACTTAAAAATGTAATAACTGAAATAAAAAACTCAATGATGGGTTCAACAGCAAGATGGAGGAGACATACTAACTAGTGAACTTTAAGAACAGTAGAAATTACTCAATTTGAACAACAGAGAAAAAATAGGCTAAGAAAAATATGAACAAAGTCTTACTTCCTGTGGAAATATAACAAAAGACATAACATGTATGTCATGTAAATGCCAGAATTAAAGACATAACATGTATGTCATGTAAATGCCAGAATTAAAGGAGGAAAACTGGAGAGCTGAAAATGTACCTAATGTAATAATGAACTCAAACTCCCCAAATTTGGCCCAAAAAATTCTGTAAATCTGCAGATCCAAAGGCTGGATGAATCACAAAGAGAAGAAAAAAAAAATTCATAACAAGATACATTATAGTCGAAGATCTCAAAAGAAAAAAAATGGAAAGTGATGAAGATACAACAAAACCATACCTATGTAAGAAAAAAAATATCAAATAACAGTGGATTTCTCATCAGAAATCATGGAGGCCAGAAGAAAGTGATGTAACATTTTTCCACGTGCTTTACCAAAAAAAAAAAAAAAATTGTCAAGTAGTAATAATCTATTAGGCAGTGAAAATATTATTTAGGAATGAAAAGACATCAAGACACTTTCAGAGGCAAGAAAACTAAGATAATTTGTCAGCAGAAAACTTATCATAGCAAAATGGCTAAGAAAGTTCTCTAAACAGAGAAGAAAAGATTTTTTTTAAAGACTCTTGGAACATCAGAAAAAAGAAAGTAAATAGTAAGCAAAAATATAAACAAACAAAATAGACTTTCCTTTTCATCTTGAGTTTTCCTAACCATGGTGACTGAAGAAAAAATTACAACACTGTCTAATGTGGAGTTAAATGTATAGAGAGGAAATACTTAAGAATATTATCTTATAAGAATATTATGTTATAAATAAGAAATGCAAAAGAAAGTAAAGTCTATACACTTCATTTAAACTGGCAAAATGATGATACAAGTAAATAGTGATAAGCTATGTATATATAATGAAAAATTAACAGCAACTACCAAAAATCCTGTATAAAGAGATAACACTCCAAAAGATAGGAAAAAGTCAAAATGAAATGCTAAACAGTGTTCACATAACACAGAGAATGACAGAATATAAAGAAAACAAAGAAACACAAAAAATAGAATAAACCCAAACCATAAAATTAAAGGGAAAATTTAACCTTAGGAGATCAATAATTGCATTAAATATAAGTGAACTAAATACATCAATTCTTATTTAAAAATAAAAACAGAGATTGACAGGAGAAAAAAGAAGAAGAAAGTGGGAGAAACCACTCTACCTGATATTAAGGCTTAATCAATACAGTATGGTATTTGGTTGAGGAATAGACACATAGATCAATGGAACAGGTTAGAGAACCCAAAAACAGACTCACACAAATATGCCTAACTGATTTTTGACAAAGGTGCAAAAACAATCCAATGGAAAAAAGGTAGCCTTTTCAAGAAATGGCACTAGAGTAATTGGACTTCTATAGACAAACAGTGAACCGTGACATAATCCTCACACTTTATATAAAAATTAACTCAAAGTGAATCATGGACTCAAATGTAAATTACAAAGCTAAAAACATTTTATAATAAATATAGAAATTACTCTGGCATACTGTGAGCTAGGCAAAGAATTCTTAGAATGGACACTAAAGGCATGATCCATAAAAAGATACAAATGATAAAGCAGATTTCATCAAAATTACAAACTTGTGATCCACAAAACACCTCTATTAAGGGGAGGATAAGACAAGCTATAAACTGGGAAAATATAAGCAAAGTACATACATAACAGAGAACTGCTATTCAGAATATATAAAAACCCTCACAACTCAACAGTAGAAACAAACAAGCTCATGAAAAGAAGTCCATCATCATTAGCCATTAGAGAAATGTAACTTAATATCATAATGAGATACCAATGCATAACCAGTGGAACAGCTAAAATAAAAACATAGTGACAACATCAGACTTCAGTGAGAATGCCAAGAATTTGAGTCATCCTTTACATTGATTTGGGAATGTAAAGAAGTATAGCCATTCCGGAAAACAGGCTATTTTCTTTTAACTTAATATGCAGCTACCCTATGACCCAGCAATTGCATTCCTGGCCATTTATTCCAAAGAAATGAGGATTTGTGTCTTACAAAAACCTGTACACATTAATTTATGGCACTATATTAGTTTGCTAGTGCTGCCATTAACAAAGTACTGCAGAGTGGCTTAAACAGTAGATACTTATTGTCTCACACTTTTGGAGACTGGATGCCCAAAACCAAAGTATCAGCAGGGTTGCTTTCTTCTGAGGGTTGTGAGAGAGAATCTGCTCCATGCCTCTCACCTCACTTCTGGAGGTTTCCTGGAAATGGGTGTTCCTTGGCTTGAAGAAGCATTGCCCCAGTCTCTGACTTCATTTTCACATGGCAGTCTCTCGGTGTACATGGCCATCTCTAAATTTGACCTTTTCATAAGGACACCACTCATATCGAATAATGGCCTACATTAATGATTGTATTTTAATTTGAGTACCTCTGCAAAGAGCCTACCTCAAAATAGGGTCACTTTCTGAGGTATTGGGGGTTAAGAATTCAACATTTTAGGAGAACGAGATTCAATCTGTAACAGGCACCTTTGTAATATCCCATAACTGGAAACAGCCCAGAAGCCTTTCAATAGGTGAATGTTTAAACAAACTCTGGCACGTCCATATCATAGACTATTACTCAACAATAAAGAGAAAAATATATTGATCTATGGTTACTACCTGGATGACTTTCCAGGAAATTGCACTGAGTGGAAAAAGTCAATCCCAAAAGGTTATATACAGCATGATTCCATTCATATAGCATTTTTGAAATGACCAAATTATAAAAATAGAGAACAGATTGGTAGTTGCCAGAGGTAAGGAGGGGATGACATGAGAAGGATAAGGATGTGGCTAAAAGGGCAGCACAAGGGCTCCCTATGGTAGGGAAATGTTCTGTATCTTCACTGCACCAAAGTTAATACCCTGGATGTAATATTGTACTATAGTTTTGCAAGATGCTAGCATGGGTAGATACTGAGTAAAGGGTATATGAGGTATCTGTATTGTTTCTTTCACCTGCATGTTTACTTAAAATTATCTCAAAATTGGGCTGGGCATGGTAGCTCACGCCTATAATCCCAGCACTTTGGGAGGCCGAGGCAGGTGGATCACGTGAGGTCAGGAGTTTGAGACCAGCCTGGCCAACATGGTGAAACCCTGTCTCTACTAAAGATATCAAAAAAAAAAAATTAGCTGGGCATGGTGGTGGGCATCTGCAATCCCAATTGCTCAGGAGGCTGAGACAGGAGAATCGCTTGAACCCAGGAGGCAGAGGTTGCAGTGAGCCGAGATCACACCACTGCACTTCAGCCTGGGAGACAGAGTGAGACTCCATCCCAAAAATTAAAGAACAAAAATAAAATAAGATAAAATAAAATTATGTCAAAATAAAATTTTTTAACAAATAAAATGTTTTAAAACTTTGCACTATTTTCTCAAGATTATAGTATTCATATATAATAAAAGTTGAAGGCTTGGAAAATATAGACTAATACATAAACATTTAAAAAATCATTCATAATATAATATAAGGTTGGACTGTTTCTTATAATTAAAAATGTTACTGTATACATGTAACCTAGATAAAATCTGGGATCGTCCTGCCCCATAAAAGGTAGATAAGATTGAGTCAAACACATCTTCATTCTTATATCCCTTTCAGTGTCCTGTGAAAATTGAAACAGTCTTCTCCAGATTTCTGTTTTTCCTTAAAGGTAGGAGTAGAGAGTGCTTACAGCTCACAGATAACTGCGTTTCTGGAAATCAGGTTTGTTTAATCAGTTCCATTTATAGGTCATCTGCCAGATCCGCTCATGGCATATCCAATGCCATTGCATACTTGGTTTCCCCAAAATTCTACCCTCTTGAGATAGTTGTGTGCATAGTATGTTTTACTGATGATCGTGGCTGAGGAGAGTACTACATCACACCAGCAAAAATATGCTCAAACCAGACCTCAGACTTCTTCACTCTAGGAAGACTTGATTCTCCCACAACCAGATATTGTTCCTGTCCAATTTTCGCTCAAAGGTCTTCAAGGCTTGTGCTATCTTCTAACTTCTCACATTTTCCCCTACCAAATTTCAGCTCATGGTTTATTCAAATAAGTTTAAAGCCAGCTGTGGTGGCTCATGCCCTTAATCCCTACACTTTGAGAAGCCGAGACGGCTGGATCACCTGTGGTCAGGAGTTCAAGATCAGCCTGGCCAACATGGTGAAACCCCATCTGTACTAAAAATACAAAAAATTAGCTGGGTGTGGGTGGTGGGCCCAGCTACTTAGAAGGCTGAGACAGGAGAATCACTTGAGCTCTTGAGGCGAAGGTTGCAGTGAGCAGAGTTTGTGCCACTGCACTCCAGCCTAGGCGACAGAGCGAGACTCCGTCTCAAAATAATAATAAGTTTAATCTTTTCTTGTGTTATTTTGGCTGCTGGTAGCCCATGATCTCTAAGAATCACTTTCCCACTAATCAGGTGTCAAGAATTTTTCTAAACCAATATTTATTCTTCCTTAAGAGAAGTTATTGTGTCATTTATTAAGAAAATCCATTTATTTTCTCGGACACACACTTGCTACAAAAGAATATGCTCTCACTGGATACTGCTGGCTATGTGTCCAGGGACATATCTAGCAACAGAGGTTATCATCATTATAATCTTCAGTTTTCTAAAGTGTTTCTTATATTGGGCTCTTTAATCACATTTGGGGAAATGAAGGCATCTCAACAATTATTACATGAACAAAATAATGATAATAAGTAAATACATAGGTGAGAGTCTCTCCTCTTTCTTGGTTACTCAGGCCCCCATGTTACCAGAGCAGTAATGTGCTGAATCTCAAAGGATCAATCATGATGGGTGATTGGGGATGAATTGTATGTCCCTCCCTCCCCCTTGTTGAAGTCCTGAGTCCTATTACCTCAGAATGTGACTATCATTGGAGATAAGCTCTTTAAAAAGGTAATCAAGTTAAAATGAAGTTGTTAGGGTGGCCCACCATCCATTATGACTGGTGTCCTTGTAAGAAGAAATTAGGACACAGAAACACGTAGAGGAAAGACCATGTGAAGACACAGGCAGAAGGCGGCCATCTAAAAGCAAAGAAGAGAGGTCGCAGAAGAAGCCAATCTTACTGACTTCTTGATCTTGCACTTCTCACATCCAGAATCATGAGAAAAAAACATTCTGTTGTTTGAGCCACCCAGTCTGTGATACTGTTATGACTACCCCACCAAACTAATACAATGGGTCTACGGGTCTAGTCACTCATGGCAATTTCTTTTTACTTTGCATATGACCCGGCTATGAGAAATACAAAACAAGAGGAAACCTTTTAGGTCTTTAAAATGAAAGTATCTTCTGTTGTGTTTTAGTCATTATTGTATGAAGATGTGGTTCAGAACTGCAGCAGCCGTCTTGAAACCATGAAGAAAAGAAAAAGAAAATACAAGAGACATTGATCTTAACCCTTGACATTGATGTGTTATTGATCTACCCCCAGAACTGCTAATCTCTGGACATCTCATTTGTAAGTTTTATTAACAAATCTCCATTGTCTGAGTTAGTTTTGACAGGTACTCTTTTATTTGTATCCAAAAGCATCAAAATTGTTAAACCTCCAAATACTGCATGAACTGTTTCCATAGGAAGTCAGTCCACTCTTTGAAATCAGGAAGATTCACCGTCAGAGGTAATATTAGTAGAGCAATCACAAGATTGAATTTTACCACATCAGAAAAGTAGAGGGAAATGGACAGAGGTACGCTGTGAAAAGACTTCCTCCCTAGGTCTTGGCACATTAAGAAATGTTTACTGAGCATCATTTATGTACCTGTGCTTGGTGTCATTTCCATTGGAAGGGAAATTGAGTCTTGAATCTGAATCCGGTTCAAAATTGTTGATTGTGTATATGGAGACTAAATATTTTAGCAAGACTCATTTGGATGATGAGTAAATCCAAACAAGTGAGGTAAATCCTGGCCTGTTGCCTCTGGCTCCAAAAGCAGCCAGACACTGTCCTTTCCACTTTCTGCTTCATGCCATGATAGAGAGGCCTCTTGTAAGAAAAAAACCACTAGTCAGATGAGACAATACCTGAAGAAACAACATCAAATGGCATGTCTGTTGGTAGCCACAGGGGGACTGCACAGCTGTGGGTCTCTGCTCCAGAGAGCAGCCCACCGGCATGGGCTGCCTGCCAGAGGGTAATTGCAGCTTGTAAAGCCTGCTGGCGCCACCAAGACACAGTCAACTGCCCCTCTCCCTTGAGCCTCATTGCTCCAGAGGTGGGAGAACGGGGAGAACAGCTGACACAATTGGTGGCAAGTTAAATTGTCTGTCTGAACCATGCAATTCATAATTGGAGGGAGGAGGGGCAAGTAAAATAAGCCTTCGGGTTTTTTTTGTTTTTTTGGTTGTTGTGTTTTTTTTTTAAATTTGTTTTTGTGATGAGCGCCAAGAAATCATTATTTTCCCTCCAGGTGCCCAATAACTGAAAAGCCACTTTTGCAGGCGCCAACGCTGCCATCTCGGTATTGTTGTTGCCCCACTGAAGAGTGGGTAGGGACTGGCAGTTAGACAGACTGTGTTTTAATTGGCCTCCTCCTGGAAGAGAAAGAGCCAAATGTTTGCAGGATGCTTACTCGAGCCAGTTTCAGAGTAATAAAAGTGCATCTTTGATACGCACAGTGTTTATGTTCTTCATAAAAATGCTAATTTCAATCTTTGCTGAAAGGAGTGGCAAGAATGCTTCCCCCTTAGGCTTTTTAATACAAATACAGTTGTACTATGTGAATGACCTTGCGCTTATTAAAGAGGGGCAAAGCTTAAGTCCTGTCTACAGCCTTTCAAATCCCACTCTAAGGATTTTACTGTGAATATGAGAGTATTCAAACTCTTTTCATGGAAAACTGGAAAGCAATGTATTTGTTTCTTTAAAAAAAAAAAATCTCTAATACAAATACACAGGGAGAGCTTACCATATTTTTTTCCTTCATTGAGTATGTTTTTCCAAGGTCAATTTAGAGGTTCTTCCTACTTGGCTGAGAAAAACTGGAGCCCCAGTAACTGCGTTCACAGCCCTCTCAGTGGCTTGGAAACCTTCCCCACCTACAGATGCTACAAGAAGTTGCTGATGTTTTTCCCGGGCCCCAATGTTTGCTTCTCTCGCTACAGAGATGGAAGGCAGGGTGATGAGTGAGGTTTTATTTGTCCTGTGGGATGACTCATTCAGTAAGAGTTTCTGACCCAGAATTCTAATCTTTCTCTTCTCTGTTCATCCTTCTTCCCATCCCCTTAGATTTTTCAGTCCTTGGGCAGGTTTCCAGTCACCCTCTCCCATCATCCTCTCCCTCAATCTCAAAATACAACAAGACTTCCTTTAAAAAGTTAAACTTCCCACAATTGCCTTCAATTTACTCTGGGAACTTGTTTAAAGGGCAGGGGTTTTGAAACATGATCAACAAAATAATCAGTTCTGGATTACATTAAATAGTATCCTTACAGACTGCGCCAAACATTACGAGGGAAAACAGCTACCTTCAATCTCTCTCACCATGAATGGGAGTCTGTGTCTCAAAACTTTTTATTGAATATTTCCCAAAATGAAGTCTGTCTTTCCAATAGGGAGAGTGTGCAGTCTTTCTCAGAACTCGGACCCATCTTCAACCCAGCTGCAGCCAGGTGTGGCTCAGCAGCTTTCAGCAGCTCTCTGATGCTGCACTGTGCCTCCCTAGCTGACACTCTGCATTCTCCAGAATGCTGGTCTATTTTATTGAAAGGGCCAGGTGAGAGGGCATTACATATGAAGAAATCAAAACACAGTAGACTAACTGAACAAAACACCACTAATCAATTTTCATTGAAGCCATGCAAATGCAAGTGATCGAATATCAAAATTTATTTTCCTAATGCCTGGTTTCTAATAACCCCGTCATCTCTTCTAATTCACTGTAACACATACAAATTGCAGTTCTCTAAACCTCCTCTTCCCATCTGTAAATTGGATGAAGAAAAAAAGAAAGAAACACAGAATAATACTAACCCTTCTATTCTTTTTTAAGAAGTTCCTAGCAAAAACAGGAATACTTCTTATGAAGGTGCTGCTGCCCAACTTTACAATGCACTGCCCTTTTATTCCAGGTCACATAATAAATGGCCACATCGAAACTATCTCTTCCGCATGTTTTAAATCTAACACAATCCAGTAATAACCAAGAAACCCAGTTAACAGACGCTTCTGTGGACTGCATCTTAAAGGAGACAGTTTCTACCCCCACACCAGAGTGACAAAGGCCAGAGGGGTCAGTCAAATCAAACTGTGTGTTAGGGAAAACAGAGGCTTTAACTCAAAGACTTTCTACAAACACTAAGTTTAGGTCAAGGCTAGTGTCACAGAACAGATTAATTGGTATCAAATGCTATCATGCTGTCCTGGAAGTATGAAGAGTGAACAGTTACCTAATGGATGGGATGAAAGGATGGAGAAAAAGCTTGTGAGCATGTTATGAAATGCTTCAGTGAAGAGTGGAGATGTCTTCCTTGAAGTGTTGACATCTGCATTAATCAAGGTGTCTCTTCAATTAACCAAGAGACGAATGGCTGGGTGCACTGAGGTAAAGAGAGCGCTGTGGGCAGAAGGAACCACCTTAGCAAGAGAATGGAGACAATGAAGAGGATGGTGTGACAGAGAACAGAAGAACACATGAATGATGAACGAATGAGTAAATAAATGGTATGAAATGAGTAGGTAACATTGAGGGGCATTGATGGCATTTGAGAAGGAAAACAACATAGTCAGACAAATGAACATAGCAACATCATGCTGCAGGGCTCGGAGTATCAGAAGACAGACAAGCCTGTGACTTCTCGTATTTTTCATATAAGGTCAAATTTAACAAGTTTTATCATTAATTTTTTGATGTGCATCTTCCCCCATGAGAACAGGTGCAAAGTCTTTTTGTCTTGTTCACTTCTATATTTCCAGCACCTACTAGATGTCTAGTATACAGGGAGTATCCAATGAATGCGTGTGTTGAATGAATGAGCACATGGATAAATAAATGTATGGAGTTTAAGGAAGCCTAGGACAATGACAGCGAGGACAGAAACAGATGTACCAATGCAAGTCTTCACGCAGTATTAAAATCAATATCATTTGGCAACTGATTAGATTTGGGGATGTGGAGGTGGGGCAGAGGTGACAGATTTTGGGGTCAAGCTGGATTGGGTGACACTGGAAGGTTGCACAAGATCAAGAGTGTGACCAGGTTCAGAAGGAGTTGAGGTTGGCTTTGGTCCTATCAGGTTTGGGCTGTGATGGCAATCTTGTTTAAAATGTCCAGAAAAACTGGGAATGCAGAACTGGGGCTCAAAAGAGAGGGTAAAGCTAAAAAGAGAGGTTTGATTGCTCCCTCTAAAGAAGTATCAGTTAAAGCTGGGGGCAAGGATGGACTTGTCCAGGAGGGAGGACAGCAAAGAGAGAGCACACAAAGATAGTGCCTCAGGGAGGAAGGCAAGATGAGCTGAAGTCTGAAGTTTGGGAACCAAGTTTTGATCTCCTGATCCAGTTATCTGATCTCTTATGCATTCAGCTGTCCCAGAAAACAGCACAGATCCTTGTTCTGCCTAGGGAGATGAGACCTTTCAATGCATACTTCTTTCCAGCCATTAACTACAATCACCAATTCTTGCATCAACCACTAACAGTGGCTCAGAGATTGCCACTTGAGGCTGCACATTGCAAACTTATTTTCGCCTCTGATGCTATTTAGTTTCTGATGGTGTTATTAAAATAAAAGGCTATTTTTTAATGAGCTGGGAGAGAATCCACTTAACCGAATTGTTCGTAAAAGGAATAAAACACGTCAAGACTCTGCTTTGCGCCAATCCACCAATATAGGATCCTGCCGTTGCAAGAACCTTCTTATGTAAATATTTACAAGGAGAGTAAAAAAAGAAAGCGGTTTGGGGAGCCACCAGATGGAATAATACAAGAACAAACTTGAACACAGTCAAAAATGGGCTTCACCAACAACAGGAGTCCTCTTAGGAATCTACCATTGCCTGGGGGGGTAAGAAAGGAAGAATAGAGAGTGAAAAGGAAAAGCGGTTTCTGGCAAAGCTTCTCTTGGGACTTATTTTAGCTAATCTCTGAAAACTAGGTTTTCGTTTTTATTAAAATCTTCAAAAACAATTTATAATAAACTCTCTAATAGTATTTATGAGTTAATTCATTATCTGTCACTTTTGCCTCTCTAACCAAGCTCTACTGTTGTCTCCCAAAGATTTTCAAAGATGCTGCTTTGGTACTTGTGGGTGGTTAAGCAGGAGTGAAGCTTTCTCCAGGGTTCTCTTCCCCAAGTCCCAGGCTGGCCCCTTTGCATCTGACTTCTAAGGCAGAAGTCTGTTCAAGCTGCCGCACATGAGCCTATTATGCATTCTTAGTTTCCATTTCTCCGTCTGCCTTGAGTAGTCTAATTACAAAGAAAGGAGCAAAAACAGATATATCAATTATATAATGTTCTTGCAACTGCTCTTTGCCCTCCCCTCCCATCTCTCTGGGTCCCCTATGCAACCATTTTCTGACTCAGAGCACATTTCAAGCAAACTTGGCTCACAATGCATTTTGCAAATAAACCACAAAATAACATGATTGTAAAAATGTTAGCTGCAAAAGTAATAAATAAGAAACTAAATAAGCACGTAACCACAGAGCCTTGTCTGGCTCCTCTGGCTCGCTGACCACAGCAGTTCTCTGTTGTCTGTCCTCACCAGGGGACAGAGTGAGGATGCTAAGAAAATGGGAAGACGCACCATCCTCGCCCAGGGTCTCATAGGTGGAAGTTACACACAGATAGATCGTTCTCTCATAGTAAGACAGAGTTTTATGTCAGAGCTCCCCAGTTTAGAAAAGCATTGTCAGAGAAGAGGAGAAGCAGGCTGTTTGTCACCATGGTTTCAGGTTCACCTGTTGTTTTTGTGAGCACCTAAGAAGGGTCTGGCTCTGTGCCTGGAGGCACACAGATAGCATCTCATGTCACTCTTTAGCAACCCTCCAATGTGCGTATGATTAGTCCCAGTACACAGAGGAAGAAACAGAAGCCCACCAAGAATCAAATAGCAGTTAGACCACAATATTTCACATATGCTACAAAGTCTTCATACTGATGAGAGTGGAAAGAGGAGAGTGCAGCAGAAACATGCTGTGATTTCCTTCCCCCACCGCCCCCCGCAACTTTCAAGCCTGGCTGCTGAGAGGGGCCCATTTTCAAAGAATTGGGGATTAAAACACCAAGGCCTAAATATCGGACTTGCCAATTATTTTACTTATATTTACTTTGAAACCACGCCAGTCTAAAGACCCTCTTCACCAGAAGACTTCTGTGGCTGGGAAAATTCCCTCAAGGTGATGACCGGTGTAGTTCAGTCAAAAATGAAGTGGGGAATTGAAAGGTAGGCCTGAAGCTGGATAATACAGTGCAGAATTTTCAATTCAGGGTCAGTACACAGTAATATTTTATGCCTGAGGGTCAGTACACAGTAAAATAAAAGAGTAAGGATAGAAAAAGAGTCACTAATGTTTAATACATACAGAGACAGCAGCACTCTAGGCCCTGTGGCCGGGGCCCCCGCATCACACAGCCGTGGAGGACCCTATTTACATTATCAGCTTTGTGAATACTGTCCCTCCTCCAGGGTTACACAACGCACATGACCCGCAGAGCCCAAAACAGGCTTATCTCAGGGAGATACCCAAAACAAAACAAAACAAAAACCAGGGAAAACACAGCCTCCAGTCAATTAACAAGCAAGGGAGGGAGACGGGTCCATATGCAAATGACAACTAGGGGAGGGGGTAGTTATAATTGCTCTGCATGTTTTGAGAATGGAACGCTGCCCAGTTCACCAAGCATGCTCACAGGCATTAATGCCTTTTGTTTTCACAACAGCTCCACGAATAAGAGTGATTATTCTTATTTTCTGAATGGGAAAACAGGGGCTCAGAGAGAGGAAGGGACTTTTCTAACATTTCCAAATCTTCAATTGGAAGCCAAGACCCGTATCCAAGTAGCCCCTGCCTCCGAGCTTCCCCCTACTGCCCCGTCACTGGCATATTGGAAATGTAGAAGAAGAGGCACCAGCAGGAGCTCCGTGCGCCAGACTCCGGAGGGCAGCTGCAGAAAGCCTCAGTCAAGGAAGAAGCAAAAGAAATCTCAGGAGTGGAGGAGGCATAGACATGATAAGAAGGAGTTCGGATGAGAGTGTATGACATAATGTGATCCACAGAACTTTGGAATTTATTAAAAGTCAAACCAAATTGTTTCTTCTCTGATGAGCAGCATTCCAAATGCTGAAGGTTTATGGTTTTAATAGAAACTCCACTGTAACAGTATTGGGATGGAATTCTTTCTAAAATTGATTATGCATTTGTCTATCTTCTCAGACAAAGCATAAAGAAAATAAGTTAGCCTTTCACAAGGGGGCACTCTGTAGGCTGTCACTTTCTTCACTGAAATATAATATATGATGACATTCTGGAGGACCCTCTAATTTAAAGCACCACTTGACTCCACACTTGATCGGATTGCTGTGATTTTTAAGTGACTGAGGATTCGCGGCAGGGGTGCTGTTTATTTTGTTTTCTATCTCCTCTCATCTTATCAAATCGTCAGCCTTGTACTTGTCTTCCTTTTTAGTAGGCCTGCTTCTTGTAACCCCTTCTTCCACGTCGAATGTGCTGTTTTGGGTCTTGTATACATCTATAGGTAGCCAAGTTTATTAGCAGTTTGTGTAAACTAAAATTATTCAAGCTCTGAGTGAGGAGCCATAGTAATCAGCAAACGATGTAGACATTAGCACATGAAGCTTGAGTACTTCTTGGGGCTGTGCCTGCATCCCTTGCTCATTTTGCCAGGTTAATTTGTGTGTGTGTGGGCTGGGGGGGGCGGGTGGGTGTTGTTTTGTTTTGTTTTGTTTTGTTTTAAGATCTAACTTAAATGAAAAGATCTAACTTAAATAAAACCTACCCCAGGAAGCACTCCATGAATGCTCAGCTGAAGTTACTTCTCCTGCCTCTGAACTTCCAAAACCACCAGATATGCCTGTCTCTGGGGTCACCACTGCCTTCCTCGGGTTTATTGCCTTGGGGACGCTCCTTCAATTACAATGAAAGTTTAAATACAAGATTTGCATGTTTTGTCTCAATACAGGCCCTCTAACTAGGGTTTTGTCTTTAATAAAGATATTAATGTCATCCTGAAGAGAATGTCATCCTATCAGAAGGGGCAAACAGAAAAAGGAGAAAGGAGAAAAAGTTGATGGGGAAAGGAGTTAGGGAGGAAGGTGAGGTCAGAGAGGAGGAGAAAGGAAAGCTGGAAGTTCCTCAACCTAGTCCATTTTCCCAAAGTAGCAGCAGCACAAAGTCAGGGGCCATTTCTGGCATTTGCCAAGTCTCTCGCTAGATTCTATCCAGTGACTGCCAACAATGTAGCCAGCTGCCACCAGAGCTGGGACTGAGTATGGATACTGGGATAAGCTCATCAGAAAAGTGGGGCTCATCCCAGTGTCCATGCTCGGCCCAACTCTGGTGGCAACCATGCCCACCACAAAAGACACCAAAGGGTGGAGGCTCGGCTGCCTGGAGACTGGTGGGAGGAGGAAGCAGCCCTAGCTGGCAGGAAACAATACACTCCTGTGGCTGTAGGCTCGGCCCTTTCCTGCCTCTTGGCAGCCTGGCTCCATAGCGCTGAGCTTGTCCTGGGCTGAACTCATCAGAGGCCCTCCCGCTTTCAGACAGGTATTCAAATGAATGAATGTTTTATTCTAAAAGACTTTGTTTAAAAATATGGTTTCAGAACTTTCTCTGTTCCTCTCACTCTCACGCTCACCAATGCCAGTATAAGAAAACTTTAGGCCAGTTTGAAATCAACATCAAAGCAATTAAACGTTGGTTGGACTCCCACTATATGTCCTGTGAATAGTCCCTGCTTTGGAACTTTCCACAATTTGTCTTCTTTTAGATTTCTTGTTGAATGCATTGATTTGCCTTACAAGACATGGACTGTGATTCGTCACAGCATTGTCCCAATGTGTGCTTCATGGCACATCCACAAAGAGTATCTGCCCTTTTAGCTCCTGGAGACTTGATTTATAAGGCTACTGTAGTGAAACTGTAGTTATAACCTTGTAAGCTCCCACTTTCTCATATTCTGGCAACAGCATCACACTTTTCCTTTAGGGAACCACCCCTCCCACTGTCAATCCATATAGTGAGAAGCTATCTTCTTCATGTAAGTTCCAGCAGTGGAGTAGATCCAGGCTTAACCAGTCAGCATATCTAACTTCAATAGCCACTGCGACTGAATTATAGATAGGTGCATGCCCATTTCAGTACATGGAGAATTGATTCTTGGATTTCTGCCAAAATTACTTGGGGGGAAAACGACTTTTGATTAAGGTTATTAAATGGATATGATACAAACCTGCAGCTGCTGAGAGGCACCCAGGAAGAGATGCCCAAAAACTTACAAGGGACATGAAGGCCCTCTTCAAGAAGAACTACCAACCACTGCTCAAGGAAATAAGAGAGGACACAAACAAATGGAAAAACATCCCATGCTCATGGATAGGAAGAATCAATATTGTGAAAATGCTCATACTGCCCAAAGTAATTTATAGATTCAATGCCATCCCCATTAAGCTACCACTGACTTTCTTTACAGAATTAGAAAAAAACTACTTTAAATTTCACATGGAACTAAAAAAGACCCTGTATTGCCAAGACAATCCTAAGTAAAAAGAACAAAGCTGGAGGCATCACGCTATCTGACTTCAAACTACACTACAAGGCTACAATAACCAAAACAGCATGATACTGGTACCAAAACAGATACATAGAACAATGGAACAGAACAGAGGCCTCAAAAATAACACCACACATCTACAACCATCAGATCTTTGACAAACCTGACAAAAACAAGCAATGGGAAAAGGATTCCCTATTTAATAAATGATGTTGGGAAAACTGGCTAGCCATATGCAGAAAACAGAACCTGGACCCCTTCTTTACACCTTACACAAAAATCAACTCAAGATGGATTAAAGATTTAAACATAAGAGCTAAGACTATAAAAAACCCTAGAAGAAAACCTAGGCAATACCATTCAGGACACAGGCACGTGCAAAGACTTCATGACTAAATCACCAAAAGCAGTTGCAGCAAAAGCCAAAATTGACAAATGGGATCTAATTAAAGAGCTTCTGCACAGCAAAAGAAACTATCATCAGAGTGACCAGGCAATCTACAGAATGGGAGAAAATTTTTGCAATCTATCCATCTGACAAAGAGCCAATATCCAGCATCTACAAAGAACTTAAACAAATTTACAAGAAAAAAACAAACAAACCTATAAAAAGTAGGCAAAGGGTATGAACAGACACTTCTCAAAAGAAGACATTTATGCGGCCAACAAACATATAAAGAAAAGCTCATCATCACTGGTCATTAGAGAAATACAAATCAAAACCACAATGAGATACCATCTCACGCCACTTAGAATGGCGATCATTACTACTATTGTGAGCAGCACTACTCACAATAGCAAAGACTTGGAATCAACCCAAATGCCCATCAATGTTAGACTGAATAAAGAAAATGTGGCACATATACACCATGGAATATCATGTAGTGATAAAAAAGAATGAGTTCATGTCCTTTGCAGGGACATGGATGAAGCTGGAAACTATCATTCTCAGCAAACTAACACAGGAACAGAAAACCAAACACTGCATGTTCTCAATCAGAAGTGAGAGCTGAACAATGAGAACATGTGGACATAGGGAGGGGAATATCACACACCAGGGCCTGTCGGAGGGTGGGGGGCTACAGGAAGGATAGCATTAGGAGAAATAACTAATGTAGATGATGGGCTGATGGGTGCAGCAAACCATCATGGCACATGTAATCCTATGTAACAAACCTGCACATTCTGCACATGTATCCCAGAACTTAACGTACAGTAAAAATAAATTTAAAAAAAAATTTTTAATCCAACCATGTGCTACATACTAGAAACCCACCTAACTGGTAAAGACATTTACAGAGTTAAGGGGTGGAAAAAAAAATGATAAAAAAAAAAAGAAATCTACATAGAAGAACCATAGCTGAGAGAAGACAAGCATTGTTCTGATTTTCTTACTTGGTATTTGTTGAAATAATTCAGTTGTGTTCCCCAAATATGATTTTTTGCTTAGCCTTAATTGTGTTGAGTTTCTGTTAGTTGCAACCAAAAGAGTCCTTATTAATATAGATACAGAAATAAATTCTATATAAATTTACTATATTCATAATTTTGTACAGTTTACAAAGTACCACTGTATGAATTATTTCATTTAAACATCATAATAATTTTTTAAAGTGGCCATTAGCATGCTCCCTATTTAATACATGAAAAAATGGACATTAATCAATTTACCCAAGCTGTGGTAGCCAGTAGGTACCTGAGTCAGAGTCTAAATATATTATTCCTGTTCTGAATCCAGTGGCACCCATCCTCATTTCAGGGATTTAACAATCAAGTACAGGAGACAAGTTTAGCTCATATATAAAGTTAATATAACAGTAAGATACAGTTAATGAGGTAGCATTTGTTGGTCAGTAAAACTGATGGTTCCTTAATGTGTTCAGAGGGGAGACAATGCTGAGGTATGGCCAGCATTAGGGGAACACACAGGGGAGAAGGGATGGCACCGTTGATAAATTTCCCCAGAGGATTTTACAACATGTTGGGATATGAGATTTGGAAAGGCCTTTAAAATTTTCTATTCCAATCTCATCTTAAAAAAAAAAAATTGATAAGAAAAGGGAGTTTGTTATCATTATTATCAGTCGTTCCTTGATTATCTACTAACTTTCAGGGTTTGTTTATACACATCATTGCCAATGCTTTCAACAACATTGCAACATAAGTATTTTTACCTCAACTTCACAGATACAGAATATGAAACTCAGTTTCTTCCCTTGGTTCTTTTGTACAAGCTGTACCCTGATTTCAACTCTCCTTCCTTTCCTTGTCTGAATGAAGAGCACCTACTCATCTTTTAAGACATCTTTGAAGATCTCTTTCATAGCGACTTCTCTGTCCTTCACAGTTTACTATACTTCTCCCTCAACTCAAGGCCCAACTACTCCTATCAAAGCACAAAAGTGTGTTAAACGTAGAGGTCTTTGTTCACACATCCATTGGCCCTCTCCTAGACTGTGGGTTCCTTGAGGTTAGATAAGATGTTTCACATGTCTTTGTTTCCTAGTGCCTAGCGCAACACTGGCAGAGCAGGTGAGAAGAAGGAAAAAGAGAGAGAATTAAAAACAGAGGACCACAGGCTTAGACTTAGGGAAATGTCCAAAGTTATAAGGTAAAGAAGGAAAAAGCTACGTAGTTTTTAGAGAAGGCCAGGATGCAGGTGTAGGAGAACCAGAGTAACATTAAATTTCAAGAGGTACTAGAGGTAAAATTGTCAAAAATATGCAGTGCTGCAGAGCGGTACAAGACAATGGGACTGAAGAAAAGGTCACGTAGTGAATAACTATGCTGTTTTTGCAATCTGCTGGTAATTTCTCAGAGGAAGTTATCAGGGGTTTGAATTATTAAGAGAAATGTTTTTCTCTGAAGGCAATCTGAAGGATCTATGAAGTTGAGCAATGGTGTAATTAAACTGCAATGTCTAGTTTGCCTAAATAACCTAGGTTGAAAGGCCTTCAAGGCTTCCGGTTTCCACGCTCAGAGCAGGGACTGGTTGTATCGGCTTAGCTTTCACCAGGGAAAACCCAGCACAATGAAGGTGACGCACATTTCATATGCCAAGGAAAATAGGATTCAAAACCAAGGTACAGGCTGAGCTGAAAACGAGCTTCACAAAGCCTTAGCTAAACTCATAGGTGAGAGATTCTTAATGAATGATTGTAAGAAATCTAGATATCTAGGAGCTCCACTCCTAACTTGGTTGTTGCAGTCAAGGAAACAAAGCAGGCTCTTCTGCGAAATGCACTCCACTGCCTCTGTCAGAGACCCAGTGCCACGGTGAATTAGCTTTGCGTTTGTTCCCAGGAAGAGGAAAAAACAATGAGCCAGAAGACCAAGTTCTAATTTCAGCACCTCTGTTTACCAGATATGTGATGGTCGGACAAGATATTTCTTTTCTCTGAAACTCTATTTCCTTATCTACAAAGTGGATACTATAATAATACTTTCCCCCACAAGGTTGGTATGGGAATCTAGTAAGATACTGGCCTTAAAAATTGTTTATAATTCTTTCCTATACCAATACTGTTAATTATCAGTATAGTAGATGTGTTTTTGTTATTGGTAAAGGCAAAATGTCAAAAGAGGCCTTAAAGTTTGCAAATCCAACCCACGTATTTCAGTCCTCTGCCATTTTTCTCTGACCCTTAGTTTTCATTAATTCCAGTGTAAGTATCTGCTGGGAGAGAAACTTTCTTTTGCAGTTTTTCATTATCTGCTTGTTGAATAACTGTTATGTTATTCATAACATAACATTGTTCTAGGCACTAGAAATATGAAGGGAACAACAGTAACAAATAAAAATAATAATAAATATCCAGCATTCCTTAAGCACTTTCTATATTCCAGATTTGACATATACCAACTCATTTAATCTTTTTTACATCACCGTGAGGTAGGCATATTTATTTTCTTCATATCACAGATGAGAAAACTAAGACTTGAAAAAGTTCAATAATTCACCCAAAGCCACACGGTGGATAAGCAGAAAAGCCAGGAACTAGGACTGGCCCAGGTTGCCTGGCCCCAAATCCTGCTCATTTCACCACTGTGCTGTGCTGCCACAGTAGTCATGGTTCCCACACTCATGGAGCTCACACAATCGCAGAGGATACACACAGGTCAGCAGCCAACTACAATACTGCCTCCAAGGGGGAGTTCCTGGAGGAGCAATCGCTCTCAGGGAAAAGAATTCTGTCAGTCTGTTGATCAGTACTTGGAAACTAGGCTCTGATAGACAAGGCCGTACCTCCCTCTAACCATATGCCTTGAAACTGAATATTTGCCTCTGAAATATATACACCTTTTTAGTTCTAACCATAATACAACCTCTTACATGTATGCAATACGTCATGACCTATCTATAAGGTATGTTACATCCATGGTCTCATTTGCTCCTCCCAGCAGTGATGTCAAATGGGTGGGCTTGGGACTATTATCCCATTTTATACATGAGGAAAGTAAGGCCCTGAGAAACAAGGCCACTTGCCCTGTTATTAACTTAGTAAGTGGCTGGTCATCAGATTCATGTCCAGCCTTCACTCCTATATTTGCCCTCAAGAGCATATCATTTATCATCTCAGTTTAAAGCTTTGACAATGAGAATTACTTCTCTGGTCAAACCTGCAAATATTTCAGAAGAGGTCCCAGAGTGGAGTTTTGAAGTTCTGCTTTCCACAAATGTGCACTTTTTTTTTTTTTTTAAGTAAATCTACTTTGTATTTGTAGTGTCTTTTGTCACTCACATCTAAGTTCTTTCAGGCTCAAAGTTTAGAGAATTTTGTACCCTCAGGGTTACTTAGCCATTGACTTTGATCGTCCCTGACCTTGTCTAATGTGATCATCTAATGTGATCATTTTGGTCATTTTAAAACATTGCTGGTCACAGTTCATATCACTTAAGGAGGCCTGGCACAGGCAGAGAACATTGGTATCGGAAATGGACCATTCTTATTTGCAGGGTAAGAAGAGCCCTCCAAGCAGATTCTTCCATGAGCCTGAACTGGAGAATAGCATTAGGATATGAAATTGATTTCGAAGCATCATGAAAAAACGTCTCCAGAAACTCTGAACGCATTCCTACTTGCTAAGTATAGCCAAGATAATTTTAAATACTAGAGTGCAGTTTTATTTCTACCTTCTATCTCCTTTTTTCCTTCCTCACCAAAAAGCATCCAGATATCTAGACAGGAGCAATGCCAGGTAGGCAGTGACGTTTATGGTGACTGACACTTGGAAAGGGACAAAAAGTACTACTACTGACTCTCGCATGTCTCAGTAGTCATGAAGGATAAGAAAGTTATGAAAGGCTGGATTCTATCTAGGAGCTTGAAAACTCACAAAGTCCTTAATTTAAGGCCCATTCCCTTCTAAATTTTATCCAGAATTGTTCATATAACCAAACATCCTTGAGTTTGATTTCTGTTCCTCCTGGGTATATCACAGCATGTCCGAGAATAGCTAAACTAAGTATTAGCATTTTTAGGTGACCCAGGTTGAAATATGTTGTGATCTTATTTATCAAACTCAAAATCTGAATATGTAATCTGACAAGTATGAATAACTTTATGGTGACAGAAGAGCTGAAAATCACTGCAACCTGTAAAACCAAAACCCTGACCACATGATGATCACCACAAGGAAGGAGGGTGGGAAAGGGCAGGGCCAGAGAGACTGCAATTTGTACACATATCTTGAAAATTCAAGGATATCAGGGCAAGCCATGCAACATCATAACTGCATAAATGAGAGCTACTGAAATCCCTACTCTATCATCCAAGGTTATCCTTTGGAAAGCACAACTCCGATCTTGACATTCAGCAGTTTAAAATTCATTCCTTTCCATTTTACTCATGAATGCTTCATGTTCTCTGTCTCTAGGCTATTGCACACACTATTCCCGCTACCTAGAATGCCCCTCTCTGACTTTCTTCCCTGGCAAACTCCTACCTCCTATTCTCTGGCAAGCACAAAAGTTCACCTCTCCGAGAAATCTTCCCCGACTACAAGTACAGATAGCTGTTCCTTCCTCTGTGTTACCTTAGCATTTCGTACAGGCCTCCAGGGTTGCACTAAGCATGTTGCATTGCAATTTTTTACAGGTCTTTCTCCTTCACTACGTTAGACCGAAATCATGCCTTCTATGGCCTCAGTATCTTACACAATGGCTAGCACATAGCAGGGACTTAAATATTTGATGAAAGAAAGAAAAGAGCTTTTCTCTTTTTTTCCCAAAAGAGGAAAGGAAGAAGGGAGGAAGAAAAGAAATGGAAGATGGAAGGGAGAGAAAGGAAGGAGAGGGGAAGAAAGAAAGGAAGGAAGGAAGGATGGAAGGAAGGGAGGAGGAAGGGAAGCAGGAAGAAACAGAACAAGGAAGGAAAGGAACTTTATTTTCCCAAATATGATCCTACATGAAATAGTAATGATTTCTCCTACCTCTCCACATATATGGAGAATCCATATTTATTTCAGTATCTCAATTAAGTGGCTTATTTGGATCTAATAAGACATTTACTGACTCTTGGTTTTCTATCAATTCTGAAAAGGCCTCTAGGATGATTTAATAACGTATAGAAAAAATAAATAAGTGTACAGGTAATAAACTCTAGATTACATAAGCAAACATTATTTAATTACATTCCCATTAATACACTAAATCTGTAATGAATTTTTGAGGCATTTAATTATCAATTTGACAAGATAATCTAGGAGTAGTTAATGATTATACCAGTAAATTGTTTAAAAAAAAAATCACTGACAATTATTAAGTCTCATAACAGACATCAAATTAACTTGCTAGAGCTGTCTGGTTAAATAGACAGCAGTTAATTATGAGGTATTTACACATGCCTTAAATTTTAATATGCAAGCCTTTTTAATAGTGTAACGTCAAAGGGTGTTGTGTAAGGGAGCAGTTTACCCATGGGGAATACTCAAATTCCATGCAGTGTGGTCACCAGACAAGCAAGAGCATGATCTTAGATCCTTTGCCTGGGTTTTCCCAGTTTTCGTCCTCCGACAGGAATACAGAACTCCCTAAAGAGGAAAATGACTGTCATACAGAGTCAGGCTTGTGAGCCATTTGATTTGGGGATGTGGTCAGATTATAAAGGTTTGGGGTAACATTTTCCCCTTTACATGCACTAACTGTGGGTCTGACCTGTGCAAGGTGTTGTATATAAACTGTCTCCTTTAATAATCAAAAAATAGAAAATCCCACATCAACAGGCAGGCTTTCCTCGCAAAGCTTACTAAGACAGGAAGAACGAATAATCATATATGCCAGGCCACTGAAATGACTTCGTCTTAGCTTAGAATGGCAGCCAAAGGCTGTCAGCCACTCCGGCTGGAACTAGACAGAGGGCAATGGTCTCACTGTTAAAGACATAAGCCCAGTCAAAGGTCCTCTGCTTTTCAGGAGTCCAGAGTACTTATGTTTCAACTTTTCCTCTACCTGCACTCTGTGGTTCCAGGAGACCCCTGTCTGTCCACATGAATGGGTGAGTTTTCATTCAAGGAACAGTAGACAGAAGAAAGTTGATAAAGCATCCTTATCCTGATCCTCACAGTTCCAGATGTGAAGATCTTTCTTGAAACTGCCTTCTCCACTGCATATTTCACCATCATTTTTATATGTGACTTATGCTTCCCCATCAAATCGCAAGTTTCTTGGGTCCTCCTCCTCCTCCCAATGCCAAATACAGTGGCTATTGACACAAACTAAACATTCAAAAAATATTTCTTGAGTTGAAATGAATTAAACCTGAATTGAATTGGAGTGAATCAGATTGCAGTGGATGGGACTGAACTAAACTGAATGAGACCTTGTAAGAAAGAAGAACAGATTCTAGAATTTATATTTGACTTTGGTTTCTTTTAGGCCAAAGCTGTTTCAGTTATAATAAGGCAGCATGAGAACTGTGCATGGATTCTGTGGCCAGAATGTCTAGGTTCAAATCTCAGCTCTGCCACTCACCACTTCCTGTGATGTTGGATAAGTTACTCAACATTCCTGTGCCTCCCTGAGTAAAGCAATGATAATGATAGTACCTGCCTCATAGAATTGCTATAAGGAGTCCAGTCAATGAATTAATTGTTATAAATCCCTTGGAATAATGCCTAGCACATAAAACATACAATATAACTTTTTTAATAAAATAATTTTTAAAAATCACTACTTTGAATTGCATTGCATTTTACATGTGGCAACTCATATTACATCTGTATAAGAAGAATTATTTTCATTTATCCAACAAGAAAACTGAGGCTCATAAAAATAAGTGCAGAATAAGACGCCAAGCAGGACATACAATGATGTAGGAGTTGAGCCCAAATCTGTCTTATTTAAGGCATGCTTTCAGTTCAGTAGGTACCCTTTCCTTAGGATATCTCTGATCATTTTAATAGGTAGTTCTGGCTGCAGTGTATGCTATTGGTCACCTGATAGACAAGAGTTATGTAAAGTCACAGTATCCTCAGTATTACCAGAATAGGCTTTCTGTTATCCAGTACTCACAAAAGCAAAGGATTTTAGTCTGGGTAAACATGAAAGATCTATGACATAGTGTGATAGAAAAAGCCCCAGCAAGGAAGTTGAAAACAGTGAATTCTGGCCCTGGCTCAACCACTGGCTTCTGTGATATCAATAACTAACATGTATTGAGAGCTTACTCTGTGGCATCTACTGTATTTATATCATTTAAACCTCACCACAAAACTCAGGCATAGATACTTTTATTATGCCATTTTTGAGGTAAGAAAACTGAGGTTTAGCAAAGACAAGTAACTTATTCAAGATCAAACTGCTTTTAAGTGGTATGATTCATCTTGATGATCTCAAAGGCACCTTCCGATCCAGTCCACTTATAATTGAGTGAGCTCTTGCGTAATCCTCACTCCTCTAGCGGGGTGATCCTGTGGTTCTAGGCAACATTAAGTCAAATCCCAGGCACCTCAAAGCCTCCCAGGATGCCAGTGTTGAAAAACTGGTGAATTATTGCATAATGTGGGATTTTACAATCATCGAAAGAATAAAACAGAAGAGAAAAATTAGCAAAAGGTAAACACTTTACATCTTTCCCAGTTCATACATTTCACACCTTTATTTACCACACTGGTAATTATGAAGTTCATTCCATTTTGTGTTTTTCTTTCTTCACTTAGTATACTATCATGAACATTTACCTTATTGATAATAGTCATATTTCAGAATTAGAAAATTTGATTACACAATTTTCAAGGTTCATTTCTAATTCCAAAAACAAAGTCTGGCCTGTTCTCATTTTTTCGGACTTTTTTTCCTTCATTCCAACAGAGTCATTTTAATGACTACGTAAGTGACCAGCAATAACTACCAAATGATACTTGGCCAAAATATCACAATAAAATGATTTTCTTGTTCCTAATTTTTAAGTTGCTTCTATGCATTTGACCAAAGTGTCACAATAAAATGATTACCTAGTTGCTGAATATGTAAGTTGCTTCTAGTGCATTTGCTATTACATACAACGCTGCAATGAACATCTTTGCACAGCATATTATTTCTGTAACATGCATTCCCCAGAAGACAAGGCTATGACTATGGGTGTGTTCATGTTTATGGCTTTGACATTTTGAAAAAGCAAGGTGTAATATTGATAGTGTCCACATATGTTCCTACACTGTTGAAATCTTAAGACATCAAACACTGGATCTGGTTCTAAATTCCGAGTGACTATTAGTCATTTGCTAAAGTGAACACGTGTTAATTTAACAAAGGGTTTGAAAGCTGAATTATTGGTGCCTAGTTCAGAGACACAGCTTACTTGCTGTCAAGGGGAAAAGGAGCTATGGAAAGTACCTGCAAAAGGCAGACTTATGGAAATAAAAACCAACCTTACAGGAATTTTTGGAAGACCAAATCCTCAGGAGATTAGCACTCAGGAAATATTAGGTTAACCAGTTTTCCTGGATCTCACTCTGATACCTGAATCTTAATACTAAAGAAACACTTTCACCTATTATGGTTCAGTGTCAGCTAATCAGAAATTTTGGCTAAAGCTAGGAATCATATAAATACATATATTTTAACTTAAAACATTCACTTGTCAGTAGGTAGAGCCAAGGCCTTTCTTTAAGCGTGCATTTTCCATTTCAGAAGCTCCATCTCATTTTTCTGGAATAAACTGCTCCCACCATGCATCCTCTATTAGTTGAAGTTTCGGGTATTTTTGTTTTTTTTTTTTCTTTTCTTTCGTTCTTTGTAGTGGAGAAAAACCTTAGAAACTTGCAGAATTATTCTAGATTTTAATCTTTGTGTTATTCTTCTACAGTTGTCTCATCCACAAACTAATTTTAGATCATTTTTTCAGCAATTCTTCCCTCTTGAGCCTTTCCAAAGCAATCAATTTAATTTTTATGGACACAGTCTCTTTATTTTTATACTTACACTTCATCTGTTTGCATAATGTTTAAATTATATAATTGCATTTACTAATACAAGTAGCATAAACGGGTTTGGGGAAAAAATCAGGTGGTTCTTTGTATGCATACAATTTGATTAATGGGAGAAGACAGGCATCAGGAAACTAGAAAGTAGCCTACCATCCATGAGCATTCAGCATGCTATGAGCATCTGTCAGAACGTACAAAGGGAATGGAGAACTTAGGTGGTTACGTGAGAGAGAGTTACATCTACTGAACAATTAAGTGCTCCTCATCAGGAAAGAAAAGGAGAGAATGAGGGCTGAATCCTGTGCCCTGAAAGTCAAATCAGTGTATATCTGCTGTTTCTAGGTCACCAAAGGGCTGATTCCAGGTGGAAGACTCTGGAAGATGAAGAGATTGGGTCTTGAACCCAGAGCACCAGCAAAAGGTCCTGAGTTCCATACCAAGCTTTACTCCAAAGTCGCTGGTGTTGGGGAAATATTTGTAGTCACTTGGTCTAAGTTCCCTTGTTTTAGAATTAGACAATTTGACTATCACATTTCAAAGGTTCGTTTTTAATTCCAAAACAAAGTCTGGTTGTTATCATTCTTTTTGGCCTTTTTCCCTTAGGTCCTACGCAGAGACGATGACCACTAGGGGTCAGACTTTTTACACTACTCCTCTTGAAAGAAGGAACCCAAGTCTTGGATTTTTTTAACTGGGAAAAAAACTAGAGAGGTCGTCTATCCTGATAAGTAATGCTTCATTTAAACTCGTTCAACATGTGTGACCATTATATTCTTAAAGGTTTCTAAGAAATAGAGATTTCACGATGCTCCCTTCCAAGGAAGTTTTTGATATCTAACCTAGATCCTTCAACTGTAATTTCAATCTATTTCTTATTTGTGATGTCTCAGTGGAAGCTATTAATCATTGACTATTATCCTCTGAGTAAGAAATTTGTTTATCTGAGCAAGTATCAGTTCATGTCTCAGTTTCTCTAGTTGTAAAATAGGGGTCTAGGTCTAGAATCACTTTTTCAATTAATGGTTCAACAAATAAGAAAAATAAGGTTCCAATTTAAATAACTCAAAATCAAACTGCCAGTCAATAGCTGGGCCAGGATTAAAATTGGGTTTTACATAACCCCAAAGTCCACGTTGTTCTCACTGAGAACACTTCTTGCCATCTCTTACTTAGTGCTCCTGCGGGCCTCTGGCTGCTTGGGAGAACCACTGGCCTTTCATTTAAAAAAAAAAAAAAATTTAAAAAGGGGATGAAGAAAGAAGGACCTCTCAAGTTGTAATGAAGCAGTCACTTTCTTGGTCATCTAGACCACTGCAATGATGGGCTGAAGTTAGCTCAAGTAGCTGTTGGCATCTCTCAGTGCAGGCTTTGACATGAAGTGGCGACATTCAGGCTTTGTCAAAGCTGAAGGCAGTAAGTTCCAAGCCAGGAGTAAAAATCAAATGTGTTCTGATGTGTTGGATCAAAATTTGGGAACCTCGTGTGCTCTATCCTACCCCTGATAACAGCTGCAAATGTTTGTTTTTTTTTTTTTTTTTCCCTCTAACATCTGGCCGACCCATGTGTAAACAGAATGAAGAGTCAGCATGGGGAAAGAATCTGAATGCCCCGTTTCTCAGCCTCTTAAGGACACAGTGAAATGAGACAGAGTCTGAGTTAGGAAACTCTTTGAAATTACATGGAGTTTTAGGCAGCAGCTCCCAATGGCACTATGGAGTCTCTCACCTTTAAGTCCCTTTTTATGCAAGAAAGACAGTTAAACAAAGGTAGTGTTGGGTAATGGTAAGAACAGTGGATTGAGAATTGGATGACCCAAATTCCAACTGAGGCTCCTATAATAACTGACCATGAGCCTTTGGGAAGACTAATCTTTCTGGGTCTCACTTCACCATCTGAGTTAAAAGATGGCAGAGTCTTCTCTGAGGTTTCATCCAGCTTTACTTTTCAACTTTTTGGCATAATTCTAGCTGTAAAATAGGGGTCTAGGACTAGAATCTAGCATATTGCTGTTTATTCAATAGGCGTATTCCCAGCTACTGTTTCTTCCTTTGTCTAAATGACACTTCAAAGGTTATATCAACTCTCCCAAATCTTTTATGTCGTTTTACCTTGTCGCAATCCTAAACAGCAAGTTAGGACTAACGTCAGTGCTAAAGACAGAATTCAACCTACCAATTATTGTTTCTGTTTAAAAGCTAATTATCCAATCAGGGTCTTCTGTTTGTTCAAAATTATAAGCAGATTAAGTGCTGAGCATGATTTTTAATGTAAAACATATGACTTTGATATTCAAATACACTTTTAAAATTTTCAATATCGTTTCAATTTCTAAAAAGTAGATCAGAGTAAAATTCTTTTTTGAAGTAAAGATACTATTAGCGTTGATAAATGAAATACAAACTAAATAACATATTAAGAATTTACAAATATACCTTGAAAGCTAAGTAAAGAATGTTGACTTAATTTAGCAGGCAATGAATGGAACAAGAAAGTTTTTAACTGAAGGAGTAATTACAATCTGAGACTAGAAACTGAGTTATTCCAAGAAATTACTCTTTGTAACCCGGCAATCAAATCTCTCAAAAGAAGGTAGATTTCTTAGTTGTATGCACAGTTCACTGGATTACATTTCCCCTTTAAATTATATTTTGTCACCACATGATAATCCTTTTAAGAAAAGTTGTCAAAGAAATTGAAATAGAGGGGCTGGGCACGGTGGCGCATGCCTGTAATCCCAGCACCTTGGGAGGCCGAGGCGAGTGGATCACGAGGTCAGGAGATCGAGTCCATCCTGGCTAACACGGTGACCCCCCATCTCTACTAAAAAAAATACACCGGGCGCGGTGGCTCAAGCCTGTAATCCCAGCACTTTTGGGAGGCCGAGACGGGCGGATCACGAGGTCAGGAGATCGAGACCATCCTGGCTAACACGGTGAAACCCCGTCTCTACTAAAAAATACAAAAAACTAGCCGGGCGCGGTGGCGGCGCCTGTAGTCCCAGCTACCTAGAAGGCTGAGGCAGGAGAATGGCGGGAACCCGGGAGGCGGAGCTTGCAGTGAGCTGAGATCCGGCCACTGCACTCCAGCCTGGGCGACAGAGAGAGACTCTGTCTCAAAAAATAATAATAATAATAATAATAAATACAAAAAATTAGCCGAGCGTGGTGGCGGCGCCTGTAGCCCCAGCTACTCGGGAGGCTGAGACAGGAGAATGGCGTGAACCTGGGAGGTGGAGCTTGCAGTGAGCCGAGATCCGGCCACTGCACTCCAGCCTGGGCGACAGAGCGAGACTCCGTCTCAAAAAAAAAAAGAAATTGAAATAGAGGGAATGAGAAATAAAAGCCGAGAGGACGTTGTGGACTTGATTTGTCTTACTTGGAGCTTGTATTTTTGTAAAGGGAGGTACTTTCCATCCTTTCAGAGTTCCAGTTGGCCCCACCTCCAAGATGGCTGAGGATGTTGGCTCCGGCTCTATTCCAGCAGAGGGCGCTCTTGGAGCAGGATTGGGGATGGCAGTGGGAAACTGGGAGGACAATCTGAGCCTCATTCACCAGCCACTTGGTTTGGTGTGCATCTGAGTCCTTCTAGACTGACCTAAAAGACAGCTCATTGGTCCGTGCCTTACAGAATTCTATTCATAGTCTAGTTAAACTCTGACGAAGACCCCGTTTTCCAGCTCTACCTTCTCTGCTTACTATAGAGAAAAAAGTGACTATATGATCCTCAAGAAATAGAAAATAAGTTCAGAAATGTGACATCTGGGCACGTGCACAGAGGAGCTACTGAGGACTGAGAAATCAGGAAAAGGTTAGCCAAAATAGGTGTATGTGAGAGATGTTAAGCCTGCTTAGCAAGATCACCTATCTCCTTCTTTCTACCTCGTCTTCCAGAAGGGAATTCATAATTTTTTTAAAAAAGTAGCAGCAATATCATGGACAGAGCCCAAATAATGACACAAAATGAACCTTGTACAATTGGCCCTTTGTATCTATAGGTTCCACATCCATGAATCCAACCAATTGTGGATGAAAAATATTTGGAAAACTAAATGGAAGGTTGCATTTGTACTGAACATGTAGAGATTTTCTTCCCTAAATAGTACAATATAACAACTATTGACATAGCATTTACACTGTATTAGGTATTATGAGTAATCTAGCAATGATTTAAAGCATATGGGAGGATGTGCGTAGGTTATATGCAAATACTACACCATTTTATATGAGAGACTTGAGCATCCCTGGATTTTGGTATCCTAAGAAGATTCTGGAACCAATCCCTCAAGGATACCAAAGAATGACTATACTAGGAATGAATAGCTGAAATCCATAAAGGTTTTTGAGCTCAAAAATGATGTGAGCAAAGCTTAGCAACTGGGTTGCCTAGCAAAAGATTTATCCATTGCAACCCAGGGACTGAGCTCCAACTTGTAGCAAAAAAAAAAAAAAAAAAAAAAAAAAAGAGCACCAAGGAGCAGTGGAGATCTGGGCTGTAGCCCTGGCTTCAAGACTTCTTGTCTCTGTGTCTTTGGCCAGGTTCCTTGGGTGAGTCTCTTCAAGCCTCAGTTTCCCTGTCCATCAAGTGTGGGAGCTGAACCTTCTCCCTTCCTAATCCCTATATCTCTACCAGAACTATTTAGATTTTCTTCGCCTGCTAGTCACTAGATTTTTGCACTGCTTAGAGATAATCACAATCTCTTTCATCCTTCTCACACAAAATTTCACCTCATATATAGGAGCAGTAAGTTAATAGTTTCAGTGGAATCTGCTGTCTCCTATGATGCTCTGAAATTTGGATCTTCTGCCTGAACTAACATCTTAGGGGGCTTCAGTCATTTCACCATTCCTAAGTGGATTTATTTCTTCCCTTCGTGCACTAACTTGGGTCCAAGTGAACTTTTATTTATTTATTTACTTATGTATTTACGTAAACCTACTTGAAAAGATATTTGAGGAAGCTTATAATAAAAAGCACAAGTATTTTTAAACCCAACTATAAAACAGGAGCACAAATGCAATTATACTTAAACCTAAGTAGACCTGCCCAAATTTTTAACGATATTTTCTTTTTTACTATATAAGTTCACTGATGAAATTTCCATCTGAAAGTTTATATAAAGCAACTTAACAGATGCTGTCTTTATAACACCATTATAATAAAGGCTCTTCTATGTACCAATCTTACAGCAAACCTTGGTAAGTGTCAAAGGTGTACTATCAAGTTGTACTTCGAAGATAGAGTTCTGGGGCCTCCAAGCCATGTAGTCCTCATTGGTATAAAACTTCCCAGAAATCTAATATGAAGATACAGAGAGATTTGAAATATCTTGAGAAATAGCTAGTTAGCACGAACCCCTATGCAGTCTTTTGTTTTGCTTGGTTTGGTTTGGTTTGGTTTGGTTTTTGAGCTACAGTTTCGTTCTGTCCCCAGGCTGGAGTGCAAGGGCGCCATCTCAGCTCGCCGCAACCTCCACCTCCTGAGTTCAAGTGATTCTCCTGCCTCAGCCTCCCAAGTAGCTGGGATTACAGGTGCCCACCACTACGCCTAGCTAATTTTTGTATTTTCAGTAGATCTGGGGTTTTGCCATGTTGGCCAGGCTGGTCTCAAACTACTGACTTCAGGTGATCCGCCTGCTTCGGCCTCTCAAAGTGCTGGGATTACAGGCGTGAGCCACCACGCCTGGCCAGTCTTTTCAAATATTAGCTCTCTCAACTGAACTAGGAAGTAGACAGCAGACACATCTAGACAGAGGTCGCTGGCCAGGCCCTAAAGTGCTGTGGCCTAAAGAAAGATACCCAGAAAGTTCTTCAAACCTGCTAGAGATCGAGAGGCTGCTCAGGCTTCCTCCCTAAAGAACAAGGTCTCTGGACTTGGCTTTGTGTCTAACAAAGCAGTTACCTCATTCCCACCTTTTCCTCTGATCCAAACACAGGCACACCCTCCACACACACACACACACACACACGCCAAAATGCACGAGCTGTTCCCTCATGTTCTTTACTACATCGCAGCATATTAGAGCAATTTGCTGTTTAACCCATTTATTTAACAGATGAGAAACTGAAGCTCAGACAGAGGGGAGCTGCCATTTGCTTCCAAGGTAACAGACCCCAGCTCTCATTTCTGCCCCTCCAGCAAACAGTGTCTCACTGAAACACACTGTGGGTGGTGCCATGCTCCTGCTCAGTCACTGCCACTAATCTCCCATAACCCTCAAGGGAGTCCAGACACCCCTGCCTGGCATCAGAGCCCTCCACAGAATAGCCACAGAATATACCAGTCTCCATGTTCTTCTTCTTGATTGCTAGCGAGTGATCTCCTCATATGACTCCTGCTCCCATGAAAACAGACCAAACTCATTCCCCTCTCCATCTCAACATGGATTCTCCTGCCCATTCCCACTTTCTGAGAGGCTGTTCTCAGTGAACTGGGATGTCCAGAAACTAAGCAAGGTCATAAAATGGCTTCACATACCCTCCATGTGTGCCTCTTCAGAGAGTCAAAAACACACTATGGACTATTTTTACTCTTATTAATATTTTTGTGTGTAATTAGCAAGGACTCTGAAAGCCTCAGCCCCCTCCTGTGTGGTAGAAATGGCAAATACGCCCATTTTATAGGGGAGATGAAGGAAGTGAGACCCAGTGCCGAGAAAGGGCATATGATTCATGTTTCAGCAAGCAATGAGTCAGAGGAGGAGACGTCCACCCAGGCTTCCTGATGCTGAAGCTGGAGCTCCATTCACATGGCTGGGTGTATTGCCTCTGTTATTTCCAAATGCTTGATATCATCTTTAAAAAGTCAACAAATGGCCGGGCGCGGTGGCTCAAGCCTGTAATCCCAGCACTTTGGGAGGCCGAGACGGGCGGATCACGAGGTCAGGAGATCAAGACCATCCTGGCTAACACGGTGAAACCCCGTCTCTACTAAAAATACAAAAAACTAGCCGGGCGAGGTGGCTGGCACCTGTAGGCCCAGCTACTCGGGAGGCTGAGGCAGGAGAATGGTGTAAACCCGGGAGGCGGAGCTTGCAGTGAGCTGAGATCCAGTCACTGCACTCCAGCCCGGGCGACAGAGCGAGACTCCATCTCAAAAAAATAAATAAATAAATAAAAAGTCAACAAACACTCACCCCAACAGGCTGACTTTTGAGTAAGTTTTTTACTATGATGAAAAAGGGCAAGAGACCTTGTCTTTTCTGACCTCTGAACAGAACATAGAATGTTAACTACATAGTTTATGATAAAGAAGCTTCAAGTTTTCCAAGTTGTGACCCTCCCCTAAGGTAACTGTGCAAATAGAGGCAATTCTGAAAAGTTGAACTGTCAAAGAAATTGGGCAAGGCTGGCTGGGCGTGGTGGCTCACGCCTGTAATCCCAGCACTTTGGGAGGCCGAGGCAGGCAGAGCACCTGAATTCAGGAGTTCAAGACCATCCATCTTTAGTAGAGATGGGTGAAATTCCATCTCTACTGAAAATACAAAAATTAGCCAGGGATGCTGGTGGACGCCTGTACCAGCTACTCGGGAGGCTGAGGCAGGAGAATTACTTGAACCTGGGAGGCAGAGTTTGCAGTGAGTTGAGATCGCACCACTGCACTCCAGCCTGGGTGACAGAGCAGGACTCCATCTCCAAAAAAAAAAAAAAAAAAAGAAAAGAAAAGGAAAAGGAAAAGGAAAAAGCAAAAAGAAATTGGGCAAGGCCAAAAGTCCAGTTGAGGCTGGAAATGCTATATCACACCAGCTGTGTTCTGACCTTCTCTAGTGTCTGATACCTATTTCCACTATCCAGTGGCTGTTCTACTGTTTAGGGGCTGAGAAGAAGGGGTGGGATTGTGGCAAGTGACTTCTCTTTCTGGGTCAGAGCATTTTGAAATCCTAGAAAGGCTTGTCAAAAAGAAAGTGGTTGCGTGAACCCGGGAGGCGGAGCTTGCAGTGAGCCAAGATCGTGCCACCGCACTCCAGCCTGGGCAACAGAGCGAGATTCCGTCGAAAGAAAGAAAGAAAGAAAGAAAGAAGGAAAGGAAAGGAAAGAAAAGGAAAGGAAAGGAAAGGAAAGGAAAGGAAAGGAAAGGAAAGGAAAGGAAAGGAAAGGAAAGGAAAGGAAAGGAAAGGAAAGGAAAGGAAAGGAAAGGAAAGGAAAGGAGAAAGAAAGAAAGAGGTCATAGGTCATTCTGCAGTCTTTGAGAGGAGAGGAACAAATGGTAGCCTGCCTCCAGAAAAGGAGTGAAAAGGGGAGGACTGAGAGCCCCAGGGAACTGGGCATAAAGATCCTTTAAATGCCCTTCAAGGTACTCTGCCACATTTACTGAGCCCCTACTAATGTACCATGTACTTGGATAGGGAACCTCAGTGAGGTGACTGTATAATTGATCATCCAAACCCGAAAACTTCAAGGTGCAGGAGGGACCTATTAATAAGTAATTATACCAAGACAAAGCCATGAACTGGGATGGCAAAGCAGGATGTATAGTCACCTTAGCCATCAGTATTGAGATCAACAACAGAGTTTGTATCCACAGAGAAATCTCTATGGCATAAGAGGGATCTAACAAGTACAAAAATGGCATAACCCAATGCTGGCTGGGTGTATTGAGACCGAAGGAGAAAGAAGTGACATCTAAATAGAGGAGTTGGCACTGAAGGTGGGTTTTGAGGGATGCGAAATGTTTGAATGTATGGCAAAGATAGGCCAAATAGAGGCCATCAAGTTCTGATGAGTTTTATAATTTTTTTAAGACGCCTCAGCCAAGGCCCAGGTGGCAGGAAAGCTGGAGGCGTCCATGGCGCACGGCGACCAGGCAGAGTCCATCTGATGTGGCTGCCATGGAAGGAGTGGTCAGATCAAGGAGAAATGAGGCAGGAAGGCTGCTGATGCCAGGCTGGTCTTGGTTCTAATTTCCTTGACAGCACCAGGGCTGAGCTCTCCTCCTGTCATCAGCGTGGCTGCACAAATCTCCATTCTCCTAATCCTGGACTTTTGTTGAGACTGCTCAGACCCACATCTCGTTTGGCTGCTACTAGTCTTACCAGGTTGACTGTCTTCCCTCCAACAAGGAAGGGAGTCTCATTTGAGGAACTGCACAACCTCTTCTGGTTTCTGTACCGGTCACTTTCTCTCTCTAGCCACTGGAGAAGTGGGTTGGAGAACATTAGGGGAAGTGTCTGTTTGGCAACCTCACAGGGCTAGAAAACTTGAAGAGGGTGGATTTTAGGGGCTATCCCCTTGAGAACATTCAAATGTTTGAATCTTTCTGGTGAGACCACTTATATTCCTATTTTCCAGTAGTACACACAAGGCCAGAGGCACTTTGGACCTCAGGGCTTTCAGAGGGATGAAAGACAAGGCGGTCAGGGAAAGACTTTTTCATTTGGCCTCACTATTTTGTGATGTATGTCAGGAAGGTGTTATTGTGGTGAACAATTAAGAAGAAGGGAATTTAAAAGCAGAGAAATGAGTGACTCACCCAAGGTCACACAGCAAGTGACAGAGCTGCGAGCAACTTGAATGCAAATCTCCTGGAGCCAAGCCATGTATTCATGCACCTACCTCAAAGCCTGCTCTCAGAAAGAAGTGGAAGAGGGAAAGGAAGAAGAGAGAAAGAAGAAAGAGGAGGGAGAGGAATAAGAGGGAGAGAAGCAGAGGAGGAGAGAGACTGCAGAGCCCGTCACTGTAGGTGAAGGACCTGGAACCTTCTCCTTTCACCCCTGCTCACCCTGACTCCCTTAACTCCTCCTGGGCCCAAGAAAATGAGTCCAAGTCTGTGCGGTAGGGAAGGGCTGCTGGGTAACTTCTTTACTGAGGCGCAAGCATGGCCCTGCGGGGTTGCTGAGCCTTTCAAAGGCCACTTGTAAACTCTGATGCGGCGCAGAGGCTGGCCCGGAGGGGCTGGGGCCCGGGCCAGGAGAAGAGGACGGGCCTGCCTTTGGTGCCTAGAAATCAAAGCAGCCAACCTTGGGCTTTTTCTTCCCCCTCACACTGAGGCACTTTTATTGGCGAGATGAAGGGAGGCAGAGCGGGCCTTACAGTCCTCGCTTTGCTTTTGGAGGTTAATGACCCAGTTAGCAGCTCTTGGCTGCGTTTCCGACATTTTGCAGACATCAAGCCCCGCGTCTCTGCCAAGTACATTCTGTTCCCTGGAGCACATCCAGTGCATCTCAGATTACTATGTAATGCGACAAAGAGGGAGAGGTGGCTGGGAGGGGCATCGGGGAGCGGGGCGGGGAGGGGAGAGGGCGGGACGCAGGAGCGTGCGGGGAGGAGAGGAGGATGCCACTCTAAATATAGCTGCCCTCCTGGAATGCGTCTTTCAAGGTGCTTATTTACTGCACAAGAGTGATCACAAAGTGAGGGTACGATTGGGCCCTGTCGTCCAGGAATCCTGGAGCGCTGAGAGCGAAGCCCAGGACCAGGGCGAGGACAGAGAGTGGGGGTGGGGAGGAGGCTGCAGGAGGCTCCTGGCTGGGAAGAGGGGGAAGGTGGAATTCGAAGGGGGCGGGGCTAGGAGGTGGTGGCCCCGCCCACAAGGCCTCCGCCCCGCTTTGCAGCTCCAGCCTGAACTGCAGCCTGCGCGCTAATTATAGACGTGAATGGAAAGCGGCCGCTTTTGAATGATCGCGTTGCTCGAGCTGCCGTTGGAAGCTTAGAAGCAGGTGCTACCGTGCTAGATACAAAGCGATCTATTTAAAAGTCCTGTGTCACGCACGCACACTTACTGACGAATCCTCTGGCTCTCTCCTACCACCGCCCGGTGGCGGATTCCGGAATTGGTTCAAAAGGCCTTGATCCCGAAGACCCAGGACAGAGACAGAGAACATTTCCTACCTCTTTCGCCTGCATCCTTAGAAAACTCCCGGGGAGGAGAAGATCCCCAGACCTTTACAAGCTGTTGTTTTACAAACGGAGAAACTGAGGCAGGGAGAGGCGCTGGATGTGCACCAAAGCACGTGGTGCGTCAGTGCATAGCTGAGGTAAAGTTCTGGTCTCCTGACAGCCTCTCCACTTGCCTTACCGGGTTGGAACTTGAAGCAAGTTTCACTTTAACGCTGTTAATTTCCAGGCATGGATCTTTAGCCAATGAGCATCCTCCTCCTTTCCTGGTTCAGCGCCTACTCCCTCCACTCGCCACCCCCACCCCACTCCCACAAGGAAAACTTGCTAATGCTGGCTGATTCTCATTGCTAGGTTTACTAGTTCAGGCCTGGAAACTGGGTAACCTCAATAACTATGACCATTTCAGTATGTGTGAGTCAATCTGATGTGCCCTCCGTCAGCATAATCCTGTCACGAGGAAAGACGCAGGGGGCAAAACCTAGATGTTTCTTTCGCATCAGCACGTTGGCTGCACCTAGTGCTCACAGCTGAGAGTGTTAATGCACATGATGACCTAATCCAGTCCACACGAGCACACTGAAAATTCTTATGCCCATTTTATGGAATCCCTGTAGAAATGGAGTCTTGGAGGGAGGAAGTGACTTGCTCACAGTCATCTGCTGATGAGTGGTCTACTTGGGAGCCAAAACCAAGTTCTCCACCCTCGATGTGGGCTATGTCCAGGATTCATGCTTTGGCCTGCAAGGGGGAGCAGAAATCCACTTAGTAATAGAGAGGGATAACTCTGCAGTCCCTCAGACACCTGGAGGGTCCTGAGTATCTCCACTCTGACCATTGGCCTTTTCTCCCTGTGGGTCTGGGGCCACTCCCACGCTAATCCACGGCATTAAACTGGGCATGGAGAGCTGCTGTCTTCTCTAGAAACCAAAATCTTCAAGTCCAGTATCTACATCCAGCTTCCAATAACAAGGCCAATCCTACTTACCACCTGGACCCATCTATGTCTCCTTACCTTTGCTGACTGCTTTGGACTTAACTCTGCCTGTGTCTCTCTTGGCTATTCCTGTAACCTCAAGATCTCCACCAGGGCAGATGGATAAAGAGGCAGCATCCAGTAACATGCTGAAAAAAGAAGGGAGAGGGAATAGGTGTGGATGATAGAATATTTTAGTTGTTTTTTATTTACTTCTTGAAAGCAAAGACTATCTTAGTCTTTGTAAGTCCTCCTTCTTCCCAACATATACAAGGGCCAGCCCAATGCACCGAGCATAGCAGACACCCAGAAATGTTAAAGAATCATAAAACTTTCACATGGCTGTGGAAAATTGTATATACATAGGTTGGTCATAGTCATGTTTCTCTGATAACATAGATAGGTAGCTTAGAGCATGGAATTTGTGCCTACAAGCCCATGTTTTGCATGAACTAGTTATACAATACTGACAAATTACTTAAGTTTTCTAGGTCTCAGTTTTCTCATCTGTAAAATGGGCATAAGTGTACCTCAAAGAAGCAGTGCTGAGCAGTACTGGTAGTGCTGAGCCAGGAAAAAAGAAAAATGTTCATATGTGGTTTTTTCTACAATCAGGCTACTTAATTTGGAATCTGAATTCAACTATGAGCCTAGCACAATGACTAGTGTCAGCACTCAGTAGTTCTTCTCACACAGCGTTGTTATAGGAATTAAGTTGGATAATATATATGAACACTCCTCGTACAGCGATATAAGATTGTTCACATACTTTATTATTAATAAATAAAGTTGCCCCGGGTTACACAGCTAATGTATAGTAGCACTGGGATTTAAATCCAGATAAGCTCCTGTCTCTGTCTTAGGTCTCCAGGCTCAAGTGCATAACAATAGTCATCATTACGGAGCACTGATTCAATAATATCGTTGTGTGTTAACTGTGCCTGCTTCTATGTGAGATGCAGAAATAACAGACATGCCTTTAGGTTGGAAATAAGTAGGTAAGGGCCTAGGACAGATACACAAGTAACTATGTAATACCAGTCAGGGGATGATGAGTGCTCTGATTAGCACAATAAACCAAATGCCATGAGCACCAGGGAAGAACAAGCAGATACTCCCCGAGGTGGGGAGAAGAGTTCAGGATGGCTGCAGTGAGGGTAAAGGAGCATGAACAGACCCTGGAAGAACTGGTAGCATTTGGACAAGTAGGGGTAGAGGTGAGGGAAGTTCCTGATAAAGGGATCAGCAAGAGCAAAGACCCAAACGCAGGAAAAGAGAGGGAGGATTTAGAGAACAGCAAGCTTGCCAGCCTTCAGAGAACATAGTGCTGGCAGAGAGTGAGCAGGGGCAGAATGAGAAAGCACACCGGGAGCTCAGCAAGGAGACCAGGTGTCCCAGGGAGCCAGGGAGAGCTCAGCAGGGCCAAGTGAGTCTCTCTGATGACATGGAGAGCAGATGTGCTACACTCTCAGGATGATGATGAGTGGAGAAATTTTGCTCTGGGGCCAGATTTTAGGCACAGAAGCTAGGGTAGTTTCATAGCTCCTTTGTAGTGCCTCCTAGATCTTGTAATTGTGTATTTACTTGTGTTTCATCTTTTACGTTGGCCTATAAACTCCTTGAGAGATGGGAACAGGAGCCTTTCCTTTCTTACTTGCCCCAGGGCTTACCACAGTGACATCCATAGTAGGAGCTTGATAAAGACTTGAAGAGCAAGTGAATGCTTCTTTGATCCCAAGGCCAAGAGGACCACCAAAGTGATCCAAATGTGGACAAAGGTTTTTCCAAGAAGGTTGTTCCTACCTTTAACTTCAGTAAACAGGTAGCCCAGGGTGGTGTAAAAGAGTTTAAAATTCACAGAGCAGGAGTGCAGGACTTCTTTCGTGATCCCTCAAATCTATGTACTGTAGTTTTAGAAAATGAAATCAGAAAGAACTGGGGAGAAAAGAAAAAAAAAATGAAACTTTGAGCTGAAATAAAACCCTTCCAGTAACTCTCTATCTCTTTGTTATTTTAATTACCCATCTTCTGGTTTTAGTCTTCCCTCTCTAAAAAAAAGAAAGAAGGATGAAAGGGAAGGGAGAGAAAAGAAAAGAAACTTGCCCAAGAGAGCTATGAGTTTAGGCAACTGATTTTGTTGTCTTCTAAAGCCTTCTATGGCCTGGATCCCTTCCCAGCTCAAGTTGGGAAACAGAAAAGAAATCCAATTGGTTTCTGTTGTTAAGGGTTTGGGACAAACCGCTGATAGAAGCTGTGCCAACTGTCCTATCCTGGCCTTCTTTGAAATAGGAATGTCATTGCCTTTCGTCCTTCCACTTGGAAAGGCAATTTAGTGCTATGGTTTTTGAACAGAGGCATAGGATTCCAGGGGTGGAACAAACAGAACCTAGAGGTTACCTCATTCCACCCCTTCATGTTACAAAAGAGAAAACTGAAGAAAAAGAGAGAGGAAATGACTTGTCGATGACTGCCCATCACATAAGTGATGGAGAAAGGCAGAAAGGGATGAAGGCTTCTAATTTTAATGTTAGTGCTCTTTCCATACAAGACGACAACTTCTTTAAGAGAGAACTCGTATTTCTCTGAAAAGAGGGTTGTTTCAGAGAAGCAGCTCTGGTTTTAATTCCAAGTACTACTGTGCATTAGCTGTGTAACCTTGGGCAAGAACCCAGATATTCTGCAATAACAATAGTCAGCATTACTGAGCACTGAGCACTTATTTTGTGCCAGGCTTAGGACAGTTAAGGAAGTGGCCCAAGGCCATATACGTTGCAAGTAGCAGAGCCAGTTTGAACCCAAGTCTGCCTTATTCTAAATCCCTTAATATTTTCCTAGTAGCACATTGCTTCTGTATGCCTCAGTTTTCTCATGTGTGAAGTAGTTATTTTTAAGAAGGAATAAGATATAAAGCGCCTAGCACAGCACTTGACATACAGTAGGCGCTCCATAAACATCAGCTACTATTATGTTGAAGAAAACCTTTTGAATGTATTCAGTGGGTTACACCTTAATCTTATCATTTTGATTATATTACTCAAGAATGTTGCCTATTATCAATCATCATCCTCACACTCATCAGTCTCCACCAGCCCTGTCTCAGCATTCCCCGATGTGTCCTCTCACGGGGTTACGTTCCAAACGTGGAAGATCTAAACAGACAGGTAAGGCAGGATGGGTACTGAATCTGCTTGTTTGTGCTGGAATACTGAGGCAGACAGGTCAAGTCTGACAAGAGCAGCTGTAGCCACTCACAGATCCAGGTGCAGGAGCCAGGTGGGTTGAACTAATTAGGGGCCAGATTACAGGGATTTGGAGTGAGTAACGCCTAAGGTGAGCAGACCACAGCCTCTGAAAGGCCGATTCACAGGAGGGTTCAAGCTACCATTTCCGACAAAATGAAGACAAGACGTTAGCTAGGAGGAAATAAAACTGGGTAAGTAGATCACCAGAAAAAAGAACATAAAAACCAGGATTAAAGCAAAATCCATTTGGAAGGAATTGAGATTATAAGGGATCTAGGACCTCTAAAGATGACAGATGAGCCTTCCCTCCTTTGATTATAAAAAATAATAAATATCATGAGATAGTCTCGGTCATAAATTGCTATGGATACATTTGCTTGGAGTGAAAGTATAAAAACATTCATGAGAATGATATCCACTAAATTCAGGAGAGTGGTTTCGTCTGTTGAGGGTGGGAGGGAAAGGAGGAGGGAGGAAAAGGAAATGGAAGGTGGAATCTGACTTTGTGTGCTATGTTTAATTTCTTTTAAGGAAAAGATCTGAAGGAAATATGGCAAAATGTTAGCATCTGTGAATTCTGGTGGTGAGTACATGTCATCTGTTATATCTTTTCTTTATGGTTACATATTTAATAATTTAAAATAAAAATATAAAGTCATAAATAGATTTAAAATCTAATAAGTTTCATTAACACTAATATGTGGTCGTTGTGGAAAATCTAGGGACTTTATGAATAATAACACAGAAAGATAATGAGTTTCAAATGTTCTGATGTTAGCTAGCTGACCTGATATTTCCCAGATACAACAACAGGCCTATTCCAAGGGGAATGTATGTAAGATCTTTGTAGTAAGTTAGCATACTGACAGCCCATATATGTGTATTAAGAGGAGAATTTCTGGATTCTTCAAATCACACCATCTGACCAATCATTCCAAAACTCTGCACTGCTGCCCTCTGACCTGGTTACCCAGAAAGTCCCATTTTAAAATAAGATTCAGGCTCTTGTACTCTTATATAAAAAGAAACCCTTAAAAATGTTTCTGAACAATCAAAGCTAATGTTACAAAGTCTACAAATTAAAATTTGTTGATGGAAACCCAGCAAGGATATGTAACTAAACAACACCATCAACCACTGAATCTAATTGACCTTTGTAGAACACTCTACCCAATAACAACAGAATACTCATTCCTTTCCCGGCCCGTGGAACGTTCACCAAGATAAACTGGCACATAAAATGTATGGATGTCTCCCATGAAGCACAGTCCTTCAGACCCTCACTCAAAAACAAGTCTTGTTTTACATTAAATTGGAGGACTATCTGGAGTCTCTGACCATCGCATTACAGAAAAGAGAGCAGAATTGTTGCATGATGGGTAACACTCATCAATAATTGCTGGCTGCCAAGCCATCTGGGAGGAGACCAAAGAGCTATAAAATAAGGCCAGGCACAGTGGCTCATGCCTGTAATCCCAGCACTTTGGGAGGCTGAGGTGGGTGAATCACCTGAGGTCAGGAGTTTGAGACCAGCCTGGCCAACATGGTGAAACCCTGTCTCTACTAAAAATACAAAAAAAAATTAGCTGGGTGTGGTGGTGGGCACCTGTAATCCCAGCTTCTCAGGAGGCTGGGGCAAGAGAACTGCTTGAACCTGGAAGGTGGAGGTTGCAGTAAGCCGAGATTGTGCCACTGCTCTCCAACCTTGGCGACAATAGCGAGACTACATCTAAAAAAAAAAAAAAAGCTATAAAATATATAGGTACCAGAGCTGAGAATGTAGCAGCCTGGGACCATGTCATTCAAGAGCAAATAATAACAAGCCCAGAAAATACCTGGGAGAAGTCTTGTACCAGTCCACTTCATGGTTTAGTAGGAACATCATGGATTCAGCTGACAATGATTTGGGCATGGCCCTGCCACTAACCCACGAGAGGCTGTGGACCAGTCCCTTTCATTTCCCCTTTCTGGGGACCAGCTTCCCCTTGTGCAAAATGGAGTCACTAGAATCTAGTGTCTTGATCTCCAAGATGATTTCCATTTTTACCTTTCTGTGTCTATTTTTGTGTTCCTTCCAATTCCCCTGGGTCTTCAAGGAAAGGATGAATAATTCTTGGTAGTCTTTGTGTTAGAAGGCAGGGGGTGGTCTGAGACGTGCACAGGGCATATTTGCTTATAAGGATTGGCTTATATTGCCCCCAAATCCTGGATATGCTCAGACATATCCCAAAAGGTTCTACAAGGACATATTTACAAACAGCTTCCAAACAGCAGTAAAATGGCAAAACAAGCCTTGCAAGAGAAATTCTGTATACCAGACAATTTAATTCTGAACAATGGACCACATGAGGGTGTATAAATAACTAATTATGCTGGACAACATGAACAGCTTTTTTGGATGATTGCAAAATTGGGGAGGAAGGAAATGTGATGGGTATTTATATATTTGGGCTTCAGTCAAAGATTTCATATTCATTCTTAAGCAATTTGACTTACAAAATTAGCTCAGACTGAACATGGTCAAACAACTTGAAACTGGAAGAAAGTCTGCTGTCCCAGGGGGATGGTTTGTGCTCAAGAATCCAAGGGAATGGAATGGAGTACTGGGTGTGCGCTCCTGCAGCCTCTGCAGGCTGCTCAGTGAGAGGTACCTTGGTCTTCACAAGGACCTGCAGAAAAGGAGTAGGGACTGTTTTGGAGCATTTGTAGTAAGTGTTCCAATATGAATCCACTTCATCTTGTTATCACAGAAGCATACGCTCCTGGACACGCAGGTCCACATTTTTCCTAGGTTCCTACTATTTCATCAGTACTGTGCCAAGCCTTGAAGATACGGAGACTGGATTTCTGGGAGGTGCATGGGAACACTTGGCTCACCTTTACATCCAGTGCCTGCTACTACTTCTAGTGCCTACGTACTAGGTGCACAGAAATACTTGTTGAACCAACAAGTTGTTTAATGAAAAAAGTAGCAGACTGTCCTTGTGAAAATAGAATCCTTTGTGAACACAGGGGTGACAGAACAGTTCGTTCTGACCTTAGGGATTGCAAGGCCCTTTCCTTCTTGCTGCAGGGCCTTCAAGCATCTGTCTCCCCATTCCTGCCCTCTGCCTAAATCCTATTCATCTTTATATTGCTTCCAGAGAACCGTTCCCTAACTCCATAGATGTTAATTAGTATTACCCCTCTTCCTTGTCCTTGATAATTCTATCTCATGACATCATGTTCTTTCTCTTCAAAATACATAGCACAACTTACTATTAATATCTATTTATGTGTTTATTTGCTTGAAATCTACTCCAACAATAGGCTATGAGCAGTAATGTCTGATTTATCCATGGCTATCTCACCAGTACCTGCTATGGAGCCTGATGCCTAGGAGTGCATAGTAAATATTTGTAAATTGTTTATTGAATAAACGCATGTTATTTACGAAGGAAGCAGAATTTGAGCAGGACCTTGAAAAAGATTTTGACAGAGATATGCAAGAAAAGAATTCGAGGAGGATGGAACAACCTAACCAGAAACAAAGAACAGGAAAAGTACACATAGGAGTAACTTAAATGGCCATGAGAATGTCCGTGTTCGCCAGAAATGACATGCTAAGAAACAGCAGTGGGAATCACCCTGATTTTTGCAGAAGATAAATAAAACTACTAGAGCTGAGCCTTAGACAAGTGGCTCAAGAAGTTCCATGAATAATCGATGGTTAAAAAGAGAGACTGGAGAGAAGGATATTATTAGGAGGCTGCTAAAGTGACGCATGCAAAAACCGATGGGGAATCAGACAGGGCAGCTGTGGTGGGAATTGAAAGATCGAAGACTGCAGAATGATTGAATAGAATGTATGCAGGAGAAAAGAGAAGGAGAAATTAGCGATAATCCTCAAATTTCTACCTGGGAGGGTGGGTGAAGCAGGTGGAGCTGTGAGCAGAGATTGCAAACACAGCAAAAGTCAGAAGACTTTGGGCTGGAAGTAAGAGAGCTTTATATAGACATCTGGTGTTGGAAGTGTTGAAGAGCCATCAGCAAGAGCTATCTGGTAGAAAAAAGAGAGATCCGAACTTAGATGTGGGTTTAAGTAACACCTGCCCAGAGTGGCCAGCTGGAGTTGGTGAGGCAACTCAGAGTCCCAAGAATGCCCTAGGACCCACCTCCTTTACATTTTTGTACAGTAACTGAGCTTGAGCCTCAAATAGTGGTCCCCGAAGAATGCTTCTAGAATCCGCCAGGCTGCTACGATCTATACTGGCTTCCTTTGTTGGACATTCGGTAAAGTGAGACAGGACTAGCTGGATTTCCTAGGCCAACTAAGAATCCCTAAGCCTAGCTGGGAAGGTGACCGCGTCCATCTTTAAACCTGGGGCTTGCAACTTAGCTCACACCCAACCAATCAGATAGTAAAGAGAGCTCACTAAAACGTTAATTAGGCAAAAACAGGAGGTAAAGAAATAGCCAATCATCTATCGCTTGAGAGCACAACCGGAGGGACAATGATCAGGATATAAACCCAGGCATTCCAGCCGGCAATGGCAACCCCCTTTGGGTCCCCTCCCTTTGTATGGGAGCTGTTTTCATTCTATTAAATCTTGCAACTGCACTCTTCTGGTCCTTGTTTGTTATGGCTCGAGCTGAGCTTTCGCTGGCCATCCACCACTGCTGCTGGCCGCTGTGGCAGATCCGCTGCTGACTTCCATCCCTCCAGATCCAGCAGGGTGTCCGCTGTGCTCTTGATCCAGGGATCATTGCCACTCCCGATCGGGCTAAAGGCCTGCCATTGTTCCTGCACAGCTAAGTGCCCCAGTTCATCCTAATCGAGCTGAACGCTAATCACTGGGTTCCACGGTTCTCTTTCGTGACCCACAGCTTCTAATAGAGCTGTAACACTCACTGCATGGCACAAGATTCCATTCCTTGGAATCTGGGAGGCCAATAACCCCAGGTCAGAGAACACGAGGTTTGCCACCATCTTGGAAGTGGCCCGCCACCATCTTGGGAGCCCTGGGAGCAAAGACCCTGGGTAACAGAAGCATGTTCAACATATCATTGAGTTGTTGTCACTGATGTAGATATTGATCTTGTAGATGGGAAAATCACCTCCTACTTCGTGCTTGATTCTCTTTCCTGCTGTGCCCTTCTAACCAGCACATGAAGCTTAAGTTCCCCTTCTCTTGACTCCCTCCTACCCCACACTGCAAGTAGTCAAATCGGAGTTCTCCCTGACCATGTTGAAGCTTGTGTCCCCATTAAGGAAATAATAAACATGGGGAAAATATCCCACATAGAGCTGGAAAAGAATTATCCTAAAAGTAGAAACTTTAGCTTTGACTGATAGAAAAGTTACACCCCTGAATGTTTCTGAACTTAGTCACGAGGAAGCCCAGCCAAGTACCAGACTGGTGTGAAATAATTTCCCCAGGTGAAAAGTACCACAGGATTAGTTGACCATGCAATTGATGAAGAGAACGCTTTTCACCAGTCATCTAGGGTCTGGATTGGGAAGGCATGAGGCCAGTGTGATGTAGACATACTCAGCTCTCAAAGAATTTTTCCTTGAAAGAGAAAAACAAAGGCAGGATGAGAACTCAATCAGCTGCTTCCTTCAGGAGACCAGCTGTAGCAGGATGGGCCCCTCGCAAATATGCCAAGAATGAAGCTTTTAAATTACCACCAACAAGAATACCGGGTCAGAAGTTCCTAGAATTACTTCCTACTTGGATCAAAGAAGCATAGAGGTACAGCGAGGTCTGATATCAGATGTGAAGTGATTTTGAGTCCTGACCCACACTCCGATCCCCTTGGAGAACATAACTACTCCTGGAGGTGGAAGCGGATCCTGCCTTAATGGATAAAAATTGAGACAAGTCTTTTGTTCTTTTTAATACCCCAAAGGGTTGAGCTGAAGCCTTTCTGTAGGAGCAAAGATATCGCCATAAGACAAACAGTCTTAGTACAGAACCATAAAACCCTTCTCAGCATCTAAAGGATACCCATTATGTTCATCTCAATATCAGAGTTATTTCCTTTGCCTTTTATGTTGACATTCTTTTCTCTACCATGATAGTTAGCAAAATTGGATGAGAAAAGGCCCAAGTTCAAAATCCACTCTGCCTCTTACAGCCCTTCTTGGTTTCAGTAGTCAAACCCAGTGATGATTCTTGCCTGAGTGATCTCAGGTTGTTATGAGGAGTAGAAAATATGTATATATGGGAAAGGGCTTTGTGACTATTCAGCTCTCCGCATGTAAGCGGTTGTAATCATTCACTGACTAAGCCCATCAGATGGATTTTCTTCAACCTCAATTGCTGCTTCATTTTCCCTTAGGGTCATGAAGTATCAGCAAGAGGCTCTTACTAGTTTTCTTGGGCTGCCTCTGGTCTGTCTCAGTCTCTGTCTACAATGGAACTGACAATGAATCAAATCTGTGGGGCACCAGGCAACTCAGTACTCCATGTGCTAAAGTGTCTTGCACTGCTTGTATTAGAGCAAATAAAACAGGAAAAGAAAGTATATTTATTCCCATCATTAATCATCCATAATGCATAGTCAAATTGATCATAGTAAACTGGATCAATCAGCCTTGCCTACTACAGTCTCAATATAAGGGAGTTCATTATGCTAGCTGAGAACTTGGAACCAGATCATCCTGGGCCTCAGTGGACCACTTTCTGGCTGAGTGACCCTACCAAGGTCACTTAATTTCTCATAATTTCCTTCTAGATATAATCTGGTTAATAATAATAACCTATGAAAAGAGTTAGCATATTAAATTAAATGAGGAAATAATGATAAAAGTGTTACATAGTAAGTCCCCAAGCACATTTGGGTTCCCTTCTTCCTTGCAGGTGCAGGGAAAAGAAATAATAATAATGATAGCTGGCCAGGCAAGGTAGCTCACACTTGTAATCCCAGTACTTTGAGAGGCCGAGAAGGGAGTATTTCTTGAGCACAGGAATTTGAGACCAGCCTGGGCAACATGGCAAAACCCTATCTCTACAAAAATGCAAAAATTAGCTGAGTATGGCAGCATGCACCTGTAGTCCTAGCTACTCAGGAGGCTGCAGTGGGAGAATAGCTTGAGTCTGGGAGGTCGAGGCTGCAGTGAGCTGTGATTGTGCACCACACTCTAGCCTGGGTGACAGAGCAAGACCCTGTCTCAAAAAGAAAAAGTAAATAATGATAGGTAATACTTACATAGCATCTACGATATAGCAGGCACTGTTCTGAGAGTTCTACTTATTAATATATTAACTCACCTAGTCTTTGCAACTCTGAGATAGAATGCTGTTTTCATCTAACCATTACAGGTGGGTAAGCTACAGCTCAGTGAGATTATATAATTACCTGGGGTCACATAGCTCACAGGGACAGAACCAGGATTTAACTCGGCTGCTCTGACACTACAGTGCTGTGCTAACCTGCCATGCTACAATGCTGCCCGGGATTATGGATATTAATCCACAGGATCCTTTCAACTGTATATTCTGAGAGTTGAAACATAGGCTTTTCACCCCTAATTAATATGGCATGTCTTCCTAGACAGTATATATTCTAATTACTTTTTTAATATCACAAAATGCTTTTCTGTCATTTGTAATGATTCAGCTTTTGATAAGCTTGTTAACTGAATGTCTTTTCTTCCTCCACCTAAACCACCTTTGGAAGGTTCACACACATCATGTAGTTATTTATGATTTGAGGAAGAGCATCATATATGTAAACTAAAAAATGTTTATTAAAGTTAGAATTAATAATGATTGACTTGATTTCACTGATGAGTTAATTGGAGAAATGAACAGGTAATTGGGTATTTACAAAAGGTCAAGAGTGGTTTCTGGGAGGAGTCAGTCAGATCCATTTCCTAAGCTTTTGCTCAGCCTTTCCTTCCTAAAACTCACCTTGCTGGGGAGCAGGAATGGAAAGCACCATGTGTACATTTGCTTACGACTGACACACTTTTCTCGCAAAAGCTGTACTCTAATCTGATCTACTCTGACACCTTCAGAGGCACTTTTGTCTGCAGAATAAAACCAAACCACATCTGTGTCTCAAGGGTCCTCCGCACTTGTCTGGCTCCAGACCAGTTCTCCATGACTGTGTTCCAGTAAGCTTCAGACCCTTGCCTTTCCCGCAAAAAGATTTTCCTCCCTAAATCTCTAAGCTCTCCATTGCTCCAACAGGCCCTTCCCTCTCTAATTCTGCCAAAGTTCTAGTAAGTTTTCAAGACTGTTTCAGCGGTGTCCAATCTTTTGGCTTCCCTGGGCCACATTAGAAGAAGAATTGTCTTGGGCTGCACATAAAGTACACTAACAGTAATAGTAGCTGATGAGCTTAAAAAAAATCACTGGCTGGGCAAGATGGCTCACGCCTGTAATCCCAGCACTTTGGGAGGCCGACGCAGGAGGATCGCCTGAGGTCAGGAGTTCGAGACCAGCCTGGCCAACATGGTGAAGCCCCATCTCTACTAAAAATACAAAAATTAGCCCAGTGTGGTGGCAGGTGTCTGTAATCCCAGCTACTCAGGAGACTAAGGCATGATCATGGCTTGAACTTGGGAGGCAGAGGTTGCGGTGAGCTGAGATCACGCCATTGTCCTCCAGCCTGGTGCGAGAAAAGAGAGACTGTGTCAAAAAAATAAAAAAAAAAGGAAAGAAAAAGAAAAAAAGAAAAAAAATCTCCAAAAAATCTCATAATGCATTAAGAAAGTTTATAAATTTGTGTTGGGCCAGATTCAAAGCCATCCAGGTCTGCATGAGGCCCACAGCCCATGGATTATACAAGTTTGGACTGTACCTTCTCTACTTGTATGTTCCAGATACCCTCAATTCAGGATTAGCTTTTTCTTTCTTCCATTTCCAATGGCACAAAATAATACTTCTATTTTAGAACTGATCCCTCGTCATCTTGCATTGAATTTTGTATGTGTGTCTCCTTGTTCCACCAGAGTGAGCCCCTAAATGATAGGGTGAAGGTCACATGCATCTCTGAATGGTCCTTCATTAACGTAGTTCCTGGCAAGAGGAAGTTTTCAATAAATTTGGTTTACTTGAATTGAGCTTCTTATACAGCAGAGTGAAATTATTTTGTGACTACAGTTTGAAAGCATACTCCCCAAGGCTAAAACGGACAATGAACTTTCTTCAACTGTAAGATAGTGTAAGCCATCAGTCTCTTAAAGCCAGAGGGAAATTCACCTTTAACACTTGGAGATTCATTTAACTAAAGGAGTCATTCCACCAGAAAACATGACTGTGATTTCTCTCATTATCCAAAATGAATAAGAATGATTATAATGATAAATTAGTGGCAGGAGAAAGGAAAATTAATAAGGCACAGTGAATAAAATCTCATTTAGATGTTCTTTGCACATGCGCTCCAATAATAATCCTTTAATTTATAGCACTTTACAGTTAGTACATCCATAGAGAATTTCATCTTCACATCAACACAGTAAAGCTAGTCTCACTGCCTACTTACAAATAAGAAAACTGAGTCCAGGCAGGCAAGGAAACAAATAACTATTAAGTAGCAGAGTTGGGTCTCAAATCCAGGACCCCTGACTATATCCTGGGTGATCTTCTCCCAGGCATTGCCAGGCCACGAACCTCCCAAGGGTAAGTCCTACAGATGTGCAGCTTCCGCTCCAGAGCCCTGGGCATCCCAGTCAGAGGCCTGTGTATGTATCTGTGCCACCCCAGCTACACTTGGTTGAACACACTTGAGGTGTCTCAGTGCTATGGAGCCACTCACTTTAGGGTGTTCCCCTGTGCATAGTCCTCTTAGGCCTTTAGTAATTCAGAAAGTTACTTTCACTTTTTAAATCAAAGTCCCTGTCTTTAAGAAACAATCAGTGTCTGACTCTCTAAATCTCTTCTTCCTATCATAATTGCCACACCCAATAAACTGCCTTATTTTTTTCAAATATCTTCTTTCAAAATGAAATTAAGGAGATAAGCCGGGGATGGTGGCTCATGCCCGTAATCCCAGCACTTTGAGAGTCCAAGGTGGGTGAATCACCTGAGATCAGGAGTTCGAGAGCAGTCTGGCCAACATAGCGAAACCCTGTCTCTACTAAAAATGCAAAAATGACCCGGGCATGTTGGCGCAAACCTGTAATCCCAGCTACTTGGGAGACTAATGCAAGAGAATCGCTTGAACAGGGGAGGCAGAGGTTGCAGTGAGCCGAGATCACACCATTGCAACCTGGGCAACAGAGCGAGACTCCACCTAAAAAAAAAAAAAAGAAAGAAAAAATAAATAAATAAATCAAGGATATAACTGTACTGGCAGGGAAAACTATTTTAGCTGAGTTAAATCCTTATCTATTTTAGTAAGGGATTAATTGACAATATAAGTTCCTCAGTGCCTAGAACAGGACATGGCACATAGAAGGTGCTCAATATGCATTTGCTGTTGAGTAAAGTAAATGAAACAAGAAATAATCATAATAATCATATTAATAACCATTAATAACAATATTAACAGTCTCCACTTGCGGACATAATTACCACAAAGCCTCGAGCAAGAATGGTTGACAGTCATTGCCTCTGAAGTGGTGGGAAGGGCATGGATCCAAAAACTATTGCCTTTTGTTATGTTCCTTCTGGAATATTTGGTTTTGGGGTGAAGTCAATCTAATCCAAGCTGAAGCCTTTGCTCAGGCATCCTACCTGAAAATGGTACCTTCCCCATCTGAAAACAGAGAACCACTCCCTGGAGGGCATATACGTGTTGTGTCTGTGCCTGTTTTAACCACATGTATGTATTACTTTAATAAGCATTCAAACATTACATATGTTTTACAAAGCAATCTGGTTATGTTCCTTGCCGTTTATGGTATCTGGGTTGCATAAACAAAGGCACAAAGCCTCTAGTAAGAGACCTTTCCTCCTATTCTCCTTCCTATATCCTAGAACAACAGAGGCAAAAATGGAAGAAATAAACCACGAACCACAAACAGGGAGCCCATTTCCCTCCCACACGCTCAACACTGTTGCTTTCAAAGTGGCTTCCTAGTCCCTCTCTATCAATTATCCCATGAACCTCCTCCCAAAATATGCCATAGCTCCAGACCACTGCTTCTGTTCTCCTATCCAAGTTGAGGCTCGGGCCTCCTGAGCCCTGGACAGCACTGCTCAGTGCAGAGGGTGCAGGGAGACACCCTCCAGGCCAGTCTCCCAGGACAAGCACAAGTGACTTCTGAGTAGTCTAATCACGGATGCTGAATGCAGGTGATGAACCACACTGCAAAAGACAGGACTGTAGCAAAAGTTCAAAATCAGTGTCTCAGTTTGAAATGAAAGAAGAGAAACAAAGAACAGTGGATGCAAGTAGGAAATGCATATTCTAGTCCTGCCTCTCTGTCGCCAAGGGGTTGTAGGTTCCTGAGCAAGCTTCAGGCCGCTCCCCAATGAAAGGCGGACAAAATCCTGGCTTGCCAACCTTGTAGGATTGTTGTGAGGGTCGGAGGAGATTCTGGGTGTGAAAAGGACTTAGAAACTGTAAGTTTTCATACATTTTGAAAGATTTTTATCATACGTTGAGTTGTAAAGAGGAGAAGGAATTGGTATTTTTCTCTGGACTGGAACTTTGAATCACAAAGCAGCTAACTCAGCAGCTTTGGGGCAGACCTAGGGGAAAAATTCTGGCCTCCAGCCTCATGTCCCAATTGTTAAAACCCAGCACATTTCTCTAGAATAGAATGCATCATATAGGCGTAATCTTTAAAAGTAACCGGGGCGGGGTGGGGGGACTCTCCAGGCCTTCCCTGCAAAACCCAGAAGACAGTTGTGCTGACTCTGAAGCCTGTGCTTTCTCTCCAGGTTTAACCTTCAGAATTAGATTCAGAAAATCGGCACTGAGGTCTACTGTTTCTGAGAAAGTTTCCTGGCATTTAGCTAAAGACCAACAACCCTGTGAGGCAGGTACTGTGATCACTCCATTTCAAGATGAGGCTTGAGGTTAAGAGGGATGAAGTGGGTTGCTCAAGTGCATACAAGGTCAAGGCCCAGATCTCCTCTGCCTGATCTCCTGGGCCTTATGGTCACTGGGCGTGGGGTCAGAAAATCAGTCTGTGGGTGTCAGAAACAGAGCTCCAAGCTAGGCTGGGACAGAGGTGGGTGGATGTCTTCCCTACCTGCCACGTACTTACTCTCCAGGAAGGTTCTAGGGGCTTCCAGGAGAAACATCTCTAACCTGGTAACAATAGTGCTGCCAGCCTGGAGGGTGAGATTGACAAGCTTGACCTTCTCAGTTCTCTTCCTGGCTTCTGCACTGCAAGGGCTCTTACGGGGAACGGTTACAGCCAGGACAAATTTCCAGGATCTTCCCGTGGCAAAGGACCCTCTCTTGGGCGGCACTCCCACCTCAGTCTCACTCGGGCTCTGTGTGCACAGCCCGAGAAGCTTCGCAGCCAGCCACAGCCTCATCTGAGGGCATCGTGGGTCCCAGTGGCATTTGGGAGCGCCTGTAATAGGCTGTGGTCACGGTGAGACTCTAGACAAGGGGCTGTCTTCCTGGAGGTAAAGCAGCTGTTACGAACTCTAAGGCTCTTAGGGCCCCTGCGATCTTTGTGTCAGATTTTATTCTATCTGCCTCAGCCCTTGATGATATAAGTTCCAGTCCAACATGGGGGGATATGGACTCTAGGGTACCCTTAAGCCAGAAATGTTGCTGAATATCTAGATCTGGAGCCAAGACTAGAATCCCATAGGGAGCACACGCCTCCTTTTCCAGGGGTGGGGGTAGACAGGCCCCCGCCTCACCAGCAGCTCTGCCCCTACTCATCCCAGGATGCGCCACCACTCACAGCTCTTTCAGGGAAGCCCTGGTGCCCTCAAGATCCCACTGTGGGTTTTGGTGGTCCTCGTAGCTCAGCCTTCCATGGCCTCTGACTGTGGTCTGGGGCTTCCTGGACTGGGGTCTACAGATTTAGGCTTTTTGGCTGCAGAAACCTTAGGCCCATAGGTCAGGCTGATTCTGGTCCAGGGCTGCAGGACTGCACCCAGGCCGGGGCCCATCTTTTGGGGAAGGCACTGTGGATGGAGGGGGGCGGGGAGCTCCAAGAGGGCTGTGAGTGTGAGGGGTAGCGTGGGGTAGTGGAGGAGGAGGACAGACAGAAGCCACTATGCAGGCTCCTTTTGTTCTACCCTCTTCCAGGGAGGAAGCAGGTCAGCTTCCCTGGCCTCTGGCAGTGGGCTGGGGGGTCTAATTCTAGCACTTGTTGGGCCTCTATGTGCAGACTATGGAAGGGCTTTCTGGGACTGGAAACAAGTTGGATCTGCCCTCTCCGCAGGGTGAAGGCTGCATGATTCGGGCAGAAAAGGGAACAGTCACAGAATTTCAGGCCTTAGAATTAGATGTTCCTTGGAAGGTTCTGGGCACAAACTTGGACTGGAGTTGGTTCACACGGAATTTGTGAATTTGTGGGTCTTGTAGTACCCAGGGAGAGGAAAAAGATTGGAAATCCCTGTGACATGATTGGGCTTGGTTGGACGGCTGCAGTCTCTGCAATGTCCCTGAGTCTCTTGCTCAGAGCTCTCCTGGGTCAGGCAGAAGAGGGCATTGCTGAGCAGAATCCTGTAAAATTTTGACAGGAAATCCAGGAGCTGGCAGGTGAAAGGAGTAGGTTTGGGAATGTGCTTTAGAGTGGCTACACTAGCCAGATGGCAGTGGGGGTGGAGGTGGGGGGACCTAAAACTTTTTATTTTTATTTTTTGAGACAGGGGTCTCACTCTGTCCCCAGGCTGGAGTGCAGTGGTGCAGTCATAGCTCACTGCAGCCTCCCATCTCAGCCTCCTAAGTAGCTGAGACCACAAGCATGCACAACAACGCCCAGCTAATTTAAAACTTTTTTTTTTTGTAGACACAGAGTCTCCCTATGTTGCCCAGGCTGGTCTCAAACTCCTACGTTCAAGCAATCCACCTGCCTCGGCCTCCCTAAGTGCTGAGATCACAGGTGTGAGCCACCACACGTGGCCTGACCCCAAACATTTTTAAGTCAGTCAATCCTTTCCACCTCCACATAGCCCCCCCAAAAGGCTACAGGAAGCCCAAGTTTGTGGACACAGGCACCTTGTCAGGAGAACATAAGTCCAGGCAAAGGGAGAAGGCAGCCAGGACAGGGTCTGTGTGAGGAAAGGTAGCGTCCTGGGTGACCAGCTGAACATAGTCAGCACGGTTGGAGGCAGGTGAGCATAGATTCAAGCAGTAATTTGGGGTCAGGGGGCCTAGGAGCAGGTACACATTCTCATACCTGGGCCAGGCTCAGGGCAGGCCAGCCCTGGTAGGATGGGGAACAGGAGAAGAAAGTCAAGTATACATTAGCAACAAGGTAGGGCCCCTTCCAAGAGATTTTATAAAGGCAGGGCTCAGGAAAAGGAGGAATGGAATTGGGCCCAGGTTCCAAGTACAGGGAGAGGAGCCACAGCACCAGGGCCAAGGGGGCAAGTGGCCAGGCTGGCTTGGTGCTCATTTCCTGGAGCTCCTGACCCAGGGCTTCCTAAATCCCCACTGATGTTTTCCTTAATAAAAACAGCATTTACTGGCTGCAGAACCTAGGGCAAGACTGTGCCTTCACAGGGGTGACCTGGGATCTAACACAGGTTACCAGAAGGGAGCCTAGAAGGCCAAGAAAGTCCCTGCAGAGCCGCAACTCCTCCCTTATTTCCCTGTTTGACTTCTAATAAATCCCATCACCTCCCTGGGCCTCAGTTACCCCATGTGCAAAATAAGGATCTTGGACCCCCCAGAGGTATCTAAACTGCTGTCCATGAAGTCCAGGGATATGAAGAGGGGTTTCACAGGACTCTACGGGGTTCCTATAAGAGACAAGTTCAGAAAGGGAGACCAGAACCCCTTTACCCACAAAAATTGGCTGGAGCAGTTTTATTTTTAAGTTTAATATGTTGGATTTCTAGGTAAGATTGTATTTGAAGGTCACAACAAGAAAAGGAATAAGTCAAAGCAAGTGGGGGAGGGGGCGGAGGGGAGAAAAGATTAGAAAAGAAAAGAAAGAAGAAGAGAGGAGTAAGTGTTAGCTAAATGAGCCCCGAGCCCTGTTCCAGCCTTGTTGTTTTTGAGTCACTGTGATGCTCTCTTTGCCCACATTTTCAAGAACCACTTCTGCCATCCTCTCAGGGAAAATCCATACATAAGCCCAGAAAAAGCCACTGCCTTAGATCTCATTTCCCAGCTCTGAGGAGTGCTGGCTCGCAGAGAAGGAAACTGAGGGGCTCTTGTGGGCTGAGTGGGAGGAGACCTAAGGCCCCAAGCTGTAAATCAGGCTCAGAGGTTTGGATTCCCTGAAGTTTGACCTTCAGATGCCCCTCTTGACTCCAGAAGCCTTCCCACTCACACCCAGGCTCGGGGAAACATGCCTGGCTCCCAGACTACCCCTGGAAGCTGGGCCCACTCTGAGGAGGAGTTGTTTGGATTTTTCAGGAAAAATTGCTCCTAGCCAAACCTTCCCTCCCAAGAACAACACAGGCAGGGCTTTTCTACATGCCTGGGAGATGAAAGCTTTGTGGGGCCTTTTGCCATAGCCTGGCAAGTGAGACCCAGAGATAACATCCATACCTGAAACAGTATATATGGTTCATAATTGCTGTATGTTTTTACTCTAAACACCTCCCAGCCTTACCAAGCCTCTGAGCTTCCCAGCATGTTTTAAATGGTTTTGCTCTACCTTTGCCCACCCTGACTGTGCTGCCATTCTCTCAATACCCAGTCCACAAACCAGGAATTCCAAAAAAGCTTGGAGATATGGCAAATTCAGATCGAACTGAGGATCTTCCTTGGGCGCACACGTGCTCATAGACACACACACACACACACACACACACACACACCTTCCAGTGAGAGCAATACTACTTTCTTATACAACAGGAGGATTTGTTTAAACCCCTTAAGAATGTAAGATAGTTAAATGAGCACCAGACTAGGAGTCAAGAGATGAATTCCTTGGACTCTCCCTCCATGTGGGCCCAGATAAGTCAATTATTCTTTCCAGGTCTGTTTTTTCTTCTGTAAAATGAGGGGGTTCCTTCACTGACCAGTCAAGTTCCATTTACCATGTGCTTCCTTTGCTGGTGACCTGGCATCAAAGTCACTGATCAAGGAATGGCAGGAAAGCCGCATGGGACAAATTAACTCTAGGGATCAGCAGGGTATCCGATTTCAAGTCAATTTTGCCTCTGATGCAAATACCTAAAGAAATAAATTAGACACATTCTCATCCCTCAAAAGCTCAGCGCGTAGTGTGGTAAATGCTCCGGTAGCGATTACTCAGCTATTATGGGAACACAGAGAGGGTGGTCCTGGAGTGGTTCCCAGAAGAGGCGACATCTCCGAGTTTTAAAAGCTAAGCACCTCTTTGCCAGACAAATAAGGGAAGGAAGGCAGAAGGAAGAATATGGAGAGAGTTTGGTGGATTGGAGGAATTTCAAGTAATTCTCCAATGGCTAGACATTGTGGGATGGGAAGGGAAAAGGAAGAGATTAAGTAAATTGGGTCTCCAGGGGTCTGCGTATGTCAGGCTACGGGATTTTGATTTTTTTTTTTTTTTTTTTTTCAGAAGGCAATGGGAACACATTGCAATGCAAAGGAATAACATACTCACATTTGTGTTTTAGAAATCTCAGTCTGGCTGTCTTGCAGGGCATGGTTTAGAGAGGGGGGAAGAAATGGAAGGCAGAGAGATGGCTCCGGAAGTAAGAAAGAAAAGGTGATGGTGTCCCGAACCATGTCAGGCACTATGGGAACGAAGAGGAGGGAAGTGAAATCAAAGCAGATAGTAAAGGCCATTCCTGAATGAGCATTTTCCATTTCTAACTTTCTAGGACTCTACAGTTAGAGACATTTCCCTGCACACATCTCACCTCCCATTTTCACCCACTCCTCCCACCTCCCACACACTGTGAAGCTGGGCTGGCCCCTTCCACTCCTCCGCTGCTCGGGTGAGGCTTAGATAATAGGCGTGGCAGCAGGCCCAGGCATCCCCGCCATCTTCTCCACCAGCCAGTTCTGCGCTTGAGCAGTTGGCTGCCGCCATGAGTGTTAATTGGAGAGACATCTGAAGTGACCAGACTGGTGACGCCGCCGCCATGATAGACACACTCCATCTGCTGTAACCAGGCGCGTCTCAGCACACGCAGGAGGCCAGCCTGATTCCCTGTGCCCAAGACTTGTTAGAAGTTAGACTCAAAGAAGTTAGATTCATAGGCTTGTAAATGGAAAACTGCCTCAGAGAACATTAAGTCCATGCCCTTTGGTTTGACAAAGAGAAGAATAAGACCCAGTCTTGCCCAGGGTTAGACACAGAGCTCATGACCAGGTCTCTTGATCTTGTCCTCTGTCCTTTGTAGGTGGATAAGATGTGAAGCTGCAACAGCACTTCGAACAGTTTATCTCCTACCCAGATTCGCTCAAACTGGCCATTAACTACTGAACGACTCTGACTTGACTTGAGAATGGCATCTTGTTTTGAGTAGATCAATTTCTTAGAAATTTTACATTTAACTTGTTCTATTATCTACCAGAAGGGACCTTAGAAATGGTCTAATGATTTTCTCGCTGGCATTTGTTTATTTGTTTATTAGTAGTAGTCGTAGTAGCAGAGCCTTTTTCAGATGCTAAAACTGAGGCTTAGAAAGGGAGCACTTGGGCGTTCATGACATAACGCGTAAGTGGGAAATTGGGACTAGAAGAAAGCTCTCGTAACTCCCATACATATTCCGCATTATCTTATTTGATCTTTATATAACCCCCACTGCTACCCGCTCCCCAGCTCCACCACTGGCAGAGACGAGAGGAGGAGGAGGAGCTTGCTTAGAGTTCCATAATGAATAAGTAGCAGGTACATACCATTCTTGTTGCAAGCAATAAAATCTTCCAGGAGACTCTTTTCATATGACCTGATTTGGTGTGGTATTTTCTAATTACTAATGCACATTCACATATATAGTCCCACATTCACTGTGAAAAAGGTCTTGTATGCCCATTTTTCTGAAGAGGTAGCAAAAGGAGTCATGAATTGCCACAAAATCGTTAAGTGGCAGGGCCAAGACCCACCTTTCTCACTGTCCAGCTGCCTATCAGGTCCTCTGGATTCCTGGACCCTGTAGTAATTGCTCATCCTGGGAGAACCCATGCTACAAATTTTTTGTAGAATGTGAGAGACCTGGAAGAGCCAAAGATAGGAATGCAGTAACTTGAATTGATACCCTTGCGTTAGTTGCTAATTACATGAACAATTAGTCAAAATGTGTATGAGAAAAGAAGCAGGTTTGGGGAAGACAAGGGGTAAGTTCAGTTTAGGATATCTGTTGAGTCGAATGTGCCTGTGGGACAAGCAGGTGGAGATGCCACCAGGTAGATGGAATTTCAGAACCATGGGGACCAATCTTCAGATGGACCTTAATTGAGAGATCAGGACCCCTTTCATCTGGCTGCCACCCATTTGTTTGGTGTGAGGAGGGCACAGCTCACCTAAGTTTCTTAAATGAGATGCTGAGAACGGTCATCACATGGCAGAAATTCTAATTCTTAAGACTGAAAGAAGCACTGCAAGAGGCCCCATTACTACATGCAGCCTAGTGATTTTCTGACATGACATTTCCATATGTAAGAAGAGGGAGCTATGTCTTCAAAGAAACAAGAGTAACAGCCCTATGTACCTGTAATCAAAGACACTCTGTGTGGGGACCAGACCTGGGAGCAGAAGCAGAGAAGAGCAGGTAAGAAAACAATGGTCCACAGGAGCCGGGTCACTCCCCTCCCTATGCATATGTTCAACCAAACCCTCCTGCTTTCCTGCCTTCATGACCTGCTTGCCTTTCCTTCCACTTAGATTGCTCTTTCCTCCTCACTATCAAGGCTCAGCTCAAATACCACTCCTCTAAAAAGCCTTCCATGGTTTCCCTCCAAGGAAATAATGCTGTCTACCTACTACTGCTTGTATTTATTTTATAATTCTCTGCCTGTAGTATCTATTACTTTCTATTATCATTATCTATATATTTAAGGCTCCCCTTCTCACCAGACTAGGAATTTCTTGAGAGCACAGATTCTGCTTGATTTATTTCTGTGAGTCCAGTAGCACCTTATATAATGCCTTGTATACCCTCAATGTTCCATAAATTCAGGATGAATGGATAAAAACATTCATTTGCGCACGTACTATTTCCATTCTCCCTCTTCTACCGTTTATTTATTTTTTAAGAGACAGGATCTTTCTCTGTCGCCCAGGTTAAAGTGCAGTGATGTGATCATAGATCATAGCTCACTGAACCCTCAAACTCCTGGGCAGAAGCAATCCTCCCATGTCAGCTTCCCAAGTATCTGAGACTATAAGGGTGCACCACTACGCCCAGCTAAGTTTTTAAAAATTTTTTGTAAGGACAGGGTCTCACCCAGGCTAGTCTCAAACACCTGGCCTCAAAGGATCCTCCCACTTTTGTCTCCCAAAGCACAGGGATCACAAGTGTGAGGCACCACACCCAGCATCTTCCACCCTTTCAGAAATAGACTTCGTGTGACCTTCGAATGGGCAGGAGTTAGCTCTTAATTGCCAAAGTATCTACCTTGGTTACCTTTCAAATGACCAAAACTCAATCATTGTTGAACTCAGTTGTACAGATAACTTATGACATACAGCAGAGACTTACACTAGTAAGGCCTGGGATAGAGTTATGTTGAACGAACATGCCATGAGAGCTTAAGGACAGGTGAGCCTTGGCCCCAGGGTGGGAGAGGAGAACATACTCTAAACCCTGGCAAGAAGAGCATCAGGGCCCAAAGCAGGCAAATCCTGGTTAACTGGACAGATATGTGGACTCAGGATCCAGATGAAAAACCAACATAATAAATCACTGGAGAGCCAGGTGCGGTGGCTCACACCTGTAATCCCAGCAATTTGGGAGGCCAACGCAGGCAGATCACCTGAGGTTGGGAGATCAAGACCATCCTGGCCAACATGGTGAAACCCCATCTCCACTAAAATTACAAAAAGGTAGCCAGGCATAGTGGCGTGTGCCTGTAGTCCCAGCTACTTGGGAGGCTCAGGCACAAGAATCGCTTGAACCTGGTAGACAAGGATTGCAGTGAGCTGAGATCACGCCACTGCACTCCGCCTGTGTGACAGAGTGAGACTCTGTCTCAAAAAATGATAATAATAATAATAAAATTAAATTAAAATTTAAAAATCAGTGGAAACACAAGAGGAAGTCTTGAGTCCTGGATACTAGGCCTAGGTTAATTTCTGATTAGCTCTATGACCAGATTTTTCCATGGCACCTTTTTCTCATCATTCAAATTTCAGCTCAAATGTCACCTGCTCAGAGAGGCCTTCACTGACCACCCTAGGTATAAAAGCAACCCCATATCACCCTATTCTCGATTTGTTATAACACCAATAGAGTACATACAATTATTTGTGTGTTTGTTTATGTGCTTACTTTCTGCTTCCACTCCTGGAATACAAAGAGTTTATGGGTAGAAACTCTGCCTATTTGGTTCATATCAGTAGCCCTGTAATTGGTGTTTGTCATCTTCTAGGCAATCAATATTTGTTGAAGCTAAGGAGTAAGAAAGATTATATCTAAGAAAGTTATGTATTTCCTAACTATACAACATTTTATTCTGTATATTTCTGTTGCCCTTGGAAAGTCTAAAATGAAATGTAAATTGAAGGCCCCATCACTACCATGATGGCTCTTCAGTATGTAGCTAGCCTAATGGTTTCTCAAGCCTTTTTAAAATTAGTATCAATAACATCTCTTGTTTTTGTTGAAGACTGTAATTTACAGTGAATTTTCTAACTTGATTCTACAACCACCTTTGGGGGATGGTATTATTATCCTCATTTTACAGGTAAGGAAACTTAAGCATAGAGGGGTAAGGTGTATTGCAAGGGTCAGACAGCTTGGACCTGGCCAAGGCAATATTCTGCTCCAGGTCTTATAATTCCAAGTCCTATACTTTTCCACTAGACTTCACTGTGTCTTAGCCATGAGTAGGGCAAATCTCTATCCTGTATGAGAAACAGTGTTTGTAAAGAAAATTCTCTGGTGTGCACTTGTTAAGTCTTCCATGCTGGCATAAGCAGGTAGGTTCACTGGGTCATTTAATTCTTCTCCCTGCCAATACGAGATTAGTTCAACTGTGTCAAAACACTGGGCTCTGAGGCCTCCAGTCATAGAAAGATAGAATGTTATGTTAGAAAGTAGAAGAGTACCTAGATCTTACCTACTATTTTTACAGAGGCAGAAAATCTAAGACTCAGAAGAGGAAGTAATTTCCAGGTTCTCCTGCATTCATGTCATACTTTAGTGTCTCATCAAGAAACAGGAAAAAAATCAAACCTTGACTTTTTGCCTTAGAAACGGTGAAGCCAGGTTTACATTACCAGCCCTGAACCTAATAGGGAAATCCTAAATTTGTCAGGTAAAAGAAATAAGAAGGGCCCTTTCTCCCAAAGAGAGAAGAATAGTACAATCCTAGGTACCTCAGAGCAAATTCAAAGCAAAGATGCTCTCAGTAGCCTGGGAAATTGGTGCCACCATCCTTTGAGGAATGAATATGACAGCCTGAGGGTGTCTGCCTTCACCATGAGATGCTTCTACCTGAGTAAGTGGGCTGGGAGACAGGCCAGGTCCTTGTCACCCTACACACTCAGGCAGAGTCTGAAGAGCACCCATAGGCAAACCTGAGAGATGCTCCCAGGGGTGGACCTACTTTAGAGCCCTAGATAGAGATAGCTTCCAGGAGATATAAGGTACAAGATTTGGTTTTCCCTAACTCTTTAAAAGATAAGCTCATGTCCATCATTTTCTCATCTGTAGAATATAGTAGAACAGCCAGGAGAATTAAAAGTGGTTTCATGTGTGACAGACGCTGGCAACAAACAAGGCAAAAGTAGTTTTTTAAGTGGAGGAACTGGAATTCAAACCCAGCTTTGCTAGGTGACCTGGGCTCTTCCCTGGTCTACACATGTCTCATTGAGCATTGTACTAAATCGTTCTTGTATTGCTATAAAGAAATGCCTGAGGCTGGGTAATTTATAAGGAAAAGAGGTTTCATTAGCCCATGGTTCTGCAGGTTGTACAGGAAGCGTGGTGTCGGCATCTGCTCAGCTTCTGGGGAGGCCTCATGGAGTTCTACTCATTGCAGAAGGCGAAGGGGGAGCAGATGTCTCACATGGCAGAACGGGAGCAAGAGAGAGAGGGTGGGTGGTACCACACACTTTTGAACAACCAGATCTTGTGTGAACTCACTCATCACCAAGGGGATGGCATAAAGCCATTCGTGAGGCCTCCACCCCCATGTTCCAAACACCTCCCACCAGGCCTTACTGGAGATTACATTTCAACATGAGATTCCAGGGGAACATATATCCAAACGATATCATCCATCTCTTCACATAGAAATTTAAAGGGATGTCTATGGCCACACCACGCTGAATGTGCCTGATCTCATCAGAAATTTAAAGAGACGATCACTCCTCTCTTGCTTCTCTCTCCATCTTCCTTTCTTCTCCTGATTTACATATTGCTAAATGATGAAATTATACAGTACATAATTCCACAGCAACTCTGCAGCTCAAAAAAAAAAAAAAAAAATGGGAATGGAGTAATTAGGCAGAAAGGATTCTCAATTAGGCAGTGGATTCTGTTTCTAAAGCAGTAAATGGAGAAGAGATATTTTTTTAACTGTCTCTTGAATATGTTGCCAGGAAGAGACTGCTGCCTGGGAGAGCCGCAGCATAGCTCAGAACTGGAACCCTCTGCAAAGGCCTTGAAGCAGTGTTTGGCAACTAAGTTTTCTGCTCAGTTCTAGATGTTGGGGCTCAGAACACAATACCCCAAAGTATGGCCTTATAGTGTGCTGAGTATTTTGAACTAAAGGAGATTGGAAGTAAGGTCTTTCTGACCTTCTCCCATCTTCTTGTATGCTGCCTTTTTTCTCTACCCAAAGTAATACATAGAAATCAGAATTCTTCTCATCCAGGATGGGTTACAGAAACTAAAACTCCTCTTCCCCAACACACCCATAAAACCTAAAAAGGTCACACTCAGCTTCTCCCTTCTCCCTTAAAGACTGTCATGCATAAGGTGCCCTGTGCTACCTCAGAGAAAAGGACTACAACACAGGTCAAGAAGAATCTTAATAGGTGCTGGGTTTCTCCCCCGAGTCTGTTACCATTAGATCATACCCTTTTATCCAATCACATTTCTACATGGCTCTCTATTCTTCATTGAATCTAAGCATAAAAATAGTTCTCCCTGGGTCTTTGGGCTTTCATTTCTGAAGGTTCCCATGTCACATAAAACTTTGATTAAACAAATTTGTTATGTTTTTTCTCTTGTTAACCTATCTTTTGTTATAGGAGTGACAACTGTGACTGTTATGGAAAGGGAGAAAAAGGTAACACCTTTTTGACACTCCATAGACCTTCAGACTTTGGAGGTAAACTCACATTTTAGGACTCTGGCAAGGTGAATGGTCAAGACTACTTGCTTTACTCCTAGATGTCTTCCCTAGTTTGCTGCTTTACGGTTAGCCCAGGTTGAAGATCCCTAATCCAAAAATCCAAAATGTGAAATGCTCCAAAATCCAAAACTTTCTGAGAGCTGACATGATGCCACAAGTGAGAAATTCCACACCTGATCCCATGGGACAGGTCTCAGTCAAAATGCAGTCAAAACTTTATTTAATGTACAACACTTTATATATAATATATATGTGTGTGTGTATATATATATATCAGTGTGTATATATAGGTGTGTATATATATAATATATAGGTGTGTATATATAAATATATAATATAATAATAGATAGATAAATATATATATGTATAAATTACCTTCAGGCTGTGTGTGTAAGTTGTATATAAAACATAACTGAATTTTGTGTTTAGACTTAGATCCTATCCTCCATGATATCTTACTGGCTATATGAAATAGTTCAAAATCACAAGAAGTCCAAAATCTGAGATACTTGTGGTCCCAAGCATTTCAGATAAGAAATACTCAACCTGTATTGAGTTTTGACTGAACTCATTGAGAGTCCCGTGTTTTAGAAAGCTCTGTTTTAGAAAGGGCTTCTGATTGCAATATTAGAGTTTTCTCTTCCAAAGACGGATAATCTTACAATCTTCTGAATAAGTTTCCTTTCATCCATTTACTTTATTTTTTATTTATTTACTTTTTTATACTGGCTGCAAATATTTTCTCTGCCAGGAGAAATAGGTAGAATTATTCGAGAGAAAGCTGCTCTTTTGTTTGAAGAACACATTTATCAGCATTTTGGTTATTATGCAAGGGCTGGGTCCGGATCATTCTGGAAGAGTGAGCTAAATCAATGAAGAGATGCATTCCTTTGCATAATAACACACAGTGCTCTCTTCCTGAGGCAGAGATTTCTAGAATATGTGCATATGAAGAGACTCCTACTTCCCCTTGAAGGTTGAAGGATAAGTGCTTTGGTGATAAGATTAGGAAAGGAACTCTGTTTAGAAAGAGTAGACTATGGGAAAGAGGCCAAAGGCAAGCGAATCTCTTAAATGAGATGGCCACAGACTACATCACTATGACTGGTTTGCAGTTTTAAGGTGTTTCTTATTCTGTGTCCCTTCCGCCAACCAAATCTTAAATAAAAACTGCTACACAATGGCTTTGCGTCACTGAAGCAAGAGAGAGTGAACAGGTCAGAGGTGGAGTGCTGATTCCATGATCCTAATAAAGAGGTGTGGAAAGATGGCATTTGCCAGAGCAGTTGACAAGGGAGCCAACGGTGACTGGTGAGAAGCTGAAGAAGGAGCTTGGAGAGTGAAATGTCAGTTGGCAAGAAGAGGTAATCTTTCCCTGAAATCCTTCAAAGTATTGGATTTCTTGCAGTATGAAGGGATAGAGGCTTGATATTTAATTTGTATGTAAAGGTGAAAGTGACAATTTAGAACACTGAGGACACAGGGCTGAGGACACAAGTAAAGATTGTCTGGCTCAGTTTCAGTCCTGGTTAAAGTTCACAGCACCTGAAAGGTATTAAGTGCAGTAGGCTTTCCAGGTTCCTTTGTTCTGGGAAGCAGCAGAAAATGATGGAACATACCTAGGCTTTCCAGAGCCGGGTCCTAAATTCCTGACCTGTCACCTCTAAGCTGGGTGGCCTTGCAGAATTCCACCTTTCTGAGCCTCAGCTGGCTAATGAACATTGAGTAATTCCAAACCCATAGGATAATAATAGGAGGATGGGAGGTAATGGTTTAAACTGTCAAGCATAATACTGTAGGGAGTAAATGAAAGATTCAGTTTCTTCTCTAAGAGGAAATGTTCACATTGTTCAAATCAAAGAAGAGTTGTCATGGGGGAAGTGGGCAGATTTGTTGAACTGACTTCTGCTGTGTGGTGTCAGAGGATATAACTAGAATTAGTGGGTGGAAATCACAAGTCAATTATAGCTCAGCCAAAAAAAAAAAAAAAAAAAAAAAAAAAAACAAAAAAAAAAACAGAGCTGTTCAATTGTAGAGCTCAACAGGATGTAAGTTTCCTGTCACTGGAGATAATCAAGCAATGGCTCAGCACCTGTTTGGAGGAGATGCTTCAGAGGGGATTTCAACTGTCAGTAAAAGTTGAACAGTTTCAACTCTGAAGTCATTTCCAAAGCTGAAATTCCACAATTCTGGGTGTGGTCACTTCCCTTTTGTGGCATAAGTGAAAGACCAACAGTTACTAGACTTTTTGCAAAGGCTTGTCTCTGCCCAAGGAGAGTGAGCCCAGATGCACTAACTTTTAAAATCCTGACCTTCCTCCTTCAGCATTACTGCTATATATTGCATGAACAGAAATAGCATTGCAGTCTCTCCCTAGGCCTTGTGTTCTGGGAGATTGTTAGAAAGATTCCTGGTGAAGTTTAGATTGAAGGCAAAGATTAGGCCTCATGGACCCCTGCATCTTTTCACGCAAAATAAAATCTGAAAGATCCCTATGATTATTTACAGTGGGGTACTGGCTTTGCCAGTGTTGCTTGTTTATTTTTTGTTTTTGTTTTGTTTTGAGACAAGGTCTTGCTCTGTTGCCCAGGCTGGAGTACAGAGGCACAATCACAGTTCACTGCAGCCTTGATCCCCCGCAACGTCCCCCCACTGCCTGCTCCCCAGGCTCAAGTGATGTTCCTGCCTCAGCCTCCCTAGTAGCTTGGACTACAGGTGTGCACCACCACATCTGGTTAATTTTTAAATTTTTTTTGTAGAGATAAGGTCTCACTGTGTTGGCCAGGCTGGTCTCAAACTTCTGCGCTCAAATGATCCTTCCATCTCAGCCTTTCAAAATGTTAAGATTAAACAACTGTATAAGAAAGTTGAGGGGGCGGAGCAAGATGGCCGAATAGGAACAACTCCAGTCTCCAACTCCCAGCGCGAGCGACACAGAAGACCGGTGATTTCTGCATTTTCAACTGAGGTACTGGGGTCATCTCACTAGGGAGTGCCGGACAATCGGTGCTGGTCAGCTGCTGCAGCCTGACCAGCGAGAGCTGAAGCAGGGCGAGGCATCGCCTCACCTGGAAGCGCAAGGGGGAAGGGGATCCGTTTTCCTAGCCAGGGGAACTGAGACACACAACACCTGGAAAATTGGGTAACTCCCACCCCAATACTGCGCTGTAAGCATACAGGCATTCCAGGAGAATATATCCCACACCTGGCCGGGAGGGTCCCACGCCCACGAAGCCTCCCTCACTGCTAACACAGCAGTCTGCCGCGATCTATCCGCAAGGCAGCAGCGAGGCTGGGGGAGGGGCGCCCGCCATTGCTGAGGCTTAAGTAGGTAAACAAAGCCGCTGGGAAGCTCGAACTGGGTGGAGCTCACAGCAGCTCAAGGAAGCCTGCCTGTCTCTGTAGTCTCCACCTCTGGGGACAGCGCACAGCTGAAGACCAACAGGGAAAGTAGCGGGAGCCGGTGCAGACGCGAACGACTCTGTCTGACAGCTTTGGGGAGAGCCGCGGATCTCCCAACGCGGAGGTTGAGATCTGAGAACGGACAGACTGCCTGCTCAGGTGTGTCCCTGACCCCTGAGTAGCCTAGCTGGGAGAAATCCCCCACTAGGGGCAGTCTGACACCCCACACCTCACAGGGTGGAGTACACCCCTGAGAGGACACTTCCAAAGGAAGAATCAGACAGGTACACTCGCTGTTCAGCAATATTCTATCTTCGGCAACCTCTGCTGCTGATACCCAGGCAAACAGGGTCTGGAGTGGACCTCAAGCAATCTCCAACAGACCTACAGAGAGTCCTTCTGACTGTCAGAAGGAAAACTATCAAACAGGAAGGACACCTATACCAAAACCCCATCAGTTCGTCACCACCATCAAAGACCAGAGACAGATAAAACCACAAAGATGGGGAAGAAGCAGGGCAGAAAAGCTGGAAATTCAAAAAATAAGAGCGCATCTCCCCCTGCAAAGGAGCGCAGCCCATCACCAGCAACGGATCAAAGCTGGTCAGAGAATGACTTGGACGAGAGGAGAGAAGAAGGCTTCAGTCCATCAAACTTATCAGAGCTAAAGGAGGAATTACGTACCCAGCGCAAAGAAACTAAAAATCTTGAAAAAAGAGTGGAAGAATTGACAGCTAGACTCATTAATGCAGAGAAGATCATAAACGAAATGACAGAGATGAAAACCATGACACGAGAAATACGTGACAAATGCACAAGCTTCAGTAACCGACTCGATCAACTGGAAGAAAGAGTATCAGCGATTGAAGATCAAATGAATGAAATGAAGCGAGAAGAGAAACCAAAAGAAAAAAGAAGAAAAAGAAATGAGCAAAGCCTGCAAGAAGTATGGGATTACGTAAAAAGACCAAATCTACGTCTGATTGGGGTGCCTGAAAGTGAGGGGGAAAATGGAACCAAGTTGGAAAACACTCTTCAGGATATCATCCAGGAGAACTTCCCCAACCTAGTAGGGCAGGCCAACATTCAAATTCAGGAAATACAGAGAACGCCACAAAGATACTCCTCCAGAAGAGCAACTCCAAGACACATAATTGCCAGATTCACCAAAGTTGAAATGAAGGAAAAAATCTTAAGGGCAGCCAGAGAGAAAGGTCGGGTCACCCACAAAGGGAAGCCCATCAGACTAACAGCAGATCTCTCGGCAGAAACTCTACAAGCCAGAAGAGAGTGGGGGCCAATATTCAACGTTCTTAAAGAAAAGAATTTTCAACCCAGAATTTCATATCCAGCCAAACTAAGTTTCATAAGTGAAGGAGAAATAAAATCCTTTACAGATAAGCAAATGCTTAGAGATTTTGTCACCACCAGGCCTGCCTTACAAGAGACCCTGAAGGAAGCCCTAAACATGGAAAGGAACAACCGGTACCAGCCATCGCAAAAACTTGGCAAAATGTAAAGACCATCGAGGCTAGGAAGAAACTGCATCAACTAACGAGCAAAATAAGCAGTTAATATCATAATGGCAGGATCAAGTTCACACATAACAATATTAACCTTAAATGTTAATGGACTAAATGCTCCAATTAAAAGACACAGACTGGCAAACTGGATAAAGAGTCAAGACCCATCAGTCTGCTGTATTCAGGAGACCCATCTCACATGCAGAGACATACATAGGCTCAAAATAAAGGGATGGAGGAAGATCTACCAAGCAAATGGAGAACAAAAAAAAGCAGGGGTTGCAATCCTAGTCTCTGATAAAACAGACTTTAAACCATCAAAGATCAAAAGAGACAAAGAAGGCCATTACATAATGGTAAAGGGATCAATTCAACAGGAAGAGCTAACTCTCCTAAATATATATGCACCCAATACAGGAGCACCCAGATTCATAAAGCAAGTCCTTAGAGACTTACAAAGAGACTTAGACTCCCATACAATAATAATGGGGGACTTCAACACTCCGCTGTCAACATTAGACAGATCAACGAGACAGAAAGTTAACAAGGATATCCAGGAATTGAACTCATCTCTGCACCAAGCGGACCTAATAGACATCTATAGAACTCTCCACCCCAAATCAACAGAATATACATTCTTCTCAGCACCACATCGCACTTATTCCAAAATTGACCACATAATTGGAAGTAAAGTACTCCTCAGCAAATGTAAAAGAACAGAAATTATAACAAACTGTCTCTCAGACCACAGTGCAATCAAACTAGAACTCAGGACTAAGAAACTCAATCAAAACCGCTCTACTACATGGAAACTGAACAACCTGCTCCTGAATGACTACTGGGTACATAACGAAATGAAAGCGGAAATAAAGATGTTCTTTGAAACCAATGAGAACAAAGATACAACATACCAGAATCTCTGGGACACATTTAAAGCAGTGTGTAGAGGGAAATTTATAGCACTAAATGCCCACAAGAGAAAGCAGGAAAGATCTAAAATTGACACTCTAACATCACAATTAAAAGAACTAGAGAGGCAAGAGCAATCACATTCAAAAGCTAGCAGAAGGCAAGAAATAACTAAGATCAGAGCAGAACTGAAGGAGATAGAGACACAAAAAACCCTCCAAAAAATCAATGAATCCAGGAGTTGGTTTTTTGAAAAGATCAACAAAATTGACAGACCGCTAGCAAGGCTAATAAAGAAAAAAAGAGAGAGGAATCAAATAGATGCAATAAAAAATGATAAAGGGGATATCACCACTGACCCCACAGAAATACAAACTACCATCAGAGAATACTATAAACGCCTCTACGCAAATCAACTAGAAAATCTAGAAGAAATGGATAATTTCCTGGACACTTACACTCTCCCAAGGCTAAACGAGGAAGAAGTTGAATCCCTGAATAGACCAATAGCAGGCTCTGAAATTGAGGCAACAATTAATAGCCTACCCACCAAAAAAAGTCCAGGACCAGATGGATTCACAGCTGAATTCTACCAGAGGTACAAGGAGGAGCTGGTACCATTCCTTCTGAAACTATTCCAATCAATAGAAAAAGAGGGAATCCTCCCTAACTCATTTTATGAGGCCAACATCATCCTGATACCAAAGCCTGGCAGAGACACAACAAAAAAAGAGAATTTTAGACCAATATCCCTGATGAACATTGATGCAAAAATCCTCAATAAAATACTGGCAAACCGGATTCAGCAGCACATCAAAAAGCTTATCCACCATGATCAAGTGGGCTTCATCCCTGGGATGCAAGGCTGGTTCAACATTCGCAAATCAATAAACGTAATCCAGCATATAAACAGAACCAAAGACAAGAACCACATGATTGTCTCAATAGATGCAGAAAAGGCTTTTGACAAAATTCAACAGCCCTTCATGCTAAAAACGCTCAATAAATTCGGTATTGATGGAACGTACCTCAAAATAATAAGAGCTATTTATGACAAACCCACAGCCAATATCATACTGAATGGGCAAAAACTGGAAAAATTCCCTTTGAAAACTGGCACAAGACAGGGATGCCCTCTCTCACCACTCCTATTCAACATAGTGTTGGAAGTTCTGGCTAGGGCAATCAGGCAAGAGAAAGAAATCAAGGGTATCCAGTTAGGAAAAGAAGAAGTCAAATTGTCCCTGTTTGCAGATGACATGATTGTATATTTAGAAAACCCCATCGTCTCAGCCCAAAATCTCCTTAAGCTGATAAGCAACTTCAGCAAAGTCTCAGGATACAAAATTAATGTGCAAAAATCACAAGCATTCTTATACACCAGTAACAGACAAGCAGAGAGCCAAATCAGGAATGAACTTCCATTCACAATTGCTTCAAAGAGAATAAAATACCTAGGAATCCAGCTTACAAGGGATGTAAAGGACCTCTTCAAGGAGAACTACAAACCACTGCTCAGTGAAATCAAAGAGGACACAAACAAATGGAAGAACATACCATGCTCATGGATAGGAAGAATCAATATCGTGAAAATGGCCATACTCCCCAAGGTTATTTATAGATTCAATGCCATCCCCATCAAGCTACCAATGACTTTCTTCACGGAATTGGAAAAAACTGCTTTAAAGTTCATATGGAACCAAAAAAGAGCCCGCATTGCCAAGACAATCCTAAGTCAAAAGGACAAAGCTGGAGGCGTCACGCTACCTGACTTCAAACTATACTACAAGGCTACAGTAACCAAAACAGCATGGTACTGGTACCAAAACAGAGATATAGACCAATGGAACAGAACAGAGTCCTCAGAAATAATACCGCACATCTACAGCCATCTGATCTTTGACAAACCTGAGAGAAACAAGAAATGGGGAAAGGATTCCCTATTTAATAAATGGTGCTGGGAAAATTGGCTAGCCATAAGTAGAAAGCTGAAACTGGATCCTTTCCTTACCCCTTATACGAAGATTAATTCAAGATGGATTAGAGACTTAAATGTTAGACCTAATACCATAAAAACCCTAGAAGAAAATCTAGGTAGTACCATTCAGGACATAGGCATGGGCAAGGACTTCATGTCTAAAACACCAAAGGCAACGGCAGCAAAAGCCATAATTGACAAATGGGATCTAATTAAACTAAAGAGCTTTTGCACAGCAAAAGAAACTACCATCAGAGTGAACAGGCAACCTACAGAATGGGAGAAAATTTTTGCAACCTACTCATCTGACAAAGGGCTAATATCCAGAATCTACAAAGAACTCAAACAAATATACGAGAAAAAAACAAACAACCCCATCAAAAAGTGGGGAAAGGATATGAACAGACATTTCTCAAAAGAAGATATTCATACAGCCAACAGACACATGAAAAAATGCTCATCATCACTGGCCATCAGAGAAATGCAAATCAAAACCACAATGAGATACCATCTCACACCAGTTAGAATGGCAACCATTAAGAAGTCAGGAAACAACAGGTGTTGGAGAGGATGTGGAGAAATAGGAACACTTTTACACTGTTGGTGGGATTGTAAACTAGTTCAACCATTATGGAAAACAGTATGGCAATTCCTCAAGGATCTAGAACTAGATGTACCATATGACCCAGCCATCCCACTACTGGGTATATACCCAAAGGATTATAAATTAGTCTACTACAAAGACACATGTACACGTATGTTTATTGCGGCACTATTCACAATAGCAAAGACTTGGAATCAACCCAAATGTCCATCTGTGACAGACTGGATTAAGAAAATGTGGCACATATACACCATGGAATACTATGCAGCCATAAAAAAGGATGAGTTTGCGTCCTTTGTAGGGACATGGATGCAGCTGGAAACCATCATTCTTAGCAAACTATCACAAAAAGAGAAAACCAAACACCGCATGTTCTCACTCATAGGTGGGAACTGAACAATGAGATCACTTGGACTCGGGAAGGGGAACATCACACACTGGGGTCTATCATGGGGAGGGGGGAGGGGGGAGGAGGGAGGGATTGCATTGGGGAGTTATACATGATATAAATGATGAATTGATGGGTGCTGACGAGTTGATGGGTGCAGCACACCAACATGGCATAAGTATACATATGTAACAAACCTGCACGTTATGCACATGTACCCTAGAACTTAAAGTATAATAAAAAAAAAAAAAAAATGTAAAAAAAAAAAAAAAAAAAAAAAAAAAAAAAAAAAAAAAAAGCTTGCAGGATAACAAAAAAAAAAAAAAAAAAAAAAAAAAAGAAAGTTGACAAAGGACACAAACAGACACTTTTCAAAAGAAGACATACATGTGGCCAACAGTCATTTAAAGAAAAGCTCAGTATCACTGATCATCAGAGAAATGCAAATCAAAGTCACAGTGAGCTACCATCTCACACCAGTCAGAATGGCTATTATTAAAAAGTCAAAAAACAGATGTCGGCAAGGTTGTGGAGAAAAAGAAACACTGATACACTGTTGGTGGGAGTGTAGATCAGTTTAACCATTGTGGAAGACAGTATGGCGATTCCTCAAAGACCTGAAGACAGAAATACCATTTGACCCAGCAATCCCATTACTGGATATATACCCAAAGGAATATAAATTATCCTATTATAAGTACACATGCATGTACTTTCATTCATTGCAGCACTCTTCCCAATAGCAAGGACACGGAATCAACCTAAATGCCCATCAATGATAAACTGGATAAAGAAAACCTGGTACATATACTTCATGGAATATTGTGCAGCCATAAAAAGAACAAAATTATGTCCTTTGCAGGGACATGGAAGGAGTTGGAGGCCATTATCTTTAGCAAACTAACACAGGAGCAGAAAACCAAATACTACATACTAGTTTCCACTGCACTTATAAGTGGGAACTAAATGATGAGAACACATGGACACATAACGGGAAACAACACACACTGGAGACTTTTGGAGGGTGGAGGGTGGGAAGAGGGAGAGTATCAGGAAAAAGAACTCATGGGTACTAGGCTTAACACCTGGTTGATGAACTAATCTGCACAGCAAAGCCCCATGACACAAGTTTACCTGTGTAACAAACCTGTACTTGTACCTCTAAACTTAAAGTTAAAAAAAAGAAAAAGAACAGCACAGCAGAGTGTTAGAATTACAGGCATGAGCCACTGTGCCTGGCCACCAATGTTTTAATTTTGGTTTTCCCCTGGAAGATAAGACATTTCTTGGGTGTGAGCCCCAATAGAAAGGCCACTATTTATTATTCCAAATTCTGCATGCTTGGAGCTGGACTATGCCTTTGTCACATGGCTAGTAAAATCTGCCAAATGGGTAATGGGTAAGCACCACAAAGCTAAATGAATTTGATGCCAGACTTCTACAAGTGAAATAGAAAGTTTAACCAACCCTTTGAGGTTGACACATCTTAATATTTGCAGGGAAAGCAGAGCTATGAGCTTCTTGGCAAGATTCAGTCAGATTGAAATCATTCTAAGCACATGATATGAGAACTATTGACAAGAATTCACATGGATACTTACACAGTCATTATTTCCTAATTCTGTTACCTAAAAATGTTTAATGCTCTTATGTTATATAGTTGGTTACATGACTTTCCTAGGAAGGGATCATAGAATCTACATGTAAAAACCAAGAGTATCAGAGATCATCTAGGTTTTACATGAAAGGATCTAGTCCAACTGGTTTAGGGAAATTAACAATGGAACTTATTTTATAAAGTCTTATGTGAAGCCACCCTCTGAGTAATACAAGGAAATGTGGAGCTGCTGTGCTGCATGTGAGTGGAAGGCTAGACACTTGCAGTTGAGGAACCTGAGACAACCCAATATAGAAGTGACTCATTTAGGGTCATACAATGACAGACTGAAACCGAGGCCTTTTCTTACTTAGCAAGGAAAACATGAAGAAGCTGACAAAAATGAAAAATAAGAGGAAATGCCTAATCTTCAGACTCTCTGGAAACACTGTGCTCTCCAGCTCTGAGAATGCATCACACGCTTCACAATTATGGGCCCCAGCTCTAGGACATCTGCTTTAGGACAAAGTGCAAGGAAATGGAGCTTTACTTGTCACCTTTGAAATGTTGACTTAGTCAGACTGATAAGAACAGGACAAGGGAAGAACACTTCTGGTAGGAAAGAAAGCAGCAAATTTCCATAATACTAATGACAATCAACAAATATCCTAGTGCGTTCTCTAACAGTGGTCACAATGCCTTGCATTTGCATTGATCTACAGTTTCCAAAGAACTTTTTACATACACTGTTTAGTTTAATCTTTACAACTATCTTCATTTTGCAGAAGAAGAAACTGAGGCGTGGGGAAGCTAAGTAATGTGGCTGTGCCCAATTAGTTTTTGTTTGATAATTGATTGGGGTGACATGTAGTAAACAGAAAGAAAGATGTTAGAAATCTCTTTTTGTTTGTTTGTTTTGAAAAAGGCTCTCATTCTGTCACCCAGGCTGTAGTGCAGTGGAGGGACCATGGCTTACTGCAGCCTCAAACTCCTGTGCTCAAGCAATCCTCCTGCCTCAGCCTCCCAAGTAGCTGGGACTACAGGTACATGCCACCACACCCAGCTAATTTTCTTATTTTTTGTAGAGATGGGGTCACGCTGTGTTGCCCAGGCTTGTCTTGAACTCTTGACCTCAAGTGATCCTCCTGCCTCAGCCTCCCAAAGTGCTAGGATTACAGGCATGAGCCACCATGCCCAGCCTAGAAATCTTTCTACATATATCCAGGGATTTCTCTGGACACACTGGAGGAATGAACTGGAGTATAAACCTTCCCAATGTATGAGAGATATTACCTTGACATATTTAGTAAGATTTCTATTTTCCCTTCTATTTCCCACATGTCACTCAAAACAGTTATCATGCCAAAACCACCATAAAAATGTATGCTATATATAGTAATATATTAAATATTATATTGATATTTAGATGTATATAAATATAAATTAATGTGAAAATATGTAAATGTATGGAAATATTAATGTAAAAAAGTATGAAAATTTTACAGTTCAGATAAGGTAAAAAGTTCTTTTTTTTCCAGTTTTATTTTGGATTCAGAAGGTATACATATGTGCAAGTTTGTGACATGGATATATTTTATGATGGTGGGGTTTGGTTTACAAATGATCCCATCATCCAGGTCATCAGAATAATACCCAATAGGTAGTTTTTCAGCCCACGCACCTCTTCCTCCCTACCCATTTAGTAGTCCACAGTGCCTGTTGTTCCCATCTTTGTGTCCATGTGTACTCAATATTTAGCTTCTACTTATAAATGAGAATACGTGGTATTTGGTTTTCTGTTTATGCATTAATTTGCTTACATAATGGCTTCTAGCTGCATCCACATTGCTGCAGAGGACATGATTTCATTCTTTTTTATGGCTGCGTAGCATTCCATGCTCTGTAGGTATCACATTTTCTTTGTCCAATCCACTGTTGATGGGCACCTAATGCAAATCAAGACCACAATGAGATACCATCTCACCCCAGTCAGAATGGTAAATAGTTCTTAAATGAAAATAATGTCTTATAGTTTCAGACAAAGTAATCAACATATTTATGGTGTTTGTGTGTCAGTATTAGAAATTTTTATGATATTCCATAACATTTGGTGACGAATTATTATATGCTAGGTACTATAATAAAGATTCTGTAAATATTAATAGTAATTATAACAACAAATCCCACATTTTCTATATACCAGTTGATATGGTTTGGATCTGTGTCCCCATGCAAATCTCATGTTCAATTGTCAACCCCAATTTTGGAATTGGGGCCTGGTAGGAGGTGATTGGATTATGGGGATGGATCCTTCATGAATGATTAGCATCATCCCTTTGGTGTTATTCTAATAGTAGAGTTCTCATGAGATCTGGTTGCTTAAAAGTGTGTAGCACCTCCCCGCTCTCTCTCTCTCCCTCCTGCCCCCACCATGTAAGGCACCTGCTTTCCCTTCACCTTCCTACCAGGACTGTAAGTTTCCTGAGGCCTCCTCAGAAGCAGAAGATACTATGCTTCCTGCATAGCATGCAGAACTGTGAGCCAATTGAACCTCTTTTCTTTACAAACTGCCCAGTCTCAGGAATTTCTTTATAGCAGTGCAAGAACAGACTAATACACCAGTTTAGGCTGGCAGTAAACGTGGGGCTATGATTTTAGTCCCTAAACAATCTTGTACACCTACAATCCCCATAAAGTCCTTTACAACTAGTTCTGAGAAGCCTGAGGAGGTGACTTACGTGTGCATCATTTGGGATATTTCATTTCGCTCTTACGAGTTCCTTCTGTTGACTCTGGCAGTGGACTGAGGCAAAACCTTCTATGCTATCATCCCAAATTCCACTGCATATGAGCTGGTAAATGTGCAGACAGCACTCATAGTTGCACCCTCAAAGCATCAGAGCTACTTTGTGCTGCCCTTCTTTACATTTGGATAGTATGATGTTCTATGGACCCCAGATTGGAGCTGCCTGGTGCTCCTAAGTATACAATGAAATCTTGGTTTCAGACTTTTTATAAGCATCCATTTTCCTGAGCTTTGGCGTGAGTTAAGGCAGCAGGCAGTTCAATGGGCACAACACTCTGAGAATGAATGGCCACTCTTGCTTTTCAACATGCCCCGTTTTTTGTGGACCTTTATTAGAGGCTGTCACTCTTTCCTTTTCCTTAGAAATCTTCCTTTCCAGCAGGTTTCTTGGCCACCACTGCAATAATCAATCACGATTGATCTTCCAGTCCTCTTCAGACAGATCCCCATCTTAGGATAAACTCTATCTAGCTTTGAATCAACACTCCCACATCATAGATATCCACTTCTCTCTTTGGGGTGGGAGGAGAGAGAGAGAGAGAGAATTCACAGGTAATAAAATATTAAACTGTTCCATAAAGGCAAGTGAAGAATACAACTGAGATATTAACTGGCTGTGGGGCAAATGTTTAGGCTGTGAGGTCAAGGTTGCTGCCTCTCTGATCTTGGAAAGTACAAGAAGTATGGGCTGGTCCACATGCCTGGAACAGGTGTCAGGCTGTACTGCATTCTCCCAGGTATGAATGCCACTGATGTAGAATCCATATCCGTAATTCAAATGCTCAAGCCAAAGTCTAATGAGGCAGCCTTAGTCCTCGCTGCACTCAGATCTCTCAGAGACAAGTCCTTAGACTCCTGTTGCTCTCATTTGCAGAAGCACTCAGAGGTCCCTCATCAGACCTGCTGCCATCAGCCCAGAAGTGCCCAGCAAATATCTGCAGCATCTTGCTCAGAGGTTTTGCTCTTAGAAAGTAGTGCAGAAACTCCTTAAATGAAGTGAGTCAATGAGCAATAGATCACTTTGTATGTCCATTTCACAGAGGAAGACAATATTTCAAGAAAGCAGATGTTTCACATCTACACAGTTTCCACTTAGCCTGTGACCTGCTGCTGCTGTAAATCTGGTTACTGCCCAGCGGCCAGCCTCTCAGACAGCATTGCTCTCCAATGTCCTTTTGGGAGGAGGAAAAGTACACCACAGGAGAGAGAAGCTGTTTCAGGCAAGGTTTTTGCTCTTCTCTGTCTCTGTGAACAAGGCAATGCTGATCATGTGAATACGTTGAAGAAGCACGAGAAAGAAAGGGCAGCATCTATTGCTTGCACAGGGGTGATGTGCAGGCCTCACTGAAGCACTGTCTTCCTAGTGATCCTTTCTTCTTGGTGCCTCTATAGGAGTAGAAATGGTTGCTTAGGAATTTGTTCTGTGGTTGCTGTCAAAAAATCACTTTGTTTCTGGTGTGTTTGTTTTGAGACGGAGTCTTGCTCTGTCACACAGTCTGGACTGCAGTGGCACCATCTCTGCTCACTGCAACCTCCGCCTCCCAGGTTCAAGTGATTCTCCTGCCTCAGCTTCACAAGTAGCTGAGACTATAAGTGTGTGCCACCACACCTAGCTCATTTTTGTATTTTTAGTAGAGATGGGGTTTCACCATGTTGGCCAGGTTGATTTCAAACTCCTGACCTCAGGTGATCCGCCCGCCTTGGCCTCCCAAAGTGCTGGAATTATAGGTTTGAGCCACCGTGCCCAGCCCGATTACTTTGTTTTGATGTGCTGTATGATGTTAAAGTTGGATTTCAATTTTGTCTCTAGCCACCCACAGGCTAAGTGACCTTGTACAATCCGTCTAACCCCTCTGAGTTTCCTTTGTGTGTGGCTGAGAAAAGTGTATTTATTCTACAAACACACATGGAGTCCCCACCGTGTACCAGTTTCTATTCTAGTTGCCTGGGGTACAGCAAGGGATAAATTAAGGAGATAAACAAAACACCATCTTTTCCATCGAGTATTTACTGGACTACTTAATTCTTAAAACTCCCTTCTCTCTTGGCTTATGTGACACCATTTTCTTTCTGTGTGATCAGGGTCTGCCTTTCCCCTGCTCCAATTTCATCTTTCCCTGTACATACAAGTACATGTTTATACTCATACACTCTCTCTCCTTTTCATGCCACTTTCTGTATTCTTGCTTTACTGAGCTATAAGAAATATATGTGGCCGGGCGTGGTGGCTCACGCCTGTAATCCCAACACTTTGGGAGGCTGAGGCGGCAGGTCACCTGAGGTCGGGAGTTCGAGACCAACCTGACCAACATGGAGAAACCCTGTCTCTACTAAAAATACAAAATTAACAGAGTATGGTGGTGTATGCCTGTAATCCCAGCCGCTCAGGAGGCTGAGGCAGGAGAATCACTTGAACCTGGGAGGTGGAGGTTGCCGTGAGCCAAGATTGCGCCATTGCACTCCAGCCTGGGCAACAAGAGCAAAACTCTCTCTCAAGAAAAAAGAAAAGAAAAGAGATGCATGTATTGTTTAGGCTTCTTGAAATCTTTCTATTTATAATCCACAAAAAAAAGCCATTTATTTCACCTTCATAACATATCACAGTTATAATTTTTTCTTTATTTCTGTTCTTAATTAGTGGCTATCTCACCTGCTTGACTAATACCTCCATATGTGCAAAGATCATATCTGCTTTTCCTCACCATTCCATCTGCAGAGCCTAGCACAGTGCCTGATGTGGAGCAGGCACTTAATATTTGCTAAATAAGTGTATTAATAAAAATTTGGTTTCAACTCCCCTCTTCTCTATTTGTCTTAGGGTTTATATAGTTCAACTGTCTCATTTTACAGATGGGAAAGTTGAGTTCCCAAGAGGAAAAAACGGTCTCAAGTTCACACTATATATTCGATGCTGAGCGAGAAGGAAGCAGCAGGTTTTCTGACTTCAGAGAAAGAACTTGGGGATCTTTCCATCATGTTCTTTTTTGTCCTGTTGAAAATGGGTAATAATTAACATAAAGCTAAAATACCTTAGGCATTACCAGTTTGTGACTTACCACAAACAAATTTGAAGGCTTCTTTTTTATAAACTGAAAATTTGATAATGCAACCCCCCTACTAGCTCAGTTTCCAAGAATTAACTCCTTCACAAATGTCTCCCATTTACAGTCGGGAGATTCCAAAAAGGGGATTCACATCACCACCCAAGGTCAATGTCAGCCAGAACCACAACTCATCTGCCCTGTTCTTTTGCTTCTACCTCTACTCCTCTTGTTCATAGCTGATTTCTATAGAATCAACTGCAGAAATCTTACTGCCTCCACCCAGCATTGTAGGAATGCCAGTTTGGGGTCAAGACATCCAGTGTTTCCAGTCTGCAGGATGCAAAACTATCACTAATTTCCTGAAGAAGAAAGAGAAACATCTCCTTCCTCCCACATGCCTTGTATCATGTGTTCTTTGTGCTCAGTCTCATAAAGTTTTGTACAATTCTGGCAGATTCTATCAGTCTCAAACCCTTCTCTCCATAGGAGTCCCAAACGAGCAAGGACCAGTCAGGGACAGCTGATGCCATTGATATCCTGAGTCATCTTCCCCAGCACAAGCCACGAACCAAAGTCCAGGAAGATACACTGATGGGGATGAGGCTAGGGGGATGAGAAGTTGTGCCTACACTATTTTAGTCTAAACCCAACCATCAAAAATGTCCTTTTCATTAGTCCCTGGGCTGAGGCAGCCCAGCAGCTCAGACAGCAAAGTGTTCTGCCTTACAACAAAGGCATTTTTACTGCATTCAGAGCGTCCTAAGAAAAGCTACTACTGTTACTCAAGGGACTCCTTTATATCATTTTGCATCTCCTATTGAATCCAGCCCTTTATGCTTCTCGTGGAAGGCCCCTGAAATGCATGTTTAATGTTTGTCACACATCCTCCTACAGGCTAACTGAATCATTTTTATGCTGTGAACTTTATCAAAATAAACACGTGGTATAATGGTTAATTTTATAATATGTGGCAACTTGACTGAGCTAAGGAATACCCAGATAGCTGGTAGAACATTACTTCTGGGTGTGTCTGTGAGGGTGTGATATGTTTTGAAAGAGTTCCCTACAAAATTCAGGTGTTGCCAATGTGATAGTATTAAGAGGTGTGGCCATAAGGGCTCTACCTACATGATTGGGACTGGGGGCTCTTATGAAACAGCTTGACGGAAGGAGTTCATCCCTTTCACGCCTTCTGCTTTCTGCCATGTGAGGGCCCAATATTCTCCCCTCCAGAGGATGCGGCATTCAAGAAACCACCTTAGAATCAGAGAGCAGCCTTCAACAGATTGATTCTGGGACCTTGATCCTAAACCTCACAGGCTCAAGAAATGTGAGAACTAGGTTTATGTTATTTATAAATTGCCCAGTCTGTGGAATTCTGCTATAGCATCACACAAGGGACTAAGGCAGGGTGTTTCTGGAAGAGACTAGTATTTGAATTAGCAGACTGAGTAAAGATCTGCCTTCCCCAATATGGTTGGGTGTCATCCGTTCTGTTGAGGGCCTGCATAGGAAAAAAAGGTAGAAGAAAGGTGGGTTCTCTCTCTCTTCTTGGGCTGGGACATCTGTCTTCTCCTGTCCTTGGACATCAGAACTCCTGATTCTAGGGCCTTTGGACTCAGGCTGAGTTATGCTACTGGCTCTCCTGGTTCTCCAGCTTGCAGACAGCAGATGGTGGAACTTCTTAGCCTCCATAATCACGTGAGCCAATTCCCATCATATTTATATATATATATGTATATATATGTATGTATATATATATACACACACATATATATATATCTTATTGGTTTTGTTTTTCTGAAGAACCCTGTCTAATACACTTTGATAGAAAGCATATAGCCAGTCTGAAGGATGGAAATGGAATGATGACCTACTTGGCCTCTTGTAGCAAGATCTTGATGGGGAAATAGAGATTCTCTATCTTCTCTCTATTTCTTCATTTTTTCATTCATTAGGGTTTGGGCTAGGATCTGGGGCTACCAACAAAGACAAGACCTGGGCTGGGCCTTAAGAGGCACACACAGTTCAGCTGAGTTAGACATGTAAAAACAGAAACAATGTAGCATCTAGCATGATCTGTGCTGTAAATATGCCAGCCATTAGGGTATCTTAGAGAGAGGTGGCTAGAATCCAGATATCAGAAGAGCACCAAGTCTATTCCAGAAAGATCTGAAATAAAGAGAGAAGTGCTAAAACAAGAAATTGGATAAAATATGAACAATAGGGACCTGGTAACTGAGTGCGGAAACAGCTAAGCAGGACCAGACGTTAGGCAAGATCAACAAATGATGTGTATTTGGGTGGAAATAGAACTGATCTAGAAGAAAAGAGAATGTGCACAAGGGTCAGAGCATGTACAGCACAGGTAGGCTCCTGGGGAAAGTTGGACTGACACAGCCAGCAAGCCATGAGAGGTGGTTCAGACCCTCTGCTTAAAGGCCACTCTGTTGACTGGGATTTGGTGTGACACTGCTAATAGTTTTATAATGTCCTAATTATTATTATTATTTTGCACCTTGAAGTAACTTTTTGAAGGTCATATTGCAGCTACAAATAGGCCCCCGACTCCACAGATTTTCTCTGTTGCCTAAGAGAGAAGACGACACTGCAGATCGAGAAGACGAGGCGAAGAGAGCTCCACTGTGAACGACGGATGTGGTGGGGAAGTGGAAACCAAGCCGACATTTGGTGTGTTGTAGCATTCCCAGCTCTGGTTTAACACAAGCGATGTGTTTTGCTCACAAACTGGCACTGAGAGCTCATTTACATTTAAATAAGAGGCTTGTTAATGCCAGCAGGAGGACGCTGTCAATGCCAAGCCTGGCTCAGGATTCCTGCCAAGGAGTTTCTAAGAGCATCGCTCTAGGAAACTCCCCCAGAAGAGAAGCAAGCATGCCTTCTCATTAAGACAACTCTACCACAGTGACATTTGCCTCAGAGCGGCAAGCCTTTGGCTGGGCTGAAAGCAAGTTGTTGAGTCTTGGAAAGTTGTGTGTTGCCAAGACAGTCGCTTAGTTCAATTTGGCTCCACACACACTCAGAGACCACCTGGCACGTGTGAGATGCCCTGGTTGGGAGGATGGCTCATTCCTGCCCTCTGGCACCTCCCAGTCACATTGGGAGGACCGGGTGTTATGAAGGAGCACATACAGACGATCCTGTTACAACATAAATAGAGGGCCTTCTCCTTTGTCAGATAATTCAATATTGGAAGATTCTTCCTGACATTAACAGGAAACATGTTTGTCTACAGCAGATATCATGTACTCAAATGCCTACCAATGCCAAGCAAGAAACATGGATGGGTGAAATGGGCGGTTTATAAAAACCCTGAGAAGTGGCTGGGATTCTAGTAACCTGGAGTGAACCTCTCTAGTCTAAAGGGGCAAGCCCTGCTCAGCAAGTTCTGATCTTGGGTTTTATAAACACGGGTCTTGTCCTATGTAGCTGAAAACTTAATGGGGAAGTCAGATCATTAGACATGAATTTCAACACAGTTTATAAGTTGTCTAACAGGGAAGTAAAAAGTGCTGTGGAAGCACTTGATAGTAGCACATAACCCAGAATTTAAGAGTCACAAAGGAATTGATGTTTAAGTTCAACCTGAGTGATAAGCAGAAGTTGTCTAAACAAAGATGGGTGGGGTGACCGGGCATGGTGGCTCATGCCTGTAATCCTAGCACTTTGGGAGGCCGAGGAGGGTGGATCACCTGAGGTCAGGAGTTTGAGACCAACCTGGTCAACATGGTGAAAACCCATCTCTACTAAAAATACAAAAAATTAGCCAGACATGATGGTGTGTGCCTGTAATCCCAGCTGCTCAGGAGACTGAGGCAGGAGAATTGCTTGAACCAAAGAGGCAGAGGTTGCAGTGAGCTGAGATCACGCCTTTCCAATCCAGCCTGGGAGACAAGAACAAGACTCTCAAGAAAAAAAAAAAAAAAGATGGGTGAGGAGAGAGGAAAAAGCAAGTACAAAGGCACTGAGGCAGGAGAGAGCAAAATATATAACCTAGCAGAATTGAGATTAAGCAGAGGAGTGAAAAGATCAGGGCTGGTGCTGGTTGAGTCTTCTAAAGGTTTATATTCCAGTTCTGATAAAGAAAGTAGCAAGGTAGATAAGAGTTCAGGGTCAGGGGCGGTGGCTCACACTTGTAATCCCAGCACTCTGGGAGGCCGAGGCAGGTGGATCACGAGGTCAGGAGTTTAAGACTAGCCTGGCCAATATAATGAAACCCCATCTCTACCAAAAGTACAAAAATTAGCTGGGTGTGGTGGCGTGCCTGTAGTCCCAGCTACTCTGGAGACTGAGGCAGAATTGCCTGAACCCGGGAGATGAAAGTTGCAGTGAGCCAGGATCCTGCCACTGCACTCCAGCCTGTGGGACAGTGTGAGGCTCTGTCTAAAAAAAAAAAAAGAAAAGAAAGAAAGAGCTAGCTCAGGACTTGGAGTCAGAAGCCCTTGGACTGTGGTTCTATTTATACCACCCTGTGAACATGGGTAAATCTCAGTTACCTCTCCTGTGAAAAAGGAAGAATATATACCAATGTAGGTGAAATAATGGAGAAAAAAGAACTGTCATACCATATTGATTATATGGTAAAATAGTAAACGATTATTAAAACTTTCTTGTTAGTATTTTTGACAGTATGTATCCGAAGCTTTAAGAACATGAATTTTCTTGTATCCAGCAATTCGTTTCTAATTATTTAGCCTTAAAAAAGTTAAGGATATGTGCGTATATTCAACTACAATGGTGTTCAATGTAGTTTTGCTTATAAAAGCCCCCAAAGGCTGGGCGCGGTGGCTCACGCTTGTAATCCCAGCACTTTGGGAGGCGGATCACGAGGTCAGGAGATCAAGATCATCCTGGCTAACACGGTGAGACCTTGTCTCTACTAAAAATACAAAAAATTAGCCGGGCATGGTGGCGGGTGCCTGTAATCCCAGCTACTCGGGAGGCTGAGGCAGGAGAATGGCGTAAACCTGGGAGGCAGAGCTTGCAGTGAGACGAGATCGCGATCGCACCACTGCACTCCAGCCTGGGCAACTGAGCAAGACTCTGTCTCAAAAATAAAAATTTAAAATTTAAAAAAGCCCCCCAAAAGCATAATTTAAGCATCTGTTGACTAGATATTTCTAAAATCCTTTATTCTACTGAGGTCATTTTGGCCTTTAATATTTAAACAAGGTTGCATCAGCCAATTTTCTTATGCAGTGAAAACTTCCTGACCCAAATCCCAGTATCTCTGGCGATTCTTGTTTTCCGACTTGCCTCTGCCTCCAAATTCTGTTTCATTCTCTATCCATATTCCATATTTTGTACCTGTCCCTGCTGTCTCTTTTTTTTACAATATATCACCCTGCATAATAAAACCCACCCCAAATATCCTTTACTCTTCCAGGTACCCGGGACACAGCAAGGAGTATGAACAACTTTTTCTGAAGGTTTGTGCAACGGAAGGGTTAACATCCCAACAGACAACTACCTTGCCTAGTGGGGACTCCTCTCCCCACGTCTAAGCCTCTTTCCATCTCCTCCTGTCTTTCTTTTTCCAGGATTCCTTATTCTTGGCCTCTTCTTTTTGTTTTGTTTTCAGACGGAGTCTCACTCTGTCGCCCAGGCTGTAGTGCAGTGGCCGGATCTCAGCTCACTGCAAGCTCCGCCTCCCGGGTTCACGCCATTCTCCCGCCTCAGCCTCCCGAGTAGCTGGGACTACAGGCGCCCGCCACCTCGCCCGGCTAGTTTTTTTTTTTTGTATTTTTAGTAGAGATGGGGTTTCATCATGTTAGCCAGGATGGTCTCGATCTCCTGACCTCGTGATCCGCCCGTCTCGGCCTCCCAAAGTGCTGGGATGACAGGGGTGAGCCACGGCCCCCCGGGCTCTTGGCCTCTTCTTTGACTACCCATCCCTAAGCTATTTGTCTTACTTTGTGTTTTTCAAATTCATCTGCTTCTCCTTTTCAGTTCTATCCCAGCCTAACTGAGATTCACCAACAGGTTCTATTCAGGCCCTTACAGCACAGAGTCAATAGGTCTTGACTTAAGATTCCCCTCTCCCTTTCTTGTTACCACAATGGTCTCTGTAAGTAAAGGAAGCAGTCTAGGCATTTGTTTCCCTATTCATATGCAGTATGCTAACCTTCTCCCATTATTGAAGGCAAAATTGAGACAGTATGTTTTTAATGCCCTTACGACCCTTGGAAATAATGTCAATGTCCAAAAACGGAGGGTTAAATAAACCATGGTACAACCATGCTATGGAGGCCAGCAGGGCCACTAAGATGATGTTATAAAACAGGAATCAACATATTCAGGATATGGTTAAGGGAAAATCTTTAGGATATACAGTGAAGTGAAAAATGAAAATATAAAACTATATATACTACAACTCCATTTTAAGATATATGTGTGTAGGCTGGGCGTGGTGCCTCATGCCTGTAATCCCAGCACTTTGGGAGGCAGAGGCAGGTGGATCACAAGGTCAGGAGTTCAAGACCAGCCTGGCCAACATGGTGAAACCCTGTCTCTACTAAAAATACAATAAATTAGCTAGGTGTGGTGGCAGACGCCTGTAATCCCAGCTACTCGGGGGGCTGAGGCAGGAGAATTGCTTGAACCCGGGAGGCGGAGGCTGCCATGACATGAGATCCCACCACTGCATTCCAGCCTGGCTGATAAGAGCAGAACTGTCTTAAAAAAAAAAAAAATGTGTGTATACACATATATACACATACATATATGCATACATACATGCAGGAAAAGGCCAGGAAAATGGTGTCACTGGTTATCTCTAAAACAATGATTTTCAGTGAGAGTGATCTTGCTCTTGGGTGGCATTTGGCAATTTTTGGTGATATTTTTGGTTGTTCCAAGTGTGGGGAGGGTGTGCTAATGGCATCGACTGGGAAGGGCCAGGGATACTGCTCAGTGTCCTACAATGTAAAGGATAGTCCTCACTGGGAGGCATTATCTAGCCGAAAATGTCCATAGTGTCAAGGTTGACAAACCCCACTTTAGACAACAGGTTTACGAAGGATTTTCTTTTTGCTTGTTTGTATTTTGTATTTTTTCTTCAATGAACATGTAGACCTTGCATAATTTTATTAATTTATATCTGATTGACAAATAATAACTGTGTGTTTTTCTGGGGGTGCAATGTGATGTGTTGGTCTATATATACAATGTAGAAAGAATCAATCAGGTTATTAAAGGCACATTAAGTGAGCACTTCTGAAAAAGTGCTGGAGCAAATGCCAATGTTTTGTTATGAGATAACTTGAGACAATGTTATGTTATCTCATAACAATGTTTTGTTATGAGATATGTTGATCCCTGTTTTATAACATCATCTTAGTGGCCCTGCTGGCCTCCATAGCATGGTTGTACCATGGTTTATTTAACCCTCCGTTTTTGGACATTGACATTATTTCCAAGGGTCATAAGGGCATTAAAAATATACTGTCTCAATTTTGCCTTCAATGTTTTGATATGTAAAACGTATTTAGCACGGTGCCTTAGGTTTCCTTGCCACTATAGTCCCTTTCTCTAAACTTACTCCCTTACACTGGGTCCAAGGGACCAGGGACCCTACACCCCAGAAGGAGCAGATGATTTTCTCACTGGATGGCCTGAGCCTTCAGGCAGTGTCATCTCATGGTATACCCAGGTAATTTGCTGTTAACTGAAATTTACTTTGTCACATATATGGTCCTTGGAGGCATCTTGCCAGAACCAAAAAGGTAGAGCAGGGAACTGGCTAACTGAGACAGGGTGTCTGTGCCCATCCAGAGTTCCATCTACTGCTACTCCATTTACAGAGCCGTGTCTGGGGGTTCTATTCATTGGCTCAAAGAACCTGTGCAAGGGAATGTTTCTTGCGGTAATCAAAGTGTGTTTACTCAGAAATTTAATCACTTGAAGAAGTGGTTTATTGCTCACACAGACTCCTCTGCTGTGAACATTAGACCTAATTAGTAGCTGAAATAGTGATGATTTAGCAAAGCTTCTGCATTTGATGGCTGTGGTTTCTGGGCCACCAATTGCAGTTGAAAAGAAGGCAATCATCTCTGCCATGGAATGAGTCCTTTTTCTTAAAATTCCCAGGGAGCTGAAAGGCCCTGTGGGGGCTGGCTTTTTCTTTGACCCTAAAACTGGTGGAAATTCAGAGTTATGGAAATGACTCACACCCTGGGAAAAGCGAATCCCACAGTTGAAAGGGGCTTTAATTGATTTTCAGAGGGGTGCTGTGCCACCTTGTGAATGCTGTAGCTTCTAACAATGATGGGAACAGAATCTTTTTGAGAGGGATAGCAGGCTTTCTCTGAATGTGGCACGGGACAGCTGATCTGTGCTGCCACCAGATTCATTGGGAGAGAGGAGAAGCTGAGGATGCTGACTGTTCAAAATAAAGCCTAATGTGGTAGCTAATAGAGACTGAACCTGGGAGTTGAACAGGGCAGGGGCTTATTGGTTTTAGATGGAGTGGAGAACATACTGGAACTTTATTCAGTCTGAAATGCTTGGATGAGACAATTTTGGTTACCTATTATCTGCCATGGACTTGAGAACCTATTATCTGCCATAGACTTGAGAGAAAGGACTTATCTGGTCTTCCAAAGGCACTTGTAAACAGTATCCTTTGTTTCCGCTCTCTGAAGACATTCCCAGAGCTTAGGCTTTGCTTCCTTCTTCATTTCCTCTGTGAGAAAAGTCACGACCAATCACGTCTCCAGTGATCTAGTCCGCATGGAGCACGGCTCTGAATCACTTTCCTCTCTGCAAACACCACTTGCTTCCCAAAAGGCAGAGCTAAAAAGAAGAGTCTGCAGGGAGGCGGAAGAGAGTGCTAATAGTCTAAAGGTGTGAGAGCTTGTTTTTGAAGGAGCAGAACTCCTGAAGAAAGAGATAATTTACCAGTCTGAACTGCTTGGCAGGGAAAGTCATGGTGACACTGCGGGTCTAGGATGGCAGGGAAAATGTTGGCTCCTCAATGAGCGACCTTGGCAAGGTCCCTTCCAACTTGGATTTCAATATTCTTTATTGCTTTTGTGAACAAAACATAACAACAGAAACAACAAAAATCCGAAGCCAAAAGCCATTGCTAAACTTAAGGGTACTCTTGGGAGTTCTGGGATTCTCACCCCTTCTATTTTTCTCCATCATAAGTGGTTATGATGTGCAGGAAGACATTCTGTCCAGACAGCAAACTATAACAACAGCCTGGAACGTTTCCATTGTACTGAGTAAAAAAAAAAAAAAAAAAAACGAAAAGTGCCAGAGGAAGTAATATTAGTCAGTATTTAGTCACACTTGAAAACAATGGGATAGTTTAGCTTGGCTTGACATCACACATTTTCATCTGGTTATGGCCAAGATGAAGCCCTTTCAGTTGGCAAATTTTGTCTGGTGTTTGAAAAGATTTGAGTCCCCCCACTTCTCCCCACCCCATGACAATAAATAACAGAAAATAGTTCTTCACAGCCCTGGAGGAAAAAGATCTTGCGTACAAACTAACAAAGATTTGGGAAGGGTAGAAATGGAGTGGAAAACATCTCAGAGGCAACAAAGGGCAAGTCCACACTGGTCTGTCTTCATCTCCTCCTGGAGAAGTGTAATTGCCTTGCTCCTGCTCTGCAACCACACCTCTCAGTCTCCATTTTTTACAGGGACAGCTCTAGAAAGAGGCCTGTTAACCCTTACAATCCCACACAGAGACACTCATTCCCTCATTCATTCAAGTCTCCATTTGATATGCGTTTATTCAAGGTCTGTTTTATACCTGGCACCGTGCATATACGAATAAGTAAAACACAATTTGCTGCCATTAGGGCTTTGGTCTAGATGGAATTTTGACCAGGAGAAAAGTAAATTTTAGTTTCACGTAACTATCCCAGCATATGTGTGTTCCAAGTTGCATGGGCACATGTGCGAGAGTGAAGCACCCTCCTGGTGGCCAAAGAAAGGAGATTTCCTGGAGGGGTAACATGAGGACTGGGTCTGGGAGTGTGAACGTTGTCTAAGATAAACAAAGGCAAACGTGTTAAAGTGGTGAAAACCAATCTTACACAGTAAGTGCTGACAGTAGGGAAAAAAAGCTCAGCTCTGTTCCCGATTGTGTGGAGGTAACTGGGCGTTTTAGAAGGAGAATGAAGGAGTAGGGACAGGGAGTGAGCTCAAGCAGTCAGGAAAGTGAACAATTATAAAAAGTGGGTTGGAGGGTAAATGTGATGAGGCCAGCTGTGTCTGCTTGTTAGGAGTCTATCCTCCCATGGAGATTTAGAGACCAAGGCCCTATCCTTCCTGATGATTACATTTCAAAGGAATGGCTTTGCTTTCAGGCCCTTGAGAAAGACACTCCTGGGTTGTAGGAGACACATACACGTATATCTCAAAGTAACAGAGGAAAGATTTACAACTGCAAGCTCCTTAAAGTAAATTTTCTAAGAAAGAGGGAGACGGGGGCCTCTCCTCAAGTCTTGGCCAGAAGACACAGTAAATTCTTTTTACAACTATTAAGTTTTTCAGACAGCAACTCAAAGGCAGGCTAGGTCTTCCCAGAGATGCAGCCTTAGGTTGCCAGAAGCCATGCTGAGGTTGGTCAAGTCTTTTCCAGCAGGAGTTCAGGATGGAGTCATTATGGGCCAAGAGTTCTCTTACAGTTCTTAGACAGGAAGGGGAAGGAGCAGTCTACCCAGAGATGTGAGTACAAAGGCAGGATCTGTTGGAGAAAAGTACGTACTTTAATGGCAGGTGTGTTGGGGAGAAGTGGGAATAGATAAGATAACCTGAAGACTTCAAAGTTGTGCTGAGGAATTTTGATCGTATCTTGGGGGTGAAGGAGAAACAGTAAATGTTAGGATCAGGGGATCAGGGGCACAGTGGGGTCCACTTTGTGGCTTGGAAATGCCAGGCTGCCTGCAGTGGTAGATGGCTTAGAGATGGTGATGAGGGGTTAAGGACAGAAAGACTGAGACTGGGATATAAGTGAGGACTCTGGAAGGGTTTCCTAGAGAAACAGAAGCCTGGACTAGGGTGTTATGGACCAAGCCTGGGTGAGGGAGAGAGCCATATTAAGGGGAAGGAAAGGATAGGATGTGGGAATGAGAAAGAGGGATCTAGGATAAAATTGAGATTTGGGTGCTGGGTGACCCAACAGACATGCAGACTTTGTTGACATGACTACCTTGTCTCTGCTTTTTTCTTCCTTTTCGTCCGCCTGTTTACTGTGCTCATCCCCTTCATTAGAGAATTAGGAGGGAAGGAGGCTGTCCGATCTGAATTTGGGAATCTTGCCTGTGGCACTTCATGCAGAATTCTCTACCACTGTTAGTTTTACATCATCCTAGGGAAATCATGAGAATGTATTGAGTTCCTAAGCACTTTCCAAGGCCGAAAGAGGTGAATGCTTTGCTTTGGAGATGAATCTGGAGTGAACTTGAAGAAGAATCAATTTAATTCCATTGCATAATAACTTATTTGGGATCTGTGATGTACCAGGATATGCTAGAAACTTTGCGAGCATTTAAGTTAGTAAGAGAATTTCCTGGCCAGAGGAATCATGACAATTGCTTAGGTAGGCAAACATGTATGCAACTAAGGAATGATAGTTTGCTTCGTAATGGGAACCCAAATGAGGGAATAATTATTTACAATAAAAAAGAAGTAAAGATTTCATGAAAGAAAGTTTTGATAAAAGTGCCAGAGGCAGAGAAGCATGGAAAGAGACAGGGGCAGTGTCCTGTAATTGTGTGGCCCACACAGAGCTTTGCTCTCTAGCCCTTGTTTTTCATTTATCCATTTATCAAGGGAGCTGCTTCTAGGATTTTGTATTAAAAATGTTGAGAAGTATTTGGGCTTCTCTGTAGCCCTCTCTGGAGGCAGCCTTGCCCCCAGATATACTGGTTATTAAGAATATATTGAGCACCTGGCCAGTAATCACACCTATAATCCTAACACTTTGCGAGGCCTAGGCAGGTGAATCACTTGAGGTCAGGAGTTCAAGACCAGCCTGGCCAACATGGTAACATCCTGTCTCTAGTAAAAACACAAAAATCAGCAGGGTGTGGTGGCACGTGCCTGCAATCTCAGCTACTTGGGAGGCGGAGGCAGGAGAATCGCTTGAACATGGGAGGCGGAGGTTGCAGTGAGCTGAGATAGCACCACTGCACTCCTGCCTGTCACACACACACAAAAAGATTATATTGAGCACTTGACTCTGTACTGGAGAGCAAAATGGAGGGGCAAGGGAACATTTCTTCTCCTTCTTTCTCTGTAAACTATTCTAAAATATATGATATAAATATAACACATATTATAATGTATAATAATAAAATGAGTGCCTATGAACCCATAATGCAACTAACAAAATATAGTATTATTAAAGACTGCTGAAGGTCTCCAGATATCTTTCACCAACCACATCTCCTTCACTTTATCCTACATTTCCAGAATATGTGTGTGTGCATGTATCCTTAAACAACATAATTAGTTTAGTTTGTTTTGAAATTTCCTACCAATGATGTGGTACATATGTGTTGATTCTTCTATGACTATCTTTTCCACTCAATGTCATGCTTCTAAGAGTTGACTATATTGATTTATTCAACTATAGTGTATTGATTTTTTACTGTTATACATTATTCTGACCTCAATTGATTCCGCCTCGACCTCCCAAAGTGCTGGGATAACAGATGTGAGCCACTGAGCTGGGCCACGTTAATAGACTTTCTTTTTTTTTTAATTAATATTTAATATTTATTTATTTATTTTTTTTATTATTATACTTTAAGTTCTAGGGTACATGTGCATAACGTGCAGGTTTGTTACATATGTATACTTGTGCCATGTTGGTGTGCTGCACCCATCAACTCGTCAGCACCCATCAATTCGTCATTTATATCAGATATAACTCCCAATGCAATCCCGACCCCCACCATGATAGGCCCCGATGTGTGATGTTCCCCTTCCCGAGTCCAAGTGATCTCATTGTTCAGTTCCCACCTATGAGTGAGAACATGTGGTGTTTGGTTTTCTGTTCTTGTGATAGTTTGCTAAGAATGATGGTTTCCAGCTGCATCCATGTCCCTACAAAGGACGCAAACTCATCCTTTTTTATGGCTGCATAATATTCCATGGTGTATATGTGCCACATTTTCTTAATCCAGTCTGTCACAGATGGACATTTGGGTTGATTCCAAGTCTTTGCTATTGTGAGTAGTGCCGCAATAAACATACGTGTGCATGTGTCTTTATAGCAGCATGATTTATAATCCTTTGGGTATATACCCAGTAGTGGGATGGCTGGGTCATATGGTACATCTAGTTCTAGATCCTTGAGGAATTGCCATACTGTTTTCCATAATGGTTGAACTAGTTTACAATCCCACCAACAGTGTAAAAGTGTTCCTATTTCTCCACATCCTCTCCAGCACCTGTTGTTTCCTGACTTTTTAATGATCGCCATTCTAACTGGTGTGAGATGGTATCTCATTGTGGTTTTGATTTGCATTTCTCTGATGGCGAGTGATGATGAGTATTTTTTCATGTGTCTGTTGGCTGTATGAATGTCTTCTTTTGAGAAATGTCTGTTCATATCCTTTGCCCACTTTTTGATGGAGTCGTTTGTTTTTTTCTTGTAAATTTGTTTGAGTTCTTTGTAGATTCTGGATATTAGCCCTTTGTCAGATGAGTAGATTGCAAAAATTTTCTCCCATTCTGTAGGTTGCCTGTTCACTCTGATGGTAGTTTCTTTTGCTGTGCAAAAGCTCTTTAGTTTAATCATATCCCATTTGTCAATTTTGGCTTTTGCTGCCATTGCTTTTGGTGTTTTAGACATGAAGTCCTTGCCCATGCCTATGTCCTGAATGGTACTACCTTGGTTTTCTTCTAGGGTTTTTATGGTATTAGGTCTAACATTTAAGTCTCTAATCCATCTTGAATTAATTTTCGTATAAGGAGTAAGGAAGGGATCCAGTTTCAGCTTTCTACTTATGGCTAGCCAATTTTCCCAGCACCATTTATTAAATAGGGAATCCTTTCCCCATTTCTTGTTTCTCTCAGGTTTGTCAAAGATCAGATGGCTGTAGATGTGTGGTATTATTTCTGAGGACTCTGTTCTGTTCCATTGGTCTATATCTCTGTTTTGGTACTAGTACCATGCTGTTTTGGTTACTGTAGCCTTGTAGTATAGTTTGAAGTCAGGTAGCGTGATGCCTCCAGCTTTGTTCTTTTGACTTAGGATTGTCTTGGCAATGCGGGCTCTTTTTTGGTTCCATATGAACTTTAAAGCTGTTTTTTCCAATTCTGTGAAGAAACTCATTGGTAGCTTGATGGGGATGGCATTGAATCTATAAATAACCTTGGGCAGTATGGCCATTTTCATGATATTGATTCTTCCTATCCATGAGCATGGTATGTTCTTCCATTTGTTAGTGTCCTCTTTGATTTCACTGAGCAGTGGTTTGTAGTTCTCCTTGAAGAGGTCCTTTACATCCCTTGTAAGTTGGATTCCTAGGTATTTTATTCTCTTTGAAGCAATTGTGAATGGAAGATCATTCATGATTTGGCTCTCTGTCTGTTACTGGTGTATAAGAATGCTTGTGATTTTTGCACATTGATTTTGTATCCTGAGACTTTGCTGAAGTTGCTTATCAGCTTAAGGAGATTTTGGGCTGAGACAATGGGGTTTTCTAAATATACAATCATGTCATCTGCAAACAGGGACAATTTGACTTCTTCTTTTCCTAACTGGATACCCTTTATTTCTTTCTCTTGCCTGATTGCCCTCGCCAGAACTTCCAACACTATGTTGAATAGGAGTGGTGAGAGAGGGCAACTCTGTCTTGTGCCAGTTTTCAAAGGGAATTTTTCCAGTTTTTGCCCATTCAGTATGATATTGGCTGTGGGTTTGTCATAAATAGCTCTTATTATTTTGAGGTACGTTCCATGAATACCGAATTTATTGAGCATTTTTAGCATGAAGGGCTGTTGAATGTTGTCAAAAGCCTTTTCTGCATCTATTGAGATAATCATGTGGTTCTTGTCTTTGGTTCTGTTTATATGCTGGATTACGTTTATTGATTTGCGAAAGTTGAACCAGCCTTGCATCCCAGGGATGAAGCCCACTTGATCATGGTGGATAGCTTTTGGATGTGCTGCTGAATCCGGTTTGCCAGTATTTTATTGAGGATTTTTGCATCGATGTTCATCAGGGATATTGGTCTAAAATTTTCTTTTTTTGTTGTGTCTCTGCCAGGCTTTGGTATCAGGATGATGTTGGCCTCATAAAATGAGTTAGGGAGGATTCCCTCTTTTTCAATTGATTGGAATAGTTTCAGAAGGAATGGTACCAGCTCCTCCTTGTACCTCTGGTAGAATTCAGCTGTGAATCCATCTGGTCCTGGACTTTTTTTGGTGGGTAGGCTATTAATTGTTGCCTCAATTTCAGAGCCTGCTATTGGTCTATTTAGGGATTCGACTTCTTCCTGGTTTAGTCTTGGAAGAGTGTAAGTGTCCAGGAAATTATCCATTTCTTCTAGATTTTCTAGTTGATTTGCGTAGAGGTGTTTATAGTATTCTCTGATGGTAGTTTGTATTTCTGTGGGGTCCGTGGTGATATCCCCTTTATCATTTTTTATGGCGTCTATTTGATTCCTCTCTCTTTTCTTCTTTATTAGTCTTGCTAGTGGTCTGTCAATTTTGTTGATTTTTTCAAAAAACCAACTCCTGGATTCATTGATTTTTTGGAGGGTTTTTTGTGTCTCTATCTCCTTCAGTTCTGCTCTGATCTTAGTTATTTCTTGCCTTCTGCTAGCTTTTGAATGTGTTTGCTCTTGCTTCTCCAGTTCTTTTCATTGTGATGTTAGAGTGTCAATTTTAGATCTTTCCAGCTTTCTCTTGTGGGCATTTAGTGCTATAAATTTCCCTCTACACACTGCTTTAAATGTGTCCAGAGATTCTGGTATGTTGTATCTTTGTTCTCATTGGTTTCAAAGAACATCTTTATTTCTGCCTTCATTTCGTTATGTACCCAGTAGTCATTCAGGAGCAGGTTGTTCAGTTTCCATGTAGTTGAGCGGTTTTGATTGAGTTTCTTAGTCCTGAGTTCTAGTTTGATTGCACTGTGGTCTGAGAGACAGTTTGTTATAATTTCTGTTCTTTTACATTTGCTAAGGAGTGCTTTACTTCCAATTATGTGGTCAATTTTGGAATAAGTGCGATGTGGTGCTGAGAAGAATGTATATTCTGTTGATTTGGGGTGGAGAGTTCTATAGATGTCTATTAGGTCCACTTGGTGCAGAGATGAGTTCAATTCCTGGATATCCTTGTTAACTTTCTGTCTCGTTGATGTGTCTAATGTTGACAGTGGAGTGTTGAAGTCTCCCATTATTATTGTATGGGAGTCTAAGTCTCTTTGTAAGTCTCTAAGCACTTGCTTTATGAATCTGGGTGCTCCTGTATTGGGTGCATATATATTTAGGATAGTTAGCTCTTCCTGTTGAATTGATCCCTTTACCATTATGTAATGGCCTTCTTTGTCTCTTTTGATCTTTGATGGTTTAAAGTCTATTTTATCAGAGACTAGGATTGCAACCCCTGCTTTTTTTTTGTTCTCCATTTGCTTGGTAGATCTTCCTCCATCCCTTTATTTTGAGCCTATGTATGTCTCTGCATGTGAGATGGGTCTCCTGAATAGAGCAGACTGATGGGTCTTGACTCTTTATCCAGTTTGCCAGTCTGTGTCTTTTAATTGGAGCATTTAGTCCATTAACATTTAAGGTTAAAAATGTTATGTGTGAACTTGATCCCACCATTATGATATTAACTGGTTTTTTTGCTCGTTAGTTGATGCAGTTTCTTCCTAGCCTCGATGGTCTTTACATTTTGGCATGTTTTTGCAGTGGCTGGTACCGGTTGTTCCTTTCCACGTTTAGGGCTTCCTTCAGGGTCTCTTGTATGGCAGGCCTGGTGGTGACAAAATCTCTAAGCATTTGCTTATCTGTAAAGGATTTTATTTCTCCTTCACTTATGAAACTTAATTTGGCTGGATATGAAATTCTGGGTTGAAAATTCTTTTCTTTAAGAATGTTGAATATTGGCCCCCACTCTCTTCTGGCTTGTAGAGTTTCTGCCGAGAGATCTGCTGTTAGTCTGATGGGCTTCCCTTTGTGGGTAACCCGACCTTTCTCTCTGGCTGCCCTTAAGATTTTTTCCTTCATTTCAACTTTGGTGAATCTGGCAATTATGTGTCTTGGAGTTGCTCTTCTGGAGGAGTATCTTTGTGGCGTTCTCTGTATTTCCTGAATTTGAATGTTGGCCTGCCCTACTAGGTTGGGGAAGTTCTCCTGGATGATATCCTGAAGAGTGTTTTCCAACTTGGTTCCATTTTCCTCCTCACTTTCAGGCACCCCAATCAGACGTAGATTTGGTCTTTTTACATAATCCCATACTTCTTGCAGGCTTTGTTCATTTCTTTTTCTTCTTTTTTCTTTTGGTTTCTCTTCTCACTTCATTTCATTCATTTGATCCTCAATCGCTGATACTCTTTCTTCCAGTTGATCAAGTAGGTTACTGAAGCTTGTGGATTTGTCACTGTATTTCTCGTGTCATGGTTTTCGTCTCTGTCATTTCGTTTATGACCTTCTCTGCATTAATTATTCTAGCTATCAATTCTTCCACTCTTTTTTCAAGATTTTTAGTTTCTTTGCACTGGGTACGTAATTCCTCCTTTAGCTCTGAGAAGTTTGATGGACTGAAGCCTTCTTCTCTCATCTCATCAAAGTCATTCTCTGACCAGCTTTGATCCGTTGCTGGCGATGAGCTGCACTCCTTTGCAGGGGGAGATGCGCTCTTATTTTTTGAATTTCCAGCTTTTCTGCCCTGCTTCTTCCCCATCTTTGTGGTTTTATCTGCCTCTGGTCTTTGATGATGGTGACGTACTGATGGGGTTTTGGTATAGGTGTTCTTCCCGTTTGATAGTTTTCTTTCTAATAGTCAGGACCCTCAGCCGTAGGTCTGTTGGAGATCGCTTGATGTCCACTCCAGACCCTGTTTGCCTGGGTATCAGCAGCAGAGGTTGCGGAAGATAGAATATTGCTGAACAGCGAGTGTACCTGTCTGATTCTTCCTTTGGAAGCTTCCTCTCAGGGGTGTACTCCACCCTGTGAGGTGTGGGGTGTCAGACTGCCGCTAGTGGGGGATGTCTCCCAGTTAGGCTACTCAGGGGTCAGGGACCCACTTGAGCAGGCAGTCTGTCCGTTCTCAGATCTCAACCTCCGTGTTGGGAGATCCACTGCTCTCTTCAAAGCTGTCACACAGAGTCATTCGGGTCTGCACAGGCTTCTGCTGCTTCCCCTGTTGTTTTTCAGCTATGCCCTGTCCCCAGAGGTGGAGTCTACAGAGACAGGCAGGTTTCCTTGAGCTGCTGTGAGCTCCACCCAGTTCGAGCTTCCCAGCGGCTTTGTTTACCTACTTAAGCCTCAGCAATGGCGGGCGCCCCTCCCCCAGCTTCGCTGCTGCCTTGCAGTTAGATCGTAGACTGCTGTGCTAGCAATGAGGGAGGCTCCGTGGCCGTGGGACCCTCCCGGCCAGGTGTGGGTATAATCTCCTGGTGTGCCCGTTTGCTTAAAGTGCAGTATTGGGGTGGGAATTACCTGATTTTCCAGGTGTTGTGTGTCTCAGTTCGCCTGGCTAGGAAAAGGGATTCCCTTCCCCCTTGCGCTTCCCAGGTGAGGCAATGCCTCGCCCTGCTTCAGCTCTCACTGGTCGGGCTGCAGCAGCTGACCAGCACCGATTGTCCGGCACTCCCCAGTGAGATGACCCCAGTACCTCAGTTAAAAATGCAGAAATCACCGGTCTTCTGTGTCGCTCGGGCCGGGAATTGGAGACTGGAGCTGTTCCTATTTGGCCATCTTGCTCCGCCCTCTGTTAATAGACTTTCTAATGGTCAACTACTCTTCTATTTCAGGGTTACACCCAACTTATTTGAGATTTGTTATTGTTATTGTTTTCTTCATTACTGTGCTTGGTTTTCCAGTAGCTTATAAGATTTTAATCGATGTATTTACTAATAAGATTGGCCACTTGTTTTATAGATTATGTTGGAGAGTGTTCACTTTTTTTTCCATTGTAATTCTCACTTGAATGACTAGCAGAATTCACATTTAGAATCAAGATACTAGGCAGTTTTTGATAAAGAAAGTATTTTAACCACTGAAGTAGTATATAAATAAAATGCACCAATCATAAATGCATTGCTTAGTACATTTTCAAACACTAAACACAATAATATAAACAGCACTCAGATCATGAACCAGAATGTTACCAACCTAAAATGTTAACCCTAAAGCCATTCTCAGGCTCCCTTCAAGTAATTATTTATTGGGAATATTTTAAACCACTAATACAATTTAATTTTATTGGGTTATTCACGTTGCCTATTTTTTTTAACACGCTTTTTGTTAGGTTACAATTTGTAAAGAGAAATATTTTTATTTCATCTACATTTTCAAACTAATCACACGAAATTGCTCATGCTATTCTGTTATGTTTCAAATATCCGCTGTATCTATAGTTAAATATTATTCATGCCTTTTTTTCTTGATAAACCTTCCCAGAAATTTGTAATTTCTAACACTTTTTCAAAGTGCCAAATTTTGACTCTATTTTGATATTCTATTATATTCTTGTTTTCTATACCATTAGTTTCATTTTTTTCATATTTTTATTATGTCCTCCTTATATTTTGAATCTTAATTCTGTTCTTTTACTAACGTGAGTTGGATGAGTAGCTCATTAATTTTCACTTTATTTTTAATGTAACCATTTCAAGATTTACATTTCCCTCTTGGAACCATTTGAGCTGACTCCTACAAGTTTTACTACATAGAATTTTCGTTGTTGTTCAGTTCTTATGATTATGATTTCTATTTTGAAGTAAGCCATTTTAGGGATGTTTTGAAATTTCCAAATGTAAATTTTAAAAATTACCTATGGTTTTTAATTTGAGTAAAATGTTGGCATGATGAAAATATTCAATTTGTATGAAAGATGCTTTGAATTTTGCAGACAATTGACCTAGAAGATCAGTTTTAGTAGAGTTCTCATATGCACTTTATATATATGTATGTGTTTTGAAAGCTTATTACTTTTTATCCAATAAGTGTAGAGATTCTTATATATCCATTAAAATCAAGCCTTTTAATAATGGTAAAATCTTCTATATCTTTAGTGATTTTTTTGCTTTTATCTCATTACTTGAATAGTTATTGAAGAAGATGTTATTAAAATATCCTTCTCTGAGGCTGCACCTTTGAATTTTTATGGGCCAGGTGCAGTGGCTCATGCCTGTAATCCCAGCACTTTGGGAGGTCGAGGTGGGTGGATCACCTGTGGTCAGGAGTTTGAGACTAGCCTTGCCAACATGGTGAAACCCCATCTCTACTAAAAATACAAAAATTAGCCAGGGATGATTGTGGGCTCCTGTAAGTCCAGCTACTTGGGAGGCTAAGGCAGGAGAATCACTTGAACCCAGGAGGCAGAAGTTGCAGTGAGCTGGGATCACGCCATTGCATTCCAGCCTGGGCAACGAGAGCAAACTCCGTCTTAAAAAAAAAAAAAAAAAAAAGAAAAAAATTGTTTTACTTCTGCTCTTCCCCAATTCAATTTCTCCTTTCTACTGATTTTGCAGTTATATATTTGTTTTCTTTAGATGGCAGCCATTGAAATATTTACACATATACATAACTTAAAATGTAAAGATAATCAACAGCACCACTCTTCTCCAAAATCTATAAAAATCTTACTAAGATTTAACTCTAGTCATTGGGCCTACATTCCACTATTGTCCAGTATTTTAGCTCAAATTTTTTAAGTCCCTCAACTTAGAAAATAATTGTTTCATATTCCAGTCTGTTTAGAATTCACTATATGGTTGCCATCTTCTTGGCTCAGCATTCCTGTTGCATCGTTGATACTCATTCCTTCTCAGCTTTCTCTCTTCCTGCAATATATTTTTTAGAATTTCTTTTAATTACAGTATATGGACATTAAACACTCAGTTTTTTTTTCATTTGAAATGTCTTTTTCCTTGAAATTAAGTTATAAATACAACTCTTCTTCCGCTCTCTTCTGCATTATTCAAATCATTTGTATATAGCAATGGAGAGTCAGGAGGCCAGGAGTCAAGATCCAGCCCTGTCACTAAAATATTTTATGACTTTGGGTAAGTCCTTTCATATCTCTGAGACTTCGTATTTCTTCACAAAGTCAGAGTAAAATAATCTCTAAAGGCCCTTCTAGCTCTTACACTCTGAATAGGAACAAATGAATGTACAGTGTTAGAAAACAGAGCAGAAGGGTGGGTGAAAAAACAGAGTAATTTGAGAAATACAGGGAGAAGGAAGGTAAGATTACCTCCTATAGCTTCTTTGTAGAAGAATAAGGAGAAGACAAGGTTACATCTCATGTATTCTTTTGTTTACAACTTTCTGGTAAGAAATTACAAGTACCACAAATCCCATTGATATACCTACCATTTGTTCAAAGATTCATCTTGTGTATGGCAGTTTAAAACAGTGGTCTTTAGTACAGAGTCTTCCCACCTGTAGTTCTCAGATGCCCCAGCACTAGTAGGCAGAAATGTGATATTGGAGAGATAAGTGGAAAAGAGAACAGATACTCTTTTCTAACTTTCATCGGGGTGAGTTTCATGTATGCTCTAGTGCTAATCACTCTTATTAAGGATCAATAGACTGGGCATCAGGAGTCTTGGTTCTTCTGCAGAACTGCTACTTTAAAAAATGAGAAAAAAAGGCTCAGCGAATGAATGCGGATCTTGGGTTATTAACTTTTTTTCTCACTCTCAGAATTTTCATCTATAAAATGAGGGTAAGATAATCACAAGGATATTGAAAATGGAGTAACGGTGAAAAGTCTTGAATATGCTAAGTTACTTTTCCCTGTTTGTGGTTATTCCTTTCCTTTCTCCATAGTTATTTGTATCCATATCTATCAGCTCAACTAGATTATAAACTCATTGAAAGGAACTATATGTCATTTATATCTGTATTGCTTGAGATGCCTAGTACAGAGGAAATTCTCAATGTTTGAAAAGTATGCGTAATACAGATGGAATAAAAGTATGAACAAGTCAGCCACTTGTTTGCGACAAAAATGGAGAACTCCAACCCCACCCAAAGGGACCCATTTACTTGGATCCAGCTTTAAAAATGAAAAAGCCTTTGCAAGGTCAAGACACAGAGTGGTCAAATAATTTTAGAACACCTCTGACCTTCAGTTCTTCTGTGCTAACAGTGGAAGAGAGTGGGTGCTTTCATACTCTTGTGGCATCATATTTGCTATGAGAGATATTCCATTTCTCAGAAGACCATATGGAAAGCAAATGATGTAAAAAAATGAGTCACACAGTAAAGGGGGTTAGAAGAAAAGGAAACAGAGATTATCCAACTCAAAAAGAATTCCACACATAGGCAAGTAAATGTAATAAGAAGTTTATTGGATTTCTAAATATAATAAAGTAGTTGCAACTCTTTTACAGAAAAAAGAAATATAATTTCCATATTCATTCTTACAGAGCATTGAAAAAACATAATTGATAGAGAAAACTGATAGAAGGTAAATAGAAAACAGGTCTTAATATAGTCGGATAATGCATAAACACAAAAGAAAATACCTAAATCACTTGCTTATCACAGATTTTATTCTCTTATTTTCATACTGAACTATGTGTGCTATTTTGGATACATCAGTGATGGTTTGTAATGTGGTGAATAAATGCAATTTGCTAAGAATATAAGAAAAAAGAGAAACCCATATTTTAGGAATACCATGGCTCTGTCAGTATCACACATATGAAAATAGACATATTCCTTATATGTTTTTGTGTGCCTTTCTCTAAGTCAGGGAATGTTATTCAGACCAGCAGTTCATCATGGCGGGGCTATGATTGTGCTTAGCTAGTAGGAAGTGCTGCTCTTAGTAGACACATTTAGCATAGAGAGAACCCGGCTTCTCAGCATCTCCCCCCTTATCTATCCACTTGTAAACACCATTTAACCTTTCCATAAGATTATCTTTCATGCTCATAATCATCAGATTGAAACTCAGAGCAAAGCCGTGCTGTGTCTTTCCCAGTCCATTTGTTTCCAAGGGGGGGAAAAAAATCTCTGTATCCCAACATCCTTATGACATTACACTGAAATTTTTAACTCTTTTCTAGCGCTAAAATCTGATTCTCGAAAAAATAAAAAAATGACTAGTGTTGAAATTGGATAAGGTAAAAACAGAAAAGGAACATCAACAGGAAGAGTAGGCATTTTTAGTGAAAAGTATCACTGTTTTGCCAAAGAGTCAACTGGATTCATCCAATGATGATGACTACAGCAGGGTGGTCACACTCTTGAAATTATGAAACATAGCTGTTCCAACCTCACCCGTAGCTTATGTAATGGGGCTCCTTATATGGAAACCAGAATGGTGGCTGACTGCAATGGCATGGAGTCCATCTTCCATCGTTTGTCCCCTTTTACTTCCATTTGGTAAAGCTGGGGAAGGTAGGAGATAACTTTATGACCAAGAGGACACCAAGAGCTTCCTTGGATAAAGGTTAAGTGGAGGTATCTTGATTTGCCCAAACAGAGGCATATTCAAGTGAATATGGAGCCAACTGACTTAGAAGGAAAGGGAACGACTTGGCAAGTGTAATCTGCCAGCTGGTTGAGTCAGACGACACATTGAGAACGATCTTTTTTGGAATCATGTCCTCCCTTCAACCCTTCTCCTACAATCATGCACTGTCTACCTCGTCCTATTTACATGGACCCTCTCCTATTGCCATCCCTGGGTAAGAATGCATCACTCTAGGCTATGCTGCTGCTCCAGCAACAGTATTGACAGTTCTGTCAGTGATGGAACTATGGAAACAAAAGCCATCAAATAACATACACTACTATTTTTAGGAGTCAAAGTAATGCTCTACGGATCTGGCAAGGACATTTGGCCCCTTGAGCTTCCAATCCCCACAGCCAAGACTTTTCTTTATTTTCTCTCATGTTAGCCCGAGAGACAAAAGGAGAAAGAGTGTGCTGACACTTTAACACTCGAAACCACCAATGCTTAGTTTATAAAACACACATATGACACACATCCTAATGCAGACTATGGCTCTATTAATTCTCCTAAACATTTTTTTTTTCCTGACTAAATGTTTCAATGCCATAAAGCTTACATTCCCTTGAAGCAGAATACAGGAAACCTCAGCAATATGCTACCATCCAGTAAGATATAAATATAAAGAAGCTGTATCAGCAAGGGATGCTCAGGGAATGTGTTTGCAGCCCATTTCACGGTAGCCGCTCGAGAGGGGATACTGGAAGTGAGTGACTTTCTTCCATTTGGCAAAGTTTCCTTATCTCAGCACCTACTCTTTCTGATGGTATGTTTTTGAAGGCTGCACAGTACGGCTCTGGGTACCGTGTGTACATACATATGTAAGGAATAACGTTTATGTTGCTCAGAATAGGCACTTTTTGAAGGCAGTAAATCTAAAAGTAAAGTTAATAGAGCCTATATTTAGTGCTCATCTTCTCACTTTGCTGATGTGTATGCTGAACAGAAGATCACAGATTTGAGTCAGTCTCGCAAAGAGGCCGGAGTCGGCAAATGGCTATATTCAGAGCTGGGGAAGTCTTGCCAACTCAACTGTAGCTGTTAAAAAGGCAGACTTGGAGAAGGTGCAATCGTTTTTCTCAAAGGTGATGGCACAGAAAGAGAAAAGGCATGAAATAAAAGCCTGTGTGCGTGGCTCAGGGAGAATTACTATCCTCAGGCTCTGTATCTTCACGTCACATCTACTTCACGGCACAGATTTGTTACTTAGAAAGTCCTTTCCCTTTCTTTTTTTGTATGTCTCATAATTGCACATATTCCCTTACTTAGTTGAAGAGAAAGAGAAGCCCCAAATCTGTTAGTGTGATGATAAAGGTGTAGGTTAAAAGACAAAACAAACAAAACAAAAGTGGTTTATTATACAGAAAACATGCAAAAGCTCAACACTACATCCAACTGCAAAGGTTTTGCATCTAAGTTTAAATTTTCACTTAAGGCACATGAAACCACATGATAATTTTATACATGCCAAATAATCAGACAATCAAGTGTCATGTTTAATTCTATTTGCTCTTTGAGATGTTTCTTGAAAAAGAATGAGGGCATAATTCAGATTTTCAGAGCGGAAATATTCTGACTTTGCTTAATAAAGAAATGAGTCTTGGATAATTTGCTCATCAGCTTTCCCAAGAGAGGAAATGGGTAGTAAAAGGAAGAAAGTCTTTTAAAAATAATTTTGCTACTACTTTACTATAAAGTGTTGGTGACAAGATTTAGTTTCTAGGGTCCTAAATGTCTTTCATCAATGATGCTCCTCAGTTCAGACTTCTCCATTATGCTAGAAGGATGGCATGGTACCATGCTAGTTTCAGTTTGCTACCTAGAGAGGGAGGTCCAAGGCACTTTAACTGTTTTTGGCACTCTAATCCTGACGTGTTGATGTATTTGACACAATTCTATAAACTAAGCTCAAAGTATATAGGATTAGCAAAATGCAAACTCTGCCCAAATACCAGCTCCCCATTTATTATTTGGAAGTTAAAATATGAAGCCATTCCTATCGTTGGCATTTAAATTATAAAAATCTCTTTTCCTCTCAAAGTTTATGTTGGAAGGAATGAAACACATTGGGCAGATATATCATAACCTGCCTAAGCTACTCTCCTATTTCTGGTTTATAATTACTAAGTGAGCATTGCTGTCACCCAAAGAGAAAGAGAGAGAAGAAGGAACTTTTTCCCTTTATACTTAACGTCTCCCAAGAAAGAATAAAAAAAGAAGAAATGTATCTAAGAAAAGCCAGCTCTTCCCATTTTGCATTTCTTAAACTAGTTTGGAAGCAGAGTTAAATAATTTGGGGGTGAGGAACGACATTCAGACTTCATATTTACTCTCTCGTGATGAAGGAAAGAGTCAAGAAAGCAACGATTACTGCTATGCCTCGGGAGAAAGCACAGCAGGCACCATATGAAGTGGCAACACAATACATCAATAATAATGACCAAGAATAGTTCTTTACCCTTTTCCCAACAGATAGAAATATAAAGAGGCAATCATGCATGAGAGATAAATACCTGTTTCCACCCCCCCACCTCAAATTGCTTTGGCATATTTTAAGAGATAAATGGATCCACACAAAATTTAAATAGCTTTTTCTTCTTTTCAGCTGCTACCAAAATGGGTCAGGTATCGGGTTTATTAATTTCCTGGCCTGAAAACCCAAGTGCTTAAAAATAAGATTTACTTTTTGAAGGATCAGCTTTCTTGGAAGGTGTGTGTGTGTGTGTGTGTGTGTGTGTGTGTGTTTTGAAGACAATACAATTGTATGATCCATAAATATGGCAGAATAAGTAATATAAGGTGAAATAAGAAAATTTTTATTAGTTTTTTCTTTACATTATGTGAAGATAAATTAGATGATTTATAAAGATATTTAAAAATAATGTTTTTCTAAAAGGCTGCTTTTTTCACATTTACCACCTCATTGTCTTTTTATTCCCTCTAATGAGAACAGATTCCACCCATGTGAGTCTCTACTCAAGCATTCTAGGTAATTCTGAGAAGTGCTCAAATTGTGCCCTCTATTAATCCATTCCTGGGGTGGGAAAACTCCGTCTATTCGACAAGAATCATTTTCCACTCCATTGGCCATAATATTCATCAAGCCTCACAGGGAGGTGAGACACCTTCCTCGTCTATGAATGTGCCATCTCAACCAAAGCCACCGCTCTCCCGGTCCCATTAATGTCGCCTTTATTCCTCAGGTGTGAGGACTAGGAAGGGGTGAGAAGCCATGTGCTATTTAACTTGGCTCTCATTAGTCCCAGGGAATAAGCAGGTGGATGATGATACTGGCTTGATGGATGATACACTCCAGGGAGGGAAATGCATAAAACACTTACCAGGTATGATTATTTTAAAGGATTCTTGGATTTAATGCAGGAGATTTAATGAGAGGAAATGGTATTTTTTCTCTCACTTCACATATTTTAGGATATAGCAAACAACTAAAGGAGTGAAATGAGAGGAAATAAAAAGTGGAAAGTACATCCTAAAAGTACAGCTTCCTGAGGGATGCAGCTCAAGAAAAGGAACACTCACTTGCTGAACTGCTATATAGAGCAACTTCTAGAGCATATATGGAGGCTTTCTAGAACGTTTTCCGAAAACATGGTACCACATTCCTTGTAATTATAATAAATCACAAACTGACAGCATCCTGGGAAGCAAAGTCTATCAAATGGCAAAGGCCAAATCTCAAAAATGCCAACAGTTCCATAACATTTGTTTACCCACATTGTCAGCTCATGGATTGGCTGGATCGGAAACGCTTGTTGCAGCAACATGCACTTGGTGTGCTCTCAGCAAATGTGAATGGAGAGAGAGACTAAAATGCATTGTTAACCTACGGCGGTTTCTGACTCTGTGGAACGTACATCATGGTCCATGGGAGAGAGGTTTCTTTTAGGAATCAAGTCACCTCTGCCTGCCAATGAATTCCAAATGATATGCTCTCGGTTAATATTCTGAACCTGACAGTCCCAGAGAGGTTTTTGGTGAGTGGAATGTAAACCAAGTCTCTCTGGGGAAATTTACTGCAATGTGCTTTGTTCTGCCTGTTTGTTCTTATCAGTGACCTCTTCCCACCAATTTCCTCACAGTGCTGATCAGACAGAATACCTAGAGGTTTTCCACAAGATGACATAGATGTGTGCAAGCTGTAAATGATCTCCAAGACTGCAGTACACATGTGGATTTGCCACCTGGCAGTCAATTGGTCTCTGAATTTCCCTGGACTGGGGGCCTGGTAGTCTGTGAGAAGTCAATACTGTCTTCTAAGGTGTTCTCAGCTGTAAGCACAGCTACTTGGAGACAGCAATGGACTTGCAAAACCTGGGTTTATCCCCAAATCTGCCACTTCCCAGCTATGTCATAACTTTTGGCAAGTCACTTAATGGTTTGAGCCTCATCTTTCTGTTCTAGAATAGGGCTATTAATAACCATCCTCCCTGGGCTATTTTCTGTGCGGAAGCAGTTTGTAAGCTCTCTTAGGAATTATTATTTTAGAGCTTAGAAAGTTACCTCCAGGTCCTGCCCAGGAGACTGATGGCAGTTTCTGCCTACAGTGCTCTCTCATTCAAAGTAGAAGAAGCCACAATCATGGTCTTCCCCAAGACAAAGGTATACTATTTAAACTAAATAGTCATCCAGAGCAACGAGGAAAGCATTTGTACATTTCCATATAAAACTATAGCATAATAGAACCCCTTTCCTCAAGAATGATATCCTTTTCCACAGATGAACTCAGTGGAAATAATGAGTTTTCAGCAGTACCACTATTTTTTGCTTTTGACTTCTTCCTTGTTAGACATGGGGATTATACACCAACATTTCCCAACGTTTTTTTTTTTTTTTGGAGATGGAGTCTCACTCTGTTACCAGGCTGGAGTGCAGTGGTGCCATCTCTGCTCATTGCAACCTCCACCTCCCAGGTTCAAGTGATTCTCCTGCTTCAGCCTCCCGAGTAGCTGGGACTACAGGCGCACACCACCACGCCCAGCTAATTTTTGTATTTTTTTAGTAGAGTCGGGGTTTCACCAGGTTGACCAGGATGGTCTTGATCTCTTGACCTCGTGACTCGCCCGCCTCGGCCTCCCAAAGTGCTGGGATTACAGGCGTGAGCCACCGCGCCTGGCCCAT